>NC_089584.1:8678300-9306899 GCF_019320115.1 Miscanthus floridulus
CTTGGCTGATATGTATGAGCTGCGATGAGAATGCTAGAAACATCTGTGACATTTGTCATTGAATTAATACATATAGCAATGCCACATTCGTCACAATGTAAATGTCACAAAATCTGTCCTATCGTCATAATAAGTTGTCCAAATCAGGGTTCCTAGGATACAATTTGTGACAATTGGCGTATTAGGTGACAAGTTGACCAACCAATATGTGACAGTTACAGTCGTCATTAAATGATAGTAATATATGACAACAAAACAAAACCGTCACAAAAGGTCATCACATTTTGTGATGGTTTTTCATATTATCATCACAAGGTACAATTTGTTTTTGTTTTGATGAATTGTGTCATGTAATTGGTGGTGAAGCTAGAGAGAAATAGAGGAGGGGGTACAAGAGGAGTTCAAATTTTGGATCAAATTTCTAAAGGAATTCGTGATTTTTGGGTTTTTGCATAGGTGAACAAAAAATTTCAGGTAGAAATACCTTTTTATAAATGCTACTCCCTCCGTCCCAAATAAACGATATTTTGACATTTCTAGATTCATAGCTTCTACTATGAATGTAGACATAACATGTATCTAGATGCGTAGAAAAAGTTATGAATCTAGGAAAGCCAAAACATCTTATAATTTGGAATGGAGTACAATGTATATCGGAGTCCTATAACATGTGCCTGCGCCAATCTTTAATAATTTGTGAAAAGCGTCCAACCCTGTATTGTACGAGATCTAGGGATCAAATCTCACTCCACTAGATAGGATCTTGTGAAGTTTATGCACCATAAAAATGATTTATTTAATTTATCTGGAAACGACTAGGAAGGCTGGAATTTGAGAATTCTTGTGACTGTGGCTGCCATTTAAAAAAACTTGCTAAGCAGTGTTGCAATACCTTAGAGTGAGAATAATGAAGTGATAAAAATGTTTACCAAAATGAAGTTCACTATTAATATCGGTTACTGACCTTGTAGCATTGTTGGTATTATCTGGCTATGTTGTTTTCCTTTAATAAAAATGGTTCCCTCAATCAAAATGTGCTTAGTAGGCCACTTAAATGTAAAATCTAAGACATGTACTGATTCCTAATAATTTATATGGGCGTACCCAGTGCAGAGAGCTCCCGCTCTGTGCGGGGTTTGGGGAAGGGTGTTAGTGGCAAGCCTTACCCTCGCCTGTGCAATGCGAGGAGACCGCGACTCGAACCCGGGACCTTCCGGTCATAGGCGGTAAGACTCTACCGCTTGCACCAGGCCCCCAATCTATAAAATCATGTATTTTTTGTAATGATTGTCAAACTAGGAAATGATAAAATGAGTGCATTACAGGTAGGTAGAACTAATGTACTCAATCCCAACTTTCACCAATTCAGTATCGAATCTTCTCTGATTTCTTTATCGTGTATTTTGGAGTCGGGCGGCACCGAGTTCGGCGATGGGTGACTGACTGGCCACATTACCATGCTGTATTGTAGCTGAGGCGGTCATAGTTGCAGGCCTGGCCGCATGAGGATAGCGGATGCTGGAGGCATGTGAGGGAGGCACGGTGGCTAGTGGTTGGCGCCCATGCAGACAGTCCGCGAGACCGTCGCCGGGCTAGATGGGTGACTCCTGTATGCAAATGCAACGATGGGAGGAGATGAACGGAGGGGAAAGACACAGTAGCAGATGCCGGATGCGGATGGTCTTTGGGCTACGATGATTTCTCTCTCCAGTGAACAATTCAGTCACGGGGTTGCCTATCTCAATTGTGCTGTTCACTGGGCTGGGTGGTGCAGTATTTTGGGCTGTGGGGTTGGTGGTGGCGCATGAAGGGCTGAGAAATTGGGATAACAATTGAAAACGAAAATTCTGGGGGTGCAGTTCCACCCCACAAGCTGCTACTCAGCTTTGCCCCTGCATGTTATAATAATAATGCTAAGCCATGCCATTTTAGTTTTAAGACTTGCATTGGATACTGAATTGACCAATGATATTACTTTTTTCTTATATCCATGTTTTTACTTGTTATTGCCTTCTCCACGAGGACCAGTAATAAGTTTGGCAAAAAAGGAAAATAGAAACCCCAAGAGTTTTGACCTCACTTTTATTTTATCTATAATCTGGTTTCGATTTGTTAGAATATCTGTACAATTAGTGATTTTGTATTGATATTGTTCTGAACATGGTTGCAAATTCTTAGGCATCTACTTGTATTGGCGTAAAAGATGTGTATGCTGATCGCTTCCTCTTCTTTTATTTCAGAATTAATCCATGTTGGGCAAAAGCAGGCAGCCCTGCAGGCTTTACATGATCTCATTACCTCGAAAAGGTACAGGTCATGGCAGAAGCCTCTCGAAAAGATCATGATGAAGTATGTAGAACTCTGTGTAGACCTGAGGAAAGGTAGATATGCAAAAGATGGTCTTATTCAGTATAGGATTGTCTGCCAGCAAGTGAACGTGTCATCTTTGGAGGATGTCATAAAGCACTTCATGCAGCTTTCCAATGAGAGAGCTGAACAAGCTAAGAGTCAGGCAGAAGCCCTGGAAGATGCTCTGGATGTTGAAGATCTGGAAGCAGACAAGCGTCCCGAGGACCTCATGCTCAGTTTTGTTAGTGGGGAGAAAGGAAAGGACCGATCAGATAAAGAAGTTGTAACTCCATGGTTTAAGTTCCTCTGGGAAACATACAGGACTGTTCTAGAGATACTAAGGAACAATTCAAAGCTTGAAGCGTTATACGCTGTAAGCTATTCTCTTATGAGCATTCTATTGTTTGTTTCTGTTGAATTTACTTTGTATGTGGCGCATAGTTTTTCCAGGATATTGGTACAGCACATTACCATTTGCATAGTTTTTATTATTGAATTTACACCTTTTTTTTGCCTCTATCCATTTAACAACCACTCTATTCAGATGTATGTGGCCATTCAACCAATTTTTATCTGAATTCAGCCTTTTTGCTATTAAATGGTATCTAACCTCTCAAAACATATCTTGTGAACTCAATAGCTTAATGTACTGTCTGATATTTTGGTTAAATGGCTTGGCATTACTGACTTTCCTATGGGATCATGTACCTACCGTTTACTTGTATATTGATTTATTCCTTGTACGATTTGTGCTCCAGCAAATACTTATGAGTAGCTTTTGTGACTGATTAACTTCCTAATATGCAGATGACTGCTCATAGGGCATTTCAATTCTGCAAACAGTATAAGAGAACAACTGAATTCCGTAGGTTGTGTGAGATTATAAGAAATCATCTTGCTAATCTCAACAAATATCGTGATCAAAGAGATCGTCCTGATCTGACTGCACCTGAAAGTTTACAACTGTATCTTGATACACGTGTTGAGCAGCTTAAAGTTGCTACAGAGCTTTCCCTTTGGCAGGTTTGTTCCATAACTTCTGAATTTTAATCAATTCTTTATCCATATAAGTGCTACATTCCTTGAATTGTCACTGAACATACCATCTTGCAGGAAGCCTTCCGATCGGTGGAAGATATCCATGGTTTGATGAGCATGGTGAAGAAAATGCCAAAACCTTCTATCTTGGTGGTGTATTATGCAAAGTTGACTGAAATCTTCTGGATATCTGACAGCCACCTTTATCATGCGTATGCGTGGCTCAAGCTTTTCAACTTGCAAAAGAGCTACAATAAAAACTTGTCTCAGAAGGACCTACAATTAATAGCATCTTCCGTCTTACTTGCTGCACTATCTGTGGCACCTTATGACCAAAAATATGGTGCATCTCATCTTGAGACAGAGAATGAGAAGGAGCGTAGCATGCGGATGGCCAACCTTGTTAACTTCTCGCTTGATTCCAAGCGTGAAAATAGGGAAATGGTTTGTTCTCCAAACCGTGTGTGAATTAAATAGTATGTTCAGTAGCACTTTTCCACCCTGATCTATCGGCTTTCCCTTTTGCAGCCTTCAAGAGCATCTCTTCTATCTGAGTTGGTACATGCTTAATCATACTGTTATTCCTGCAGCTGTGTTATCTATTTTTTCGGATGTGGTCTCTGTCATCACATGCATTCCTATTTTGTTTATTATTATTATTATTATTATTATTTTGTTTTATCACTCTAGAAAGATGTCTTGCACAGGAAGAATTATTTTAATGCGTGTGATATTCTATTTACATTAAGGTCTTGTTTGGATACTCTCATATTAACCTCAATCCACATGTGTTGAGGTGGATTAGAGTGTAAATTAGTTTAAGTTCCACCCTAATCCACCTCAACACGAGTGGATTGAGATAGATACAAGGGTATCCAAACAAGGCCTAAATGGTTCAGCATGGCCATGAGACTTTCAAATAGCTTTCTTCTGAGGCACTGTGCTACTAGTGTTATTTTTATGTTATATAAGTAACTGCTTATTAGTAGCACTTAACATGATTCCACTTTTACCGTTGTCAGTGGATATATGAAATACGAAAACATTGTCATCTCTTACTGTCATAGATAGCTATCAATATCTATCTATTTTTATGGCTTGTAGGCCTCCAAAGGAGTCCTTTCATGTGCTTCCCAAGAAGTGCGAGATTTGTACAACCTTTTGGAACATGAATTTCTGCCTCTGGACCTTGCATCAAAAGTGCAGCCACTTCTTTCGAAGATTTCAAAGATTGGAGGGAAGCTTTCATCAGCTTCTTCTGTTCCAGAGGTTAAGCTATCTCAGTACATTTCAGCATTGGAGAAGCTGACAACATTGAGAGTGCTACAACAGGTCCAGATCATGACGTTTGTACATACCTTTATAATTGTTATATGTTGCAATAATGACTTTTAGTTTTTATGTAACATTTTTCAGGCCTCTTGTATTTTCCAGTCCATGAAGATTGATATGCTCTCAAGAATGATTCCTTTCTTTGACTTTTCTGTTGTGGAGAAGATTTCTGTTGATGCTGTGAAACGCAATTTTGTTGCTATAAAAGTTAATCATTTATCAGGAGCTGTTCATTTTGGTACTGTGGTATGTGGTCCTGACTCTGTCCATCAGCAGTTCTGATGTGTTCTAGCACTGAAATTATCTGTTCACAGTTTCCTCTTGGGTTGTAAGCTTTGTGTATAACTGTATGTCTGTCATACCGTTTTCTTTTCATGATCTAAATTGGCCCTCCATTATTTTATGTTCCTTGTTGTTTTATCTGCTATTGTGTTCCTTGGTGTTTTATCTGCCAGAAACGCAAGTGTGCAGTACCACATTGTTGAAGGTTTTGCACAGTGGGTTCACATTGTCACCTTGTTTGCGTACAGTACTCTTAATGTGTTTCCAGTGAATGTACATATGGTGAAAACACTTCTATTTTATTTTTAATATACTGATACTCATCACCCACTATATGTATTAGCATGTGCTCCACTGCTATACCCTTTTCTTTTGGAATACATGTAATAACCCTTTAGCTCCTCAAATTTTTCATATATGCTACAATTTAATTGGATTGTTGGATATGTCATATTTTTTGTGGTGCTGAATGCATTACTTCATGATGAGATTGAACACTAATGGTTATGACTGATTTCTCTTTGCAGGACATAGAATCTGATGGCTTAAGTGATCACCTTAGTGTTCTTGCTGATTCATTAAATAAAGCGAGGATTCATATTTGTCCACCAGTGAAAAAGCCGTCTAAACTCGGTGAAAGTCTCATTAGTTTGGCTGGAATAGTGGAGAATGAACATAAGAGGCTTCTTGCAAGAAAGTCCATCATTGAAAAACGCAAAGAAGAGCTTGAGCGTCAAATATTGGAGAAGGTATATTTTTTTATTACTCTTCAATGCTTGTTCGTTTGTGCTTGTCCTTTTTAATTAATTAATTGTTTATGGTTGCTCTCTTTTTCCAGGAAAAAGAAGAAGAAAAAAAGAGAATGAGCAGTCAAAAGAAAACCGCGGATGAGGAAAGGGTGAGGCTTCTCAATGAACAGAAGCAGAGGGAGCAGGACCGGATTCGTAGAGAGATAGAGGAAAAAAATAAAGCAGAAGCAAAAAAGTTGCTAGAAGACTTGAAGAAGGCAGGGAAAAAACATGTCGTTGTTGAAGGGGTAAGAAACAGTTATGGCCTTACAGCAACTAGCACTGCTTGCTATCTATGTTTGTGAAAACAATGGTCCATTATATGCTTTAAGTTTCTATACGGATTTTAGTGGAGGATAAGATGGCCAGTAGGAGATAGGTGATGTAGATGTAGACATAGACTTGACCAAGGTTTCGACTGGGAATATCTGGCTTGAACAAGGAGGCGAACTCCATGCCGGGCTCAGATCTTCTATTTCCTGCTTCATTTAAAATATGGATCTTGTACAAACATGTTGGCACATGTGTGCTCCTTCCCTTTTGTTATGTGTGAAACTTAAATTTCTGATATGGTTCATGGGATAATTGAATGTTATTTTGGCTATGGACTAAAATTCGATGGTACAAGAGTACGATATTACTAAATTTCATTTTGAATCATAAATAAAGTACTCCCTCTGTCCAAAAATAAGTGCACATCTTACATTTCGAGCAGTTCACCAGTCTCAAGTTTGACCAAATGTAAACAAAAAAATTCTAATATTTATGATACCAAATAAACATCATTAGATTAATCATGCCAATTTTCATAGTAAACCTATATGGATTACAAATGTTGATACTATTTTCTATAAATCTTTTCAAACTTGAAATTAGTTGATTCATCGAAATGCGAGATGTACACTTTTTGGGATGGATATCCATAGTACGTGTTTTAGTGGATATGAATTTGAATAATTTGGATGTACGGACATCCATTTCCATCCCTAGAGGGGCTACATACTAAGGCGTATGGTTGTACATGCTAAGGTGTATGGTTGTGCGTTTGGTAATGGTATTAAAGTTATATTTATTGATTTTCAGTTTTGCATTATCTTGCTGCATTTGTCTCTAAAGTTCTATGAGCTTGTTATCACTTGCTCTCTTTTAAATTGGATATTATCACTATATTTGATCCACATGTGTCATCCATCACCATCTGCCATTGTACTGAAGTAATGTTGACCACACTGCTAAAGGCCTAAAATCCTCTATTCTAGTGTTGGAACTTTAATTACCATTCTATCCTTTAATTTTAAACCTCTTCAATATATTCTTATAGATCTGAATGTTTGGTTGCAGGAGCTTACTAAGGAGGCCATCATGGAATTGGCACGGAATGAACAGTTGAAGGAGCGCCAGGAAATGGAGAAAAAACTGCAGAAGTTTGCAAAAACAATGGATTATCTGGAAAGGGCAAAAAGGCAGGAAGAGGCACCACTGATTGAGCAAGCTTTCCAAAAACGTCTCGATGAAGAGAAGATCCTTCACGAGCAAGAGCAGCTTGTCAGTTTTCTACTATTCTTTTATTTATTGTTTATGCAGTTCAGATAACTGTCAGCACTTAATTCATTTATTTCTGCTTGCAGCGGGAGATTGAACTCAGCAAGCAACACCATGTTGGCGACTTGCAAGAGAAAAATAGACTTTCTCGAATGTTGGAACACAAGGTTGTATGCTATTTATGTCTTTGTTATTAAGCCTCTACATCACAGGGCAGGTGGCTTCTGTTTGGTATATATTCAACTTGTGATGCTGTACACCCTATAACCTGTTTGAATATTATCCTTGTGTTAATAATTTTACCTAGCTAATAGAGTTAAAATAGGTCCGGTTGGCTACCCCCCTCCCCTGGTCAGCAAGTTTACTTGGTTAGCAATTATTGGTAGTCTTAGGCTTGCAAATCAAGGGTCTTTTCTTGGCTTGTAAGAGCATCTCCAACAGGTTACTTATCCTACATCCCCTAAAAGTCTATATAGGTGATCTCCTATTATTAGTGGTGTACCTTTTCCTTCTATCCCAACAGATTACCAGTACCTTTAAAGTGGATAGGAGAGAGAGAGTGGATCACCTACATTTTTTTAGAAAGCCACTAGCGTATAGCAGCCCAAATCAGCCTCCATTTTTGCTCACTCAAGAAAAGTGTAGCAGCAGCAACAAGCAGTTGTATATAGCACTACCGATCCTGACATAACCAAGATAAGATTGCTCAGAATCTAATGCTGGACAGTGGCCACTGTGTTACCTTTAATTGACATTTACAGAACTTGATGTTCAAATTTGAAATGCTTTTGTGTGTCTTAACTAACGAGATGCCAAACTAGCTATATTCTAATATCTTTGTTGAAGAGAGATAATAGCCGTACTGACTTTCTGTTTTGCTGTTGCAGAACGCTTTCCAGGAGAGAATTGTCCAACGTCGTGAAGCTGAGTTTGGTCGTCTAAAGAAAGAGAGAGATGAACGGATCAGTCAGTTGATATCATCAAGAAAGCGTGAAAGGGAGACGGTAAGGAAGTTGATGTATTATCTGAACCTGGAGGAACAGCGGATTGAAACGCTTCGTGAGGAAGAGGAAGCTAGAAAACGTGAAGGCAAGTGAATTTTGAACTGATTAGATTTACCATTTGTTTTTTTAGCAGAAGATTTACCATTTGTTGATTGTACTTGTTGGCACGCTTCTGCTTGGTTATTATTACCTTTGGTTACCTTTTGGAAGCAAATTTTTGATCATTAAATTATTGTCTTCTGTTATCCTGTATTGTAGTCAAAATGATCGTGGTGAATTGTTAAGTAAGAATGAGCAAAATGTTGCCTAATTTACCTGGAAAGTTGCCCACTAGCTATCTAGCCTTAGTTCATTTTGATCTTCTGCAAAACTGTTGAAATTGAATCATAATCTTGTAGTTCTTTTGACATAAAGTTTAAAAGTTACTTTGTAGGTATAAATTTACAATGTTAACATTCATACATCTTTAGTTTTGCGTGCATTGTTTTAACTTTTCCATTGTGTGAATGCTGTTAACATGATTTCATTGGTTTTGATATCTTGTTAATAATGGTCTGAATTTGGTAATCTTCGGTTTTGTTTTTCCCACCATGCACTACTGAAATTAGCTTTTGGTCATTATATGAAGAGGTCCCTATTCAAACTGATCCAACACTAACCTAGCATTGATTTCTGATACTTAAGCAGCAGATAGCATAAACTCTATTTGCTATGGTCGAACTGAATATGGTTCTGTTTCTATATCGTATTCCATATTTGGCCAAGTGGAACTTAAGGATTCAAATCCTAATTCATCCATATTATTGATTATATTGTTTACTCCTGCAGAGGAAGAGAGGAGGAAGAGAGAGGAGGCTGAAAGGAAAGCTAAGCTTGATGCTATTGCTGAAAAGCAGCGACTGAGAGAGATAGAGTTGGAGGAGAAGGCAAAAGCGAGCAGGGAGAAGCTCTTGAAGGGATCTGAGGCTGTGCGCGCTCCTGATTCTACACCTGTTGCACAGCCACCTCGAGAATCAGCAGCAGCGCCTGCTGCTGCGGCGGCTGCGGCTGCTCCCGCTCCTAATAAATATGTTCCCAAGTTTAAACTCCGTGGTGATAGCAGCAGCAGCTCTTCTGGCAGCCAGAGACCAACAGATGTGCGTCCACGCGATGAAGATCGTTGGGGTTCACGTGAAGAGCGCTCACGCCCAGATGGTCCTGCACGACAGGATGCACCCCCACCCCGCCAAGATGGCCCGCCTCCGTCTACTGATCGCTGGCGCCCTGGATCAAGATATTCCTCAAACTCTTCGTCCTCTTCATCAACCTGGGGGCGGCCACGGAACTGATCCTGTGTTACAGATATTTTTTTTTGCCATATGTCAATGTGGAGACCTCCGTGCACAATGTCTGCTAGTGATCTCGGGAAGAACGGTTACTTGAATTTGTTTTTATTTTGCTGACTGCACCTAAAATTTTGGAGCTAGTCTTTTAGGCTATGGCACCTTTCCAGTCACACACTCCATGCATATTGTGTCGCTATTTGTTAGTAATACTCAAATCTTATGATGTTTTTATTGGCTCGTACCTTTGTTCTATAACTTCTTAAGGGCGATGTCTGGCATAAGCTCAGTTGGATGAGCTCTGATCTTGCAATTGGGTCGTTGTACGGTTTGGCTGCCTAATTCTTTGAGTCGTTAATTATAGTATTACCAAAACTGGTGGCTCACTTTTCTAAGTAATGGGGAAGGCGACTGAAACAGGCTACTGAAATACTTTTGGTGTTGCCTGTAATTCTTTAGTCGTTAATGAATGATGATAGTATCTTGTACTGGTCACTTGTAAGATACGGAGAAGAAGACTGAAACAGGCTACTCAAAAACTTTTCGTGTTGCCCTGGTTGACTCATCTGAGTTTGTGGAACGAACGTCTCTTCACTCGTCAGCGTCTATTCTCTATTCAAATTCTGACAAATGGACGCGATGCCAATCTTACGTATGCTGTATTGTTTCCTAGGTTGCCAATAAAAGGGTTTGTACATTGACAGTTGAAATGAAACTTCCCCTAATGGTGGTGTCTACATGTTTGGTGTTGAAATGAAACTTGTGTCCTCTTGTTTGGTGTTGAAATGAAACTTGTCCCATTCGTGGTGTGAACAGTTTGGAAATCTTGAAACAGTGTATAAGTGCGTAGCTAGTTTCATCCTATCTCTTTCTATATCTAATATTAAAGAGTTAAAATTTCATTCTCTTTTTTTTCGTCCATAGCCCCTACAATGTAAAATCTTTCTAGTATTTCTTTACTTTCGACGTTGCACTCACACCGTATCTCGAATGTGGCTCGATCTCATGACCAATTATACGAGTTAGAACAATTCATGTCTAGCGATTATTGATATGGAGTCCGATTCAAACGTATTGGGTTACATCCTCCGTGCCTCGTATGAGACCGTGACTCATGAGCAAAGCTCATACGAATTAGAACAACTTAAATCTACCGATGATATAAAGTCCTATTCCTATACGTATTGGATTTCGTTATAACTTATAACGCACAAGCACATTTGCTAGATTATCCTAATAATGCCTCGGTAGGATGTCGACCCGTGTCTACAGCAGGAAGCCTCATTGTTCTCTATTTAGATTAGTGTTTGTTTGGATATCCATGTATTCACCTCAATTCATATGTGTTGGGGTGGCTTAGTATGGATTGAGGTGGAACAAGACCTTTAAGGGGTGTTTAGAACTGCTCCATGAACTCTCTCCCACAAACTCTATCGTGAAACACCTCCACAAAATGCCTGGAGTTACCTTTTTTTTTTTTCTGGAGCAGACTTGCATGAAGCTAAACCTGTTTAGCTAAAAAACATGGGGTGAAGCAATCCCAAACACCTTTTTAGAGAAGCATGTTATGATTCGACGAGGAGGTAGGATATGAATTAGGGACCTATTAGAGCGTGCCTGTGCACTTATTGCCTCTCAACCTTATCAAGCCCTGTTCGTTTCGTTGAAATTTGGCTTATGCTGATTTCTTAAAAAAATGACATGCCCAGTGTAGAGAGCTCCCGCTTCTGTGCGGGGTCTGGGAATGGGTGTCCGTGGCAAGTCTTACCCTTGCCTGTGCAATGCGAGGAAAACCGCGACTCGAACCCGGGACCTTCTGGTCACAGGCGGTAAGACTCTACCGCTTGCACCAGGTCCGTCCTTTATTTTGCTGATTTATTATGAGAGAAAAATACTATTCGTTCACTTGGGGGGAAAAAAAAATACTGTGCACCTTTCTCCGAACTCCCCTGCCGCCTTCGCCTGCCCCACTGGCTTTGGCGACGATCCTACCTCTACCGCTGCTGCCATTGCTCGCCGCCGCCGCTAATCACGATATCTTCTCAGTCTCCAGCTCGACTGCCCCTGCCTCCGGCAGTGCCCCGCCGACACTAAGCTGTCTTTTCACGAACACATTCAGCACATGCACAGTCTAGCAAACAGTAAAAATAAACTACATTGGTCAACTCAAATCCATCAATGGCACTTCGGAAGTTCGGATCATTCAATCGTTGTGCATCGATGTGTAGCACCTTCGATTCTGATCAGGATAAAGATGCGTCCTTTAGGCTTTAGTTACACGGAAACAAGTGATTGGCCAACAATGAGCGAACATGTGAAAAATGGAACACCGTTCCTTAGCAATATACAAACTGTACAACTGAACTGACATAAACCGACCTGATATAGTGAGGCCGTGTTTAGTTGCTCACCGATTCGGCGCCGCCTGATTTGCGCGAGTTACTGTAGATTTTCGTTTTTATTTGGTATTAATTATCCAAAAATTGACTAATTAGGCTCAAAACGTTCGTCTCGTAGAGTACAATCAAACTGTGCAATTAGTTTTTGATTTCGTCTACATTTAATACTCCATGCATATACCATAAGTTTAATGTGATGGGGAATCTTCTTTTTGCCTAGTATCAAAGTTTAGAATATGGGGGAACTAAACGTGGCCTGATATGCCATCCTCTGAAGATTTCTAAATCTACTGTCGGACCAACTGGTACAATGTCGGGTACTTGTTTTGTACTAATAGATTATTAAGACTCAATATAGTGTAACGGACTCGGAAGTCAAACACTTCTCAATTAAACATCCTGCATCCATTCCATATACCACCTTCCACTCAATTAATTCAAATTTTTGGACAATATACACCAAAATCTCAGCGCTGCAAAAGGCACACTCAGCACTCATATCTTAACCTATACTAACTGAAAATAATGCTACATCTATACCCCTTTTTTATTTCTCCAAAAAGGGCCTTTCTGAGTACATCAGCGCCTTACAGGGTATTAATGTCTCGGATGCTACAGGTGATCAAGGTCGGGGAAGAAAGGGATGAACCCTGTGGATCGGCTTGGATTCATTCTTAGGCTCTAGAGGGTTGATGGGACCTCTACAACCCATCGCCCATCATATTTTTTGAGTTGGTCGAAGATGCGGGGCTTGGGTAGGACCATGTCATTAGCCCGCTCGACCTGACCGTTAGTACGCGGGTGACCGACCGAGGCCCAATCGATCCTGATGCCATATCGATCACAGAAGTCCAGGAACTTCTTCCCGGTGAAGTTTGTTTCATGGTCGGTGATGATACAGTTAGGAACACCAAAACGATAGATGATGTCGAGGAAGAACTTGACCGCCTCTTCTGAGCGGATATTGGTGATGGGCTTCGCCTCTATCCACTTGGTGAACTTGTCCACTGCCACGAGTAGGTGAGTGAAGCCACCCGGGGCCTTTTTTAGGGGTCCAACCATGTTGAGGCCCTAGATCGTGAATGGCCAGGTGATAGGGATGGTCTCAAGTTCCTGCGCTGGCAGATGAGTCTGCCAAGCATAGAACTGGCATCCTTCACATCTGCGGACCACCTCCTCTGCATTCTCGCAGCGCAGTGGGCTAGTAAAAACCTTGGCGAAAGACTTTCCCTATGAGCGACCTCGGAGCCACATGATGTCCGTAGATTCTAGTGTGGATGTTGATGGGGAACCCTACGGCCCCCCATAGACCGTACTATAGGGAAGTGGGCCTTGGTAACAAGGTCCACAGCCCAATCGCCAACAAGAGCACGGAGCAAAGCAACGTGCAAGACCAAAACTCCAATTTGGACTATACAAGGAAAGGCGCCCGTAGCATAGCTTAGGACTCTGACCTTGTATCCGAGTAGAACACAAACAACTCCTCTCAGCACCTGGACTATAAAGGGCTGGTGAGGATATCCCTTGTAAAGAACGAAACACACCCAATATTCAAAGCAATATGACGCAAATAGGCTAACGCCGAACTGGACGTAAGGTTATTACTCGACCAAGTCGAGGGCCTGAACCAGTATAAATCGTGAGTCACTTTGCGTAACCGCCGAGTTCCACTATTTGCCGAAGCCCGAACAACTGTCCCGGGTACCCCTATGGCAGGCTATCGGTGGTAAAACATCGACAGCTAGGCGCGCCAGGTAGGGGCTTTCGACGAATTTTTTCTCGAGAGCTCGGCGGACCTCGACCTCAAGATGGCTTTTTCGGCGGGAACAACCTTCGTCTTCGGATCCTGGATCTGTGAGGCTGACGGTGACGGCAAGCTACGTACCCGTCTCTGAGAAGAAAAAGAACTCGACGATAAAGTTGAATATGAACTCGCCAAGAAGATGATGAAACTTTCAACTTCGGATCCAACTTGGAATGAAGAAGAAAGCGGATACAAAACTGACTCTGAGAAAGAGATACAACCCGACTCCAAGACAATCTTCACAGCAAAAGAGCGAAGCCTAATTGGCCTCGGAGACGCAACAACAATCATGAAGGAATACAACCCGTACGACTCCAAAAAGAACTCGGGAACGTATGAACTATACAACACGGCATCAATCTACCAGCACTTTACCCAAAACAAGATGAACTCAGCAAGAAAAATACTCCTAGAGGGAGCACAAGAAGGGATGATCATGACAATTACCCCACAAGACTGTGTGGTGCATTGGCCGGGTTCTTTCACCTCAAGCAAAGCCTAGACTAGCACGTACACTGAAGAACTACCTTATCAAGAGGGAAAAGAACTCGGATCTAGCTCAGAAACTACCGACAGCTCAACCAAACGAAGGATGAAGCACCGTACAAGAAGAGCTCAGAAGAAGTACACTATATACATGGTGGAGCAGTTAGAACAACCTTTGGAACCACCACAGATATCAGATATAAAATCTTCAGATGAATCAGAAGGCAACATCTCACCGGATGAGAAAAGCAACAGCAACAAAAATGATGAGCAAAGGCTAGCAAGACTAAAGAAGAATAAATTGAAAGCTGGAAGAAGGAATAGGGCTAAACAAAGGAAGCAAATCTAGAATAAGTACAAGGCGGAACTAACCGAATACAGCAGAAAGAAGGCAGAAAGAGAAGCCGCAAAAAGTACAAAAAGGGAAAGAATTGAAGAATTAACAAAGGAGTTGCACACCCTCACGAATAATAGAAAAACAAAGGAAGATCAGAAGAAAGAAGTCAGGGGATCAGAAAAACAACCCGACAAAGAAGTTCCACAGGAGCCACAAGGAGAGCAACCACCCAAAAAATCAAGTTTTCAAAGGCTAGGACTAGTAGAGAGTGCTAATGTTAATGGAAGGCTAGGAACATTACTCAAAGCAACAAGAAAGAGGCAAACCAGAATTGAGCCAACACTACCAAGAAATATCAAGAAGATTTGACAAAGAAGATGACTACGGAGAGTCTGAGTTAAAAGAAGACAGGTCTTATTACAGAAGGGCAAGATCGCCAGACTACGGAAGAATGGAACCATATGACAGATTCCCTTGTTTCATAGGAAGACTACAAACATTGAAGCTACCACACAAATTTAAACTAGCAAATCATTCCAAGTACGATGGCAAAGTAGAACCAAGACAATGGCTAAGAGTTTATTCCCAATCTATTGAGTTAGCCGGAGGAGATGACGACATCAAGGCTCTATTTTTCCCAATGGCCCTCGAAGCAATGCCACTACAATGGTTTGACAAATTGAGGCCAAGATCAATCAGATATTGGGAAGACTTGCAAGAAGCTTTCTGCAACAACTTTGCAGGCATTATTACCCATCCAATGACCGTAGCTGAGTTGAAAGGAGTAAGGCAAAGGAGAGGAGAAAGTCTAAGGGAATACTATAGAAGATTCGGAGAATTCAGGGCTCAAGTCCACGACATTACCAACAGAGAAGTGATAGAAGCCTTTGCGGAAGGAATCTTAGCAAACTGGCAATACAAAGACTATTTCAATGAGAACCCAAGAACAAACGAAGATTTCAAGATGGTTGTTGAAAAGCTGATTTCATCAGAAGAAAGAACCCGGCATCAGTTTGCTAGGGACAACCTAGAAAATAGAAGACCTGATTACAGACAGCAAGACAAAAGGCCGAGGCAGGACAACTATGGTGGCAACCACTAGACAACAAGAGAAGATACAATGATAGTAGCAACTGGTGGCAATTACTAATGGCAACTACAACAATAACAACAACAGTAACAACAGCAGGGTACAACAGTAATAGCAACTATCAGAGCAACAACTACCGAGGAAGAGCACCGGAAAACATAGAGAACATGCCATGTCACATACACCCAGAAACTAGACACAAGTTAGTTGAATGCAGCACTTTTCAGCGGCAATTCATGAAGAGAGAAAACATGAATCAAAATAACTCAGAGCAAAAGCAAGAAGAATCCAAGGAGGAAAAGAAAGTTGAAGGGGATTATCAAGAACCCCAACGCCAATTAGCAGTAATATTCTCAGGTGTTCCTAACACACGAAGTAAAAGGCAAGAGAAATTAGCTCACAGAGCCATCATGGCAGCTGAACCAGCCACCCCAAGGTATCTAGATTGGTCAGAGTACCCCATCCACTTCACAAGAGAAGACCAATGGACCCATGTAGCAAACGTAGGATGCTACCCACTGGTACTAGGTCCAACTATCGTAGGAGTGGCAGTAACTAAAGTACTCATCGACGGAGGAGCCAGGCTCAACATAATTTTCGCAGATACTCTCAGAAGGATGAATCTGGATTGTGAAGGACTAATGACACCAACAAGCACACCATTCTATGGAATAGTACCTAACAGAGCAGCTATGCCACTTGGATAGATAACCCTACCAGTCACCTTTGGCATACCAGACAAATACCAGACGGAATTCATCAAATTCGAAGTTGCAGACTTTGAATCATGCTACCACGCAATACTTGGGAGACCAGCTTTAACAAAATACATGGCAGTGCCACACTATCCATACCTACTACTCAAAATGCCAACAACAAAGGGCGTATTATCATTGAAAGGAGATCTAAGGAAAGCACATGATTACGATGTACAAGCAGTACAAATATCTGAAAGATTACAAGACATAAAGGAAGGAAAGGAGATTGCAATACTAGCCAACGAAATGAACCTGGATGAGATTCAAATACCGGCTAAGAAGCCAAGCAACTTTGCACCACCAAAAGAAGCTGCTACCAAGACTATTGACTTGTTGACTGGTGACCCAGAGAAGATGCCAATCATCAGTGCAAATCTCGATCCCAAATAGGAACTCGCGCTCACCAACTTTCTTCGGGACAACAAAGATATCTTCGCTTGGAAGCCGTCCGACATGCTAGGGGTCCCAAGAAAGTTGGCTGAGCACATAATTGATGTGACCAAAGGGTCCAAACCCATTAAGCAGAAGCTACGAAGATTTGCTCCAGACAGAAAAGCAGCAATCAAAAAAGAGATCACCAAGCTCATGGCAGCGAGATTTATTAGAGAAATAATCAACCCGAATTGGCTTGCCAACCCAGTGGTAGTTGAGAAGAAGAATTCAAAAGAATGGCGCATGTGCATTGACTACATAGACCTCAACAAACATTGCTCAAAAGATCCATATGTTCCTCCAAGGATTGATCAAATCATCGACTCAACAGCAGGATCAACTCTATTATCCTTTCTGGATTGCTATTCAGGCTATCATCAAATATCTCTAAGAGAAGAAGACCAAAGCAAGACATCGTTCATTACACCATTTGGGGCATATTGCTACAAATCAATGCCTTTTGGGCTAAAGAATGCAGGAGCAACATATCAAAGAGCAATTCAAACTTGTTTGGGGAATCAAGTCAGAAGGAACGCAGAAGCATACATTGATGATATGGTAATCAAGACAAAAGACCTCGAGGAGACTTTCAAGAATCTAAAAGTATGGTAGTGGAAGCTAAACCCCACAAAGTGTGTTTTTGGGGTCCCATCAGGATAGCTACTCAGATTTCTAGTCAGCAACCAAGGAATTGAAGCAAGTACAAAGCAGGTTAAAGCCATCATGGATATGAAACCTCCAATGAAAGTTAAAGACATACAGAAGCTTACAGGATGCATGGCAGCACTCAATAGATTCATCTCCTGACTAGGAGAAAAAGGGCTACCTTTTTTCAAATTATTGAAAAAGGTAGGAAATTTTGAATGGACAGAAGAGGCAGAAGAAGCATTCCAAAAGTTAAAAGAATACCTGGCATCATCACTAGTAATGACACCACCAAAAGGCAAAGAGGACATGATGCTATACATTACAGCAACCAAGAACGTTGTCAGTACAGCAATTGTGGTTGAGAGAGAAGAACCCGAACACGCTTACAAAGTGTAGAAACCAGTCTATTACATAAGCGAAGTACTAACAAAATCAAAAGTGAGATACCCACACGTGCAAAAACTACTTTATGCAGTGTTGATATCATCAAGAAAGCTGAGACATTATTTCCATGAACACAAGATTACTAGTAGTAACCAATTTTCCACTTCAAGACATTCTACGCAACAAAGATGCAATAGGTCGGATATCAAAATGGGCTAGTAGAACTCGGTGCTCTCAACCTAGACTTCAAACCAAGAACAACAATCAAATCTCAAGCATTATCTGACTTCATTGCTGAATGGACAGAAATCAGTCAAAAAGAACCCGAACTAATATTTGATCATTGGAAAATGTATTTTGACGGTTCCCTAAAGTTAGGAGGAGTTGAAGTAGGAGTGCTATTCATATCACCAGAAGGAAGATAGTTAAAGTATGTTCTACAAATACTTTGGCAGGCAACTAACAATGAAGCATAATATGAAGCATTAATACATGGTCTAAGAGTTGCAAGCTCACTTGGGATTAAAAGGCTACTTGTCTATGGTGATTCAGCTATAGTAATCAATCAAGTCAACAAGGATTGGGATTGTACAAAAGACAATATGGATGCATACTGTGCAGAAGTCAGAAAATCAGAGAAAAATTTCCAAGGGCTCGAAATCCATCATGTACTAAGGGATTCCAACGTTGCAGCAGATGTGCTAGCCAAACTGGGATCAGATAGAGCAAAAGTACCGCCTGGTATATTTGTAGAAGAACTCACAGCACCATCTATCAAACAACCCAGGGGCACAAAAAAGGAGAAGGAGACAACAGATCCAATGAAAATAGATCAAGCAGAAGAACTAGACCAATCAAGATAGATGATGGTCATACAAAATGATTGGAGACAAACATACATTGATTTTATCAAAGAGAAGAAACTACCCGAAGACAAAGCAGAAGCAACCCGGGTTATACGAAGTGGCAAAAACTATGTTCTGGTGGGAGACAAACTATATAAAAGAGCAGCATCGTCTGGAGTACTGCTTAAATGTGTTCCAATAGATAAAGGAAAGGAAATCTTGGATGAAATCCACTCAGGATGTTGTGGAAATCATGCAGCCTCTAGGACACTAGTCGGTAAAGCATTTAGAACCAGGGTTCTATTGGCCAACATCACTCAAAGATGCAGAAGAACTCATCAAAACATGCAAGAATTGCCAAATGTTTGCCAGACAATCACATGTGCCCGCTCATAATTTAATATGCATACCACCAGCTTGGCCGTTCTCATGCTAGGGGCTAGATCAAGTCGGACCACTCAAAAAAGCAAAAGGAGGCTTCGAATACATATTTGTGGCAATCGACAAATTTACAAAGTAGATTGAATATAAACCTTTGGTCAAATACAGTGCAGAAAAGGCAATGGAATTCATACAAGACATCATGCATAGGTTCGGCGTGCCCAACAGAATAATCATGGATCTTGGTTCACCATTTACAACAAGAGAATTTCAATACTGGGCAAAAGATTGTGGGATAGAAATCGACTTTGCATCAGTAGCACACCCATAGGCCAATGGACAAGTCGAAAGAGCAAATGGACTCATATTAGCTTAAAACCAAGATTATATGAAGATTTGAAAGATTATGGTGGAAAATGGATCGACTGAACTACCAAAAGTAGTATGGGGTTTAAGAACCCAGATCAGTAGAGCCACCGGCTACTCACTTTTCTTTCTAGTCTATGGATCAGAAGTAGTACTACTAGCTGACTTGATATGGCTATCTCTAAGAATAGAACAATACGAAGAAGGCGAAGGCAAAGAAACAAGGCAGTTACAAATTGATTCAATAGAAGAAATAAGAGATAGTGCAATAATCCAAAATGCAAGATATCAGCAAGGACTATGAAGACATTATGACAAAAGTACTCAGCCCCGATCACTAAAGCCAGGGGACTCAGTATTATGACTAATCCAGAAGAAAGATTGACGACACAAACTACTCAGTCCATGGGAAGGACCTCTTCATCGTGAAAACACAATAGGACCCGACACATACGAGTTGATGACTCCAGATGAAATACTAGTGAAGAATACTTGGCATATCAGCCAACTCAAAAGATTCTACAATTAGTACAACATATTGTATTCAAGCTTCAAGAGAAATAAAGCAGAAATTCTTCAAGCAGAACGACTTCAGATATAAGCCCTGTCGAACCGACAAACCAACCTATAATCAGGTTGGGGATAAAAGGGGCATCCCTGTTAATAGCCAACCCGGAAATGGTTGCGCTACACGGGCAATTTTGTCACTCAACCATATGGAGATGGTTTGACTGATGGCCAATGTTCAAATAGCTTCTTGGGTAAGGAGACCCAAGCTAGCATTTGTCACTCTATCATAAAAAGAGATGGTACGACTGATAGCCCTGTCCAACGGACAGAACCAACCCGTAATCAGGTTGGGGGAAAAGGGGCAGCCCTACAGATAGCTCAACCCGGAAACTGGTTGTTGCTAAACGGGCGCAATCGCTTACCCCAAGAGATGGTACGATTGCTTACTTACCCTGCAAACAGCCAACCCGGAAATAGTTGTGCTATACGGGTCCGATCAGCTTATCCTCAAGAGCTGGTACTGATCGTTTACTACGCCCAACAAGCGGCGCTATCTACAAAAACAACTCGGTCGCCTACCCCAAGAGCGGTACGATCGACTACTTCGCCCAAGGAGCGGCACAACTACTCCAACAATCCGGTCACCTACCCCAAGAGTGGTATGATCGACTACTTCGCTAAAGGAGTGGCACAAGCTCTCCAACAACCCGATCGCCTACCCCAAGAGCGGTACAATTGACTACTTCACCCCAAGAGCGGTACAATCACTCCAACAACTCGATCTGCCTACCCTAAGAGTGGTACAATCGACTACTTTGCCCCAAGAGTGGCATAATCACTCCAACAACTCAGTCACCTACCCCAAGAGCGGTACAATCGACTACTTCGCCCCAAGAGCGACACAATCACTTCCAACAACTCGGTCGCCTACCCCAAGAGCGGAACGATTGACTACTTCGCCCCAAGAACAGGACAATCAAGCAACTACTTGGCCGCCTACTCAAAGAGTAGTATGACCGATCATTTCACCCTAAGAGCAACACAAGCAACAACTATAACTCAGGCACCTACCCCAAAAGCAAGAAAACGAGCTATGGCAAAGCACGAAAAAGCCACAAGGAAAGACAAGGCGAGACCTGTCCATATCATTCAAAGACAAATCAGAAGAAAAGAAAGACAGGATGAAGCCCGCTCACATCCTAAAAATTCAGAGACAAGTATATTACAAGGACATCAAAAGAAAGTTGACTTTTCACATCTGTTCAAGAAGACGGAAGGAGAAGGAGGAAGTACATTCATTTGATCAAGAATTTGGTCTGATAGACCACTAAGCTCTACTTTGGCCTCCTCTCCACTAGTCTTGAAAACTCAGCCATTACAGAAGCTTTAGTAATCCGCTCAAGAGGGGCATCAGGAGCAACAACCCAGACATATGAAACCACATTGTTGATGCATCGGTGAAAGCCACCCCTTACAAAATCATAAAACCAGGAAGAAAGCACCAGGTATTATGCCTCCAAGGCCTAGATCTCGGTCTTCTCGCCGATAGACTAAAGCAATGATTGGAGCGACTACAGCATAAAGAGCCCAGAACTGCTCATGGGTAGCCTTCAACTTCACCTACAGATCTCAAACAGATTTTATGGCCCAAAAAAGATCTCGGTCAGCACCAGATTGTATCAATTTTGCCTGAGCAAGAATATCTTGGGTTTCTTTCAGTTTTAAATCAGCAAGGGTACTTATAGACTCAGCCTGATTTTGTGAAGTATGGAGGGTGTCAGTCATCGCCTCCCTATATTTCAACCAGTTTTCTTTTTCATGAGCAAGAGCTGAAAGAAAGCAAATCAACAACTCAAAAGAAAAAAGAGCAAAACCAAGGGAAAGCAGTCGATCAACAAAAGATTAACTTACCAGCCAGCCTCTCCTTCAAGTCAGAATTCTCAGCCTGAGCGGTATCACGTGCCTTCTCAACATCAAGCGCCTTGGCATTAAGGGCGGCCTCCAGTTAGAGCACGCTGCTCCTTCTCATAAGTCAGGACAACTTTTGCCTTGAGCCAGCTCATCTTCCTTTCTTTTTAAATTAGCCTCAGCAGTGGTAGTAAATTGCGCCTCATGAGGACCGAACAAGATATCATGATCTTGAAGTAAAGACTGCAAAGCAAAAATATGTGAGACAGAAGCAGAAGAAACCAATATCGAAAGTCAAAAAGGACTCAGATACCTTGAGTTTGGTGCACCATATGCGCCTAAAAAGTTCTCCCATAAAGAGAACAACTCAGCCAACCGCTCAACACGGCTGAGCTGAGCCACTTCCTCTCCGCTTTGAGTCAACATAAGAGTGCTCAGCGAGGGAGAAGAAAGATGACCAGCATCAGCGGTTCCAACAGCAGCAGTGGAGGAAGGGTTGTTCTCAATGGGCTCCTCCACTCGATCATTATGAGCAGATGACTCCGGGATGTCCAACAAGGACGATGAAGCCGGCAGCCGGGGGCAGCAAATGGGCTACTCAAGCTTTCTTTAACCCAGCGCCACATGGGGGGAGTCGCCAGAGTAGCATTAGCCTCCTCCTCAACTCGTGCTACAGGAGAAGGAGCAGGAGGAGGAGAAGCTACAAAAAAGAGAATTTGTTTAGCAAAAATGAGACTAAACAAAAGGCAAAAGCACAAAACGAAAAAGAAGCTGACCAGCAGTAGAATCCTGCAAATTATCCCCAGCATCAAGAGCCAGGGAGGAAGAAATATCTTTTGAAGTCCTACATTTGAAAAAGAACCCAGATTAATCAAAGACAGAAGCAAAAATTATCAAGACAAAGAGTAAAGAAGCCGGAGCTTACTTGATAACCTTCTTGAAGCTACCTGCCACCCCTGAGAAGCCAAGATTCGGGAGTGGCACATTGAACAAATCATCCCCAACCACCTCAAAGGAAGGGATTGGGATGACCTCCGGAACAGAAGCAGATACAACTGTCACAGAAGGGGCACAAGGTGCTGGTTTACAACTATATTGAAAAAACCAATTCAGTTATTTAGAAAATGAGCAAAAAGACAAGCATAAGGAAATTTATAGCAGAAAACTTACGGGTGAGGAGTAAGGGGAACATTATCATCAGACTCCTCATGAACAATAACAGAGTGACCATCTATCAAAGCAACAAACAGAGCCCAGATTAGCGAGACAAATCAAAACAAAGCCAGGAAAACAACTCGGGAAAGGCTCAGCACAAGCTCACCTACGAGAATATTACCTGTTGGAGGATGTTGACGAGTTGAGCATCGCCTCTTGGGCAACGACTGCTTAGAAGCAGCCTCAGTCCGCCGCTTCCTAGATAACAAGATATATTGAGCAATCCGAGGATCAGGAACATACTCAACATAGGAGTGTTTACCTTCAAATAAGCCAGTAGACAACCTGGTGGAAGAAGAACCCAGCCCAGTGGCAGCAACTACCATAGGACTGGCAACAGCATCATCATCTTCATCTCCTTCTTCGGCGAGCTCTTTAGTAGCCACCTCTCCAGCTACAACAACAGCCACCTTGAGCCTAAAGGCCCGACCAAAACACTGCAAGAGAAGAAGAAAGAAGTCAAAAACAGAATACAAAGTGCAAGAACCCAAAAAAGAACTCGGAGGAGATTACCACTTACCTTAGGAGGAGGATGAGCAGTATCATACTCTTCAACACGAGCAGGCATTACAGAGACCCCACACAGAATATGCCCCAAGCATTCAAGAATGACCTCCTCAGGCTACTCGACATCAGGAACAAGTCAGGAAGAATCTGAGGGCCCAGTATATTCAAAACCGTAATGCACCCTCTGCATAAGAGGTTGCACCCGGCGATGCAAGAAACTAGCAACTATACAATTGCTAGTCAAGCTTGCCTGTTTAAGCACTACAACTCGAGCGAGCATGGGCTTCAGAGCAGCACGCTCAGCAGAAGAGATTTTATCCTTCCAGATAGGGAGGGGAACAGGAAGAACAGAGAGATCATGAGAAAAGGAAAGAGCAGGTTTTGAAATATAAAACCACTTCTCCACCCAATTCCTGATAGAATCAGAAAGGGTAGGAGAAGGGAAAGAAACTCCCTGACGGGATTGGATAAGGCAGCAGCCGAGAAAAGGAGTATTTTTTCTGTTTGACAAACGCACACGGAAAAAATGATGAAAAAGAAGAAGATTTGGAGGAATTCCAACGAAAACCTCGCAAAAATGCATGAAGGTAGAAAGAAAAAGAACCCCATTAGGGGTAAGATGATGGATTTGAATCCCATAGGATCCAAGAAACTCAAGCAAGAAATTGGACGGGGGATAACAGAGCCCCGCCCACACGAAAGGAACAAAAGAACAGATTGATTCGGAGTGGGAGAAGGGACATCGTGCTCACCAGGACCAGAGAAATTAGAGAGACATTTCTCCCAAAGAAGGCCATGAGCAACAAGCAGATCCAACTCCGCCTCCGAAGTTGACAGCTTGGGGAGTTGCCTCTGCATTTTCCGCATCACAACAAATTCGGTGTTCTCGATCACCTTGAGCGCCACCTCCTCGTCAACAGACTTGCTCTTATTCTTACTATTGTTCTTCGCCACCATCTTAGAAAAGCAAAGATAAGATTTGGATAGAAATAGCAGGGGATCGAAGGCATAATGGAGCTAGGGTCTCGGCTGAGATTGGGGAATTTTTTTATAGCAAAGGCAAGTGGAGCAACAGTAGTAGGGCAGTCATTTTTATAAAGGGAAAAATACACGGCCCACACGACCCAAGTGAAAACGGTCACAAAAAATTACTATTCCGCAATCAATGACATGCACAACAGAAAAAGAAAGCAGCGGTCCATTCAGATCTCAACGGTTAGATGCCAAAACAATTCACAAGGAAGCAATGCAGAAAAAGGATACAACAAGTCGGCAACAATACTACACTACAGCCAAAGCATGCAGATACAGAGAAGAACTCGGATACAGTAATAGACAACTCAGCCTCTAGCAGAAACCATCTTATTCATTATTTCTTTCACTCGGAGAACATTGAGATTACAATGGAATACAAGATTTGATAAATTCAACAAAGAAAGCAAAGGAGATCATTCTAGAGTGGCAGCAAAGAACCCAGTGGAATTAGAGGTTGCAACCATCCGCACCAAGATTCGATATAACTAGCAGAATAAACATAACCTAGATACATCACAACTACAGAGGATAAAGCAAATCCTAGGTTATGAACAGGGAGACAACCAAGTTCTGGACGAGCACACTGATATAGTTACCTCCAAACCAAGACCAGCAAATGACAAAGACCAAAGGAGTACAAATCAAGAACCTTCTACCAGCTTCTTCTCAACAAAAAAGAACCCGAAGAAGGCTCGGGGGCTGCAAGTACCCACCATAGAAAAGCACATTTTTAATTTTTTGACCCTCTGGCTTTTTGTACCAAAAAACAAGAGGCTCGGGGCCTACACTCAATGAGTGCAATTTTTTGCAAAAATTGCACTCGCTGCACTCTAAGGAAAAGAACTCGGAGGACATCAAGACAGAAAGACCCTCTAGCTTTTTGTGCCAAACAGCTAAGGCTCGGGGGCTACACTCACTGAGTGCACTTTTTTTTCAGCAAAAGTGCACATCAGTCAGAAGAAGAATCAAAGAAGACCATCTCAAGATTTCACTTCAAGAAGAACCCGAATCAAGTCTACAATAACTCGGCCCTTGAAGCTCAATCATGAAATGCTCAGGGGCTTGTCGATGGGGAACCCTATGGGCCCCCATAGACCGTACTATAGGGAAGTGGGCCTTAGTAACAAGGTCCATAGCCCAATCACCAAGAAGAGCATGAAGCAAAGCAATGTGCAAGACCAAAACTCCAATTCAGGACTATACAAGGAAAGACGCCTGTAGCATAGCTTAGGACTCTGACCTTGTATCCGAGTAGAACACAAACAACTCCTCTCAGCACCTGGACTATAAAGGGCTGGTGAGGATATCCCTTGTAAAGAACGGAACACACCCAATATTCAAAGCAATACGACGCAAATAGGCTAACGCCGAACTAGACTGTAAGGTTATTACTCGACCAAGTTGAGGGCCTAAACCAGTATAAATCATGAGTCTCTTTGCGTAACCTGCCTGAGTTCCACTATTCGCCGAAGCCCGAAACAACTATCCCGAGTACCCCCGTGGTAGGCTATCGATGGTAAAACATCGATAGTGGACTTTGAGGAGGAGTTGTTTCCCCTGGTCTGTTGGGATGCACTTCATGAGTACTCCTGATGGAGCTTCATTTGTAAAGTTTGTCGCTGATGGCGATGAACATCTTGGCACATTAAGCAATTCATCGTGCTTCAATCCTTTTCGATGGGAGAACCTCCTCGAGGAGGTAGGTGAGCAGTGGTGCTCTCTAGTCGACCAGATCGAGTGCCATCATAGGCGATGTCGGTGGGCGATGTTGCCATGGAGGCGCTAATGTTGGAGCCCCCTGAGCACTTGGTCAGGGGTCAAGGCATGTCGGGAGGTCGGAGCCCCTAGGTACCATATTGGTGTTAGAGTGGGTCTGGGTCGGATCCTCTAGAATGCGGGTAGATGGCTCATGGAGATCATTGATGAAGACCCCATCTAGAGATGGAAGTCTGCTTGGTAGCCAATTTTGCAAGGAAGTCAGCGGCATCGTTGTACTTTCGAGGGACATGATGTAGTTTGATCACTTGGAATTTATCCTTGAGCTTGCACACCTCCTGGCAGTATGCTGCCATGAGAGGGCTCTTGTAGGAGGACTCCTTCATGACTTGGTCGATGACCAACTCTAAGTCACCATGGACATACAGCCATGTGGTGTCGAGCTCAATGGCGATGCGTAGTCTATTGATGAGGGCTTCGTACTCCACGACATTGTTTGAGGCTAAAAAATAAAGACAGATCGTGTAGCGGAGCTTGCTCCCATCTGGGGAGATCAGAACCACTCTAGCCCCCAAGCTGGGTGCCATGACCGACCCATTGAAGTACATCGTCTAATACTCATGGGTGACGTCCGAGGTCAAGAGCTGGACTTATGTCCATTCGACGATGAAGTCAGCGAGAGCCTGAGACTTAATAGCAGTGCAGGGGATATACCTAATGTCATGGCTCATGAGTTCGAGAGCCCATTTGGAGATTCATCCCATAGCATCACGGTTGCGGACGATGTCTCCCAATAGATATGAAGTGATGACGATGACCTTGTGATCGGTGAAGTAGTGCAGGAGCTTTAGGGTTGCCATCAAAATGGCATAGAGAAGCTTCTGAACCTAGGGGTAGCGAACCTTAGCATCGGTGAGTACCTCACCAACAAAGTACACTGGTCGTTGGACCTTCAGGGGGTGTCCTAGATCCTCCCTCTCAATGATGAGGGCGGCGATTACAACATGGTTGCTTGCCGTGATGTAGAGGAGGAGGGATTCTCCCCGTTTGGGAGCGATGAGGATTGGGGCCAATGTCAGTGATGATTTGAGGCTTTCCAAAGCCTATTGTGCTTCTTCTATCTAGATGAATGTGTCTATCTTCTTGAGAAGTTTGTAGAGAGGCATCCCTCGTTCACCTAGTTCAGGAGATGAACCGACTTAGGGCAGGCCAAATAGCCGCTGAGCCTCTGTATGCCCTTGACGTTGCAGTATAGGGCCCATGTTGGAGATGGCTGTGACTTTTTTGGGGTTGGCCTCGATGCCACGCTCAGACATGATTTATCCTGAGTAGCTTCCCCTTTAGAACCCCAAAAACACATTTTTCGGGATTCAATTTAACGCTAAACCTTCAGAGGTTCGTGAATGTGGCAGCCAAGTTTGTGATTCAGGTCGCTAGCTTGAGCCATTTTCACCACTATGTCATCCACATAGATGACGATTATTGGTTTTGGCTGCTCAACTTGGTTAGGTTGGTTGGGTGGGTTGATTTGGTCAGTGAAGCATAGCTGCATGCACCGTTGATAGGTGGTGCCAGCATTCTTCAGACCGAAAGGCATGATTATGTAGCAATACGAACCATACGGGGTGATGAATGAAGTCACTGAGCTGGTTCGAACTTGTTCATCGTGATCTGGTGATACCCTGAGTAGGCATCTAGGAAGGAGAGGATTTTCGCACCCTGAGGTGGTGTCGACTATCTGTCTATGCATGGTAAAGGAAAATGGTACTTTGGACACGCCTTGTTGAGGCCAGTATAATCAACACACATTCTCCATTTCCCATTCTTCTTTTTTACAAGAACATGATTAGCTAGCCTGTCAAAGTGGTATACCTCTTTGACGAATCCGTCTGCCAAAAGTTTGGCGATCTCCTCGCCTATGGCCCTGCGCCTCTCATCGTCAAAGCGACATAGGCGTTGCTTGGCGGGCTTTGAGCCTAGGATGATGTGTAGTGCATGCTCGGTGACCTCCCTTGGTATGCTCAGCATGTTAGAAGGTTTTCACATGAAGACATCATGATTGGCACGTAGGAAGTCA
This sequence comes from Miscanthus floridulus, assembly GCF_019320115.1. Classification (NCBI taxonomy): domain Eukaryota; kingdom Viridiplantae; phylum Streptophyta; class Magnoliopsida; order Poales; family Poaceae; genus Miscanthus; species Miscanthus floridulus. The sequence continues at coordinate 8,706,856 of NC_089584.1, forward strand.
ATGAGCTCACTTTTCTATTTAGCCAGGAGCTTGGTCCTAACCCAAACTGTCTTGGTCGGGTTGGTGGGGTCGATCTCTGGCGCCTTGGTTTCCTTGGTCGGATGGAAGGCACTTGAGGAGGTCAGCTCATTGCAGTCAGGGATTGTTGGAGTCATCGAATTCCCAAGCCCCGAGAGCTCGGTGGAGTTGATGACAGCAGTGGCAAGCTCATAATGCTCACGGTCGCACGTGTAGGCATGCGAAAAGGTGCTACCCATGATGATGATGCCGTTCGGCCCTAGCATCTTCAACTTGAGGTAGGTGTAGTTGGGGATCGCCATGAACTTGGCGTAGCATGGTCTCCCCAAGATGGCGTGGTAGGACCCCAGAAAGTGCACTACCTCGAAGGTTAGGACCTCTGAGTGGAAGTTAGCGTGGTCGCCAAATGTGATGGACAGGTCAATCTGCTCGAGTGGATACGCCTATGTCCCTGGGATCACACCATGGAAGGGAGAGCTCACTAGGTGGAGCTCTGACCAGGGGATGCGCAAGGCGTCGAGGGTGTCAATGTAGAAAATGTTGAGGCCACTGCCTCCGTCCATCAGCACCTTGGTGAGATGCTTCTTGCTGATGATGGGGTCAATGATGAGCGGGTAGCAGCCTGGTCAGATGACGTAGGAAGGATGGCCTCTCTGATCAAAAGTGATTGGGGAGTCCAACCAGCTAAGGAAAGAGGGGATGGCCAATTCAGCGGCGCATGCATCTCTGTAGTGTATCTTGTGCTGGTGCTTGGAGTGGATGGCATCAGGATCCCCCAAAGATCAGGAGGCATTCCTTGGGGTTGGGGAAGCTATCTTATCCTTGCCTATCGTACCTCCTTTCTTGGTCACCTTCTCCTTACCTTTCCCTTCTTTTGGCTTGCCGGCTTGTCGCAGAAAGTGTTTGAGGAGCTCGCAGTCCTTGTAGAGGTGCTTGATGGGGTAGGTGTGGTTGGTGCATGGACTCTCCATGAGCTTGTCGAAGTGGTTGGGCTGGCCCTGCTAGGACTACTTGCCCTCTTGGTCGGCCACAACGACCAAAGCTAGGTTGGCCGATCGGTGTTGATCCTTCTTGTTCTTCTTGCCCATTTGTGTGGAGGGGCCCTCACCTTGGTCCTCGCGCTTGGCCTTGCCTCAGTCCCAATCACCACTGAAGATCACCCCGACTACCTCCTCATTGGAGGTGTGGTTCGTGGCGATGTCAAGCAAGCCATGGGTGGTGTGGGGCTTCATACAGTCCAAGCTTGTGGATCAAGGACTTGCAGGTTGTCCTAGAGAGGAACACGCTGATGATGTCCTGCATCGACTGACATCAGGAAGGGAGTTGCACTACTTTGATAACCTATGGATGTAATCTCATAGGGACTCATTGGGCTCCTGCTAGCTCTTTAGGTCCTAGGAATTCTCGGGATAGACATACGTCCCCTAGAAATTTCCTGACGAAGGACCCTCTTGAGATCCGCCCAGTCACGGATGCTATCGGGTGGAAGGAATTCGAGCCATGCTCGAACATGCACCCCCACACAGATGGGGAGGTACTAGATGATAGAGTAGTCATCATCCACTCCTCTAGGCTTGATAGGTGAGTCGAAAGTCTTTGAGCCTATATACCAGGGTTCGTCTCCCTAGTGTATCTAGGCGACGTTGGTGGGTGGTTGGAAGCGCTTGTGGGAAACGACTGCTTTCTGTATGCGACGACCAAAGGCCCATGGCCCCAAGCATCTAAGCTGGGGCTCTAGTTGTTTGGTTGCCCACCATGCCTAGGTGTGTGTCCCCATACTCCTCGATGGTCAGGCCGAGGGCCCGTACCATCTGCTCTTGCTGCCACTCGCTGGACGTCATCATCATGTTGGGTGTGGCATCCATTATTGATGATGCTGTGAGCATCAAGGTTCAGGCCTGAGCCATTCAGTGCATAGGTGGTCAGTGTGGAGAGCATGCCAGGTCAGGCCACTGGTGCTGCCATGGCTTCCTACCCCATGCCCAACAATAGCAGTGGTGAGTGGACAGAGTGATTCGACTGGTGTGGCCCCTAGTCCTCCGGTTGGGTAAGAGGCCATGAGCCAGTGTCGCTAGCATAGAGCTCTCCACCTATTGAATGGTGGTGGTCTCCACCAGTGCCTGAAGGTTTTGGTGGATTGCTTATTCCTAGGGTCGACATGCTTAGGGAGGCCACGTAGAAACATCACAGCAGCAATGATGTTCTGGCTAGCCCGAGCGAATTGAGGAGGGTTGTTCCCTCCATCTAGGATGTTATGCTGGACCTAACAGGGCACAACCCCTGAGCACCACTCATTGGGTTACACACATGTGGCATAGCATGTTATGCCGAGCAGTGCCAGCACAGGTGGTGACTAGCTCTAGCTGCCCTTGTCATAACTCCTTGCCAGTGCTCTAGCGTGTGCCAAGGCCTTCGCATGGGGGTTCAAAGGGGTGTGGGTCTACATAGACTCCACTACCATCAGTGGTTGTCCTGGGGCGTCTACCATAGCGCACTCTTGGGATATAGGGTGGTCAAGTGCCACGACATAGCTGATGCTGGAGCCATCGCTTTTGACCTCGTCATTGATGAGGTTGTGGAAGGAGGAGGGGCATAGCCAGCCATCCCCACAAACTTAGACATGAGAGGGGGTGGCATCAGCATCCTTCGAAGCCCCCACACACATGTGTCCATGGGGGACACAAAGTCGTAAGGGAACCAGTCGCACGACAGTCATGGTGGGGACAACTGAGGTCCCTCTGGTGAGTCGACAGAAGGTGTTAAATAGTGAGTAAAGAATAATATATACATCACTCACCATGAGGTTTGAGCCTAGCATAGGCTCACAGGTGAAGCATGAGTGTCTTCAATGTTGGGGTCGTCGAGTGGATCAGGGCTGGTGAAGGGCGCTCCTCCTCTAATGGATGCCAGGACAAGTGCCTCATCGTGGAGGTGGAGTACGTCGAGCCAATCGGCGACGAAGTCTAGGCTTTCCGAAGAGGAAAGTCTAGAGCGGCTCGAAGATAAGAGGAACCCACATCCCAATAGGTGAGAGCAGTGGAAAACTCTAGTGAGCTGAAGCGAATCGTATCTCTTCGAGCCTACCATGCCAAAAATGGTGGAAAGGTGGACCATCCGATGACCAAAAGCGTGAACGCACGACGTCTTCCCCACGGACGGCAGCCAACTGTCAGTGTAAAAAGTGACCAACAAGTAAATATTTATAGTTTTGCCATGCATTGTGATCAGGGTGTGGCCTAGCACATGATGACACATGATTTATACTGGTTTAGGCAACGTGCCCTATGTCTAGTTTTAGTCGATTAGTGACTTTATTCCTAAGCCTAGGTGCTCAAAGTTTGCTGTAGGGTTACAAACGAGTAGGAATGAGAAGGGGGTGTTAAGGCCCGATCGAACTCTGAACCTGAATGGCCGAGAGTGATGGGGTGCTCTAACGTGCGCTAAGTATTGGAGCCTATGCTCTGTGTAGCTATCGAGTTCTAGGGCTATTGAGTTGTTTGAGTCCTCAGGTCATCGAGTTCTTGAGTCGTCTAGCCTTTTTTCTTCCGAGAGAGAGCTTTTAGGAGAGAGCTAATGCCCTTTTATAGTTGAAGGGGATGGCCTTACAAGTCAGAGAGAGAGAGAGAGTGTGTGTATATGTGTGCAACCTAGTCTTGTTGCCCACGCTGTCGGGTACAAGATGGTTATCGGCACCCACAATACTGTTTATGCTCAGACGTATCTGGTAGGCTCTACTGTGTTCGCTTGGGACGGCAAATATCGGCGCCTACAATACTGTTTGTGCTCTGACATGTCTGGAAGGTTGTATAGTGCCCGTCTGGCATGGCTTGGTGGCACCATCCTACAGGTGCGCAGGGCATGGCAAGGTATGGTCCTCGGTATTGTGGTTGACTTGAGCACCTTACCTTATCTGCTCCGCCTAATCCTCGGGCTTTCATTGAGCGAATGTCCCCGGTTGGTCGTTTCCAGTCAGTCCCGACCGTGTTGGTCGGAAAGGAGCAGCAATAAGAGGTCTCGCATATCCTCAGTCGGAGAAGGAGATCAGAGCTAGACTATAGTCCCACCTTGGCCAGGCCTTTCGGTCGGGGACCAGATCGTTGTCCCAACCTGTCATTATGTATCTGCGCTGGCCTAGGCGTGTGTTGTCGCTGCACTGCCTGCTGGGCCAGGTTTTATAGGAAAGCGGATCCATTGGGGACCCTGGGTTTTTGAACCCAATAGTTATATTCCACTGTTATAATCAATTGAGGTAATATTCTGCTACTGTAATAAAGTGATATAAGAAATGGCTAAAGATATTGTAAGCTTTATACTCTTATTTATGATCCTAACTAACAAATATGGATTTTTGAGTTCTCCCTTGGGGTATGCTCGACAGAACTGCATAGTTTAGTGTCCTCATTTTGTACTCAGTGTCTAGTGGAAGATAAGTACACTTGAGAGGAATTAGATTAGGCGGTTCTACCATAGCGTGGCTCAAGTGGTGCGGGCATGGAGTCAGCGAGCGCGGCTAAAAGCTCTAGTTTGGTTTTGGTGAATTGATGAAACCCTAAGTGCTAACCTAGTTTATCAAGTGATCATGAGATAGGTAGCACACTCCAAGTGATGAAGCAAATGAAGATCATAGCATGATGATGATGATACCATGATGATGATCAAGTGCTTGGACTTGGAAAGAAGAAAGAGAAAAACAAAAAGCTCAAGGCAAAGGTATAAACCATAGGAGCTATTTTGTTTTGGTGATCAAGACACTTAAAGAGTGTGATCACATTTAGGTTTGATAGCCGTACTATTAAGAGGGTGAAAATCGTATCGAAATGCGGTTATCAAAGTGCCACGAGATGCTCTAACTCATTGCATATGCATTTACTAGTGGAGTGCTAACACCCTTGAAAATGTTTGTGAAAATATGCTAACACATGTGCACAAGGTGATACACTTGGTGGTTGGCACACTTGAGCAAGGGTGGAGAAGTTAGAAGTGAAATTGAGTTGGTCGCAATAATGCTGGCGTCGATCAACTGACCGGACGCTGGGTCGCTCTACGATTAGACGCTAAAGGGCTGTGTCCGATCGTGTTGTCGGTTGGCACAGTGATTAGGGTTAAGCACCAGACGTTGGGCTGTGCCCGGTCAAGCATGATTGGACGCGTCCGGTCGGTAAAAACATGTTTTGGACCCTTACTGTAAACGACCAGACGCTGAGGGTCCAGCATCTGGTCAGCTCTGTCGGAGCATCCGGTCAACATGTCGACTGTTAAGATCAAACATTCACTGATGAACATAGGAGACACGTGGCCACCATCAAGCGACCGGACGCTGAGGAGCAGCGTCCGGTCAGTTGGACCGGAGCGTCCGGTTAGCCCGCGTTATGCCTAGTGAAAGGGTATAACGGCTCTATTTCGTGGAGGCTTCTATTTAAGCCCTATGGCCAGCTGTAGCTCATAACTTTTGGCCATTTTCATTGACATAACAACCTTATGAGCTTAGCCAAAGCCCTCCCACTCATCTCCATCATTGATTCATCATCATAGTGAGATTAGGAGTGAATCCAAGTGTAACACCTCGGGTGTTAGCCTTGCATAACTTGACTCGCATATCATGAGCATGATCATAAAGCATTCATAAACAAGCATTTGACATTTGAAACATTCAATTGAAACATATGCAACATTCTTATTATTTCATGTTTCCATGCGTATGTGCATATGATCATGAGTGTAAACATGTAGATGGTTGTGTGACCTTGCAAATTGCTTAAACATGTTTAGAATATCATTATGAACAACTTTGGTATTTAGGGCTAGGGCTAGTTTGGTCATTTAGTCATGGTTTGAGTGTGTATCATCATTTAAAAGTGACATGTTTGACTAAAGTTGAACTAGGTGCTAGAGACCTTGCATGGAGGAGATCACTAAAGCAAAGTTGTAGTGTTTGACATAAGGAACAACTTTTATGTTTGGGTCTTTGACTGATTCAGCTCCTAACATGTGTGAATTTGGATCACAAAAATCAGAGAAATCAACATTTGCAACACTTAGCAAATTTTTGCTAAGTCATGAACCTTGACTGACTGACAGCCGATGTTTGGGGTGATATTACTCTATTTCTATTGTGAATTAGAACTAGTTCTTTGAATAAGAATCGTAGCTGGTACTTCGGTCTTCAACTTTGGTTTAGAAGTTTTGGCTAGAAGTCCACGGATTAGGAGTTTAATCGACTTGAAAACACGCTGTCAGGCTCGGCGTTTCGTGACTAAACCGAACTGAATCAAAACCTTCAGTGGCCGACCGGTTCAGGCCGTGATCACCGCGTAGCACGGAGCATGGCCGCGCGTCGCCGGCGCTCTGCCCAGTGCGGCCAAGGCAGGCAGATGCACGCCTTCAACCCCCAGCGTGCGCCCGCTCCATTTCCACTCGCCCACGCTAGCTCTCTCCCTCTCCAGTGCCCTCCCTTGCTCTCACCGTGGAACCAGGCAACACCACTGAGCACAGCACCACCTCCGTCGTCGCCTCGCGTGCGCTATGTCGCACCACCACCGCCTCCATCTCGCCCATAGCTGTGCCACACCTCCCTCCACCCCTCGTCTTGATTGCAGCGACTGTCACACTTCGGTGAGGGCGTATTCACCGTTTCCTTTCTCACCGGAGTTCTCAGTCGCCATGGCCACCTCCATGGCAAGCTGGCCATAGCTCGGCTCATCAGCGCTTTTCCTTCAATTTTGGGCGTTAGCGTTTGGTCAGGATGTGTATTAGCCGGTGCCAAGATGTTACCTTCGTTAGTGATCCCACCGGCGTGGAACACGACGACCCACACCACCGCATTCTAACCCCCGCACCACCGCGCCGTGGTCAAGAGTCGTCGGGGCTTAGCGTGATGCATTTGTTGTTGAAATAGAGTCACTAGGACACCGTGGTACTATTGCGCGCCTCTCCTAGCTTTCCCATGGCCGGAGAAGGCCAGCATAGGGTTGAGCAGCACCGCCGTGCCGCCATGGCCAGCGACGATCATGCTCCGCCGCACAAGCACTGTCACCACCTAGACCATTCAACGCGTCTTAAGTAGTATATCACAATGGTGCCCGTGATTTCGCCGGGGAACTCACCGACGACGAGCTCTGGCCGCGTCCGTAGAGTGGCACCGCTGGCCCTGTTTTGTCTCGATGACATGTGGGTCCAACTGACGCGTAGGTCCCACCGGTCAGCGACTCCATGTTTTAAATCCAGTTCAGTTTGAATGCAGATTTCACATGTTTTTGTAATTTTTGTATCTTCAATTTGCTGGCTCCAAAAATTGTGAAATAAATTTGTTAGTGTTCCTTAGGAAGTGTAGTATTTAGGAAAAATATGTTTTTAACATTTACAGTAGAAATTTTTGGAGATTTAAATATGGATTTGAAATGTGCTTTTGAATGCATTCAAATTTGTTTATTTTATATCTAGAGTTCCTGTGCTCCAAAATTTATGAAATTTTTGTGGTAAGCTAGTATTAGAATATGTGAAATTTGGTAAAAATTTGAGGACTAGTGCATGTGTATATTTATAGTTATAGATTTTTCTTTTATGAATAGTTAATCCTTGCATGAATTTTTATAAATTATTTATGAGTCCAAAATTCATGAAATTTTTTGGAGGTAATCCTAGTACCATATGGATGATAAATAGGAAATCTATTGCTTGACACTTTTCAGTAGGGTTTTCCATTTATGCTATTTCAAGCCTTGCTTCCTTGTCATTTTTGTATAAGATGTTCTACTTAGTAAAATGACATGAAATTTTTATAGTAGTCCTTTGATAGCATTAGTAAGGCACTGTAAATTTTTGAGAATTTATGAAGTACATCTGATATATGTTTATTATTTAACCTAGATATCTAAATAAAATAATAAAGGCATTTAAATAAATAGTTTGAACTTCACCATTATATTATCTAAAATGTATTTGGTATGCTTACACTGTTGGTAGATTTTAAGTTGTCAAATTTGGAATGATTACATGAAGTAGAAGTAGTGTTACTTTATATTGCATGTTGAATAGTTTCCGGACAGATTCTGGAGTTTAATATGTTGCATGTGGAAAATGATGTGTACTGTAAAAGTGGTTAATAACAAAGTTGTAGAGAATTTGATAAGCTTTCCAGAAAGTCCAGGATCACTGTATTTGGATTAGTAGAACTCCAGTTATGAGTGAAACAAGTAGCTACTGTTTTATGGCATAATCGATGCATTGTGAAAGTAGATGATTAACTAATCGAGAAGAGATATGCACCTACTCAATAAACATGATGCACTTGTTAACATATATGCATTCGTAATACTTATGCCATACTCATGCATTTAGGATCGGAGGAAGAGATCACATTGCTGGAATTCGAAGAAGCAGAGGAAGGGAACCAGCAGGAGGATCCGCAAGCCGCAACTCCCGAAGGCATGGAGCAGAACCTTGAAGAGCTTTCGGAGTGTCCTGACCACCACCCTACTTCCTTTCTGCGAGGCAAGCCCTGGAGCATTATAAGTCTCCTAGTAATTTACAAATGTTTACTTACATAATTATGATTGATGCATTAGGTTATAAGAGTTGAATGGAACCACTTGATGCATGTACATTCCTTGTCCAGATATTACAACTTTAACCGGTATAGGTCCAGGATCGAATATATGCTTAGCCATGCTTAGACTGGTAGAAGTCAGGTGATGTCCTGTCACCTGCGAGATATAGGTAGATACCGGAGCACGGTTGGTTATATCTGCTATCGTGGAACAGAACCATGGGGTAAAAGTAAATCGAGACCGGACGAGAAGTCAATAGAGAAGCAACAAGACATGGAGGTCTTGGGTATAGATTTATCCCCGTCTGTGTCGATTAAGGACTATACCATTGTTGGCGCTTCTGACAAGATTGAACGCATGCCTCTCACTTAGCTGGCCGGATAACTCGTTCCGACCACGAAGCCGAAGTAATTCAACTCAGGCCGGGAACCATTCTGTTGTGCACTCCTTCCGGGGAATGATCAGACTGAGCCCAAGGGCAGGCTTGGCCTGAGCATCCTGGCATCTGGTGTTCCAGATTGTGCGGCACAGTACGGACCCACGAAATGTGTATCTGAGTTGTACCAAAGGTGACCTAAGGCTATCGTGGCTGGTAGACCTAGGTTTGTGTTAGGAATAAATTCCCAGCTGGTTGAAATCGATTCGAATCGCCGTCTCTCCCAGATAGTGAGAAACTTGGCTAGTCCCAACATCGTAGCAACTGTGTTATGAAACATGATGGTTCGGAGGAATATGGAATTACAATACCTGCTATGGTTACTATTGTATGCTTCTAAATGATATACCACATGTTTGGCACATGATAGTTGCTAATCTAGAAATGGATAGTTATAATTAACCTGGTAAAGAAATTGTAACTGTACCATGACTCAATTGCCTTTTACGCAAAATGTTATCCCGTTACGTCCACTTATACAGCCTTGCATAATCCTTGGAGTCATTTTATTTCTGGTTCATGATGGGTAAGTCTAGCTGAGTACCTTCTCGTACTTAGGGTTTATTTTTCCCATTGTTGCAGATGGCACTGTGTATCATGGGTATTGCAAGAGTTGCTTCTATCCCGTTGTGGATGAGGAGTAAGCCTTGGGCAGGATTCTTTAGTAACTCATATCTTTGCTTTTGTGGACCATGATCTGGCTTGGCACTGTATCAAACTATGTTGGAAACTTTATCTTCGAACTTAATTGCTTCCGCTTTATTTATCAAACTCGGTTTGTAATAACTTTTATTCGTACTCTGATGATGAAAAGTATCTGTGAACTTTATGGAATATGTGGCATGTATGTTGAATCCTGTACGATCTTGGTTGTTGTAAATCGTTTATCGAGACCCATCGTGGTACTCGACGGACTACCGGGTTTATATGGGTTCAAGTATGATAGTGCGACCGCTTGCGGGCTGTCATTGTACTTGTATTCTTATAAATTGGTCGGTTCTACGACAACTGGTATCAGAGCAAGATTCAACATTAATTGTCACAAGTGTATTTAAAACAAAAGTTTTTGTTTTCCAAAAATCCTTCTCTAGCAACTAATAGTTATATAATAGGTATTGGAAATCTAAAGTGTGCCAATGATCACTTTCCTTATGCCCAAATTAAGGACTATTAGGTGGCTGTTTAAGTACTAACATGGGGGTTTTTACTTCATCGTCCATACGGCGTGCTATTGTATGGATGCCATTCACTTGAGTGGTAATGTATGGATCAAATACCTCTACGCCAAGGTAAGATGATGAGTGTATGACCGCAAGATGTTAGAGTGCGGTCGGGAAGAGTTAGCTTTGGTACGGCTATGTATGCATGCTTGCATGTGTAATATGGTACGTATTTAATTGTGGGTTTAAATTATTGTCAGGGTAGATTGATACGGAAGTATATGTATGGGTATACATATATGGAAGTATTTACAATTACATTCTGCATATTCATTATGGGTTTAGGGCTGAAATGAAATTTTATGTAGGTACACTAACAACGAAACTGTGTAGCTCGACTAGTTACGCTAATTATGAGAGAACGTATGTATGCCACCAGTGTCTACCGTTAGAAACAAAATTTTCCTAAGTTTGTGAGGACAGTACGGAACGAGCATGCATCATGATAATTACCATGCACATAACTACATTGTTCCTCCCCTTATAAAATTCTTACTCGGTTATGTAACTCTTATCCTATTATGGCATTGTCTCACCAAGGGGTACATGTTAATGGTGCAGATGGCACGCACCAAGCAGACTGCTTCGCAAGTCCACCGGAGGCAGAGCTCCTAGCTGTCAGCTTGCTCCACGTACCCGTCAACGTCACACGTTCCTTGGAGAGTTCGGAATGCCTACACTCTTGTGGAGAGTGCTTAGCTATGTAGGCTATCCTAATGGAATGGAACCCCGCTACTTCTGGGCGAATGAGCAGTTGGGAGAAGGTCTCTTAGTTACTGTGGAGGCCGTTGTTCGTCCCCAAGGTGACAATTCTGAGTGGACAGGCTAGTGTTATGAGTCAACCGGCAGGACTGCTGAAGAAGCAGCTGGCAGGGCAGCCTTTGGGATCCTGAGGGATATCATGAATCATTTTCCTCAAGAGCTGGCAACCACTTTGGTTGGAGTCTTTCCGAGGGGCAACCCCTCCACTGACTCATGGCAGCAGGCAAGAGGAAGACCCTTGGAGATTGGTGCAGCAGAAGGGCAGAACAGTGATAACCCTGCCATGAGCGCCATGTTCGCAATGATGAGAGTGTTAGATGGAGTAGAAGGTAGCCTCAGACGTGTGTCTAGTGCTCTTGGTCATGCCCGCGAGGATCGACGTCAGCTTCAGAGGGAGCACGACACTGAGATTGAGAGGCTCACTGAAGAGATGACTCGGTTAACTCACTAGTGAAATGCAGCTTGGTCTAGGGAAGATGTCCTGAGAGCTCGACAGTTTGAGCTGGGGTAGCAGCTGGCCAATGCGGAAGAATATAACGATAATCTACATGAAGAGGTTCATCTACTAAACAATCAGCTCCACCCTTATGTCCCACCTAGAGCCGCAGAAATGGATCTAGAAGGGGACGAGGAAGAAGAAGAAGTAGAGCCTGAAGAAGAAGTGGAGCCTGAGGAAGGAGATGATCCTACGTCTAACCTCGATAGTGATCATGATGAGGATTAGATCGCTTAAGTACTTAGTGGAAGTGCTGATGGATCGTCTGTATTCATGTAATGGACCTGTAGTTTGAATTTGGTATTAGTAACCCGACTATCATGTAATGTTGATTAATCGCATGTTTGGATGAACATCAATGCAATTCCAGTCCGTTGTTGGTAATCATGATTAAATTTGCATGCGTTATGAGCTCAATAAGTGGTCAAATTGGTGATGTCATGTTGCGAGAATGAATCGTTATGCCTCTGTTTTTATTGTGCTTTTGAGAATTTTCTCTAGTAATTTCAGTTTGGCATGAGTACCTAATTCATCTGCAATCTCTTGACATCAACCAATAATCGCTTATTGTTGCAACTTCACAGATGACGTGCACTCGTGCTAGAGCTGGTGGCAGCCAGGATGGCAACCATGATGACTTGCCACCCCCGCCGCCGCCGTTTGCTCAAGAATTCTTTACCCAGTTCCTAGGGAGCCAGAGGACAATGGAAGAAGCTTTGCGCCTTATCGCGCAAAACACTGCTTGTGGCCACCCACATCAACCAGGGGCCAAGCCAAATCAGCATAGTACATTCAAGGAGTTTCTGGACACGAAGCCTCCGATCTTCAAGGTGGCTGAGGAACCATTGTAGGCCGATGAGTGGTTGAATACCATTGAGCAGAAATTCTATCTATTGAGGGTCACGGAGCATCTGAAAGCAGAGTATGCTTCTCATCAATTGCAAGGACCAGCAGGGATCTGGTGGACACATTTCCTGTCATCCCTACCTACTAATGCGCGAGTGACCTGGGAACAGTTCAAGTTGGCTTTCAGGGGACACCATATTCCCCCGGGCCTGATGCGCTTGAAAGCCGCCGAATTTATGAGGCTCACTCAAGGAACAAAGTCACTCATAGAATATATGCACGCATTCAACAACTTGTCAAGATATACTCCAAGTTTTATGGATACCGAGGAGAAAAAGATAGAGAGTTTCAAGCGAGGTTTGGGTACCAAACTGATGAAGACTATGGCAAATTCTCGATGTGCCATGTACAATGAGTTCATTAGTGATGCCTTGACCCAAGAAAACCACAACAACATGCATGCAGTTGCCAAGGGTCGCAAGAGGGCATATGAGGCCGGTGCATCCGGATCTTTCCTGTCAAAAGCACCTATCATAGCTAGGCCACAATTTCGTCCACCTGCACCCAAGTTTAGGCCTCCACCACCGAAAGCTCAGAATAATAGGCCACAGAAACCATTCCGTAAGGTGTTCACTATTGCCTTACCAAAAGGAAATGGCAATCAGGATAGCTGCACCGGATTCAGAAGTAATCAACCATGTTTCAACTGCAACCAACTAGGTCATTGGTCCAAGGAATGCCCCCACCCCAAGAAGAATAGCAACCAGAATTAGAACAATCAGAGACAGGCGAATGCCAGGGCACGTCAGGGGCAAGTGCATTATACCACTGTGGAGGAAGTGCCCGCCGGAGAAGTTGTCATGGCTGGCATGTTTCTCATCAACAAGCATCCCACTGTTGTTTTATTTGATTAGGAGCTTCTCATTCATTTATGAGTCAAGCATTTGCATCTAGACATGATCAAGAAATAATCGAAGTAAGCAAAGGGGGTTTTAACATAAGTTTAGCAGGGGGAACTATTACTACCAAAAAGATAGTAAAAAATGTACTCATCTTGATACAAGGGAGGGAGTACACAACAGATTTGATAATATTGCCAGGGTTGTCGATAAGTGTAATCTTAGGCATGAATTGGATGAAGTATCATGGTGCTCTTATTGACACTAGCACCCGTACTATCATGTTGAGAGAACCCACGGGAGGGAATGCTTTTCTAGTACCACTCTCCCACGATTTCGAACCCCAACATTTAGCCTATGCTATCCAAACCACCACAATATGTGATATCCCCGTGGTTTGTGAGTTTCCGAATGTATTCCCAGAAGACTTACTAGGCCTACCACCGGATAGGGACATGGAATTTAAGATTGAATTAGTGCCAGGTACCGCACCCATATCTAGAAGGCCCTATAGAATGCCACCCAATGAGTTAGCAGAACTTAAGGTTCAATTGCAGGATCTGTTGGACAAAGGTCTTATCCAACCCAGCTCATCTCCGTGGGGATGTCTAGCCTTGTTTGTGAAAAAGAAGGATAAGTCACTGAGAATGTGTGTAGATTACAGACCACTCAATGCGGTGACCATCAAGAACAAATATCTGTTGCCCCACATCGACATTTTGTTCGATCAGCTAGTGAAGGCAAAGGTATTCTCCAAAATTGACTTAAGATCAGGTTACCATCAAATAAAGATCAGACCAGAGGATATACCTAAAACTGCTTTCTCTACTAGGTACGGCTTATATGAGTATTTGGTTATGTCTTTCGGACTAACAAATGCTCCAGCCTACTTCATGTACCTGATGAACTCGGTATTCATGCCCGAACTTGATAAGTTCGTGGTCGTGTTTATCGATGACATATTGATTTATTCAGAAAATGAGTCAAATCATGAGGAGCATCTAAGGATTGTCCTATCCAAACTGAGGGAGCATAAGCTATATGCCAAGTTTAGCAAATGTGAATTTTGGATGAGCAAAGTACCTTTCTTAGGTCACATTTTATCAAGAGAGGGAATCTCAGTAGACCCATCAAAAGTACAAGAGGTCATGGATTGAAAAGCCCCAACTTCGGTTCATGAAGTTCGGAGTTTTCTAGGGTTAGCAGGGTACTATCGTCGGTTTATTCTAGATTTCTCAAAGATAGCTAAGCCTATGACCTAGACTACTTCAGAAAGATGAGAAGTACAAATGGACACCAGAATGTGAAGCAGCTTTTCACACCCTCAGAACTTTGTTGACTACAGCACCTGTGCTAGCACAACCAGACATTGAAAAGCCTTTTGATGTATTTTGTGATGCATAGGAATAGGTTTAGGATGTGTGCTTATGCAAGAAGGAAGAGTAATTGCATATGCTTCTTGGCAATTGAGAAAACATAAAGTCAACTACCCTACACATGATTTGGAACTTGCAGCCGTTGTCCATGCATTAAAGATATGGAGACATTACTTGTTGGGCAATGTATGTCATATCTATACTGACCACAAAAGTCTCAAGTATATCTTTACCCAACCAGAGCTGAACATGAGACAACGAAGATGGTTAGAATTGATTAAGGACTACAACTTAGAAGTGCATTACCATCCGGGTAAAGCCAATGTAGTAGCTGATGCACTCAGTCAAAAGTCCTATTACAACACTGTGGAAGCATTGTTAGAAGATGGATTCAACTTGTTACATCCTGCTGTACTACACAATATCACAATTAGTTGTTCGCTTGAGGGCAAAATCATAGAGCTACAGCAGATAGATGTAGGAATAAGTTACATCAAGAGAAAAATGCAAGAGCAAGAAACCAAACATTTTAGATTGGACAAAAGAGGTGTATTATGGTTTGAGGACCGGTTAGTGGTACCAAAAGACCATGAGCTAAGGAATCAAATTTTAGAGGAAGCTCACTCGTCCAAATTGTCTATCCACCCGGGTAGTAGTAAAATGTATCAAGATTTAAGAACCCGTTTTTGGTGGACTAAGATGAAGAAAGAGATCACAGCCTATGTTGCTAGGTGTGATAACTACAGTAGAGTGAAAGCCATCCATATGAAAACCGCTGGATTACTTCAGCCATTGCCTATTCCAGGATGGAAATGGGAGGAAATCAGCATGGATTTTATCACAGGCCTTCCAATGATGCCACAAGGTCACGATTCAATATGGGTAATTGTTGATCGTCTCACTAAGTCAGCACACTTTATACCCGTGAATACACGGTATATAGTTGGGAAATATGCTGAGATATATGTTTCCCAGATCGTGAGACTGCATGGAGTACCCAGGACTATAATCTCAGATCGAGGACCACAGTTCATAGCTTGTTTCTGGGAGCACTTACACTAGGCTTTGGGAACCAAGCTAATCAGAAGTTCGGCATATCATCCGTAAACTTCAGGATAGACAGAGCGAGTGAACCAAATCCTAGAAGATTTACTTAGAGCTTGTGTTATATCTTCAAAAGGTTCATGGGAGAAATGGTTACCTTTAGCTAAATTCTCCTATAATAATAGTTATCAAGCGAGTATCAAAATGGCTCCATTTGAAGCCTTGTATGGCAGAAAATGCAGAACTCCTATGAACTGGATTGAGCCAGGTGAAAGGAGATACTTTGGTATTGATTTTGTCAATGAAGCTGAAGAGCAAGTATGTATCATCCAACGACACATGAAGGCAGCTCAATCAAGACAGAAGAGTTATGCCAACAGAAGAAGAAGACCACTGACTTTTGAAGTGGGTGACTATGTATACTTGAGAGTATCACCCATGAAAGGTGTGAAAAGATTTGTGATGAAAAAGAAGCTTTCACCAAGATATGTAGGGCCATACAAAATTTTGGAACGAAAAGGAAATGTTGCGTATAAGTTACAATTACCACCAGAGATGAGTGCAATCTTTGATGTGTTCCATGTTTCTCAGTTAAAGAAATGTCTTCGAGTACCTGAAGAAGCGATTGCACCCACCAACGTGCAGCTTCAATCGGATTTGACCTATGAAGAAAAGCCAATTCGAGTATTAGAAGAGATGGAGAGAGTAACCAGGAGTAAGATTATTAAATTCTATAAGGTGGTGTGGAACAATCATAGTGAACAAGATGCTACGTGGGAAAGAGAAAATTATCTATGAGAAGTTTATCCCGCCTTTTTCCAAGAATGGTAGGTCTTGCAAATCTCGGGACAAGATTTTTATAAGGGGGAGGGGCTATAACACCTCGGGTGTTAGCCTTGCATAACTTGACTCGCATAGCATGAGCATGATCATAAAGCATTCATAAACAAGCATTTGACATTTGAAACATTCAATTGAAACATATGCAACATTCTTATTATTTCATGTTTCCATGCGTATGTGCATATGATCATGAGTGTAAACATGTAGATGGTTGTGTGACCTTGAAAATTGCTTAAACATGTTTAGAATATCATTATGAACAACTTTGGTATTTAGGGCTAGGGCTAGTTTGGTCATTTAGTCATGGTTTGAGTATGTATCATCATTTAAAAGTGACATGTTTGACTAAAGTTGAACTAGGTGCTAGAGACCTTGCATGGAGGAGATCACTAAAGCAAAGTTGTAGTGTTTGACATAAGGAACAACTTTTATGTTTGGGTCTTTGACTGATTCAGCTCCTAACATGTGTGAATTTGGATCACAAAAATCAGAGAAATCAACATTTGCAACACTTAGCAAATTTTTGCTAAGTCATGAACCTTGACTGACTGACAGCTGATGTTTGGGGTGATATTACTCCATTTCTGTTGCGAATTAGAACTAGTTCTTTGAACAAGAATCGTAGCTGGTACTTCGGTCTTCAACTTTGGTTTAGGAAGTTTTGGCTAGAAGTCCACGGATTAGGAGTTTAATTGACTTGAAAACACGCTGTCAGGCTCGGTGTTTCGTGACTGAACCGACTGAATCAAAACCTTTAGTGGCCGACCGGTTCAGGCCGTGATCGCCGCATGGCGCGGAGCATGGCCACGCGTCGCCGGCGCTCTGCCCAGCGTGGCCAAGGCAGGCAGACACACGCCTTCAACTCCCCAGCGTGCGCCAGCTCCATTTCCACTCGCCCACTGCCAGCTCTCTCCCTCTCCAGTGCCCTCCCTTGCTCTCACCGCGGAACCAGGCAACGCCGCCGAGCACAGCACCGCCTCCACCGTCGCCTCACGTGCGCTACAGTCGCACCACCACCGCCTCCATCTCGCCCATAGCTGTGCCACACCGTCCCTCCACCCCTCGTCTTGATTGCAGCGGCTGTCATGCTTCGGTGAGGGCTGTATTCACCGTTTCCTTTCTCGCCGGAGTTCTCGGTCGCCATGGCCGCCTCCACGGCAAGCTGGCCATAGCTCGGCTCATCGGCGCTTTTCCTTCAATTTTGAGCGTTAGCGTTTGGTCAGGACGTGTATTAGCTGGTGCCAAGACGTTACCTTCGTTAGTGATCCCACCGGCAGTGGAACGCGACGACCCGCGCCGCTGCATTCTAACCCCCGCACCACCGCGCCGTGGTCAAGAGTCGTCGGGGCTTAGCGTGATGCATTTGTTGTTGAAATAGTCACTAGGACACCGTGGTACTAGTTGCGCACCTCTCCTAGCTTTCCCATGGTCGGAGAAGGCTGGCACAGGGTTGAGCAGCGCCGTCGTGCCGCCATGGCCGGCGACGATCATGCTCCGCCGCACAAGCACTGTCACCACCTAGACCATTCAACGCGTCTTAAGTAGTAGATCACGATGGTGCCCGTGATTTCACCAGGGGAACTCACCGGCGACGAGCTCTGGCCACGTCCGTAGAGTGGCACCACCGGCCCTATTTCATCTCGATGACATGTGGGTCCAACTGACGCGTAGGTCCCACCGGTCAGCGACTCCATGTTTTAAATCCAGTTCAGTTTGAATGCAGATTTCACATGTTCTTGTAATTTTTGTATCTTCAATTTGCTGGCTCCAAAAATTGTGAAATAAATTTGTTAGTGTTCCTTAGGAAGTGTAGTATTGAGGAAAAATATGTTTTTAACATTTATAGTAGAAATTTTTGGAGATTTAAATAGGGATTTGAAATGTGCTTTTGAATGCATTCAAATTTGTTTATTTTATATCTAGAGTTCCTGTGCTCCAAAATTTATGAAATTTTTGTGGTAAGCTAGTATTAGCATATATGAACTCTGGTAAAAATTTGAGGACTAGTGCATGTGTATATTTATAGTTATAGATTTTTCTTTTATGAATAGTTAATCCTTGCATGAATTTTTATAAATTATTTATGAGTCCAAAATTCATGAAATTTGTTGGAGGTAATTCTAGTACCATATGGATGATAAGAAAAATAGGAAATCTGTTGCTTGACACTTTTCAATAGGGTTTTCCATTTATGCTATTTCAAGCCTTGCTTCCTTGTCATTTTTGTATAAGATGTTCTACTTAGTAAAATGACATGAAATTTTTATAGTAGTCCTTTGATAGCATTAGTAAGGCACTGTAAATTTTTGAGAATTTATGAAGTACATCTGATATATGTTTATTATTTAACCTAGATATCTAAATAAAATAATAAAGGCATTTAAATAAATAGTTTGAACTTCACCATTATATTATCTAAAATGTATTTGGTATGCTTACACTGTTGGTAGATTTTAAGTTGTCAAATTTGGAATGATTACATGAAGTAGAAGTAGTGTTACTTTATATTGCATGTTGAATAGTTTCCGGACAGATTCTGGAGTTTAATAAGTTGCATGTGGAAAATGATGTGTACTGTAAAAGTGGTTAATAACAAAGTTGTAGAGAATTTGATAAGCTTTCCAGAAAGTCTAGGATCACTGTATTTGGATTAGTAGAACTCCAGTTATGAGTGAAACAAGTAGCTACTATTTTGTGGCATAATCGATGCATTGTGAAAGTAGATGATTAACTAATCGAGAAGAGATATGCACCTACTCAATAAACATGATGCACTTGTTAACATATATGCATTCGTAATACTTATGCCATACTCATGCATTTAGGATCGGAGGAAGAGATCACGTTGCTGGAATTCGAAGAAGCAGAGGAAGGGAACCAGTAGGAGGATCCGCAAGCCGCAGCTCCCGAAGGCGTGGAGCAGAACCCTGAAGAGCTTCCGGAGTGTCCTGACCACCGCCCTACTTCCTTTCTACGAGGCAAGCTCCAGGAGCATTATAAGTCTCCCAGTAATTTACAAATGTTTACTTATGTAATTATGATTGATGCATTAGGTTATAAGAGTTGAATGGAACCACTTGATGCATGTACATTCCTTGTCTAGATATTACACCTTTAACCGGTATAGGTCCAGGATCGAATATATGCTTAGCCATGCTTAGACCGGTAGAAGTCGGGTGATGTCCTGTCACCTACGAGATATAGGTGGATACCGGAGCACGGTTGGCTATATCTGCTATCAGTGGGACAGAACCATGGGGTAAAAGTAAATCGAGACCGGACGGGAAGTCGATAGAGAAGCAACAAGACATGGAGGTCTTGGGTGTAGATTTATCCCCGTCTGTGTCGATTAAGGACCGTACCGTTGTTGGCGCTTCTGACAAGATTGAACGCATGCCTCTCACTTAGCTGGCCGGATAACTTGTTCCGACCGCGAAGCCGAGTAATTCAACTTAGGCCAGGAACCGTTCTGTTGTGCGCTCCTTCCGGGGAACGATCAGACTGAGCCCAAGGGCAGGCTTGGCCTGAGCATCCTGGCATCTGGTGTTCCAGATTGTGCAGGCACAGTACAGACCCACGAAATGTGTATCTAAGTTGTACCAAAGGTGACCTAAGGCTATCGTGGCTGGTAGACCTGGGTTTGTGTTAGGAATAAATTCCAGCTGGTTGAAATCGATTCGAATCGCCGTCTCTCCCGGATAGTGAGAAACTTGGCTAGTCCCAACATCGTAGCAACTGTGTTATGAAACATGATGGTTTGGAGGAATATGGAATTACAATACCTGCTATGGTTACTATTGTATGCTTCTAAATGATATACCACATGTTTGGCACAGGATAGTTGCTAATCTAGAAATGGATAGTTATAATTAACCTGGTAAAGAAATTGTAACTGTACCATGACTCATTGCCTTTTACGCAAAATGTTATCCAGTTACGTCCACTTATACAGCCTTGCATAATCCTTGGAGTCATTTTATTTCTAGTTCATGACAGGGTAAGTCTAGCTGAGTACCTTCTCGTACTCAGGGTTTATTTTTCCCATTGTTGTAGATGGCACTGTGTATCATGGGTATTGCAAGAGTTGCTTCTATCCCGCTGTGGATGAGGAGTAAGCCTTGGGCAGGCTTCTTTAGTAACTCCTATCTTTGCTTTTGTGGACCGTGATCTGGCTTGGCACTGTATCAAACTATGTTGGAAACTTTATCTTTGAACTTAATTGCTTCCGCTTTATTTATCAAACTCGGTTTGTAATAACTTTTATTCGTACTCTGATGATGAAAAGTATCTAGTGAACTTTATGGAATATGTGGCATGTATGTTGAATCCTATACGATCTTGGTTGTTGTAAATCGTTTATCGAGACCATGTCGTGGTACTCGACGGACTACCGGGTTTATATGGGTTCAAGTATGATAGTGCGACCTGCTTGCGGGCTGCCATTGTACTTGTATTCTTATAAATTGGTCGGTTCCAAGTGCATTGCTTGAGTGTTTGCATCTAGAGGCACTTGGTGTTCGTGTTTCGCTGCGAATTTCGCTTGTTACTCTTGGTGGTTGCCGCCACCTAGATGGCTTGGAGTAGCGAGGATCGTTGAGCAAAGGGTGGTGATTGTCTCCGGCTCCTATCATGGTGATTGTGAGGGGTTCTTGACCTTTCCTCGGCAGAGCGCCAAAAGGTACTCTAGTGGATTGCTCATGGCTTGTGTGATCCTCATCTTATGTTGGTTGTGCGGCACCCTATTGAGGGTTTGGCGTGTGAAGCCAATTAGCACGTGAACTTCTAAGTGAGTGAATCGCCACAACGAGGACTAGCTTACCGACAAGCAAGTGAACCTCGATAAAAAATCATTGTGTTCATCATTGATTCCAAGATGATTGGTCTTCGTTGTTATTCATCCTTGTGATTGATTGGTTTCTTCATCTACACGGCGGTATAACCTTCTTGATCATTCTCTTTACTTTACCGCAAACTAGTTGACAAGCTCTTTAGTGTAGCTAGTTGTGAGAGCTTGGTTGGTTGGTTGGTGTGGCTCTTTAGTTAGTCTTTGAGAGCACATTAACATAGGGTAGTGTCATAGCTTTTGTATGAATATACACTATCTAAACTAAAATTGTGGTAGGTGGCTTGCATTTTGAGTAGGCTAGCGCAACACTTGCTTCGCCTCATAATTGTCTAACTACTTTGTTAAGTGTTGTTGTAGAAATTTTTATTAGGCTATTCACCCCCCTGTAGCCATTAGGACCTTTCAAGTGGTATCGGAGCCGAGGTCACCGTTATTTGAGGCTTAACAACCTTCGGTGTTAAAATGGCTCAAATCAACAACACCAAGAAGCCACCCCAATTTGATGGCTCCAACTATCCCTATTGGAAGGCCAAGATGACAACTTATATCAAGTCAATCAATAGGAAGGTTTGGAAGGTGGTAGAAACAAAAATTGAGATTGAAGATCCAGAGAATCCCATCGTGGCCGAAGAAGTACTTCTCCAAAACAATGACATTGCTCTAAGTGCTATTCATGATGCAATTGATGAAAGAACATTTGAGCAAGGCAAAAATATTGAGATGGCTCATGAGGCATGAAAGAAGTTGGAAGAATCATTTGAGGGCACTCAAGCCGTGAAGGGTGCAAAGGCTTACATTCTCAAGGAGAAGTTTGCAAGCTTCAAGATGAAGGAGGATGAGAGTGTGCCAGAGATGTTTCATAGGCTTCAAGTGCTTATCAATGATCTCAAAGCACTTGGAGAAGAGGTGAAGGACAAGGACTTCTCCCATAAGTTCTTGAGATGCTTGCCTTCAAGATTTGGTACATTGGTCACTATTCTAGTGAGGAGTGGTTTGGACACCATGACACCAAACCAAGTATTGGGAGATATAATGACCGATGATACTTATAGAGATGATGATGAGAAGGAAGAAAAGAAGGAGAAGAAAGATGAGAAGAAGGATGAGAAGAAGAAGGACAACATGGCATTCAAAGCCACATCTTCCAAGGGCAAAGCTAAGCAAGAAACATCAAGTGAAGAAGATGAATCTTGGGATGATGATGATGATGAGAAGATGGCTCTCTTTGTCAAGAGATTTGGCAAGTTCATGGAGAAGAAGGGCTACCATGCTAGAAGGAAGAAGTCTTCATCCAAGAACAAAGAAGAGTCAAGAAGGTGCTTCAAGTGTGGAAGTAAAGATCATCTTGTTGCTCAATGCCCATACAATAGAGACAATGATGATGACAACAAGAAGAACAATAAGAAGGACAAGAAGAAAAAGAAAGAGAAGAAGGACAAGATGGCATTTAAGAAGAAGAAGGGTGGTTCATATATAGTCACTTGGGATAGTGATGCTTCCTCAAGTGATGATGATGATGATAGTGATGATCACAAGACCACCAAGAAGAAGGTTCTTGCAAGCATTGCCACCAATGAGAAGCCTTCTCTCTTCGAATCTTCATCATGCTTCATGGTTAAGGCCACTAAGGTACAACCTTGTGATAATGAAAGTGATGAAGAACATGATGATGATAATGAAGATGAAAATGAAAATAATAGTGATAGTGATGATGATGAACCTACTAAGGATGAATTAATTGACATGCTAGAAGATGCTAGAGAACACTTTGACATCAAGAGAAGGGAATGCAAAAGCTTGCGTAAGGAGATAAAAGCCCTTAAGCAAGCCTTTGATGAGCTCAATGCATCTCATGAGAGGCTAGAGGATGCCCATGAGAAGCTTGGAAAGGCTCACAAGAAGCTTGAAAAAGCTCATTCCTCTTTGCTTGATGAGCAAATTAAAAAGAAGCATGTTAAAACTTGCAATGTAGGTTTAACTTGTGATATAATTGATGAATCACCATCTATGTCTATCATTGTTGCTTCTACTAACCCTTCTTGTAGCACTTCTACTTCTACCTCATCTAGTAGTGATGGTCTCACTTGTGATGCCTCACTAGTGGTTGAGAATGAAAACCTCAAGAAGGAGGTCACTAAGCTCACTCACACCTTAGCTAAGGCTTATGGTGATGAGGACCGCTTGCTTATGTGCTTAGGTAGCCAAAGAGCTTCTCTCTACAAAGAGGGATTGGGCTATACCCCCAAGAAAGGCAAGGTGGTCTTTGCTCCTCACAAGACTAGTTTTGTGAAGAACAATGGTCGGTTTTGCACAAGTTGCAAGCAAGTGGGTCACAAAGAGGAAGAATGCAAAAATAAGAGCAAAAATACTAATGTATCCTCCATTAAGCTTGATTCATGCTATATGCTTACTAGGGGTACAAATGGTGTAAAGGCTAAGTTCATTGGTAAACCATGGATGGGCTCAAAGAAGAAAGCCATTTGGGTACCAAAGAGCCTAGTGACTAACCTTCAAGGACCCAAGCAAGTTTAGGTACCTAAAAAGAATTAATCATCTTTTGTAGGTCAATTACAAAGCCAGAGAAAGGCATTGGGTTCTTGATAGTGGGTGCACACAACATATGACCGGTGATGCAAGAATGTTCAACTCAATCAACACCAATGATAATAATGGTTATGATAGTATCACATTTGGTGACAATGGCAAAGGCAAGGTCAAAGGGCTTGGTAAGATTGCAATATCCAATGACATGAGCATATCCAATGTGTTGCTAGTAGAGAGCTTGAACTTCAATTTGCTATCCGTGGCTCAATTGTGTGATCTTGGATTCAAATGCATATTTAGGGTAGATGATGTAGAGATCATAAGTGTAGATGGCTCTAACTTGATCTCGTGGTCACGTCTAATCCTGAAGGGTGCTCCATTCATCGTCGACCAGCCCCCGCAATGGGTCTCCGGCTCTCTGAGTGCGAAGCCTCAATGGAGAACTACCAGGCTCAGCCCTATGGCCTATGAAATACTGCTTCCAACTACGTGCGCCATATACAACGTTGCTTAGATCTGTGTTCTATACATCGACCTCGGCCAAAGCCACGCAACTTCATCAACATGGTTTGGATCGAGGAGTATCAAGAAGGGTCAGTCCACATAGTTCAAGAGGGTGGTTCAAGCTCCCCGTCTAGCATCGCATCTATTGGCTCTGTCCACACTGAGCTCCAGCGTCGTGACAATGAAGAAGCTGAATACGATCTGGATATCCTAGACCACTCCTCGGCTTTCCCATGATTCCCATCTTTCCCACCAAGGTAAGGAGACTTGATCAATATCATCAGTAATGATGAACCACCGGTAGTTGGTGAAATAGAACAAAAAAGGCTAGCACGCGAAGCACACAATATTGACCAGTTTAATCGCAGACAAGCCAAAGCCGAGGTAGAAGAGGAGGCACGACGCATAAAGTTCTAGCCACATGATCTCAACAACACCTTTGATAGGGTAGGGGAAAAGTAGGTCTTTAGGACTCCAAGCGCCAACATAGTTGTTGCTATGGCGACAATGCAACGACTACCCAATACCCCAGAAATCTAGGCAATTCGTGATGATGTACAAGCCTACCTGACGACTGCTATAGCCCAGACCACAGAGATTGCAAACCAAGCCCGGGCTCCATCCAACTCAGTTGAATCAAGCTGTAGTCGCTAGTACTCAAGTCACCCACAATCACCCAACCAACGTGGCTCGCGCAACAACAACCCATCAGATAACCGTCAAGGCGAAAACGGTGGTCATGATGGTGGTCCGGATGACAACCGCCGCAACAATTGGGACAATAATCAATGAGACAATTGCGACAATCGCTGTGATAACCATGTTCGTAGGGTCAACTAGGGTGGCAATTGGGATCGCCATGACGGCAATAACGATCTCCGCTATTTTCTCGGAGAACGCGATCTGCGCGATCGCATTAACCAAAGAGCCAACGATTGTGCATCCCACGAAAGCTATTGCCGTATGGAATATGATACTACCCATGGCCCTCTGGGTTTGAAGCAGTTTACTCCTTGCCTTCGCCAAGTCATATGGCCCAAAAACTTCAAGCTTGCAAAACTCTAGAAGTACGATGGCAAGGAGAACCCCAAGTTATGGGTCATGCTCTACGAAACCGTGTGCAGATCAGCCATGGCTGACAAGCATGTCATGTCTAATTACTTCCTAGTCGTCGTCGGCCATGCAGGCCACCAATGGCTGGTTAGCTTGCCGACGAACTACTTTGATTCTTGGCAAGAGCTCAAGCAAGCATTCATCGACAACTTCATTGCTACTTGAGAATAACCCGACAACAAATGTGATCTACAGCGAATTTGAGATCATAAAGATGAGCCACTGCACGAGTACATCTGATGCTTCTCGGAGATGCGCATCAAGGTCCCATCAATCTCCTGACAACGAGGCAATCGACGCTTTCATCACTGGTCTCTGCTTCCATGACGCCCTAAGGGACAAGCTCCTCCGCAAAAGACCTGAATCGGTCACAGTGCTCCTAGCCACTACTAAAAAATATGCAGATGTTGATGATGCTAAAAAGATAATCATAGAAGAAGCAACAAGGGTTCCACGCTCTGACCACCCCCACACCGCGACGACTACCACAGCAACCATGGTCGGAACGACAATTTTGATTGCCGCAACCAATGCAACAATTCCCGCGACCACCATGACCAGCGTAATCAGTGGCGTAATCGCCGTAACGATTATAGGGGCAAGCGTGCTCAGGAAGATGATGGCAAAGTCAAGACCGTTAAAAAAGGTGGCGGAACATCACAACTACGAAGAAGACTATGCCAAAGCATTGAAAGGACCCTACCAGCTCCATCCCAAGTCAAACCATACCATGGAGAACTGCCGTGTTCTCAAATCTATCTACACGCGCCAATAGGCTTCGGATACATCCAACAAGCCTAACGACTGTAGGGGAGCAGCGTAATGAGGACAACGATGATGAAGACATAGATCCCCATCACAACTACGTCAAGCCAACTGACCATGTCCACACCATCATTAGGGGGTAGAGTGTCTATCAGAGACTAAACTGAGAATGCAAGCTGCTCACCCGCGCTTGCTTGAACGTGGCCAATGCCGACAACCTCATCGCCGATCCATGGCTCCCTCCTTGGTCTCACCGTGAGATCTCCTTCAGTAGAAAGGACCAATGGGCTACAATACCTGAGCCAGGGCATTTTCCTCTAGTTCTCGATCCTTGTATCAACAAGCTTTAGTTCGATAGAGTGCTGATTGACGACGTCAGTTCCATTGATATACTGTTCAAGAACAGTTTGCTAGCCCTAAAGATAACCCAGGCTGATCTCAAGCCATACAAGGCACAGTTCTGGGATGTTCTCCCTAGATAGAGCTCCACACCTTTCGGGCAGATCATGCTACCTGTGCAATTTGGTACCCCAGACCACTCCTGCACTGACTACGTCAACTTCGTGGTCGCCAACTTCGAAGGCACCTACCATGCTATCCTTGGTCGACCAGCGCTCACCAAGTTCATGGCCATACCTCACTACAGGTATTTGGTGCTCAAGATGCCTACTGAGAAGGGGTTCTAACTCTCAGGGGCAACGTATACACAGCTTACACCTGCGAGGATGACAGCTTCAAAATAGTAGAGGCTCATGACCTCTCTATTCGCATGGCTAAGACCACGCTTGACGCCAAGAAGACCCTAGCTGATCACCTAGAGATCCTAGAGCTCGAGGCCCCATGCAAGAACATCAAATCCAAAGAGCACAAAGAGATCCAGCTGGTCGACGGTGATCCTAGCAAAATGGCCCTTATCGGGGCCAACCTAGATCCTAAATAGGAAGACACGCTTGTTAGGTTCTTGAGAAGCAATGTGAGTGTGTTCGCATGGAAACCCACTGACATGCCCGGTGTACCTCGGAACTTGATTGAGCACATCTTAAATGTCGATGATAAGGCCAAACCCATCAAGCAGAAGCTATGACGGTTCGCTCACGACAAAAGGGAGGCTATTAGGGTAGAAGTTACATGGCTTTTAGCAGCCAGATTTATCAAAGAAGTGTATCATCCAGAGTGGTTAGCTAACCTGGTTCTTATACGCAAAAAGAATAAGGAATGGAGAATGTGCGTTGATTACACTGATCTCAACAAACACTGCCCTAAAGACCCCTTCAGCTTACCTCGCATAGATGAGGTCATAGATTCAACTGCCGGTTGCGAGCTACTTTCCTTTCTCGATTGCTACTCTGGTTATCACCAGATCGCTCTAAAAAAAGACGACCAGATCATGACATCCTTCATCATGCCCTTCGGCGCCTACTACTACACAACCATGTCATTTGGGCTCAAGAACGCTGGGGCTACCAACCAATGCGCCTTATAGGCCTACCTCAAAGATGAGATAAAAGACAACCTCATTGAGGCTTATGTTGACGATGTAGTTGTTAAAACCAAGGAAGCATACACCCTTGTCGACAACCTAGAACGTACCTTTGCAGCTCTTAACACATTCCAATGGAAATTAAACCCAAAGAAGTGCATCTTTGGTGTTCCATCTGGTATATTGCTCGGCAACGTTGTCAGTCACGATGGCATACGCCCTAACCCAGAGAAAGTAAAAGCTGTCTTGGAGATGAAGCCACCCAAAAAGGTGAAGGATGTTCAGAAGCTTACCGGATGCATGGCTGCCCTCAGTCATTTCATATCCTAGATTAGGCGAAAAAGGACTACCATTTTTCCAGCTGCTCAAAGCATCCAAGAAGTTTGAGTGGTTGGAGGAAGCAGACGCTGCCTTTACACAGCTAAAACAATTCCTTACATCACCTCCGGTCCTCACTGCTCCTAGAGAAGACTGAAACCCTCCTAGTTTACATTGCGACAACTAATCAAGTGGTCTCCACTGCCATGGTAGTCGAGCACGACGAGCCTAGCCACATCTACAAGGTACAGCGACCAATTTATTTCGTCAGTGAGGTGCTCAATGAATCCAAGACCAGGTACTCACAGATTCAGAAACTGATCTACTGCCATACTAATTACATCCTGAAAGTTGAAACACTACTTCGAATGGATATCATGTGGTGGTCATGACCGAGTACCCTCTAGGAGACATCATTCGCAACAAGGATACAAATGGGCACATCGTCAAATGGGCAATGGAGCTATGCCCTTTCTCCTTGGAATTTGCAAGCCGTACTACAATCAAGTCTCAGGCACTTATCGATTTCATCGTCGAGTGGACAGACTTAAGTACACCTGCCTCTTAAGGGGCCCATCGAGTATTGGAAGATGTACTTCGATGGCTCTCTCAACATCGATGGCGCTGGAGCAGGAGTCCTTTTTGTATCACCATCCAGGGAGTAGCTCTGATATGTCCTCAGGATTTATTTTTCCGATGTCTAATAACGCCGCCGAGTACGAAGCATGCCTACACTGATCTGCGCATTGCGGTCGAGCTCGGTGTCAAGCATTTCTATGTTTACTGGAGACTTGGCTCTAGTCATCAACCAACTCAATAAGGACTAGGATACGACCAGTGAAAAGATGGACGCATACTGCAGAGCGATCAGAAAGCTAGAAGGCAAGTTCTATGGCATCGAGTACACATATGTGGTCTAGAACAAAAATCAAGCAGCAGATGCACTATCAAAGTTAGGATCATCTCGATCCAAAGTCCCACATGGTGTATTTGTTCAAGACCTGCTCACTGCCCTCCATCAAAGAAGAAGATCCTGCGGTCGACAAGCCTCCAGACCAGCCATTGGTGGCTACGGTTCTAGCGTCGAACACCACCAAACCACCTCTGACCACTAAGAAGCCTGACTAGAGAGTACCTTTCATCAAGTACCTAACAGATGGTAGCGGTTACACCGATCGGACAGAAAACGAACGCCTGATGCGTCGCAGTAAGCAGTATCTGCTTGTCGATGGCAAATTGTGGTGCAAGAACGTGAAGGAGGAAATCTTGATGAAGTGTATAACCCAGGAGGATGGTGAACATCTCCTGGACCAAATCCACTCTGGCTCCTATGGCAACCACGTGGCCTCGAGAACTGCTGGTTGGCAAGGCTTTCTGAGCAGGGTTCTATTGGCCGTTAGCCGTAGCCGATGCAGAGAAGCTAGTCTGTCATTGTGAAGGTTGTCAGTTCTTCACCAAGAGAATCCACGTACTAGCACATGAGATTCAGACAATACCAGCCTCTTGGCCCTTCGCATGCTGGGGACTAGATATGATCGAGCCTTTCAAACCTAGCCCCTGAGGAAATTTACATGCAGTCTTTGTGCTGATCGACAAATTTTCCAAGTGGATAGAGTACATGCCCCTAGTCAAGGCATCTTTAGAAAAGGCTATTGCATTCATCGACCAGGTCATCCACCACTTCGGCATACCCAACAGCATCATCACTGATCTAGGGTACTCAGTTCATCGGGAACGCTTTTTGGGACTTCTACGATGAAAGGAGCATAGTAGTAAAATACGTCTTGGTGGCGCACCCTAGAGCTAATGGATAGGTTGAGCGGGCAAATGGTATGATCTTGGATGCACTTAAGAAGAGGATGTACAGAGAAAATGACAAAGCTCCTAGAAGATGGCTCAAAGAGTTACCTAGCCGTGGTCTGGGGCCTCAGAACCTAGCCCAGTCGCAATACTGGCATATCACCATACTTTATGGTTTATGGCGCTAAGGTAGTGCTCCCAGCGGATATATCCTTCAGATCAGCACGGGTAGAGAACTTCGATGAAGACAAGGCCAATGAAGTATGGGAGCTAGAAGTGAATAGTGTAGAAGAGAAGCGGCTCGATTTTTGCGTACGTACAGCCAAATACCTTGCTATTTTGTGTAGGTACTAAAACAAGAACGTCAAGGAGCGGTTCTTTGTGGTTGGGGACCTAGTCCTGAAGTGGAAGACAAATCAGGCTGGCGTCCATAAACTCACAACCCCATGGGAAGGGCCCTTCATGATCAAGGAGGTTATACGACCAACATCTTATAGGTTAGCTCACCTAGACGGTACAGACGTATCCAATTCATGGCACATTGACAAGCTTAGGCATTTCTATGCTTAACTACTAAGATATGTACCCATCTTGTACTTTTGATTTAATTCAATAAAGCTATTATGATTTCTCCGACCACTCTAATGTGTCACTTTGAAGTCTATTGTTATTCTAACTCAACCTAGTTAAAATTGACCACCATTCCTTCTTGGGTTTTCAGAGCAGGCCCTGTCTCCGGTTCCTCCCAATGCATGCATGGGATCCGCTCTCTACGCTATGGGTGATCGGCAGGTGCTCTCTGGTTTGACTTGTGTGTTTCTATGTGTGCACAAGCTACGCACCTCACACTCTGACCACAAGACAAACTAGGGCCATACAAACCTTTCAGGATGACGTGTCGACTAAACTAGTACAACTGAATAGAACACTAACACGTTCTAACTCAGTTACACCAACACGATATCCGAGCTTAAACACGTTTTCCATAAAACAAACAAGCTTATGCTGATATACAGTTATGTTATTACAAGCTTGCCTGAAAAGGTCCAAGTTTACAATAACACAACTACATCTTCTTCTACAGCTATAGCCTATACTATTGGCTGGTCGGGGCACGCGGCACCTACTGCTCGCTTGGGCCTGACATCGTGCAAGGGTCTCAGGAGACTCTAGTACTGATCGAGCTGAAGAAGATGGCCCTGTCGATGCCTGGCTGGTCGAGACCGTAGGCTTCGCCGGTTGGCTTAAAAATGACGACGCTTCCAACTGACTTGTTAATGGCGTTCCCTGTACAGGTGGCATCAGCGCCTCCACACAGGTTAATGTCGCCTAATTATTTTCGCTGACAAGTCTAGCTGGGTCCATCCATAGCTCCTCAGCCTTGTCTAGGATCTACCTCCTTCGGGTATCTAGTCTCCAGGCACTTGAGATCGATCAAGGGGTAGTGAGCACGTACCATGCTTAGCACATGTGTGCCTAGTGTACTCACCCGCCTCCTTCACAAACTCCTAGAACCATCCCCATGCCTTTCGGCATCTCTCGATCAATCCCAGCTACTGACATCCTTGGCACGTCCTCTGCTAGCGCCGAATCGATGAGGTTAAGGACCGGCAAAATGCCTGTTGCCACCTCCTGGCGCCGGTTTTTCCAGATGTCACGATCCTTGGTGATCTCTTAGCATTGTGCTTTCCAGCCATCACGGTCTTTTATCACAGCCTCTAGATGCTTCTTCGCATTGATTTTTATAACTGCAAAGCGCACATGCTGTTAAGATGCTACATTACGCCAAACTACGGTAGGCAACAAAAATGAGCAAAGGGGTTTGGAAAACTTACCTTTTAGCTCCTCTGCCATCTTGGTCGTGTGGTCCCGGAGCTACAACTGGTCTTGCACCAATTTCTTGTTGTTCTCTTTCAGGCGATCACACTCCACGACCGCACGACTATTCTCCTCTCAGAGACGGACCACTTTGGCTTCTAAGCCTACACTACAGCTATTACTACCAACAACGCAACAGCACTTGTCAGTAGTCATTGTGATAAAGTGGCTACTTACTTGTTCTTTCCCGCTCTTTATTACTAAGCTGGACGACCAGGTTCTGGTTTTGGGACTCTTGCACCATCTTTTCATGGTTGGCGGCTTCAAGTCGCTGGTGCAAGCATTCCACCTCCGCCATCAGCTCCTTGTTGCTTGTAGTGATCCCCTCGATCTGGTCGAAGCATTTCTTGTGGTACCTTGTGGTCTTCATTAAGTCCTGTGTGTAGATCGCTAAGTAAGACAGCTATGACTGGACAACAAGATCAGGGGGTGAAGCGAAGCTTACCTGCACCTCCGTCACTAGCCGTTTCACCGCCCATTCAACTTTCTTGGTTTCTTCAACCTCTGGGATTTCCTCATAGACAACCCATTAGTTGTTCCACCAATGCACACATACACATGTTGTCGCTTGTCCTGCAGATGGCCCAGGACCTCCTCCACTTTGTCCTCTTCGGGCTCTTCTTCGGGTCTCAGTGCTGGTCTGATGTCAGCAGCTTCTGCGATCACCATGGCCTTCCCACGGGCTGCAGCGTCGACAAACATGGTCTGTGCTCTCACCTCTAGCCACTGCTCCTCAGTCTATTCCGTTACCCTTGATGCTGAGGTGTTGCCCTCAGCAGGTTTAGCGCTTAGAGCACTCGTGCTTGGCTTGGCTCTTTCCTCGACCGTCTGCTCGGGGACTATTGTCTGACTGTTTGTTTGCTGAGGCCTTGATGGATCTTCTACTATGGGTTCCTCGATGGTTGGCTGCTGGGCAGTCTGCTCTGCACTTATTGGCGGTGCCACGCACTTTTGGCTAGCTGGTCTGGACTTTCGGTGGACGTCGAGCTAGTACATCCGCGATAAGTTCAGAAAGCAATCATATTAAATGCAAATTGCTAACTTATAATAAGGTTACAAATACTTACATGTTAGAAGCACGGAATGATGTGGTGAAGGCATGTCTCTTCGGCCATACTTGCTCCACGTGCTATGCGGGTGACTCCCGATCTCCCTCTACATCCAGCACTATCACTGGGCCTTCGTGCTCAACCCCTCCGCTGCTTGTCCTTTGCGCTGCAATGGTTGGTGGTGTGCTCGGTTGGGTTGTCGCTTCTGTCGCTGGTTGCGCTTCCTTGCCTAGGTACTCCCGAGTTCGACCTGGCTGCATCCTTCACCGACATCGATGATGTGGGTCCCATAAGCGTAGAGGAGGCACCTTGCCCCATCGACTCCAGTTGTTTTCTCCTCTTTCAAGGGACAAGTCGAAAGGTGTCTGCATCCTCTCCCTCCTCTGCATCATCGTTCTGACTAGGCAAAAATCGCCTATCGACGCTTGCTGGCCGGTCTCTCCTCTGGGCCTCCCTTGGGCTCAGTTAATATTTAGCGCCCCCCGATGAGCAGGGAGGTTGCTGATCTCTTCTTCGACTTTTTGGGGGTAGCCAGCTGCTTACCAGCAGCTAGGGCCTGCTGCCTCCTCTCTAGCTCCGAGCACCGCCCAGTCGACAGTCCTCGTCCTTGATATCGATGCTGGTCTGGGTGGTGGGACCAGCTCCTTGTGGCCACTCCACTCCAGGGGGTGGTGACACAACCACTGTCGCTCTATCCTAACCATTAACCTGGGTAACAAAAATGAGTGCACACAGTAAGTTTCCGCTTTTCCTACCACAATATAAGACTACGGGTACAGGGCAAGATGAGTTACCTTTGGGGGAGGTCGGGCATGCTTGAAAGCGTGCTCGATGTCGCTCAATCTAGCATAATTTGGATCAGCTAAGTTAAATAGCTATCCAATTCTGGCTTTGACTTTGATTTTGTCAAGCGCCCCCCTGCCTCGTCCTCGTCAGGTCCGCGCTACCTTGATATTCATAGCTAGGATGTACTCTCCTCTGGTAGGGCTGGATCCGTTGGCTGATGAAGTTCCCGACCACACTTGGACCATCCAATTTTTTTCCACAGGATCATTCCAAATATTTCTAGAATCTGTTCTAGGTGCTCGGGCTTCTTCGACTAGCTTGTCCTCTTTTTCAGAATGTACCCCACATCGCACAGTGTAATTGTGTTCGGCTCTTCATGGATGTAGAATCATTTCTTATACCAGTCATCTAGCGACATGTTCCATGGGCAGTGCAAGTACTAGGCTTTCATGCCATCACGGAGGTTGAGGTACACACACCCGGCTATCTTCAAACCACCGCTTCCTTTCTTCCACAGACAGAAAAGATGGCGGAAAAAATCGAAATGGGGCTGGAAGCCGCCATATGCTTTGCAAAGATGTATGAAAGTGGCGACAAGGAGGATCAAGTTGGGATGCAGATTGGAAATCCCAATCTCATAGTAAAGATAGAGCCCCTAAAGAAAAGGATGTACCAGAACCCCAAATCCCCACTTAAAGAAGTCTTTGAACACCATGATCTCACCTGGTTATGGATCAGGGTACCCCTCACCCTTCGGCGCACGCCATCCTATGTGCTCCTTATTGTGGAGTACCCCCATGGTGATGAGGTCTTCAATGGTCTGCTCGTTGCTTCTCGATTTCCACCATTCCTTTGCCATGACTCCTGCTTTCTTCTGTGCATCACTTTTCGCCATGAATCTGGCCTTGTTGATGAACGAGGAAATGGCGGAGGATTGATTGGTGGTGATTTCGAAGGTATTAGGGTTGGCGAGAGGAAGAAGGTTGTGGCTGTGAATGGCAATGGGGTTCAGTAAAAAGTAACTTACCTATCCTATACTGTATTTAACCCAAGAGTTATGCCGTTTCATCTGCCTGAGATTCTTGGGAGACGTGCACACGTGCCGCAGATGGTTGTTTTCACAACCTCGAGATCTATGCTGATATATGCGCCTCTTTGTTGCTAGTGTGGGAGGGCCCACGCTGATGCACCTACTGATAGGTGCCATGCAACTATTTGCTTGACAAGACAAAAAGGCAGTATGACATGCTATATTCAGTCTACTTTTTTGACCAGACGTGTCAGATTGGACTTGACAAAGCAAGTAAATAAATAAATACATAAAATAATAGTACAAGTGGCATATGGTTTTTTGCCACACTTCTTGTGCTCGGGGACTATCATGACTATCCCTATGCTCGGGGACTGTCCAGATCACCATCAGTGCTCAGGGGACTACCCAGACCACCATCGTGCTCAGGGACTGTCCAGACCACTATCGTGTTCGGGACTGTTTAGACCACCATCGTGCTCGGGGACCGTTTTGACCACTCTCGTGCTCAGGGGCTGCCCCAACCACTCTCCGAACATTGCTCGGAGACCGCTCTCCTTGGCTACATGAGATCGATACTCGCATACAGTTGAGAGGCTTTTATTTTTTTCTCACTTAGACCTTGCTACAAGGCTCATACCTCACCTTCCAGCAAGCTCGGGGACTACATTGGTATGATGCACCTGTCGGTGCATCTCGTATCGCCTGTATGACAATTGGATTCTTAACTTGATTGGGAATTCTTTTTAGACCCTGGCACCACGTGCCTACGTCACCTACTACCAGACTCGGGGATTAAGTGGGCACACTTCACCTTGCGGTGAATGTGCTTGTTTTTCGACCACTGCGCCCTGACTGTTGGCTATAACTACTACTGTACAAGGGTTACTTACATTTCTTTTTAGAAATACAAGTGGGCACACTTCATCAGGAAAGAAATCTTTTTCTTTTTTCTTTAGAGCACCATGCATTCTTCGGACAACCAGAATCTTCGGTTATAATCGTGGTCTACTGCTATCTGTTCTGACTAGAATACTAGCACATTCGCTTGGTCAATGTTTCAACCAGTTGGAGATGACATGAAGACGAATCGCATTAACCGAAGGAGATCGAACGGCGTGTCGTAGCATAATACATGGTGCTCGGGGACTAGCTGTGGGGGTATTAACCCCTATACCCTTACGGCTAGGCTTCGGCTGGCCCAACCCAGGGGGTCTGGCCCACTAGAAGACGACACATGGCCCGACCAATCTATTCGGAGTCCCACGCAAGGAATCAAGGCAGATTTGGAGATCAAGCAAGATCCTGGTCGGTTAGAATAGAAATCCCTAACTAGTTATGATTAGTTTCCAGATCTGTAACCCTACCCCTCAGACTATATAAGGCGGGCAGGGGACCCCTCTAAAAACATCTCTCATTGACATACAGCAATACAATCAGACATAGGATGTAGGTATTACGCTTTCATGCGACAACTGAACCTAGGATAAAACCTCGTGTCTGTCTTGCATCACCATCTTGTTTGTAGCTTGCGCATCTATTTGCTGATAATCTACTACCTTGGGCATACCCCTAGGTAGACTGCCGACCATATTTCAGTCGACAACGTCCTCGTCCTCGATCTTCGATGCTGGTCTGGGTGGTGGGATCAGCTCCTTGTGGCCACTCTACTCTAGGGGGTGGCGACACAAATACCTATCGCTCTATCACTGACCATTAAACTAGGTAAAAAGGGGAGTGAACACAGTAAGTTTCCACTTACCCTACCACTAATATAAGACTACTGGGTATGCGGCAAGACGAGTTACCTTTGGGGGAGGTCAGGGCAAGCTTGAAAGCATGCTCGATGTCGCTTAATCTGTCATAATTTGGATCGGCTAAGTTAAATAGCTCGCCAATTCTAGCTTTGACTTTGATTTTGTCAAGCGCCCTCTGCCTCGTCCTTGTCGGGTCTATGCTCCCTTGATACTCATAGCCAGGATGTACCCTCCTCTAGCAGGGCTGGACCCGTCGGCTGATGAAACTCTCGACCACGCTCGGACCATCCAGTTTTTTCTATGGGATCATTCCAAATATTTCTGGGATTTGTCCAAGATGCTCGGGCTTCTTCGACCAGCTTGTCTTCTTCTCCAGAATGTAGCCCGTGTCGCACAGCGTGATCGTGTTTGGCTCTTCACGGATGTAGAACCATTTCTTGTACCAGTCATCAAGCGATGTGTTCCATGGGTAGTGCAGGTACTAGGGTTTCATGCCGTCACGGAGGTTAAGGTATACACCCCTGGCTATCTTCGAACCACCACTTCCTTTCTTCCACAGACAGAAAAGATGGTGGAAAAAATTGAAATGGGGATGGAAGCCGCCATACACTTCGCATAGCTGAATGAAAGTAGCGACAAGGAGGATCGAGTTGGGATGCAGATTGCAAATCCCAATCTCGTAGTAAAGATAGAGCCCCTGAAGAAACAGATGTATCAGAACCCCAAATCCCCATTTAAAGAAATCCTCGAACACCACGATCTCACCTGGTTGTGGATCGGGGTACCCCTCGCCCTCCGGTGCACGCCATCCTACGAGCTCCTTGTTGTGGAGTACCCCCATGGTGACGAGGTCTTCAATGGTCTGCTCGTTGCTTTTCGACTTCCACCATTCCTTCGCCATGACCCCTGTTTTCTTCTGCGCGTCACTTTTCGCCATGACTCTAGCCTTGATGGTGAACGAGGAGTGTTCTGATCTTCAGCGGCAGTGGGGGATTAGTAGAGGCGGCAATCGACGCGGCGGCGGATTGATTGATGGCGATTTCAGATGTGTTAGGGTTAGTTGGCGAGAGGAAGAAGAAAGCTACGGTTGCGAATGGCAATGGGGTTCAGTAAATAGTAACTAACCTATCCTATACTATATTTAACCCAAGAGTTATGCCGTTTCGTCTGCCTGGGATTCTTAGGAGACGTGCGCACTGCGCCGTAGACGGTTGTTTTCATAGCCTCAAGATCTACGCCAATATATGCGCCTCTTCGTTGCCAGTGTGGGAGGGCCCATGTTGACGCACCTACTGACAGGTGCCATGCAACTGTTTGCTTGACAAGACAAAAAGGCAGTATGACGTGCTATACCCGTCTACTTTTTTGACCAGACGTGTCAGACCGAACTTGTCAGAGCAAATAAATAAATAAATACATAAAATAATAGTACAAGTGACATATGGTTTTTTTCCATACTTTTTGTGCATGGGGATTATCCCGACCACCCTCATGCTCGGGGACTGTCGCGACTATCCTTGTGCTCGGGGACTGTCCAGACCACCATCATGCTCGGAGACTGTCTAGACCGCCATCGTGCTCAGGGACTGTTCAGATCACTCTCATGCCCGGGACTGTCTCGATCGCCCTCGTGCTCGGGGACTAAACCTGACTATGGTTATTCTCGGGGATTCATCGTTTTCCCCATGCTGCGCTAGGGGACTGCCCCGACCACTCTTCGACCATTGCTCGGAGACCGCTCTCCTCGGCTACATGTGATTTGTACTCACCTACAGTTGAGAGGCATTTATTTTTTCTCACTTAGACCTTGCTACAAGACTGATAGCTCGCCTTCCAGCAAGCTCGGGGACTACATCGGTACGATGCACCTACCGGTGCATCTCGTATCGCTTGTACGACGATTGGATTCTCAACTTAATTGAGAATTCTTTTTAGACCCAGGCACCACGTGCCTGCGTCACCTACTACCAGGCTCGAGGACTAAGTGGGCACACTTCACCTTAGCGGTGAATATGCTTATTTTATCGACCCCTACGCTCTGACTGTTAGCCATAACTACTACTGTACAAGGGTCACTTACATTTCTTTTCAGAAATACAAGTAGGCACACTTGATCAGGAAAGAAATCTTTTTCTTTTTTCTTTAGAGCACCATGCATTCTTCGGACAACCAGGAATCTTCGGCTATAATCGTGGTCTACTGCTCTCTGTGCCTGACCAGAATACTGGCACATTTGCTTGGTCAATGTTTCAACCAGTTGGAGATGACATGAAGACAGATCGCATTAGCCGAAGGAGATCGAACGGCGTGTCGCAGCATAATACATGGTGCTCGAGGACTAGCTGTGGGGGTATTAACCCCTATACCCTTACGGCTAGGCTTGGGTTGGCCCGGACCAGGGGGTCTGGCCCACTAGAAGACGACGTGCGGCCCGGCCAATCTGCTCGGAGTCCCACGCAAGGAATCAAGGCAGACTTGGAGATCAAGCAAGATCCTGGTCGGTTAGAATAGGAATCCTTATCCGGCCACCTATGGCAATTGTAACTGGTTAGGATTAGTTTCCAGATCTGTAACCCTGCCCCCAGACTATATGAGGCGGGCAGGGGACCCCTCTCAAAAATCATCTCATTGACATACAACAATACAATCAGACGCGGGACATAGGTATTACGCCTTCACGGCGGCCGAACCTAGATAAAACTCATGTCTGTCTTGCGTCACCATCTCGTTCGTAGCTTATGCACCTGTCTGCCGATAATCTACTATCTTAGGCATACCCCTAGGTAGACCGCCGACCGTATTTCATCGACAAGCCCCCTGTTCCATTTGAGAAGCAATCAAAATTTCCGTAGAAAACTAAATTAAAAAAGAGAAAATTTCCTATTTGACACCAGAAATAATAATGCTTTTCTATTTGACATCGAAATTAAAATTCTTTCATATATGTCCTTCACTTAAGTTTTTCTTTCCTATTTGATATTTCCGTCAGTTTTGTTAGCAACTAACGTCAGTTGTCCAGTGAGGCAATGGGAAAAGACCAGTTATGCCCTTTGAGGGAAGCAAATGAACTCGGTAGTCTCTAGGGAGTCGTGGCTGTTCGTCCTCAAGGCTGGCCTGTCGCGGACACGCTGGGCGGGCGCCGTGGCCTCGAGGCCTGGCCATCGCGGACATGGAGGCGGCTAGCGTGACCAAGGCGTGCGCGAGCAGGGTCGGCGCGCCGAGGACACATCACCAACTCACAGTAGGCCGCCGCAGCCTGCTAGCTCCGGCGAGGCCGCGCCCATCCCAGTCGCCGCGCCTAGCAAGCTCTGGCCCCTGGCCGCGCCGTCGCGGGAGAGGCCGCCATGGCCGCGTGCCTGCGAACCCTGAACAGCCGGCCGCAAGCTGTGCTCTGTTTTGCCCTAGTGTTTCTTTGCTTGATGTCATCATGACGTCATACGTGTTATATGGCTGTTTTTCTTTAGAAAAATAATCTCATAAATTCATTATATATTATGAATACACATATACGTGTCTCACACCAGCAGCAAAACTGAGCCATCCATCTCGTGATCTACGGCTAAGATTAAACGGATTGATATTGAACTGATATAATTATAAGTAATTATATAAGATTATGTTCATTCCTTTATTTATTTTACAAAAGTAAAAAGAAAAATATAGCAGTTCGAGATAAAAACATTCAAAAAGAAGATAGCAATGTCAACCATGGAACGTCATGACTGGTAAAAAAACTCCAGGGGTAAAACAGACTTTTCTCCTAGGACTTAACACCGTTAGCAGTCCAAACTGACGGAAATGTCAAATGGGAAAGGAAAACTCGAGTGAAGGACAGATAGGAAAGAATTTCAATTTCGGTGTCAAATAAGAAAGCAGCATTATTTCTGGTGTCAAATAGGAAATTTTCTCATTAAAAAAATGAACTATTCACACTTGATATCAGTATTTTTGGACACATGCTATAGGAATCGCGTTCCCTTTTACTACTTTATCTGCTACTCACTCAAATATTTGGCGCTATTATTGTTGGGGATGGACTGATGGAGTCTTCAGGAACCGTCCAGAATGGCCGACACAAATCAAATCAGCTAAATATCTTTTCCCACCTGATTAAGTTACATTGACATGTGCATCACAATACCTTCATATATCACATCCCACGAGAGAGTCAGTGGCTGGCCACGACTACAGAGTCCCACAAAAGTGTCCCCTTCATGTCTCTCGTACACTTTATGCTAAAAATGTGTGTTAGCCAAGTTGCCATAAAGGTACCTAGATCAACATAATATTTAGCACATTATCATTTGTACTATGGTTTTGAACATAGGGATGCACACACAGATGAAACAATTCATTTTGTATGTGAACAATATCATGCATTGATTGGAGTTTTTGCTCCACGTCTTATCTGGTCAGTAGACAATATCTTACTACCTCTTCCGAGTCTTGTGTTCTTTTTTTGTCTCATGTAACAAATAAGCATATGGAAATCTTATCATCCTCCACCAAGGGCCTGCCTTGCCTTGCTTAGAAATGTAAGCTTAAATGTTATAAGTTAGGATCCCTTCTTCTCCGTAAGAGTATTGAGCCACTTCTGCTATTTGACGACTTCTAAAACTCAGCGCATCATAGTATTGCTACAGCTGTTTGCCTGTGCTTCCAATTGAAATAACTGAACTTTGGGATCAGCATATATTTCTTCTTGTCAATGTTTCTCCTAACCAGAATTTGAGTATAGATAGCTTGCGAAATAAATTAGCTGGTGGGTGCGAACACAAGGTTGACAAGTACCCCTTGTGTGTTCGTTTTGTGATGAGTGATTGTCAATGTGATCCACGAAGTAGGTTGAGTGGTGACTAACCCTACCATGACGAAAGCTATGTGTGCGACATGTCTTTTGGCTTGTGTTGTGCAGGTGTGGAGCTCGGATGCGGTGGTCGACGGCGAGGTGAAGGTCAAGGAGGACGTGCCGTGCCGACAGACCGGGAGCGGTGAAGGACGGACGTGAGGCTTGGACCGAGGGACCCAGAGGCCTGGGTGACTAGCCGCGGTGGCTGACACTTGGGACATCGACAAGTGCAAGAAGACATGGAGTGACGGTGTTGACCGGGTCAAGACGGCGGACGCGTGAGTCGAGCGAGGCTCAGGAGGACTTGGCGGGCCGGCCGGTCGAGGACGGCGGTGACACGCGTCGGATGGCGGGGGACGCGTATGGAGTACGCTACTCGCAGGACGGTTTGATGGTTTGGACCTCAAAACCATCGGATGGACGGTTTACGGGTTTGGGCCTCAAAACCCGGGCGGAGGTTCCGAGGAGGGACGGACGGCACGTGGCGGCATCGGGGAGTTCGCGTCGAGGCGAAGCTACCGATGAGAAGGCGCGGTGGCCGTCGGATCAAGATTACACCGGGTTGGACAACAACGCCCTTGGGCTTAGCGGTTCAACTCATTTGTATCCAGGGGCAAAACTGGGAATGTGTAATAGCCCTGTTAAATAGGATGAGGGAGCCCCCATCTCCCTCACCTCCTCCAGTTTTCATTTTCTCCTTTAGGGTTTCTTCCTCTAGTTTGCTCCCATGTATGAGAGAGGTCCACAACTCAAATTGTGACTTGGTTTTGAAGGAATCGGTGGCCGTAACCACCGTATGCCCTCCAGGATTCATGATTTAGTTGTGTTCTTGATGTGATTTTGGTGTTCTTCACGAGCTCCTTTTGTCCCCTCTTGTTTTCCCTCTCGTTTCTTCGTTTTGGGATGGTTTTGGTTCGTTCTTGTTGCCTTGGATCGATCAATGACATGAGTAGAAGCTTTCCACCGAAGGAAATCCACTAATTCCTCACGAGATCGCAGATCCGGGCAATTTAAGTTCTTGACCTATTTTTTGGGGGATTCTTCAATTCCTTCGATTCACGGAGTTAGAGTTTGTTTCGGGCCATGATCCTTTAGAGGTTGCCTTTCTACTCGCTTGTGAACCCTTGTGCAAAGTTTCAAGTCATTTGGAGTTGATTTGATCAAGTTATGGCTTGATTTGATTTTTCCCGAGAAACTGCTCGTTCATACCGGACGCGTCCGATATGATCTAGGACGTGTCCGATATTTCTCACTTTGGAGTTTTGAGCTGAAATTTGGTGGAGACCTTCCCTTGGTGTCTAAAGAGCTATGGTTAAAATTTCATGATTTTTGGACACCATTTGACGGGGTTTTGGATTTTTCTCTTTTGGTCAGCTTGCTGCTGAAAATACCGGACGTGTCCGAGATCATACCGGACGTGTCCGAAAATACCGGACGTGTCCGATATAATACCGGACGTGTCCGATATTTGCAGGAGCAGTGCTGTTTTCTTTTGGGAGTTTGCTCGTTTGGGCTTCGATCTGTGTTCCGTTTGCTCTGTGGTGACCCGCTGTGTTCTGAGGGAGCATCCACCCTTCTCTAGGGTCGTGGTCATCAAGTCTTTCGTGTATGCTTTTTGGGGATTGATGTTGGGACAGTGGTCGAAGATTTTGAAAGAAATTTGAGGCTCCCATTCACCCCCCCCTCTGGTCGCCGTTTTCGGTCCTTCAATTGGTATCAGAGCCGGTTAAGGATCATTCCACCTTAATCGGTCCAGTGATCCACGAAGGCGACATGGAGCGTGGTTCCGGCAAACCACCGCACTTTGATGGGTCCAACTATCCTTATTGGAAGATCTGCATGTCTGCGCATCTCCAGGGGATTGATTGGCTCGTCTGAGGAAATTTGCGAGGATGCTACTGTACGTTGTGCTCCCTGTTGCGGCCCGTACCACCCAGGATCACAAGGATCGGCACAACGCAAATAGCAAAGCTCGTAGTGTGCTTTTCTCGAGTCTTTCGCTTTCTGAGTTCGAGCGTGTCTCCGATTGTACTACAGCTCGAGAGATCTGGGTGAGGCTTCAGAGCTATCATGAGGGGACCGCACAGGTCAAGACCAGACTCTACGAGACGTACAAGCGTGAGTACGAGAACTTCTCTCAGCTTGATGGCGAGTCCATCGATGCCATGTTTTCCCGCTTTCAGACTATCGTCAACAAAATGAAAGCGAACAAGGCCAACTTACCTTATAGTGATCATGAGAGGGCGCTCAAGCTTCTCTATGCCCTTGATC
The DNA here is from genome assembly GCF_019320115.1 of Miscanthus floridulus. NCBI lineage: Eukaryota > Viridiplantae > Streptophyta > Magnoliopsida > Poales > Poaceae > Miscanthus > Miscanthus floridulus. The sequence continues at coordinate 8,750,332 of NC_089584.1, forward strand.
GAAAGGTATGGGATGTGAAGGTGTCGGCGATCATCGAGTCGGCCAACTACGACACCCTCACCGTCGACGAGCTTTTCAGCAAGCTCAAGTCCACAGAGATCGACTACCAAACCCAAGCCAAGCTCAAGAATCCTTCTGCACCAACCATGGCTTTGGTCTCAGGTAGTGGTTCAAGTTCATTGACTAACCCTTCACAAGCTTCTTTCTCTTTGTCGTGCTTGATGTCAGTCACAGAGGAGCAGCTGGAGTCTCTTGGGGATGATGAGTTGGCACTCGTCATCAGTCGGTTCTCTCGGTTTCACAACAACCGTTTGAACCGCCGACGCAGTGGTGGCCCGAAGGAGGGATGCTATGGATGTGGAGATCTGGACCACTTTGTCGCGCACTGCCCCAAGAAGAAGCCCTTCACCAACAAGTACGACTCCGGCAAGCGCAAGGATAAGCGCGACTACACCTCCGGCAAGCACAAGGCCAAGGGCGGCTTCGACAAGGAGGCGATCAAGAAGGCGTACCGCAGGAAGGCCAAAGCTCAAGAACGTGCCTTCCTCGCCTCCCTCAGCGACCTCGACGACGACTCCGATGATGATCACTCTTCTTCTCCCTCGACCGACGATGAGTCCGAGAAGAAGCGCGAGGACAAGCTCAACGGTCTCTGCTTTGTTGCCGGTGCAAACCGTGGTGGGTTTTGCACTATGGCGGTTGACGGTGGAGCAAAGCTCAAAAAGGACGTCGACGTCGACTGACGACGAAAATGAGGTACCGCCCACACTTGACTCACTTATGCTTGAGCTTGATACTATGAATGATACATTGATGAGTCAAGATAAGTTGCTTAAGCGTGCTGCCCGCGAGAGAAAAGAGTTTAAGGACCAGCTAGAGGTTGCTTTGAAGGAGTTGGAGCTTGCTAAGAGTGGTGTAGTGGTGTCAGAGGAGGAGGAGTGCGATGAGTGCGCTATACACATGTCTAACCTCTCTGACTTGCAATCCAAGTATGCTGTTTTGCTTGATGAATGTGATGAGCTGAAGTCTCATTCTGGGTTGCTCGGTGCATGCAAGTCCTGCTCAGGCTTGCAATCTGAGTTGGCAGAGAAGGTTGCCAAACTTGCTGAGTTTGAGAAGGCCAACTCAGATAGCACCACCACTACATGTGTTCGATGTGAAGCTTTGGTGTTGGAGCTTGAGTCCTGCAGGCACTGACAAGATGGGAACCGAGGAAGAAAACACACAACTTCGGTCCATCTTGAGCTGGGTGTCGTGCAGTGAGCCTCAGTTGGGCATGATGGTGAGCCAGTTCAGGCAGGGGAACTGACTCATCGGGAGTAGGCTTTGCTATAGGTGGGAAGGGTGAGCATGTCTATGGCAAGGTTGGTGAACATAGTGGTTTGAACCCAAGTGAGAAACCCACCAACACTCCCAAATTGATCAAGATCCCTCCACCAGAGTCTACCAAGCCTATGATCAAAGATGGTGTGTTTGAAGAACCACCAAAAGCACCACCATCCAAGCAAGTTTGGGTTCCCAAACCGAACCACTTTCGGAACTCACTCGATACTCTACCCAACATCTCTAGTGCACCCCTTCCTAAAGCCAAAAAGCCTCAGAGAGTGAACCACATCCACAAGAGAGTGAGTCAACCACCATCCAAGAGAGAGGTGAGGTACCACTGTGACTATTGCCATAGAGATGGTCATTTGGCTGAGTTTTGCTTTAGGAGGAAGAGAGATGAGCGGCGCGAGTACGAGTTGAACAACCGGAACATGTACCGTCCTCCCCATGGCGTACATGTACCGCCTGTTCAGAGGCACAGTGTTAGGCCTAGAGGTGCAATGCCTCAAGGTGCTAGGCCTCAGGTGGCGAGACCACATGGTGGTCGTGCCCGGCGTGGCCCAAGTCATGATCTATATGACTCTGGACCTCGCGACGGTGGCTTTCAGTCCCACACTCCTAGCGGACCATGTTTTCCCCCACGTGGTGATCGCTTCTCTCCAATGGGACATGGCATGTATGGTGTTTTTCCTAACACTTTTCCAGGGCAAATGACTCAACACTGGTATTCTCCTCATTTCACTAACCCCTAGTGTTGTGCCATTTGCTCACCCCCTAGTCTTTCTATTGATGCAGAGCGGAGGCCTGGAGAACACGTGGCTTGTTGATTCCGGCTGTTCGCGCCACATGACCGGAAGTTCCAAATGGTTCTCCTAGCCTCGACCCCATGCAATACAAGGAGTACATCACATTTGGGGACAATAGCAAAGGTAAGGTGCTATCTCGTGGGACCATTCGGGTCAATGAGTCTTTTATCTTGAAGGACGTTGCTTTGGTTTCAAGCCTGCATTTCAATTTGCTCTCTGTTTCGCAACTCCTTCAAGATGGGTTTGAGGTGCGCTTTAAGACTGGACTTTCTCGTGTGCTCGATTCTCAGGGACATCTAGTTTGTCAGATCGTTCCTTTTGGTCGAGTTTTCAGAGCTGATTTCTCTCAGTCTTTCGGTTCTTCTCGCTGTTTGGTTGCCGGATCTTCTTCTGATTTGTGGAAGTGGCATAGGAGACTTGGTCACTTGAGCTTCGATCTCCTAGTGAGGTTGAGTTCTCTTGACATGATCCGAGGATTGCCCAAACTTAAGTTTGAGAAGGATCTGGTATGCCATCCCTGTCGCCACGGAAAGATGGTGGCTGCTTCCCATTCTCCTAGTGACTCAGGTCATGACCACGAGACCCGGTGAGCTACTCCATATGGACACTGTTGGTCCGGCTCGGGTTCGGTCAGAGGGAGGGAAGTGGTACGTTCTTGTGATCGTGGATGATTTTTCTCGTTATTCTTGGGTGTTTTTCATGGAGGGCAAGGACGAAGCATTTTCTCATGCTCGTGACTTGATCTTGAGGTTGCAAACTGAGTTACCAAAGAATGCCATACTGAGCTATCCGCAGTGACAATGGCACTGAGTTCAAAAACTCTCAGTTTGACACTTTTTGTGCTTCCTTGGGTCTTGAACATCAGTTTTCTTCGCCCTATGTCCCTCAGCAGAATGGTGTTGTTGAGCGCAAAAATCGGACTTTGGTTGAAATGGCCAGGACGATGCTCGATGAGCATAGGACTCCTAGGCGTTACTGGGCCGAAGCCATCAACACCGCCTGCCATGTTTCAAACCGCATTTTTCTTCGTGCTTTCTTAAAGAAGACATCCTACTGAGTTGCGGTTTGGGCGTCCACCCAAGGTGAGTCATTTTCGAGTCTTCGGTTGCAGGTGCTTCATTCTTAAGCAAGGTAATCTTGACAAGTTTGAATCTAGATCTTCGGACGGTATATTCCTCGGTTACGCTTCTCATTCACATGCGTACCAGTGTGCTTAATCTTGAGACTAACCGTGTCGTGGAGACTTGTGAAGTCACCTTCGATGAAACCATGCCCTCTTCTATTTCTGTCTTTGAACGTGCAGGTGATGAAGAGATGGGTGACAGCATTTTCGTTGAGGATGACGATGACATCGATTGGGATGATCCCAAGCCATCTCAACCAGCTACCCCTGATCGAGCCAGCTTCGACCACTTCGGCTCACGGCCCCGAAGCCCTCCACCTCTACTTCATGGGGTCCGTGCGAGCCGCTTCCTCAATCGACTGAGGAGGCCCCAGCTGTGGATGAGGGGGAGGCGACTTCGTCTTTGGGTGCACCTCGACATATCCAGCGACTGCCATCCTCCTCAGACCATGATCGGCGACATCGACGAAAGGGTAACGCGTTCCAAGTCTTATCATATTTCCCATTTCGCTCATTCTGCTTTCGTAGCTTCTTTTGAGCCTCGAGATATTGGACACGCACTATCTAATGCCGATTGGGTTAATGCTATGCACGAGGAGTTAGAGAACTTTGAGCGGAACCAAGTGTGGGTTTTAGTTCCACCTCCACCAGAGTGCCACCCCATAGGTACAAAGTGGGTTTACAAGAACAAGCAGAGTGAGGATGGGGTGGTGGTGAGAAACAAGGCGAGATTAGTGGCTCAGGGTTTTTGCCAAAAAGAGGGAATAGACTATGAAGAAACCTTTGCTCCTGTTGCCCGTCTAGAAGCCATTAGGATTCTTTTAGCATTTGTAGCTTCGAAAGGGTTCAAGCTGTATCAGATGGATGTAAAGAGTGCCTTCTTGAATGGGTACATAGAGGAAGAGGTTTATGTGAGGCAACCCCCTGGCTTTGAAAATCCAAAGTACCCCAACCATGTTTTTAAACTCCACAAAGCCTTGTATGGTTTGAAACAAGCCCCGAGAGCCTGGTATGAGCGTTTGAAAGCTTTCTTGCTTGATAAGGGTTTTAGGATGGGTTCCGTAGATAAGACTTTGTTCCTCCTCAAGCAAGGCACAGACATCCTTTTGGTTCAGATATACGTGGATGATATAATCTTTGGTGGCTCTTCTCATGCTCTTGTTGCCAAGTTTTCAGATACTATGAGCAGGGAATTTGAGATGAGCATGATGGGCGAATTGACTTTCTTCCTCGGGCTGCAAATCAAGCAAACTCAGTGAGGGGACGTTCAGTGCACCAAGGCAAGTACACCAAGGACATGCTCAAGAAATTTGATATGGGTGAGGCCAAGCCTCTTTCGACGCCTATGTCAACCACGACGGCCCTGGATGAGGACAAGGAGGGAGAAGGCGTGGACCAGAAGGAATACCGAAGCATGATCGGGTCCCTGCTGTACCTAACGGCGACGAGACCGGACATCCAGTTCGCAGTCTGCTTGTGCGCGCGCTTTCAGTCTTCTCCGCGCATGTCTCATCGTCAAGCCATCAAGCGGATCCTCAGGTACCTTCGTTTCACACCCGAGTTTGGTCTTTGGTTTTCAGCCTCCTCCTCTCTTTCTCTTTGCGGGTATTCTGATGCGGATTATGCTGGTTGTCGTGTTGAGAGGAAGTCTCACTTCGGGGACTTGTCAGTTTCTTGGATCTTCTCTTGTGTCTTGGTCTTCTCGCAAGCAGTCTAGCGTCGCCCAATCCACCACAGAAGCTGAGTATGTTGCTGCTGCTGCTTGTTGTTCCCAGTTGCTTTGGATGATAGCTACTCTGAGAGACTTTGGGTTAGAGTTTAGGCGAGTGCCTTTGTTTTGTGACAGCACCAGTGCCATAAGTGTAGCCAAAAACCCAGTCCTTCACTCAAAGACAAAGCACATAGAAGTTCGCTTTCACTTCTTGCGTGACCACTATGAGAAAGGTGATATCGATCTGCACCACATTGATACCCAAAACCAGCTCGCAGATATCTTCACCAAACCACTTGACCAAGCCCAGTTTGCTCGCTTGCGAGGGGAGCTTGGAGTTTGTTTCCCTTTTTAGAGGAGGGGAATTTTGGTTGTTGTATTCTAGTTTTGCTTTTCTTTGTAGTTTAGCCTTTGTTTTTGTTTTTATATCTTTCTTGCATATCATATCATCATGTATCATATTGCATCCTGAGCTTCATCCTTATAGTAGCTAGATTGACACTATGCTCTTGTTGGGGATGTTATGGATACACAATGATGTGCTTTTGGCTTAGGCTCCTTTTGATCAATTGATACATGTTATGAGCCAAGCTTGTTTTCCAAACTGTGAACTTGATTAAAACTTGTTGAAACATGAAATGTGTTCACCACTACTTGTGGCACTAGCATGTGTAGAATGTGTCGAGATCTTTTTCTTGCTTCATATATATGCTTAGTTGCTACGGCTCATACCTTGAGTTACACACTTGCTTGAGAAACTTGAATTTGTGCGAAAACTTGAAAATCAAACTAAGTGATTTGAAAAGATCGGGATGGGTCTGTACTATCCTATGTCAGTGTATCGAGACAGCTCCAAATTGCACTCATTGGTGAACTTGAGCTCTGTAATGGATACCGAGATCATTGTCTTAAGCTTCTGATTGCCTTTGGCATAGGCTTGACATGGTCGCTAAGTCAGGTTTTGATGGCACAGATAACCTCCTGCACACACTTGTCTAACAAACTTTGGTAATAAGCTGCATAACTCCGATAAATTTCAATTGGTGTCTAAAATTTGATCAAACCACAAGTTTGTCTCATGACATGATGTGTGAACTTTGTTTGGGGTAGTTCACTTTGCATACATGTGTAGCACAAGGTCGATCTCCTGTCTATTTTTGCTATGTGCTCCTTTGGTGGTGAACCCTCTTTTAAAATTGCTCAAACTTGATCAAAATTGCTTAAATGCCATATTTCGTCTCATTTGGTCACTTTGAGCATTTGCTAGCACTTGTATGTGTTGCTATATATACATGACAGCATCAACTAGAGCCTCTTTTCAATCTACTTACTATAATCTTGAAGCTTCTGCATTCGTGCATTTCTGCATTCATAGCATGATTTGAGGGGGAGATGCAATCTTTGGGCTCTAGCTTGATAAGTGCATGTGTCAACAAGGGGGAGAAGTTTTCCACACTCACAATGACACAAGGGGAGAAATATTCAGAAAAGGGGAAGAAACTTCCAATTTCACCTAAAGTTGAGAGATATGTATTCATTTGAGAGAGATTGCACTTGTTCAGGGGGAGTTGCATTTGAGGTGTTTTGCTAGATGTGTTGAGCCTTTGCCTCTTCTGGAGGGTCTAGCAGTTTTTCGGCTTTTCGAGCTTTGCTAGTGGCGTTGAGCCCGTTGCCTCTTCTTGAGGGCTAGTTTTGTTTTACTTGGTTGCGTCGAGCCGTTGCCCATGTCTTTGGGGACCAAGTTTTGCTCACTTTTCAAATGACCCAGTTCTTGGCTTTTCTTTGGCTTTTGGTCATTTGGGTGAGTTCTTTCTTTTCTCTTCTTTTTCTTTTTCTTTTGCTCAAGCTAGTTCGTGTATTGGTGTTGACAATGCACTCATCAAGGGGGAGATTGCGAACACAAGGTTGACAAGTACCCTTGTGTGTTCGTTTTGTGATGAGTGATTGTCAATGTGATCCACGAAGTAGGTTGAGTGGTGACTAACCCTACCATGGCGAAAGCTATGTGTGCGACATGTCTTTTGGCTTGTGTTGTGCAGGTGTGGAGCTCGGATGCGGTGGTCGACGGCGAGGTGAAGGTCAAGGAGGACAGTGCCGTGCCGACAGACCGGGAGCGGTGAAGGACGGACGTGAGGCTTGGACCGAGGGACCCAGAGGCCGGGTGACTAGCCACGGTGGCTGACACTTGGGACATCGACAAGTGCAAGAAGACATGGAGTGACGGTGTTGACCGGGTCAAGACGGCGGACGCGTGAGTCGAGCGAGGCTCAGGAGGACTTGGCGGGCCGGCCGGTCGAGGACGGCGGTGACACGCGTCGGATGGCGGGGGACGCGTATGGAGTACGCTACTCGCGGACGGTTTGATGGTTTGGACCTCAAAACCATCGGATGGACGGTTTACGGGTTTGGGCCTCAAAACCCGGGCGGAGGTTCCGAGGAGGGACGGACGGCACGTGGCGGCATCGGGGAGTTCGCGTCGAGGCGAAGCTACCGATGAGAAGGCGCGGTGGCCGTCGGATCAAGATTACACCGGGTTGGACAACAACGTCCTTGGGCTTAGCGGTTCAACTCATTTGTATCCAGGGGCAAAACTGGGAATGTGTAATAGCCCTGTTAAATAGGATGAGGGAGCCCCCATCTCCCTCACCTCCTCCAGTTTTCATTTTCTCCTTTAGAGTTTCTTCCTCTAGTTTGCTCCATGTATGAGAGAGGTCCACAACTCAAATTGTGACTTGGTTTTGAAGGAATCGGTGGCCGTAACCACCGTATGCCCTCCGGGATTCATGATTTAGTTGTGTTCTTGATGTGATTTTGGTGTTCTTCACGAGCTCCTTTTGTCCCCTCTTGTTTTCCCTCTCGTTTCTTCGTTTTGGGATGGTTTTGGTTCGTTCTTGTTGCCTTGGATCGATCAATGACATGAGTAGAAGCTTTCCACCGAAGGAAATCCACTAATTCCTCACGAGATCGCAGATCCGGGCAATTTAAGTTCTTGACCTATTTTTTGGGGGATTCTTCAATTCCTTCGATTCACGGAGTTAGAGTTTGTTTCGGGCCATGATCCTTTAGAGGTTGCCTTTCTACTCGCTTGTGAACCCTTGTGCAAAGTTTCAAGTCATTTGGAGTTGATTTGATCAAGTTATGGCTTGATTTGATTTTTCCCGAGAAACTGCTCGTTCATACCGGACGCGTCCGATATGATCTAGGACGTGTCCGATATTTCTCACTTTGGAGTTTTGAGCTGAAATTTGGTGGAGACCTTCCCTTGGTGTCTAAAGAGCTATGGTTAAAATTTCATGATTTTTGGACACCATTTGACGGGGTTTTGGATTTTTCTCTTTTGGTCAGCTTGCTGCTGAAAATACCGGACGTGTCCGAGATCATACCGGACGTGTCCGAAATACCGGACGTGTCCGATATAATACCGGACGTGTCCGATATTTGCAGGAGCAGCTGCTGTTTTCTTTTGGGAGTTTGCTCGTTTGGGCTTCGATCTGTGTTCCGTTTGCTCTGTGGTGACCCGCTGTGTTCTGAGGGAGCATCCACCCTTCTCTAGGGTCGTGGTCATCAAGTCTTTCGTGTATGCTTTTTGGGGATTGATGTTGGGACAGTGGTCGAAGATTTTGAAAGAAATTTGAGGCTCCCATTCACCCCCCTCTGGTCGTCGTTTTCGGTCCTTCAGTGGGTTTAGTTGTTCAAAGCTTGTTTGTCATGGCCTTTTTACCTTTTTTTTCTAGGCAGTTAAGTTAGGCATATTCAATGTTTCAGTATGTAAATGTTCTCACCTTTTCTTGAAAACTATTTTTAAGGCCGTCTGTTGCATGTGAGTTTGGCATTCTCTGAAACTCTCTTATTTAGGTGTCTCCACATTTTGATTCAAAAAATGCAGATGGTGACAAAGCCTATTTGCCTTTTTTCATGTGAATTAGCAGGAGAACCACCTTTCATTTTATTTTCTTGAACACGAAGGAGCCACCTTTCATTTATATTAAGTAGAAGTTATACATATCATTTTGCCAGTCCAGTTGAGCAGGAATGGAACTGTGGGCAATGGCTTGTTTGGTTCTTACCCTGGCCTGGAGTCCTCTAGGCAGGTCCATACGACCCTAAGTGTCCAAAATCGGATGCCTGGGCCAGCCACCTTCGCCAGTCTTCAAAGCAAACATATACCCAACAATGGGATTATAAGTTTGCTTTTCTTTGACCTTTATGGGACTATTCTTGTGGTCGTGTGGTTCTGGGGTGGTCTTGTGCCTAAGAATGGAATCTTGCACGAATGAACTTTAGATTCATGCGAGCCAAATCTCAAGGGAACAACTGTCTTCTCTAAAATGAATATATTTTGGAGAAATGTGTTATTGTGTATTTTTCCCCTTCTATAGTTATTTGGTGTGCGCATCACCACTTTAAAGGGACTACTTTTGTGCTTCAGGTACACCTTGGACCGAAGAAGAGCATAGAATGTTTCTGATGGGTCTTCAGAAGCTTGGTAAGGGAGACTGGCGCGGAATATCTCGAAACTTTGTTGTTTTCAGGACCCCAACTCAAGTGGCAAGCCATGCTTAGAGGTACTTTATTAGACAGACAAACTCATCAAGACGGAAGAGGCGGTCAAGCTTGTTTGACATGGTTGCAGAAATGGTATGCTTTCTCTTTTCTTGTAATACTCTAATGTTGGAGCTGGTCTATATTCACTATGCGGTTTCATTCTAATCTTTGTGCTGCCCTCTTCAATCTGCAGCCAATGGACGAGTCTCTAGCTGCTGTGGAACAAATTACTATCCAAAATACTAAGATGAAGCTACAAGTTCAAATCAACTGCCGACCTTACATCTTTGGCATCAGAAGGAAGCAGAGTTTGCTAAGCAATCGTCAACTTTTCAGCTAAGGTAGCATGAGGAATCTGAATATGCAGAACCTTCATTGACACTACCAGATTTAGAGATGCACTCCAGTGTACCATTCAATACCATAGCTGTTCCGATGGTGCCAGCATTCTACCCTGCGTTTGTCCCTGTTCCACTAACTCTTTGGCCTCCAAGTGTTGCCCATGTGGAGGAAGCAGGCACAACCCATGAAATCCTAAAACCAACTCCTTTGAATGGTAAGGAGGTGATTAAGGCAGATGATGTTGTTGGTATGTCTAAGCTCAGCATTGGTGAGGCCAGCTCTGGCTCCATGGAACCCACAGCTCTTTCCCTTCAGCTTATTGGATCGATGGATACAAGGCAGTCAGCTTTTCATGTGAGTTCACCAATGAATAGACCTGAACTAAGCAAGAGAAACAGCAGTCCAATTCATGCCGTTTGAGGAAGCATGGAACAGGACCACTGGAATATGGCTACTGCTGATGTTGATTTTTCGCTGGTCTGAAACTTGGCTGAAACTAGGCTGAAAAACACTGTTCCGGCTGAATTGTTGTGAGAGAAAAACACTGTTCCGGCTGAAAAAAGAAGCCGAACAAGCCATTTTTAAGACAAGCGAACGGGACCTTATTGTAAGAGAAAAACACTGTTCCTTTGCTGAAAAGTACCGCTGAAGAACAGGGCACAAGTCTTACATATTATACTATTGGTCCCAATACCCCAGAATGTGTGCATGTACTTCTGTAACAACTAAGTTATTCTGTTTCCATCTTATGTTCCTTGTCATCGACAAATGTAGAGATACATATGTCAAGGAAAATATCGCACCATCAATGCCAGACTGAACTGGTTCCTGTTGGGATGCTATATGCACCTACCTTTTCTGATTCATCATCATCCATGGGGCTAATGTTGAGGGAGTGGTCTTGGGTGTAGAGGAGTTTCCTATCGATTTTTGAGGATCAAGGGATGATAATTTGAGTAGGTAGTGGGTCCTCAGGGTGAGACGGGCTGCATTTTAGTGATTTTCAGCCCTTGCAACGACATCTACTGACTCTCCGTGTTGATGTAACTCAGTGGGAAATTAACTCAAACTTGAACCTTACTGGTTTAGCTAACCCTTCCCCATGCATGGTCTTAGTTTGTTAGTTATGAAGCTTCATATTTTTGCACGGAGGCCTGCTGACAATCTCACCATTATGATACAACTTATGGCCGTTTGAAATTTTGAACTGCATCGAGTACACAAACAGCACTGAGCAGTCATTCTTGTCTTGTAGTGATCAACATCTGTATCCTTATTCCTTAGGAAGCTGAGCCTAGCTCAGTTAGTTGAAGGTGCAGATGTACCCTCTCATTATCTAGCGAATTTAGATGCCTATTTTCTTCTTAATATAAAATCACCTAGTTCCTTGTAGGTTGGTCTAGTGTTTTTTTCTTTTCCTTATTCCATATCATTCCATAATCAATTGAGTTATTTTTTTAAGACCAATACCGTGATATTGGCATCTTAGGAGCCTAAGACATCTGAAATGCAGAAAAGCAGCTATCAGCCTTTTATAGTCAGCACCTGAACTACAGACTATTCTGCAAAATGTGCACTTTCATCTTAGATGCCTATAAATGCTTGGAAATTAATGGAAGGAGGGTGCGAGTTAGTTTACACAATCATCTTAGCAACCTATTTACAAAATGTAAAATTGTCTACAGCGACTATCTACATAGGATGCCCAATGAAGGCCACTTGTCTTGTTCGCCCTCCTGCCGCTTCATGTTCACCTACTGATGGCTTGGTTCTGGTTCTTGCATGTTTGTGTTATCAACGAGTAAAATGGATTACATCTTGGTACTGGTGCACTAAGGACAATAGCCGGTGATTTTTCAGATGTCACAGGTCATTCGATTAGTTCCAGTCATTTGACAGTGTGCGTATTGAAACAAAAGTTCTTATTTCCAGGTAGCCATGTCCTGTTCTCCATGGCTGCTGCTATCTATTTGCTGGTCACTGCAGACCAGAGCATATAATATGCTACCATAGTGTTGGGATACATTTTGTGAATTCATGCAGGATAAGGCAATGAATATGAGTGTCCAATACAGTCTCAATGTTAGAAATGAGGGCATAGGATTTTTTTTTTCTCGAACACGTGTCATTTCATTAATAGATAGAAAACGATCCGACTACATGCCGAAAATGAGGGCATAGGATTACCAGGCACAATTCTACGGAAGATATGTTGACAGTAACATACTACCAGCATGACAAATTATATTGCTGAACCTGGAGTGGTGGACTTCCAATCATTTAGTATGTGAGGGCAGACACAAAGCCAGTTTTATATTTTGAAATTTTTATACATCTATATATAATTATTAACAGAATGAAAATGTTTTCATCTTTTATTATCAGTACTCCATGCTTAGTCCTGAGCAATTTTATAGGATACACATCTTGAAAAAAACATAAATATTTGGCACATTTTCTAGTACTAGTTGACTTTAATTTAAAATAGTAGAATTTCCATGGAAGATTATTAATGGTTCATCATCTAAATTCTATGGATCATATTGAAAAGCAGTTGAAACAACAAAATGAGCATGTTATAAATCATTATCAAGTGTACTTGACTTTTGGAGGATGCGCTGACATTTTGAGGCTAGAGTAATAAAAATGCAGTTCATCTCTCCTGAACTCGTGGTTTGCATATTTGACTGTTTCTTTCGCATGTCTTGTATACTATTCTTCTGAAGTTGAAGAAGCAACTGTTCAGCCAATCATGATGCTAACAGAGCTGCTGACTTTAGTGTCAATATATTGTCGTTGCGACGTTGCTGCTGCTGTGAACTTATCAGTTCCATCAAACAAACATTCCTGTAGTCTATTGCAGTGTATATATGTGTTACCTGTATAAATCTTTCTCCTGACGAGTTGACCTTGCTTATTTCAGGCGAATGACGAGTTGACCTTGCTTATTTTGGGCGAATGCACGACGAGTTGACATACTCCACTAACAGTGCATAAACTGCATCGCATATGAAACTGGCATATGTAGAATTACTCATTTTTTTTCATTAAAAAAACTTTTTATTTATACACAGAGAGCGACGTCAATGGAACAGATGGTACGAACCGGCCCATCTGAATCTGATGGAGGTATGAAACCAAACCACCCTTCTCCAGTGCACTTAATTTATTGCTCGGTTGAAATAAAAACACTCATTTCATTTCCTTAAACCAATCTCCAACTAACAGAAAGAAAATCAAGTGTAATTCATGCATCTTTCTACTTCACGTGGTGCAGGTGATGGATGGGCTGATGACCGGTGGAAATGATCCGGCTATTAACGAGCGCACTGGTTCAGCAAAGAAGTATTACAAAGGTAACAATTGTCAACCTCGCGATCAATGCAAGATACTATATTAATTACAAATGCAAGACATTGAGACGTTTTCTGCCAATAGTACTCACCAGTATAGCTGATGCTGAAATCGCCATGCCAAGCAAAAATATGTCTCGAGTCGGTCGACGGTATCAGGATCACGATTCGGTTTGATCTCAAATCTCAGGATATCCAGTACATGACGAGGGAAGAATTCTCCCAAATCGTCCCAGAATATGACTCCTGAATTGAGTCCGTCAATGCAGGATCGGCGCAAGATTACACTGTCGTGCATTAGTGTGATGGAGTCAAGCACGCCCGTGTCAAACAAGCAAGTTAAGCTCTGCATCTCAATTCTGAATGCTCCATCGATCGGTGTCACCCGCGATTTCTTCTGGATGCTCCATCGATCGGTGTCACCCGCGATTTCTTGGACACCTATCTCATGAGATCTTGAGATTGATTGATTGATTGATCATTCCTAAATCTGATCTCGGTCAGGATCGCATTGAGTTTCAAATCCTCCCGGTCACAGTTTTCTATTTGTGCAGAAATCGTCGAGTTCATCTTCAGCCTCAACTTCCTCAGTAGCCGATGTCTTTTTCCATGGAACAATTGAAGCAACAGATACGTCAAAATGAGCTAGCTCAGACAATCTGTTCAACACGTACATTGAGATTTGAGAGAGAAAGAACGATGTACGTAATTTCTGACTAGTTGATTCGTTCAAACTTCACATAAACATGTCAACAAAGTAAAGATCCAACATGCTAGTCAAGTAAGTTGTGGAAGTAATTAATCCTAGCATACTATAATGAGCTCACTGTCACTGATCTATCTCTCTAGGCGGTCATCTCAGCGCACGCATGCAAATCCAGGCGGCGGACCTCAGCGAATCTGTCAAATGACGACACGTGATGGCTAAGCACATACACATGTCGCAAATAATCCAACAAGTTTTCTTAATACGCAACGCTTGAAGAAAACCTCGGCTTGGTAGAATACCTGGCAAGTGGTGGACCCACATGTCAGTGACATAACGGAACTTTTGTTTTTTTAAAGTTATTTTCTCTCTTTATAATTTATAATTACATTCTGGCTTATGAACAAATTCACATGATTCGAAGCCTCTGTTCCAAATTGTAAGTCGTTTTAGCTTTGTCTTTAAGTTAAATTTGTCTAACTTTGACCAAACTTTATATACAAAAATATATTAACATCTACAATAGCAAATAAATACACTATCAAAAATATATGTCGTGGCGTATCTAATGAATCTAGTGATGCTGCAGATGTTTACATATTTTTTCATATAAACTTGTCAAAACTAAAAAAATTATGTTAGGATAAATCTATAATGACTTATAATTTGAAAGTTGAAAACTAAGGAGTATTTCCTTAGTAGTTTTTATTAGGATGGGATGACCTTAATCTAGAAGTTATTAGTCAATCATACGTGTTTCTATGTATGGTCCACATCGGCCAATTATTGTACGTGTTTCTATGTCATGGTGCCCGGTCATTGGTTCACATCCTGCAAGATCCTGCCAAGAGATCGTAGCCAAAATCTCTTGGAAGATCACCTGGGACAGTGTACCTTGCCGGACTGAGGAGCCAACTTCTTCCAGAACGTGTTCCTCAAAGCGCAATGTACCCCTTCGGTTCCTAATTTTGTATATTTCCTCTGGTTAATTATTAGACATTAGTTGGTGACTATGAAAAAAATAAGGCGACAAAAACCATAGATACTATAAACATGGAACCAATTATTTAGTGGTCTTTAGAAAAGATTCAAAATCCTAGTAAAATTATAACTCGAGTTTTGTTAATTGATAACTTATACTATTATGTTCACGGTCATGAAAATTAGCATTTAGTACATCAACCCATAATCTTATGTCCTATTTGGTAGAACTTATAAGTTGCTTATAGCCAAAATAATTTTTTTTGAGATGAAAGAAGAATTATACTATCTCCGTTCTATTTTATCTGACGCACACGCATATCAAGATTCAAACTTTAAAAACTTTGACCAATAACTAGGCTAATAGTTTTTAACTATTATAATACAAACTTTATATGATTAGATTTTTATAAGGAAATATATGATTATAAGTTTATAAGCATAAATAATATAATATAAAGTAAATGAATGGTCAAAGTGTAATCTAGGAGACCGTATCATTCTAACTTGCGCCAGAGAAAATGGAACGGATGGAGTATTAGATTATAGCTGAGTACATCATCACGTTACAAGCACTCTGGAATACAGTACGTATATCCAGAAACTGATCATCTAAATTATACTCACGCTTTGTATAGCTCCAAATCTGAACTCTAAACCGGCCTGTATGAAGATTCATATGGATGACCGCACAGGCAAACACTCGGCAAAAGGCCTGAGAATGGATGCCCAATGAACGACGGTCAATATTCCTGCAGGCGAAGTGGAGAAACTTCTTCTTTCTTGTGTCTTCCTTCTTTTTTCTGCCACTGAAGAATAAGGAGGACTGATCTAAAACTTATTCTCCCTGTTCCTTCATGGTGGTCAGATCTAACCACAATAAAATAGAGAAGAGACTGGAGAAAATTATTCCATGGTGGCGACATGATCTCTGCCTTGATGTCGCCGTCCGGAAAGCCAAGTCTCCATGTCATCAAGCTGAGGAAGTTGCTAACACCAATGTCGCCCTCATCTTCAACAGAGCCTCCATGGAGAAAACGAATCCACCATACCCCCTCGCCGTCGCTAGGAGAGGAGATAAATCCCCAGTACCAAAAAAACTTGGCATGTTAACTCTACTTGATTGGATTCATAAATACTTTTCATGACTCCTAAATAAAACCATAAAAATATATGTTTATTATTGTTTTTTAATGGTAGAGGCATATAATTTAAACGTAAGTTTAGGTATTACTGTGGATTATCAAAATTAATGGCAAAAGTGGGTAATTATATAGATATGAATTTATAGTGTTATTTACATTATCTTTCATAATGCCAGAGGTGGGTACCTTTGATACAAATTTAAGGATTAATTTATGTTGTTTTCTATAGTGCACGAGGGTGATAATTTCTTAGAAAATAGAATAGTTCCTATCGCTATTTTGGTGCTTGATAGCTAGAGTCTACCAAATTTATGGCTAAATATATTTTTTGATTTCTATGATAGTTTTTAGGATTTACTGTTTTCTAGCACGTCTCGTCAAAATTAACGTAGATGCTTAGGTCCAATTAGTAATAGTAAGATATGTTAGCTCTATGCATTAGATGTGTACATTTGATTCTTATTTAAAAGCATTTTAATGATTATGATTTTGTATCATTTGTAGCTATTACATTTACACAAGAATACTATGATCCAATTGGTTTTTTTCTTGGTCAAATTATCCTTATACAAGTGAACAAAGGGAGCGGTACAATTATCCCTTAAGTAATCACCTATGTACTGGTATTTTTCACAAACAATTTCTTATGTGAAGTGCCTATAAAAATTTCTAAGTTTTTTTTGTATCTTTCGAATAGACTAAGTTGGTAGTGAAATTTTATGTTGTGACATATCATATTTATCTCCATATCTAATAAGATATATAAATAAGTCAAAGATGCCACAGTGGCTCAGTGTGCATTCCTAACATGATTTACCTAAAGATTTAATGGGTTATGGTTTATTAGATGTAAATTTAGGGGCTAATTATATTGTTTTTTATAATAACATAAGTTGGCAATACTTTAGATGAAGATTAGGGAGTTATTTAGGTTATCTTTTATAATGGTATATGTAGATAATTTATCCATAGTCTAGGGGGTTCATGTGGAGTATTTTCACACTGTTAGATTGTGTAATTTATTTCTTTTAGTTGAATAAAGATCCAACGGCCATTATATTATCAATGATTGAACTATTCTAATTTTTGTGAGATTTTCAAGTAGGACTTATTTATTTATTTTTCTAGCGTGATTCAAAAGAAATAACATGGATGCTTCAAAAGAATCTCCAATTAGTAATAGGGAATTGCTGGCACCGGACGTCCGATGGGATAGGATTCTATCGAACGGTACTGATAGCCCAGCAGAAACACGCCGCACTCCCATCGTATCGCTGCAGTCCTTCCCCATCTACCTCGTCCCGCCACACACGCGTACTCTGCCCCGTGCCCGCCGCTCCCCCCTAACCCCCTCCTCTCTCTCTGCGCGGGCGGGACCTGGGAGCTAGGATGAGGATGAGCACGCCTCGTCGGTAGGACCCCAGACACGCCGCGTGCCCCATCTGCTGGCCCCCGGCTCGCCACGCCCCTTCCCCCGGCGCTCGGGCCGTGCCCCATGGCTCTGAACATACCTCTGAAACACGAAACACTTGCAACATGAAACACTTGAATGCAACATACATCTGAAGCAGATGAAATATTTTGAACATACACTTGCAACATGTGTTTGAAACATATGCAACATCCAGATAAAACACTTATAACTTGCAACATGAAAACACTTATTGCAACATAAGACTAAAACAGCTGAAACATTTCGAACATACTCTTGCAACATATGTGTGAAACATATGCAACATCGAAATAAGCACACTTGCAACATACTTCTGAAAAAAGCAAATGAAACATTTGGAACGGACGCTTGCAAGATTATGTGTACAACCATTGCAACACGTGCATCACGATCTATTTTTGCAACATCCATATGAAATATTTGCAACATATCTCTGAAATATCTGAAACAACTAAAACATACTCTTGCAACATGTGCTTTCAATGTAACATCTCCTTGTTCACCTGGAGGCAGCGGCGCGACGGCGCTTGTAGACGGCGGGCCGGCGGCAGTGGCTGCATGTCGTGGAAGAGTGGACATTGGCCGCACGAGCAGCGGGGAGGCCGCGGACGTGCGACTTGGAGAGGGCAGCAGCGCGCCGCGCTTGGCAGGGCCGGCAGCCGAGCGCCGCAGCTCGAAGGCGTCCGCGCGCCGTGCCTGGCAAGGCCTGCACCCGAACGGTGCGCCTCGGAGGTGGCCACGCGCTACGCCTCGAACGACCAACGGCCGTGCGCTCGGAGGCGGCAGGCGAGCAGATAAGAACGATATGAAGAGGAACTGAGTGGATATGAATAAGTGGATGAGCACTTTTTTTTTAGAAACGAAGGAGCATAGGTTATTTGGCTGGCGTCGTGGCCTAGCAACCGAGAGCATTACCGTTAGTAATAGTATGACAAGAGTGAACTTAAAATATTAGATTTTGCCAAAGCTGTATCTTGCACAAAATTAAACTTCATTCTCTCTATAGTTGTCTGCCACATCAGGAAAAAAAAGGTGACATCTAATTTATCATCCATATAAATTGATTTATTACACACGAGTAATACATGTTTAATTAGCCACGCACATCTGTCGCCTTACTGTTCTCCTTGCCATGGCCCCACGTAATAAAGTGCTAGGCCTCAAATGAGCCATCATCGAATCATACGATCGAAGCCACCGAATGTGCAGCAATACCCATCTTTAACCAATGCCAAATAAATGGACGGTATAACTAGCACAACAAACAGTCGTACGAAATGGAAGTGCACCGAGAGTGGTATGCGCATTGCGTTGGAGTATGCATGGTAGGCTGGGACAGGTATGTTAAAAACGTGGAACCAATTATTTGAGGTTTATTTTTCAATGGCACTACATGCATCTCATCTTTTTTTGTTCTCCTTGTGTCATGGTCAATGTAAAGTGGTAACAGGAGCTGTAGTGGGTGGTCCGTGCAATACTGATGATCGATCTCAAAGTAAATTTTGATGGCATGACGACTGTAAGGGGAAAAAAATGGATGTTAGACCTATTTACTTTGGTATTTACTTTGAATTTTAGGTGTTTGATGACAAACACAACTAAATTGAACTAATGAATTTGCAAGTAATTGTTTTGTAGTTTAATATAGTGCAAAACGTGACTTGGACAAAGGCGTCATGATGATCCCACGATCAACACCATAAACAAGACCCTATAAGCACAGGAGAAGACCCAAGATATCAAGCAAAGTCCAAACACGAAGATGGAAACCAAGCCGGACGCAAGATCGTGAAGAAATGAGCTCGACAGAGGTGACCGGACGTGGCCCTAAAAAGGACCGAACACGTCCGATCGGTTGCTCGGCAACACCAGGTGTCAGCAGCTGTGGCCAGACGCTGAGCAGCAGTGACCGGACGCACCAGTGACACTGTTCATCGTCATGGCAGTGTTTTCAGCGTGACCGGATGCAGCAGACTGGATGACCAGACGCACGAAGTGCAGTGTCCGATCGAGTCTAGAGAGATTCCAGAGCGGCGCCAGCGCGACTGGATGCGTCCGGTCGATGATGACCGGACTCTGAGCCGAGTCCGATCAACGCGCGCACTCCAATGGTCGGGACGACCGGACGCGTCCGGTCAGGACGTAATCAGCGTCCGGTCAGTAGAAGAAAGCTAGGGTTTCGCCTCCAACGGCTACTTTCTCAGTGGGGCTTATAAATAGACCCTCCAACCGGCCATTTGAGTAGAGTAGAGCTGAGGAAACATACCAAGTTGGGTTGGGGGGTTGTGGGAGTAGAGTAGAGTGGAGCTTGATATGTTTCTCCCAGCTCCACACATATCAAATGCCCGGTTGGGGGGTCTATTTATAAGCCCTACTGAAAAAAGTAGCCGTTGTAGACTGAAATCCCGCTTTTCTGCTACTGACCGGACGCTGATCACGTCCTGACCGGAAGCGTCCAGTCGTCCCGACCAGTTAGAGCTGCGATCAACTGATCGGACGCTGTCAGCGTCCTGTCACATGCCACCGGACGCGTCCAGGTCGCAATTTCGTCGGTCTAGAACCTTTTTGTACTCGATCGGACTGCTGCTGTCCTATGTCCAGTTGATTTGCCGCCAGCGTCGGTCCAGCGTCCGGTCACTGCTGTTGACGCCTATTGCCGAGCCTCTTGATCGAAGCAGTCCGGTTGCTTTTTGCCAGCGTCCAGTCCAGCGTCCGGTCACCACTGTGAGCTCGTTTCTTCGCTGATCTTGCATATGACTTGGTTTCTATCTTCGTGTTTAGACTTTGCTTGATATCTTGGGTCTTCTCTTGTGCTCCTAGGGTCTTGCTTATAGTGTTGATTATCGGATCATCACGTCGTCTTCATCCAAGTCACGTCTTGCATCCTATTGAACTACAAAATAATCACTTGCAAATTCATTAGTCCAATTTGGTTGTGTTAGTCATCAAACACTAAAATCCAAAGTAAATGGGCCTAGTGTCCATTTTTGTTATAATCTCCCCCTTTTTGGTGATTGATGACAACACGACCAAAGCAAGCAAATAATAAAAATTTGAAATTTAAAAACTATCTACGTGCTAGGATGCAATGCAAGGGGCAAGGTTATATGATGCTAAAAGATACTACTTGTAAGACTAGAAGATACCACTTGAACACTTATCTTGCCCTTGCAAAAATCCCCATGTGGTATTATGAATTTAAGCCATGCTAGGATGTAATGCAATGGGACAAGGTTATATGATGCTAAAAGATACAACTTGTAAGGCTAGAAGATACCACTTGAATACTTATCTTGCCCTTAGCAAAAATCCCCATGTGGTATTATAGATTTAAGCCACAAATTCTCCCCTATTACATAGGCTAATCCATAATCCACTTATTCCTCACTTTCTCGGACCATTACCACTTGTAGACACCACTTGTAGACCATTACCACTTGTAAATTGGTATGATCTAGCTTTTGGTCCTACAAATTAGTGCTTGCTTTTGGTCCTTCAAATTCTCCCCCTTTGGAATCAAACACCGAAAAGGAAGACATTAGTAGCACAAGGAGAGGGTCAAACTTTATGATCCTTTGTATGTAGAGTGAAATAGGTCATAAAATTTGACTCTCACATTATATAAATTAAGCTCTCCCTAAATATATGCATACATATGGTAGAAGGCAAAGCATATGCATAATTGGCAAATTATTGCTTAAGGGAATTTAATCTATAAAATGCATGGAGAAAACATATAAATATCAAAAATGAAATCAACATGATGATATTGGTTTAGAAATACCACATGTGGATACCAATTTGATTTCTACCACTTGCAATGGATGGTGGATATTAAAGTATGATGCTTAACTCTGGGGACTCTATTTTCCTTGCAATGAGACTACTACACACATGATAAGCTTGAAAAGATGTTAGTCTCAAAGCATCCAACTTATAGAGTAACCTCCCCCTAAATTTGTGCACATAAGTATGAAATACTTATAGAAAATATGCACATTGATTTTAAAATTAAAAATACCACTTGAAAGATGACATCACATGAATGTGAGAGTCTTTTTCGAAGGCGATATTCAGAAGAAATTATCTACAATTTAGGACTTTGGCACATATTAGATGAACAATTATAAGGCAAGCTATGTGCCATGCTCCGAAACAATTTTAAACCATGTAGGTTTGCTCCAAGGGTTAACAATGAAACCGAGCAAGCCTACCATAAGATATACCTAGTGTATGCATGATAAAAGATATAAGCATACAAATGCAAACATAGACATAAAAAGTAACTAGATGCTTAAAGATATAAATTGTAAGAAATGCCACTTGTAGGAAATGCAAAATGACACTACTTGAAGGAAATTGAATCTAGTTACCTAACATAGGGAAGGGAAATTTGGGTCCATAGTATTCACTAACCCACTTGGCAATGATTTTGTCCATCATGATGCACCCCATGAAATGCACCCATACTTTGCCAAGTCTCCAAATTCCTCGACGTCCATTTGACTTCTTACTTCCCTTTCGGGATCCAAACCATTCTTGGTGCTCTTCATGTTGAAAATGATTTCCTTTGGCACCCAAAAGCAGTTTGATCCCATTGTTGGCTTGCTTGTTCACCTTGATGGCCACCACCTTGTCATTTTTCTTCTTCTTCAAGAGATAAGGTGTGGAGGCCTTCTTGTCCACCTTGTTGGTGTAGGTGTTGGAGAGCTTGCTTGTTTGCTTTTTCTCTTTCTTCTTTGCTCCTCCCCCATTCTTCACCTTGCACTCATAGGACTTGTGACCTTTCTTGTGGCATATATAGCAAACCACAGTTTGTCCTTCATCAAGCTTCTTCACTCCCTTGATGATGTTATCTTGATGAGGTTGGGCTTGCTTCGTCTTGTCTTTCACTTGAGTCAAGTCCTTGGTGAGGCGAGCTACTTCTTGCTTGAGTTGCTCATTTTCCTTTGCAACCTCTTGTGTGCATGTATCTACAACAACTTTCTCAACACAAACTTGGTTGTACAAAGATAAATCTAAAGATAAATCATTACAAGAAGTAGAGGCATCCTTTTTAGACATGTTAAAGATAGAACTTTTCTTTTTAGATACCTTGGTGGGGGTTGCACTAACGGCTTTAAGATTAGCAACTTTATTAGTTAGCTCATCACAATGTTTGCACATGGTTTCTATTTTAGCAAGCAAACTTTTATAAGCATCTTGTGAGATAGCTAACTTTTATTTTAATTTTTTATTTTTCTTTACAAGTTGCTCATCATTGATTGTGCATGCATTTGTTGTTGCACTAGACTCAAGTTGCTCAATTTTAGTAGATAGTTCAACATTGAGATTAGCAAAGTTCTCATATTGTTCAAGCAAAGTTTTGTATGCTTCTTGTGAACTACCTAGCTTTTCTTTTAATTTTTCGAGCTTCTTTTGTTGACTAGTGCAAACTTTAGCATAATTAAGATTTTGTTGCACAATTTCATCATAAGAAGGCATTTCATCATCACTATCACTCTCACTAGAGGATGAGCTTTCGTTACCTCGTGTCATAAGGCACATACGAGAAGAGCTTGATGATGAGTGCTTGAGCCCTCGCCTCTTATGATGGTGTTACTTCTTCACTTGAAGAATCATCCCATGACCTTATTGATGTGAGTGCTTGGTTCTTGTATGCCTTCTTCTTTATCTTGGGTGTGGGCTTGTTTGGACAAACTTCCACAAAGTTCCCCAACTCGCCGCATCCATAGCATCCTCTCTTTCTTTGCTCATTTCTTTGATTGGTGAAAATGAGA
Organism: Miscanthus floridulus; assembly: GCF_019320115.1. Taxonomy (NCBI): domain Eukaryota; kingdom Viridiplantae; phylum Streptophyta; class Magnoliopsida; order Poales; family Poaceae; genus Miscanthus; species Miscanthus floridulus. Next base: position 8,773,603 of record NC_089584.1, read on the forward strand.
TCTTGGATTTGGATGGGACACACCCTTGACATTGAGCCTTTGGATCATCTTCTCCACCTTGTTGATTAGTTTGATTGATTCTTCATCAAGGTCGAAGATGGAGGAGGAAGATTGATCATCTTCACTTGAAACTTCATCATCATCGTCATCGTCGTCCTCATCTTCTTCTTCATCTTCACTTGAGGAGCTTGAGCTTGAGCTTGTCTCAACTTGCTTACCCTTCATCTTCTTTTTCTCGCTACATGCGAGAGCTTTGCCTTTGCTTGATGAAGAGGCTTCTTCTTGACCCATCTTGCGTGACATTTCAAATGCCACTATCTTGCCAATGACTATGGCCGGAGTCATGGTGCTCAAGTTCTCCATGTTGTGAAGGATGGTGATGATGCTTGCATATTTCTTTTGTGGTAGCACAGAGATGATTTTCCTCACGATGTCCGCATCATCTAGCTTTGTTAATCATATTGAATGGAGCTCATTGGTAATTAGATTCAAACGAGAATACATATCACGAACAAGCTCATCATCATTCATTATAAAGGAATTATAATTTTGTTTAGCTAGATAATGTTTTTGCTCACGGACATTAGATGTGCCGTCATGGAGCTCTTGGAGTTTTAACCAAATTTCATGTGACGTATTTAAAGTGAACACTTGGTTAAACACATCCATGCAAAAAGATTCAAACAAGCAATTCTTAGCTCTAGCAATGAAATGTATTTCATTTTCTTCACTCTTTGTGGGTTTATCAGGATTCTTAATGGATTTCATTCCATCACGAGTGACCCTCCAAAATCCCAAATCAACCGCCTCAAGGTAGTAAGCCATTCTAGCTTTATAATAGGGAAAGTTAGTGCCGTCAAAGTGCGAAGGCCTAGAGGTATCCATCCGAACCACTCGAAATAGCGTCGGCTCAATGACGGTTAAGCCAAAGGTCCAAAGTGAGCCAACCGTCTCTGATACCACTTGAAGGGGACCGTGACGCCTAAGAGGGGGGGGTGAATTAGGCAACTTAAAATTCTAACTCTAAACTATGGCATCTTTTTCTAACCTTAGCAAAACCTATACAAAAGATAAACTATCTAAATGTGCAACTACGGTTTTATTAGTGTGTTGCTATCTCTATCGCAAAAGGAGTAATACAATCAATGTAAATACGGAAGCTAAAGAGCAAGGTAGAGATATGCAAACTTTCATCGACGACTCCGGTATTTTTACCGAGGTATCAAGAAGCACGCAAGCTTCCCCCTAGTCCTCATTGGAGCCCCTCGCAAGGAATCCCTCGCAAGGGCCAAGCTCCTGATTGGGTAACTCCGTGGATAGCCTTGGGCCTTCCCCACGCGCAAGTGGGTCTCCGGTGTGCCTTCCGGCAAGCCTCTCCTGGATGCTCCCCACCATCTTCACTATCAAGCTTCCGGCCGAAACGCCACGGGCCTTATTCCCTCTGGTACACGGTGGCGGCCACACCACAAACACGGTTGGTGTGATCTCGCAAGACTACAAGCCCCTCCGATGTACAACAATGGTGTGTGCAAGCACCAAGTGGTAAGAGGTATGCAAACCTCACTAAACACTAGGCCTAAACCTAGAGCAAGCGCATAAGCGGCGGTCTAATCAACCTAAGCACTTCGTAAAGCACCTACGCTAATCACCTAATGAATCATTAAGCACAATACAAGTGGAGATCACTAAAATGGTGTATCAACACCCTTGATATATTTCCTCAGTTCCACACACATCAAATGGCCGGTTGGGGGGTCTATTTATAAGCCCTACTGAGAAAGTAGCCATTGGGGATGAAATCCCGCTTTTCTACTACTGACCGGACGTGTCCGGTCATCCCGACCATTAGAGCTGTGATCAACTGATCGGACGCTGCCAGCGTCCGGTCACATGCCACCGGACATGTCCGGTCGCAATTTCACCGCTCTGGAACCTTTCTGTACTCGATCGGACGTTGCTGTCCTGTGTCCGGTTGATTTGCCGCTAGCGTCCGGTCCAGCGTCCAGTCGCTGCTGCTGACGCCTGTTGCCGAGCCTCTTGATCGGAGCGTCTGGTTGCTTTCCACCAGCGTCCGATCACCTCTGTGAGCTCGTTTCTTTCGCGATCTTGCGTACGGCTTGGTTTCCATCTTTGTGCTTGGACTTTGCTTGATATCTTGGGTCTTCTCTTGTGCTCCTAGGGTCTTGCTTATGGTGTTTATCATTGGATCATCACGTCGCCTTCGTCCAAGTCATGTCTTGTATCCTATTGAACTACAAAACAATCACTTGCAAATTTATTAGTCCAATTTGGTTGTGTTAGTCATCAAACACCAAAATCCAAAGTAAATGGGCCTAGGGTCCATTTTCCTTACACATGTGGTATCTTTTAGCATCATATAACATTTGCCCTTTGCATTGCATCCTAGCAAGTAAATAGTTTTAAAATTCTAAAATTTTTATTATTTGCTTGTTTTGGTCGTGTTGTCATCAATTACCAAAAATGGGGAAATTGTAAGGAAAATGGACCCTAGGCCCATTTATTTTTGATTTTGGTGTTTGATGACCAACGCAGCCAAATTGGACTAATGAATTTGCAAGTAATTATTTTACACCACTCCACATATAAAGGATCACAAAGTTTGACCCTCTCTTGTGCTACTAATGTCTTCCTTTTTGGTGTTTGATTTCAAAGGAGGAGAATTTGTAGGACCAAAAGTAAGCCCGATCATAATAATTTACAAGTGGTAATGGTCCGAGAAAGGGAGGATAGTGGATTATGGAGTTAGGGGGAGGCTTAAATCCATAACGCCATATGGGGACATTTGCAAGGGCAAGATAAGTTTCCAAAGATGTTTACATGTGGTATCTTTTAGCATCATATAACCTTGCCCTTTGCATTGCATCCTAGCACGTAAATAGTTTTTCAATTCCAAAATTTTTATTATTTACTTGTTTTGGTCGTGTTGTCATCAATCACAGGAGGGAGATTGTAAGGAAATGGACCCTAGGCTCATTTACTTTGGATTTTGGTGTTTGATGACCAACACAACCAAATTGGACTAATAAATTTGCAAGTAATTGTTTTGTAGTTCAATAGGTTGTAAAACGTGACTTGGTCGAAGGCGACATGATGATCCCACGATCAACACCATAAGCAAGACCCTAGAAGCACAAGAGAAGACCCAAGATATCAAGCAAAATCCAAGTACGAAGATGGGAACTAAGCCGGACACAAGATCACGAAGATGGGCCTAGTATTTAGTGAGGTTTGCATACCTCTTACCACTCGGTGCTTGCGCGCACCATTGTTGTACATCGGAGGGGCTTGTAGTCTTGTGAGATGACACCAACCGCGTTTGTGGTGTGGCCGCCACCGTGTACCTATGGGAACAAGGCCCGCGGCGTTTCGGCCAGAAGCTTGATAGTGAAGACGGCGGGGAGCGGTCCTGGAGAGGCTTGCCGGAAGGCACACCAGAGACCCACTTGAGCGTGGGTAAGGCCCGGGGCTATCCACGGAGTTACCCGACCGGGAGCTTGACCCTTGCGAGGGATTCCTAGCGAGGGCTACAACGATGACTAGGGAGAAGCTTGCGCGTTTCTCGATACCTCGATAAAAATACCGGAGTTGTCGATGAAAGTTTGCATATCTCTACCTTACTCTTTAGCTTCCGCATTTACATTGTTTGTATAACTCCTTTTACAATAGAGATAGCAACACACTAGTAAAATTGTAGCTGCACATTGAGATAGTTTATCTTTTGTGTAGGTTTTGCTAAGGATAGAAAAAGATACCATAGTTTAGAGTTAGACTTTTAAGTTGTCTAATTCATCTCCTCTCTTAGACGTCACGATCCTCTCTCAACGACTAAATACAGCAGATCACACAGCCCAATAGATATGTGATATGGAAGTGCACTCCGAGACAGTGGGTATGCTCATTGGAGTAGTAAGGCACGTATGTTAGGTACAACCAAACTTACTCTTGTGGATACACAATGCTGCTATACACATGCATGAACTGATGCACACGCATATACTGATGTGTGGCACAGTCTGCTAGGGTGGCCATCGCAGTCCTGCAGAAATGGAGAGTATAATGCATGTACAAATCTGTGAATATATCGTGGAGCATTTAGGGAGACTCAGGTCGATCAGGTGCCAGACATGCACGCACGCTAGCTACGCCTGCCTTGGTGCGTGTGATGAGAGGTATGTTTCCAAGGCTGCAATGCATATGCACATATGAGAGCAGTTAGCTTGACTAGCAGCAGCATGGCATGGCAAGTGAACTTTCGAAACGTCAACGATGTGATGCGATATCCGCGAGACTGCAACGTAATGCATAACTAAAAGGCGTCCTAGATACGCACGGCGTAGCGTAGCGGTAGCCTATCCGTGTATAAGAATGCGTCATGATGATGATAAGCTTTGTCGCACACATGTGTTCTGGTTCTGGACCGGTCGAGATGTAGACATGTATATAGATTTATCTCTGTTATCTCTGTAACGTCGTCGCAGCCTGTGCGTGTCCCTGCAGTTCACTGCAAGGACAAAATGTCAAAACTATTTTGCTATTGTCTGATCGAACGAGGTCAGAAACAAAGGGCTAGACTGCTAAAGTGGATTTTTTATATATTTATTTTAATTTGCAAAAGACAGTACATACAAACACACGCACACTCATTTACGTAAACAGACGTGCATATTCCATACCTCTATGACTATATCAGCACACATATACACCCTAAAAAAATAACCCTTTCAATGGTTCTAGAAAGAGTTTGAAAGGTTTTGGCACAGATAATTTTTTCAAGCAGGCGCATAATCTCATTTTTACAAATCATAGTATAAACATAGACACTCGTGTCTGAAAACCAAAATGCTATTTTTCGAGACGGTCGATTAACCTCCTCTGTTGATGCCATTTACAGGCAAGAACGTTAAGATTTTGTGTCTAATTGAACCCGTGACCTAGTACTCAGCCTACACTACACACTCATTTGTGACTATATATAGGATGCTATATATTTTTATATCAATATTTTGTGATCTTATTATTAAATATTTTAGCTATAAAATGAACTCAAATGAAAAAAGTTTCAACTACATCAAACACTACAACTTTGGTAAAGGATATGTCTTCATTGGAGATAGTTTGAAAATTTCAAAAATTGAATCTCAAAATATGTGAACTTCAAACTAATATTTGAGACACTAAAACACTTCAAATAAAAAACTTATCAACAGCAAATATGCAGATCAGGTTGGCCACTACAACTTTGGCATTAACTATGTGAGCATTCAAGGTCATTTAGGAATTCTAAATTTTGAATTCAAAAATCTATGAACTTGGAACATATATTTGGGGTTCTAAACAACTTCAAATAAAAAACTTTACAGCTTTTAAGTCAAAGATTGATTGAGAACTACAAATTTGGTATAGAGCATATCAACATCCGAGGTTGTTGAAAATTTTAAATTTTAAAATCTATTAAATTTATAAAAAAATATTTTGGGACTCTAAATAGTTTCAAATCAAAAGTGTTGTAGATCGCGTTGAGGGCTACAATTTTAATACAAAATTTGTCTTACCAATGCAAGTTCATGGAAAAGTTATGAATTATTAGAGATGGGTATCTTAGGATGGATACCCATCTCTGTTAATGTCAATTTTCAGAGATTGGTTTCTTATCTCTGAAAATCAATTTACGGGCATCCTAAGACGACCGGCTCTGTTAATCAATGATTACAGAGGCGAATGTCTTACGATGCTCATCTCTGTAAATGATTTTCAGATGCGGGCATTTGCCTAGAGGCCACCTGGCCATTTACGGAGGTGGTCTCGCCTCCGTTAATATTAGAGGTCGTCTCCTAAAATCGTTTTTATGGTAGTCGACAAAGTGACCATAGGCGCGCAAACACTCACCCCTATGAACACGCGTGCATATATCCTACTCCTATAAGTATATCCAAAAGACCAAGTTGTTAGTTGTCGAGATTGACAAAGTCACGACAAACTATCGTCGCATATGAATGACAGTACAGACATAGACACCCATACATATACATATACTCACATCTATGAATGTACCCACACACATCCTACCCCTATGAACACATCTTGATATTGACAAATCTTGATATTGACAAAGGCAAAGCCCTAGTTTGGTTTAGTAATTGAGTGACAACTAACGGACTAATGCTTTGCATGAGTCGATAAGCTAACTATAGATCAGTTCACAAGACAATGCCGAGCAAGTCTAGGAGCATGGTGGAGATGGAGATGACCGCAAGATGCAAGTGCTCAACATGGAGATGGAAGCAAAAGCCTGAGGGCAAATTTATACATACGTTGGCACTCATACATGCACATATGCTGACCCCTAGGCAAGCATGCACACACACCCTACCGAACATGTCCAAAAGATGGAGCTAGTAGATCTTAAGATCGGCAAAGTCACAAGCACCCACACACTCACCCCTATGAATGCACGTACACACACTCTACACCTCTATGAGCACATCTAAAAGATTAAGTCAGCAAATCTTAAGATTGGTGAAGCCACCACAAGCGCTCGTCACTAGCTAGCGAATCACAAGACAAATGAACACACTTAAATGTGCACACAAACTCACCCTTATGAATGCCCGCACACGCATCTACCCTTGAAATTGACAAACACACACTCTATCCATATGAGCATATCCAAAAGACCGAGTTGGTGGTCCCTACAAGCACATCTGAAAGAGCCCACATAGTCACCCTCCCCTACCCCTATGAGCACGTCTGAAAGACTAAATTGGCATATCTCAAAATTGATGAACACACACCCTACCCTACGAGCAGATCCAAAAGACTAAGCTACCCCCTATAGGCACATCCAAAAGACTGTGTCATCATATCTTAAGATTGACAAAGTCACCGTAAGCGCGTACATGCTCACCCTACTCCTATCAGCATATTCTAAAGATTGAGCATGTGGATCTCAAGATTGACGAAGTTACACAAGCATCCATCGCGTACACCCAAAGAATAACTTTCTTCTTAATGAAAACGTGCTTAGGCACGTTGGTGAAGAAATGTCAATAGAATAGCTTTGTTAAATCCTCCGGAAGATCTCGAGATTAATAAAGTCATCACAAGCGCATCTCTCCTACATAAAAAAATAGCATTGTTAAATCCTAAAATAAATACAGAAAAATGCAAGCACTCGCATGGCCGCGTCAAGTCAAGAAACTGAACTCAGATGGACAGTTTCCAACACAAACCAGCTGAGCTACACTACTACCGAAAGGATTTATAGAGTTGTCCGTCTCTACAATTCAACGATTTATCGATTTCTAGAGGTGGCTCTAGATCTATCGATTTCTAGAGGTGGCTCTAGATCTAGCTATCCCTAGAAATCCTTTTCTAGAGATCACAAATCAGACCCAAAAATAGCAAAAAAAAACTAATATAAGGAAGCCCACACCAGGCGAGGCGTGTGTGGCCAGTGAGATTCAAGCTACAACCTCATGCCTCAAGGATACATTCCCTGACCACTCCAACCCCAAAAACACTTATAACTAAAACGTATATACATTCCTTTTGTATTTACTTTACTGAATTTCAAAATGAATATTTAGGCTCTTAAAAGAATTCAAATAAAAAAGGTTTTAACTAGAAACTTGTAGATATGGTCGAGTACTACAACTTTGGTTTTGATTGTTTCTCCATCTGAGGTCGTTTAAAAGAATTGAATTTTAAAATTTGAGAAATTCAACAGAATTTTCCTTGGATGTAAATGATTTGAAATGAAAAGGTTTTCAAATACAAAGTTGCATAGCTCTTTGAGATCTACAAATTCAGTTTTGGTCGTTTCTCGGTCCGAGGTCGTTCAAAAATTTTGAAATTTTAAATTGTGAGGACTTCAGACAAATTTTTAGGAGCATATATTATTTCAAATGAAAAAGTTATCAACTACAATGTTGTAGACTTTTTAAGCTCTATAACTTTGATTTTGGCCATTTCTCCTTCCAAGGTCGTTTTAAAAAAAATGAATTGAAAAAATATGAGAACTTCAAACATAATTTGTAGAATCTAAATTATTTCAAATGAAAAAATCATCAGCTATATATAAAGTTGTTGGTTACTTCGAGATATATATAGTGTCGGGGACCAATACTTGGGTACCCGAAGAGGAGGAGCTAATGTTCATCAACATTGATTCAACCGAGCAGTCAAGAGCGCGCCTACAGCTCCAACCGACCCCCAGGTGTGCGGGCTCCGCCTCGCCCGACTTCTGAGAGTGGGCTCCGCCTTGCCTGAACCCCGAGGCCACGATCTCTGCCTCGCCTGCCTCCGGGGGTAGGCTTCGCCTCACCCGACCCCGTGGCCACGATCTCCACCTCACCCGACCCCGAGGCCGCGGGCTCCGCCTCGCCCAACCCTTGGGTTTATGTTTCGCCTCGCCCGACCCCAAGACCACGTTCTTCGCCTCGCCAGACCCCTTGGGTGCGGGTTCCGTCTCGCCCGATGGGGACCCATACCGCCGCCAACCACTCCAGGTCCAAGCGTATGGGCCTGGGTCAAAACTCTGACACCAAGGAAGAGACCGGCATGCCCCAATGTAACTCGCGGTCATGACGGGCCATACCTAAGGATTCACATCAAGAACAGTGTCGGGCGTGCCGGTGCTATTCTGCCTAACCCTCGTACGAACACTGATAGGTGAGTTAGTTCACCACGACGTCCGCTAGGATGAAGTGGAGTGCCATGATCGGCAAATGACGCCAGCGCATGGTGCTAGTGACGGGTAGGACCACGACGTGGAGCCATCCCTATTGGCATTTATAGGGTCAGTGGGACCCGCATGGAGGAGAAGAAGGACCCAGCGATCCTAGAGGCCTTCCTCTCTCTCGTTCTTCTCCTTTTCCTCCGCTATAACCCACGCTTTTCCTTAGCTTATAAAAGGGAAAGCAGGGCACCCCATGAAGGGGATCCCAAACCGATTGACCCATCAAGATCCGATACATATCCGCACAAGAGAACGACACAAATGCACAGTCGAGCAGCGATTGAGCTCTCAGCACCCACTCACTCCTTTCACCAGAGACTTGGGATCCTTTCCCACTCTCGCTCATTTGTAACACCTACTACCTACTTTCAGTACTAGTAACACGAGCAGCAGCGATGAACTAGATGTAGGGACTTTCTACCCAAACTAGTATAAACCTCGTGTCCTCTAAGCACACCATCTGAGCCAGACGTGTAATACTAGAAATTTACTCGTCGATGGTAACTCGAAACACCAACAGTTGGCGTGCCAGGTAGGGGCCTTTTTGTGCGTCTCAACATCCACACCAGGCCTTGGATAGCAATTCACGACATCAGCTGGGTCCCAGGCGTGCACGTGCACTTCGAGAACCTAGACTTCATCGTCACGACGGAGGGAGGGTTTGTGCAGGCTCCCACCTCCATCCAACCTCTCCACTTCACTGGCCTCGATGCGATCGCCGAGGCGCTTGAGGAGCTACAGCTTCATGCATCGGAGGCCCGCACCCACGGGAGCGACTAGCTCCTTGGCTTTGATTACGGGAGGCTAGAGCGCCAGCTCGGCGCCTTCCTGGGACCCCAACCATTCTGGGAGGACTTGCACCACCTCACCTTCTCGTTCACCAACATCATGACGTAGCTTGTTGGAGGAGAGCCGCTCTCCCCAGAATACCTCATCTGGAGTGCCCCGACAGCACTCCCATCCGGTCTCCACAACACCGCAGAGACCGTTGACCACCCTATGGCGCAACGCATGCCTCCATCCCCCGTGAACAATGAGTTCATGGGGATGACCGAATATATCATGGAATCTTTCCATGACCTCCTCATGGGAGAATCAGGGTTGCCCTCCGACTCTGACTCCAGCAGGGGGAGCCATCACCCTTCTTGTGAATGTTTCGTGGCAGGTACCCTTGAGGGACACGTCGAAAGCACCCACAAGGGAGAGGCTACCCCAACAAATGACCTCAAGACGGAAGCAGGGGCCCCACCTCACCTGCGGGTGGAGCAGCTGAAGGCCCGACACCAAGAGCTTGAGGAAGCACGACTCTAGCTCGAGCAGGAATGTGTGGAGCTCGAGCAAGAGCTCGAGCACCATAGAGATGGCAGGCGTGCGCGCGCCGTGGCCCGCGATGTGAACCAGAGGATCATCGAGGATGATGAAGCCCTCCCACACTTCACTCAGGTGAGCCAGAACATTGCTGCTATGGTGGCCTTGCTCTGAGAGCTTCTAGGGCCCGCGATGCCCGAGGATCGTCGGGCCCATCATGAGATTCACACGCTACTCGAGCATGCGGTGGCGCAATAGGCTGAGAGCTCGCTGTCCTGATGATGCAAGCTCGACGCCAACCAGCGCACGCCCTCAGAGCGACCCAACATGGACACGTCAGTCCACTAGGCATAGCAAGGCAGGAGGCCACACACCATAGTCTTGGTGCACGAGTGTCTTGACCACAACTGTGATGCGTGCGACACCCACGACGCCCATAGGCGTGCCTGCATCGATGCTAGGGAGGGGGCAAGCTATGGCTACCACCCTCATCATGGCGGATGCTATGACAACGGCGAGGACCAAAGCCCGAGCCCAGACTTGCTGAGGGTGTCCAACAGCGGTGGCCGACACATCCTCAATGCTGCCTTTCCACCACGATACCGACCACCGACCAACATCCCGAAATACTCTAGGGAAACAAACCCCGGACTGTGGCTTGAGGATTATTGGCTTACTTGCCAAGCCGATAGAGCGGATAATGATGATTTCATTATCTGCAACCTTCCATTATCCCCGACCGATTCGGCGTAAACGTGGTTGGAACACCTTCCGCCCAATAGAATCCAAAGTTGGGTGGACCTGAAAGAGATCTTCATGGGAAACTTTTAGGGCACATACGTGCGTCCTGGGAACCCATGAGATCTCAAAAACTGCCAACAGAAGGTAAGGGAAACTCTTCATGGGTATATTCGGTGCTTCTCCCAGCAGTGCAATGAGCTGCCTAATGTCGCCGATGCCGACGTCATAGGAGCCTTCCTATCTAGAACCACATGCAAGTCCCTAGTTCACAAGCTGGGACATAAGGGCCCGTGAACCACCAAGGAGCTCCTCGACATCGCCACTAGTCATGCCTCGGGCGAGGAGGCGGTCGGAGCAATCTTCGACCGCCTCAAGGGCAAGGCAAAGCGGGATGAGGACACTGGTGAAGGCACCTCTAACCATCCTAGAAAGAAGAAGAACAAGCAACTGCGTGAGGGCTCGCTCATGGCCGCCGCCGACCATAAGGGGGTCAGAAGCCCACCGAGGGCACCCAGACCACTTTGAGAAGCTGCTCAAAGGACCATGTCCAAACCATGCTTTCTCCATCAAGCATCTATACAAGGACTGTGGTCTTATAAAGTGGTTCTTGTCCAGAGGCTCCAACAAGGGGAGCATAAGAAGGACCCCAAGCCATCCGCGGATGACACCGAGGGAAAGGACGGTGGCTTTTCGACGCTGGATGGCTACCTCGTGATCTTTGGAGGGTCGGTGGCCTATGACTCTAAGCGCCACCAGAAGCTCGTGCATTGCGAGGTCTATATGGCTAAGCTGGCCACGCCTACCTTCCTCCAATGATCGGAGTCCACCATAATCTTTGATCGGACCGACCATCCGGAGAGCATCTCACAACTAGGGAGATATCCACTTATGGTTGACCCGGTCATTAGCACGAAGTGGCTCACTAAGGTACTGATGGATGAAGGCAGTGGCCTCAACATCATGTATGCCAAAATGCTCGATGCCATGGGCATCGACCGATTGTGCATCTGACAGACCGGAGCACCTTTCCATGGCATCATGCCTAGAAAGCTGGCCTTGCCACATGGGTAGATTGATTTGCCCATCACCTTTGGGGATCTGACCAATTATAGGATAGAGACCCTTACCTTCGAGGCGGTCGGGTTCCATGGAACCTACCATGCCATCCTAGGATGTCCATGCTACATGAAGTTCATGACCGTCCCCAACTACACCTATCTAAAGCTGAAGATGCCGATACTGTGTGGGGTCATCACCATCAGCGCCTCCTTCTAGCACGCCTATGAGTGTGAGGGCGAGTGCTACGAAGACACTGCGGCAATCATCGCCTCCAAGGAGCTTGCGGCCATCAGGAAGTAGGTCACCGAAGAAGCACCCGACCCCAAGCGGTCCGCTGGGTCTTTTGAGCCTATAGAGGGTGCCAAGGAGGTCCTCATAGACCCCAGTGGCTCCAAGGGCAAAGTGGTGCTCATTGGCACCACACTTTCCTTCAAATAGGAAAGCACGCTCATCGACTTCCTCTACACCAATAGAGACATCTTTGCATTGAAACCCTTGGACATGCCAGGCATTCTGAGAGAAGTCGCCGAGCATGCCTTGAAGATTAGGCTAGGCTCCATGCCAGTGAAGCAGTGCCTACATTGCTTCGACGAGGAGAAGCGCAGGGCCATCAGCGAGGAGATTGTGAAGCTTTTGGTGGTTGGGTTCATTAAGGAAGTATACCACCCTGAGTGGTTAGCCAATCCTATTCTGGTATGAAAAAAGAGTGGGAAATGGAGAATGTGTGTCGACTACATAGGTCTCAACAAAGCATGTCCAAAGGATCCATTTCCTTTGCCACGCATAGACCAAGTAGTCGACTCAACCTCAGGGTGCGAAACCCTTTACTTCCTTGATGCATACTCTAGGTACCATTTAATCGCGATAAAAGAGTCTGACCAGCTCGTGACATCATTCATCACCCCATTTAGATCATTCTGCTACATCATGATGCTGTTTGGTCTGAAAAACGTGGGGCTACATACCAGCATTGTATGCTCAAATATTTCGGGGACCTCATCGAGCAAACCATTGAGGCCTACATGGATGACATCGTGGTCAAGTCCTAATAGGCTGACCAGGTCGTAGCTGACCTAGAGCAGACCTTTACGAATCTCTGAGCAAACAACATTAAGCTCAACCCTGAGAAGTTTTTTTTGGGGTCCCAAGGGGTATGCTGCTAGGTTTTATCATCTTCAAGCATGGCATCGAAGCCAACTCGGAGAAGATCTCGGACATCACAAGGATGGACTTGATTCAGAATATAAAGGGGGTACAACGAGTTATGGGGTGCCTCACTATGCTCAGCCACTTTATCTCGTGCCTTGGCGAATGAGGTCTCCCCCTCTATCAGCTCCTGAAGAAGGCTGACCGTTTCGAATGGATGCCCGAGGCCTATGAGGCACTTGACACAGTCAAGCAGCTTCTGACGAAGGCCCTGATCCTGGTCCCTCCGATCAACAGGGAACCGCTTATGCTCTATATTACGGCCACCATGCAAGTGGTCAGTGTTGCCCCTGGTGGTGGAGTGAGAAGAAGAGGGACACGCCCTCAAAGTGCAATGTACTGTGTACTTCATTAGCGAGGTCTTGTCTGATTCTAAGACTCGCTACCCGTGAATCAAAAAACTCATGTACGCCATCCTCATCGCCAAGAGGAAGTTACGTCACTACTTTGAGGAGCATCCGTGATGGTCTTGACATCCTTCCCTCTCGATGAGGTTGCCAAAACCAGGATGCCATAGGAAGAATCACAAAGTGGGCACTCAAGCTGATGGGTTACCCTTAGATGGCCATCAAGTCCCAAGTGCTGGCTAATTTTGTGTATAGAGTGGACCGAGGTCCAAATGCCGCATTGCAGTCGTTCGACCAAGAGTACATGATGATGTACTTCAATGGATCATTGATGAAGAAAGATGCAGGCAGGGGCTGGTCTTCATTTCGCCCCTTGGGGTATGCATGAGGTACATGGTTCGCATCCATTTCCCCCCCTCCTCCAACAATGTGGCGAGTATGAGGCACTCATCAAGGGCCTACGCATTGCCGTCGAGCTAGGTATCGGTTGGCTCGATGTCCTGGGTGACTCCTAGCTGTTCATCGACCAAATTATGAAGGAATCAAGCTGCAAACAATACCAAGATGGCTGCATATTGCCAAGAGTGTCTACCAGCTGGAGGACAAGTTTGACGGTCTTGAGCTCAATCATATCCTGAGGTTGTCTCAATGACGCGGCTGACGCACTAGCAAGCCGCAGCTCGAAGGCGTCCGCGCGCCGTGCCTGGCAAGGCCTGCACCCGAACGGTGCGCCTCGGAGGTGGCCACGCGCTACGCCTCGAACGACCAACGGCCGTGCGCTCGGAGGCGGCAGGCGAGCAGATAAGAACAATATGAAGAGGAATGAGTGGATATGAATAAGTGGATGAGCACTTTTTTTTTAGAAACGAAGGAGCATAGGTTATTTGGCTGGCGTCGTGGCCTAGCAACCGAGAGCATTACCGTTAGTAATAGTATGACAAGAGTGAACTTAAAATATTAGATTTTGCCAAAGCTGTATCTTGCACAAAATTAAACTTCATTCTCTCTATAGTTGTCTGCCACATCAGGAAAAAAAAGGTGACATCTAATTTATCATCCATATAAATTGATTTATTACACACGAGTAATACATGTTTAATTAGCCACGCACATCTGTCGCCTTACTGTTCTCCTTGCCATGGCCCCACGTAATAAAGTGCTAGGCCTCAAATGAGCCATCATCGAATCATACGATCGAAGCCACCGAATGTGCAGCAATACCCATCTTTAACCAATGCCAAATAAATGGACGGTATAACTAGCACAACAAACAGTCGTACGAAATGGAAGTGCACCGAGAGTGGTATGCGCATTGCGTTGGAGTATGCATGGTAGGCTGGGACAGGTATGTTAAAAACGTGGAACCAATTATTTGAGGTTTATTTTTCAATGGCACTACATGCATCTCATCTTTTTTTGTTCTCCTTGTGTCATGGTCAATGTAAAGTGGTAACAGGAGCTGTAGTGGGTGGTCCGTGCAATACTGATGATCGATCTCAAAGTAAATTTTGATGGCATGACGACTGTAAGGGGAAAAAAATGGATGTTAGACCTATTTACTTTGGTATTTACTTTGAATTTTAGGTGTTTGATGACAAACACAACTAAATTGAACTAATGAATTTGCAAGTAATTGTTTTGTAGTTTAATATAGTGCAAAACGTGACTTGGACAAAGGCGTCATGATGATCCCACGATCAACACCATAAACAAGACCCTATAAGCACAGGAGAAGACCCAAGATATCAAGCAAAGTCCAAGCACGAAGATGGAAACCAAGCCGGACGCAAGATCGTGAAGAAATGAGCTCGACAGAGGTGACCGGACGTGGCCCTAAAAAGGACCGAACACGTCCGATCGGTTGCTCGGCAACACCAGGTGTCAGCAGCTGTGGCCAGACGCTGAGCAGCAGTGACCGGACGCACCAGTGACACTGTTCATCGTCATGGCAGTGTTTTCAGCGTGACCGGATGCAGCAGACTGGATGACCAGACGCACGAAGTGCAGTGTCCGATCGAGTCTAGAGAGATTCCAGAGCGGCGCCAGCGCGACTGGATGCGTCCGGTCGATGATGACCGGACTCTGAGCCGAGTCCGATCAACGCGCGCACTCCAATGGTCGGGACGACCGGACGCGTCCGGTCAGGACGTAATCAGCGTCCGGTCAGTAGAAGAAAGCTAGGTTTCGCCTCCAACGGCTACTTTCTCAGTGGGGCTTATAAATAGACCCTCCAACCGGCCATTTGAGTAGAGTAGAGCTGAGGAAACATACCAAGTTGGGTTGGGGGGTTGTGGGAGTAGAGTAGAGTGGAGCTTGATATGTTTCCCCAGCTCCTCACACATCAAATGCCCGGTTGGGGGGGTCTATTTATAAGCCCTACTGAAAAAGTAGCCGTTGTAGACGAAATCCCGCTTTTCTGCTACTGACCGGACGCTGATCACGTCCTGACCGGAAGCGTCCAGTCGTCCCGACCATTAGAGCTGCGATCAACTGATCGGACGCTGTCAGCGTCCGGTCACATGCCACCGGACGCGTCCGGTCGCAATTTCGTCGGTCTAGAACCTTTTTGTACTCGATCGGACGCTGCTGTCCTATGTCCAGTTGATTTGCCGCCAGCGTCTGGTCACTGCTGTTGACGCCTATTGCCGAGCCTTTTGATCGGAGCGTCCGGTTGCTTTTTGCCAGCGTCCAGTCCAGCGTCCGGTCACCACTGTGGGCTCGTTTCTTCGTGATCTTGCATATGACTTGGTTTCTATCTTCGTGTTTAGACTTTGCTTGATATCTTGGGTCTTCTCTTGTGCTCCTAGGGTCTTGCTTATAGTGTTGATCATCGGATCATCACGTCGTCTTCATCCAAGTCACGTCTTGCATCCTATTGAACTACAAAATAATCACTTGCAAATTCATTAGTCCAATTTGGTTGTGTTAGTCATCAAACACTAAAATCCAAAGTAAATGGGCCTAGTGTCCATTTTTGTTATAATCTCCCCCTTTTTGGTGATTGATGACAACACGACCAAAGCAAGCAAATAATAAAAATTTGAAATTTAAAAACTATCTACGTGCTAGGATGCAATGCAAGGGGCAAGGTTATATGATGCTAAAAGATACTACTTGTAAGACTAGAAGATACCACTTGAACACTTATCTTGCCCTTGCAAAAATCCCCATGTGGTATTATGAATTTAAGCCATGCTAGGATGTAATGCAATGGGACAAGGTTATATGATGCTAAAAGATACAACTTGTAAGGCTAGAAGATACCACTTGAATACTTATCTTGCCCTTGCAAAAATCCCCATGTGGTATTATAGATTTAAGCCACAAATTCTCCCCATTACATAGGCTAATCCATAATCCACTATTCCTCACTTTCTCGGACCATTACCACTTGTAGACACCACTTGTAGACCATTACCACTTGTAAATTGGTATGATCTAGCTTTTGGTCCTACAAATTAGTGCTTGCTTTTGGTCCTTCAAATTCTCCCCCTTTGGAATCAAACACCGAAAAGGAAGACATTAGTAGCACAAGGGAGGGTCAAACTTTAGTGATCCTTTGTATGTAGAGTGAAATAGGTCATAAAATTTGACTCTCACATTATATAAATTAAGCTCTCCCTAAATATATGCATACATATGGTAGAAGGCAAAGCATATGCATAATTGGCAAATTATTTCTTAAGGGAATTTAATCTATAAAATGCATGGAGAAAACATATAAATATCAAAAATGAAATCAACATGATGATATTGGTTTAGAAATACCACATGTGGATACCAATTTGATTTCTACCACTTGCAATGGATGGTGGATATTAAAGTATGATGCTTAACTCTGGGGACTCTATTTTCCTTGCAATGAGACTACTACACACATGATAAGCTTGAAAAGATGTTAGTCTCAAAGCATCCAACTTATAGAGTAACCTCCCCCTAAATTTGTGCACATAAGTATGAAATACTTATAGAAAATATGCACATTGATTTTAAAATTAAAAATACCACTTGAAAGATGACTATCACATGAATGTGAGAGTCTTTTTCGAAGGCGATATTCAGAAGAAATTATCTACAATTTAGGACTTTGGCACATATTAGATGAACAATTATAAGGCAAGCTATGTGCCATGCTCCGAAACAATTTTAAACCATGTAGGTTTGCTCCAAGGGTTAACAATGAAACCGAGCAAGCCTACCATAAGATATACCTAGTGTATGCATGATAAAAGATATAAGCATACAAATGCAAACATAGACATAAAAAGTAACTAGATGCTTAAAGATATAAATTGTAAGAAATGCCACTTGTAGGAAATGCAAAATGACACTACTTGAAGGAAATTGAATCTAGGTTACCTAACATAGGGAAGGGAAATTTGGGTCCATAGTATTCACTAACCCACTTGGCAATGATTTTGTCCATCATGATGCACCCCATGAAATGCACCCATACTTTGCCAAGTCTCCAAATTCCTCGACGTCCATTTGACTTCTTACTTCCCTTTCGGGATCCAAACCATCTTGGTGCTCTTCATGTTGAAAATGATTTCCTTTGGCACCCAAAAGCGTTTGATCCCATTGTTGGCTTGCTTGTTCACCTTGATGGCCACCACCTTGTTATTTTTCTTCTTCTTCAAGAGATAAGGTGTGGAGGCCTTCTTGTCCACCTTGTTGGTGTAGGTGTTGGAGAGCTTGCTTGTTTGCTTTTTCTCTTTCTTCTTTGCTCCTCCCCCATTCTTCACCTTGCACTCATAGGACTTGTGACCTTTCTTGTGGCATATATAGCAAACCACAGGTTTATCCTTCATCAAGCTTCTTCACTCCCTTGATGATGTTATCTTGATGAGGTTGGGCTTGCTTCATCTTGTCTTTCACTTGAGTCAAGTCCTTGGTGAGGCGAGCTACTTCTTGCTTGAGTTGCTCATTTTCCTTTGCAATCTCTTGTGTGCATGTATCTACAATAACTTTCTCAACACAAACTTGGTTGTACAAAGATAAATCTAAACATAAATCATTACAAGAAGTAGAGGCATCCTTTTTAGACATGTTAAAGATAGAACTTTTCTTTTTAGATACCTTGGTGGGGGTTGCACTAACGGCTTCAAGATTAGCAACTTTATTAGTTAGCTCATCACAATGTTTGCACATGGTTTCTATTTTAGCAAGCAAACTTTTATAAGCATCTTGTGAGCTAGCTAACTTTTATTTTAATTTTTTATTTTTCTTTACAAGTTGCTCATCATTGATTGTGCATGCATTTGTTGTTGCACTAGCCTCAAGTTGCTCAATTTTAGTAGATAGTTCAACATTGAGATTAGCAAAGTTCTCATATTGTTCAAGCAAAGTTTTGTATGCTTCTTGTGAACTACCTAGCTTTTCTTTTAATTTTTCGAGCTTCTTTTGTTGACTAGTGCAAACTTTAGCATAATTAAGATTTTGTTGCACAATTTCATCATAAGAAGGCATTTCATCATCACTATCACTCTCACTAGAGGATGAGCTTTCGTTACCTCATGCCATAAGGCACATACGAGAAGAGCTTGATGATGAGTGCTTGCGCCCTCGCCTCTTATGATGGTGTTACTTCTTCACTTGAAGAATCATCCCATGACCTTATTGATGTGAGTGCTTGGTTCTTGTATGCCTTCTTCTTTATCTTGGGTGTGGGCTTGTTTGGACAAACTTCCACAAAGTTCCCCAACTCGCCGCATCCATAGCATCCTCTCTTTCTTTGCTCATTTCTTTGATTGGTGAAAATGAGATCTTGGATTTGGATGGGACACACCCTTGACATTGAGCCTTTGGATCATCTTCTCCACCTTGTTGATTAGTTTGATTGATTCTTCATCAAGGTCGAAGATGGAGGAGGAAGATTGATCATCTTCACTTGAAACTTCATCATCATCGTCATCAGTCGTCCTCATCTTCTTCTTCATCTTCACTTGAGGAGCTTGAGCTTGAGCTTGTCTCAACTTGCTTACCCTTCATCTTCTTTTTCTCGCTACATGCGAGAGCTTTGCCTTTGCTTGATGAAGAGGCTTCTTCTTGACCCATCTTGCGTGACATTTCAAATGCCACTATCTTGCCAATGACTATGGCCGGAGTCATGGTGCTCAAGTTCTCCATGTTGTGAAGGATGGTGATGATGCTTGCATATTTCTTTTGTGGTAGCAGCAGAGATGATTTTCCTCACTGATGTCCGCATCATCTAGCTTTGTTAATCATATTGAATGGAGCTCATTGGTAATTAGATTCAAACGAGAATACATATCACGAACAAGCTCATCATCATTCATTATAAAGGAATTATAATTTTGTTTAGCTAGATAATGTTTTTGCTCACGGACATTAGATGTGCCGTCATGGAGCTCTTGGAGTTTTAACCAAATTTCATGTGACGTATTTAAAGTGAACACTTGGTTAAACACATCCATGCAAAAAGATTCAAACAAGCAATTCTTAGCTCTAGCAATGAAATGTATTTCATTTTCTTCACTCTTTGTGGGTTTATCAGGATTCTTAATGGATTTCATTCCATCACGAGTGACCTCTCCAAAATCCCAAATCAACCGCCTCAAGGTAGTAAGCCATTCTAGCTTTATAATAGGGAAAGTTAGTGCCGTCAAAGTGCGAAGGCCTAGAGGTATCCATCCGAACCACTCTAAATAGCGTCGGCTCAATGACGGTTAAGCCAAAGGTCCAAAGTGAGCCAACCGTCTCTGATACCACTTGAAGGGGACCAGTGACGCCTAAGAGGGGGGGGTGAATTAGGCAACTTAAAATTCTAACTCTAAACTATGGCATCTTTTTCTAACCTTAGCAAAACCTATACAAAAGATAAACTATCTAAATGTGCAACTACGGTTTTATTAGTGTGTTGCTATCTCTATCGCAAAAGGAGTAATACAATCAATGTAAATACGGAAGCTAAAGAGCAAGGTAGAGATATGCAAACTTTCAGTCGACGACTCCGGTATTTTTACCGAGGTATCGAGAAGCACGCAAGCTTCCCCCTAGTCCTCATTGGAGCCCCTCGCAAGGAATCCCTCGCAAGGGCCAAGCTCCTGATTGGGTAACTCTGTGGATAGCCTTGGGCCTTCCCCACGCGCAAGTGGGTCTCCGATGTGCCTTCCGGCAAGCCTCTCCATGGATGCTCCCCACCAGTCTTCACTATCAAGCTTCCAGGCCGAAACGCCACGGGCCTTATTCCCTCTGGTACACGGTGGCGGCCACACCACAAACACGGTTGGTGTGATCTCGCAAGACTACAAGCCCCTCCGATGTACAACAATGGTGTGTGCAAGCACCAAGTGGTAAGAGGTATGCAAACCTCACTAAACACTAGGCCTAAACCTAGAGCAAGCGCATAAGCGGCGGTCTAATCAACCTAAGCACTTCATAAAGCACCTACGCTAATCACCTAATGAATCATTAAGCACAATACAAGTGGAGATCACTAAAATGGTGTATCAACACCCTTGATATATTTCCTCAGCTCCACACACATCAAATGGCCAGCTGGGGGGTCTATTTATAAGCCCCACTGAGAAAGTAGCCGTTGGAGATGAAATCCCGCTTTTCTACTACTGACCAGACGCGTCCGGTCATCCCGACCATTAGAGCTGTGATCAACTGATCGGACGCTGCCAGCGTCCGGTCACATGCCATCGGACATGTCCAGTCGCAATTTCACCGCTCTGGAACCTTTCTGTACTCGATCGGACGCTGCTGTCCTGTGTCCGGTTGATTTGCCGCTATCGTCCGGTCCAGCGTCCAGTCGCTGTTGCTGACGCCTATTGCCGAGCCTCTTGATCGGAGCGTCTGGTTGCTTTCCACCAGCAGTCCGATCACCTCTGTGAGCTCGTTTCTTTCGCGATCTTGCGTACGGCTTGGTTTCCATCTTTGTGCTTGGACTTTGCTTGATATCTTGGGTCTTCTCTTGTGCTCCTAGGGTCTTGCTTATGGTGTTTATCATTGGATCATCACGTCGCCTTCGTCCAAGTCATGTCTTGTATCCTATTGAACTACAAAACAATCACTTGCAAATTTATTAGTCCAATTTGGTTGTGTTAGTCATCAAACACCAAAATCCAAAGTAAATGGGCCTAGGGTCCATTTTCCTTACACATGTGGTATCTTTTAGCATCATATAACATTTGCCCTTTGCATTGCATCCTAGCAAGTAAATAGTTTTAAAATTCTAAAATTTTTATTATTTGCTTGTTTTGGTCGTGTTGTCATCAATTACCAAAAATGGGGAGAATTGTAAGGAAAATGGACCCTAGGCCCATTTATTTTTGATTTTGGTGTTTGATGACCAACGCAGCCAAATTGGACTAATGAATTTGCAAGTAATTATTTTACACCACTCCACATATAAAGGATCACAAAGTTTGACCCTCTCTTGTGCTACTAATGTCTTCCTTTTTGGTGTTTGATTTCAAAGGAGGAGAATTTGTAGGACCAAAAGTAAGCCCGATCATAATAATTTACAAGTGGTAATGGTCCGAGAAAGGGAGGATAGTGGATTATGGAGTTAGGGGGAGGCTTAAATCCATAACGCCATATGGGGACATTTGCAAGGGCAAGATAAGTTTCCAAAGATGTTTACATGTGGTATCTTTTAGCATCATATAACCTTGCCCTTTGCATTGCATCCTAGCACGTAAATAGTTTTTCAATTCCAAAATTTTTATTATTTACTTGTTTTGGTCGTGTTGTCATCAATCACCAAAAAGGAGGGAGATTGTAAGGAAATGGACCCTAGGCTCATTTACTTTGGATTTTGGTGTTTGATGACCAACACAACCAAATTGGACTAATGAATTTGCAAGTAATTGTTTTGTAGTTCAATAGGTTGTAAAACGTGACTTGGTCGAAGGCGACATGATGATCCCACGATCAACACCATAAGCAAGACCCTAGAAGCACAAGAGAAGACCCAAGATATCAAGCAAAATCCAAGTACGAAGATGGGAACTAAGCCGGACACAAGATCACTGAAGATGGGCCTAGTATTTAGTGAGGTTTGCATACCTCTTACCACTCGGTGCTTGTGCGCACCATTGTTGTACATCGGAGGGGCTTGTAGTCTTGTGAGATGACACCAACCGTGTTTGTGGTGTGGCCGCCACCGTGTACCTATGGGAACAAGGCCCGCGGCGTTTCGGCCAGAAGCTTGATAGTGAAGACGGCGGGGAGCGGTCCTGGAGAGGCTTACCGGAAGGCACACCAGAGACCCACTTGAGCGTGGGTAAGGCCCGGGGCTATCCACGGAGTTACCCGACCTGGGAGCTTGACCCTTGCGAGGGATTCCTAGCGAGGGCTACAACGATGACTAGGGGAGAAGCTTGCGCGTTTCTCGATACCTCGATAAAAATACCGGAGTTGTCGATGAAAGTTTGCATATCTCTACCTTACTCTTTAGCTTCCACATTTACATTGTTTGTATAACTCCTTTTACAATAGAGATAGCAACACACTAGTAAAATTGTAGCTGCACATTGAGATAGTTTATCTTTTGTGTAGGTTTTGCTAAGGATAGAAAAAGATACCATAGTTTAGAGTTAGACTTTTAAGTTGTCTAATTCATCTCCTCTCTTAGACGTCACGGATCCTCTCTCAACGACTAAATACAGCAGATCACACAGCCCAATAGATATGTGATATGGAAGTGCACTCCGAGACAGTGGGTATGCTCATTGGAGTAGTAAGGCACGTATGTTAGGTACAACCAAACTTACTCTTGTGGATACACAATGCTGCTATACACATGCATGAACTGATGCACACGCATATACTGATGTGTGGCACAGTCTGCTAGGGTGGCCATCGCAGTCCTGCAGAAATGGAGAGTATAATGCATGTACAAATCTGTGAATATATCGTGGAGCATTTAGGGAGACTCAGGTCGATCAGGTGCCAGACATGCACGCACGCTAGCTACGCCTGCCTTGGTGCGTGTGATGAGAGGTATGTTTCCAAGGCTGCAATGCATATGCACATATGAGAGCACTTAGCTTGACTAGCAGCAGCATGGCATGGCAAGTGAACTTTCGAAACGTCAACGATGTGATGCGATATCCGCGAGACTGCAACGTAATGCATAACTAAAAGGCGTCCTAGATACGCACGGCGTAGCGTAGCGGTAGCCTATCCGTGTATAAGAATGCGTCATGATGATGATAAGCTTTGTCGCACACATGTGTTCTGGTTCTGGACCGGTCGAGATGTAGACATGTATATAGATTTATCTCTGTTATCTCTGTAACGTCGTCGCAGCCTGTGCGTGTCCCTGCAGTTCACTGCAAGGACAAAATGTCAAAACTATTTTGCTATTGTCTGATCGAACGAGGTCAGAAACAAAGGGCTAGACTGCTAAAGTGGATTTTTTATATATTTATTTTAATTTGCAAAAGACAGTACATACAAACACACGCACACTCATTTACGTAAACAGACGTGCATATTCCATACCTCTATGACTATATCAGCACACATATACACCCTAAAAAATAACCCTTTCAATGGTTCTAGAAAGAGTTTGAAAGGTTTTGGCACAGATAATTTTTTCAAGCAGGCGCATAATCTCATTTTTACAAATCATAGTATAAACATAGACACTCGTGTCTGAAAACCAAAATGCTATTTTTCGAGACACGGTCGATTAACCGCCTCTGTTGATGCCATTTACAGGCAAGAACGTTAAGATTTTGTGTCTAATTGAACCCGTGACCTAGTACTCAGCCTACACTACACACTCATTTGTGACTATATATAGGATGCTATATATTTTTATATCAATATTTTGTGATCTTATTATTAAATATTTTAGCTATAAAATGAACTCAAATGAAAAAAGTTTCAACTACATCAAACACTACAACTTTGGTAAAGGATATGTCTTCATTGGAGATAGTTTGAAAATTTCAAAAATTGAATCTCAAAATATGTGAACTTCAAACTAATATTTGAGACACTAAAACACTTCAAATAAAAAACTTATCAACAGCAAATATGCAGATCAGGTTGGCCACTACAACTTTGGCATTAACTATGTGAGCATTCAAGGTCATTTAGGAATTCTAAATTTTGAATTCAAAAATCTATGAACTTGGAACATATATTTGGGGTTCTAAACAACTTCAAATAAAAAACTTTACAGCTTTTAAGTCAAAGATTGATTGAGAACTACAAATTTGGTATAGAGCATATCAACATCCGAGGTTGTTGAAAATTTTAAATTTTAAAATCTATTAAATTTATAAAAAAAAATATTTTGGGACTCTAAATAGTTTCAAATCAAAAGTGTTGTAGATCGCGTTGAGGGCTACAATTTTAATACAAAATTTGTCTTACCAATGCAAGTTCATGGAAAAGTTATGAATTATTAGAGATGGGTATCTTAGGATGGATACCCATCTCTGTTAATGTCAATTTTCAGAGATTGGTTTCTTATCTCTGAAAATCAATTTACGGGCATCCTAAGACGACCGGCTCTGTTAATCAATGATTACAGAGGCGAATGTCTTACGATGCTCATCTCTGTAAATGATTTTCAGATGCGGGCATTTGCCTAGAGGCCACCTGGCCATTTACGGAGGTGGTCTCGCCTCCGTTAATATTAGAGGTCGTCTCCTAAAATCGTTTTTATGGTAGTCGACAAAGTGACCATAGGCGCGCAAACACTCACCCCTATGAACACGCGTGCATATATCCTACTCCTATAAGTATATCCAAAAGACCAAGTTGTTAGTTGTCGAGATTGACGAAAGTCACGACAAACTATCAGTCGCATATGAATGACAGTACAGACATAGACACCCATACATATACATATACTCACATCTATGAATGTACCCACACACATCCTACCCCTATGAACACATCTTGATATTGACAAATCTTGATATTGACAAAGGCAAAGCCCTAGTTTGGTTTAGTAATTGAGTGACAACTAACGGACTAATGCTTTGCATGAGTCGATAAGCTAACTATAGATCAGTTCACAAGACAATGCCGAGCAAGTCTAGGAGCATGGTGGAGATGGAGATGACCGCAAGATGCAAGTGCTCAACATGGAGATGGAAGCAAAAGCCTGAGGGCAAATTTATACATACGTTGGCACTCATACATGCACATATGCTGACCCCTAGGCAAGCATGCACACACACCCTACCGAACATGTCCGAAAGATGGAGCTAGTAGATCTTAAGATCGGCAAAGTCACAAGCACCCACACACTCACCCCTATGAATGCACGTACACACACTCTACACCTCTATGAGCACATCTAAAAGATTAAGTCAGCAAATCTTAAGATTGGTGAAGCCACCACAAGCGCTCGTCACTAGCTAGCGAATCACAAGACAAATGAACACACTTAAATGTGCACACAAACTCACCCTTATGAATGCCCGCACACGCATCTACCCTTGAAATTGACAAACACACACTCTATCCATATGAGCATATCCAAAAGACCGAGTTGGTGGTCCCTACAAGCACATCTGAAAGAGCCCACATAGTCACCCTCCCCTACCCCTATGAGCACGTCTGAAAGACTAAACTTGGCATATCTCAAAATTGATGAACACACACCCTACCCTACGAGCTAGATCCAAAAGACTAAGCTACCCCCTATAGGCACATCCAAAAGACTGTGTCATCATATCTTAAGATTGACAAAGTCACCGTAAGCGCGTACATGCTCACCCTACTCCTATCAGCATATTCTAAAGATTGAGCATGTGGATCTCAAGATTGACGAAGTTACACAAGCATCCATCGCGTACACCCAAAGAATAACTTTCTTCTTAATGAAAACGTGCTTAGGCACGTTGGTGAAGAAATGTCAATAGAATAGCTTTGTTAAATCCTCCGGAAGATCTCGAGATTAATAAAGTCATCACAAGCGCATCTCTCCTACATAAAAAAATAGCATTGTTAAATCCTAAAATAAATACAGAAAAATGCAAGCACTCGCATGGCCGCGTCAAGTCAAGAAACTGAACTCAGATGGACAGTTTCCAACACAAACCAGCTGAGCTACACTACTACCGAAAGGATTTATAGAGTTGTCCGTCTCTACAATTCAACGATTTATCGATTTCTAGAGGTGGCTCTAGATCTATCGATTTCTAGAGGTGGCTCTAGATCTAGCTATCCCTAGAAATCCTTTTCTAGAGATCACAAATCAGACCCAAAAATAGCAAAAAAAAAACTAATATAAGGAAGCCCACACCAGGCGAGGCGTGTGTGGCCAGTGAGATTCAAGCTACAACCTCATGCCTCAAGGATACATTCCCTGACCACTCCAACCCCAAAAACACTTATAACTAAAACGTATATACATTCCTTTTGTATTTACTTTACTGAATTTCGAAATGAATATTTAGGCTCTTAAAAGAATTCAAATAAAAAAAGGTTTTAACTAGAAACTTGTAGATATGGTCGAGTACTACAACTTTGGTTTTGATTGTTTCTCCATCTGAGGTCGTTTAAAAGAATTGAATTTTAAAATTTGAGAAATTCAACAGAATTTTCCTTGGATGTAAATGATTTGAAATGAAAAGGTTTTCAAATACAAAGTTGCATAGCTCTTTGAGATCTACAAATTCAGTTTTGGTCGTTTCTCGGTCCGAGGTCGTTCAAAAATTTTGAAATTTTAAATTGTGAGGACTTCAGACAAATTTTTAGGAGCATATATTATTTCAAATGAAAAAGTTATCAACTACAATGTTGTAGACTTTTTAAGCTCTATAACTTTGATTTTGGCCATTTCTCCTTCCAAGGTCGTTTTAAAAAAATGAATTGAAAAAATATGAGAACTTCAAACATAATTTGTAGAATCTAAATTATTTCAAATGAAAAAATCATCAGCTATATATAAAGTTGTTGGTTACTTCGAGATATATATAGTGTCGGGGACCAATACTTGGGTACCCGAAGAGGAGGAGCTAATGTTCATCAACATTGATTCAACCGAGCAGTCAAGAGCGCGCCTACAGCTCCAACCGACCCCCAGGTGTGCGGGCTCCGCCTCGCCCGACTTCTGAGAGTGGGCTCCGCCTTGCCTAACCCCGAGGCCACGATCTCTGCCTCGCCTGCCTCCGGGGGTAGGCTTCGCCTCACCCGACCCCGTGGCCACGATCTCCACCTCACCCGACCCCGAGGCCGCGGGCTCCGCCTCGCCCAACCCTTGGGTTTATGTTTCGCCTCGCCCGACCCCAAGACCACGTTCTTCGCCTCGCCAGACCCCTTGGGTGCGGGTTCCGTCTCGCCCGATGGGGACCCATACCGCCGCCAACCACTCCAGGTCCAAGCGTATGGGCCTGGGTCAAAACTCTGACACCAAGGAAGAGACCGGCATGCCCCAATGTAACTCGCGGTCATGACGGGCCATACCTAAGGATTCACATCAAGAACAGTGTCGGGCGTGCCGGTGCTATTCTGCCTAACCCTCGTACGAACACTGATAGGTGAGTTAGTTCACCACGACGTCCGCTAGGATGAAGTGGAGTGCCATGATCGGCAAATGACGCCAGCGCATGGTGCTAGTGACGGGTAGGACCACGACGTGGAGCCATCCCTATTGGCATCTATAGGGTCAGTGGGACCCTGCATGGAGGAGAAGAAGGACCCAGCGATCCTAGAGGCCTTCCTCTCTCTCGTTCTTCTCCTTTTCCTCCGCTATAACCCACGCTTTTCCTTAGCTTATAAAAGGGAAAGCAGGGCACCCCATGAAGGGGATCCCAAACCGATTGACCCATCAAGATCCGATACATATCCGCACAAGAGAACGACACAAATGCACAGTCGAGCAGCGATTGAGCTCTCAGCACCCACTCACTCCTTTCACCAGAGACTTGGGATCCTTTCCCACTCTCGCTCATTTGTAACACCTACTACCTACTTTCAGTACTAGTAACACGAGCAGCAGCGATGAACTAGATGTAGGGACTTTCTACCCAAACTAGTATAAACCTCGTGTCCTCTAAGCACACCATCTGAGCCAGACGTGTAATACTAGAAATTTACTCGTCGATGGTAACTCGAAACACCAACAGTTGGCGTGCCAGGTAGGGGCCTTTTTGTGCGTCTCAACATCCACACCAGGCCTCGGATAGCAATTCACGACATCAGCTGGGTCCCAGGCGTGCACGTGCACTTCGAGAACCTAGACTTCATCGTCATGACGAAGGGAGGGTTTGTGCAGGCTTCCCACCTCCATCCAACCTCTCCACTTCACCTGGCCTCGATGCGATCGCCGAGGCGCTTGAGGAGCTACAGCTTCATGCATCAGGAGGCCCGCACCCACAGGGAGCGACTAGCTCCTTGGCTTTGATTACGGGAGGCTAGAGCGCCAGCTCGGCGCCTTCCTGGGACCCCAACCATTCTGGGAGGACTTGCACCACCTCACCTTCTCGTTCACCAACATCATGACGTAGCTTGTTGGAGGAGAGCCGCTCTCCCCAGAATACCTCATCTGGAGTGCCCCGACAGCACTCCCATCCGGTCTCCACAACACCGCAGAGACCGTTGACCACCCTATGGCGCAACGCATGCCTCCATCCCCCGTGAACAATGAGTTCATGGGGATGACCGAATATATCATGGAATCTTTCCATGACCTCCTCATGGGAGAATCAGGGTTGCCCTCCGACTCTGACTCCAGCAGGGGGAGCCATCACCCTTCTTGTGAATGTTTCGTGGCAGGTACCCTTGAGGGACACGTCGAAAGCACCCACAAGGGAGAGGCTACCCCAACAAATGACCTCAAGACGGAAGCAGGGGCCCCACCTCACCTGCGGGTGGAGCAGCTGAAGGCCCGACACCAAGAGCTTGAGGAAGCACGACTCTAGCTCGAGCAGGAATGTGTGGAGCTCGAGCAAGAGCTCGAGCACCATAGAGATGGCAGGCGTGCGCGCGCCGTGGCCCGCGATGTGAACCAGAGGATCATCGAGGATGATGAAGCCCTCCCACACTTCACTCAGGTGAGCCAGAACATTGCTGCTATGGTGGCCTTGCTCTGAGAGCTTCTAGGGCCCGCGATGCCCGAGGATCGTCGGGCCCATCATGAGATTCACACGCTACTCGAGCATGCGGTGGCGCAATAGGCTGAGAGCTCGCTGTCCTGATGATGCAAGCTCGACGCCAACCAGCGCACGCCCTCAGAGCGACCCAACATGGACACGTCAGTCCACTAGGCATAGCAAGGCAGGAGGCCACACACCATAGTCTTGGTGCACGAGTGTCTTGACCACAACTGTGATGCGTGCGACACCCACGACGCCCATAGGCGTGCCTGCATCGATGCTAGGGAGGGGGCAAGCTATGGCTACCACCCTCATCATGGCGGATGCTATGACAACGGCGAGGACCAAAGCCCGAGCCCAGACTTGCTGAGGGTGTCCAACAGCGGTGGCCGACACATCCTCAATGCTGCCTTTCCACCACGATACCGACCACCGACCAACATCCCGAAATACTCTAGGGAAACAAACCCCGGACTGTGGCTTGAGGATTATTGGCTTACTTGCCAAGCCGATAGAGCGGATAATGATGATTTCATTATCTGCAACCTTCCATTATCCCCGACCGATTCGGCGTAAACGTGGTTGGAACACCTTCCGCCCAATAGAATCCAAAGTTGGGTGGACCTGAAAGAGATCTTCATGGGAAACTTTTAGGGCACATACGTGCGTCCTGGGAACCCATGAGATCTCAAAAACTGCCAACAGAAGGTAAGGGAAACTCTTCATGGGTATATTCGGTGCTTCTCCCAGCAGTGCAATGAGCTGCCTAATGTCGCCGATGCCGACGTCATAGGAGCCTTCCTATCTAGAACCACATGCAAGTCCCTAGTTCACAAGCTGGGACATAAGGGCCCGTGAACCACCAAGGAGCTCCTCGACATCGCCACTAGTCATGCCTCGGGCGAGGAGGCGGTCGGAGCAATCTTCGACCGCCTCAAGGGCAAGGCAAAGCGGGATGAGGACACTGGTGAAGGCACCTCTAACCATCCTAGAAAGAAGAAGAACAAGCAACTGCGTGAGGGCTCGCTCATGGCCGCCGCCGACCATAAGGGGGTCAGAAGCCCACCGAGGGCACCCAGACCACTTTGAGAAGCTGCTCAAAGGACCATGTCCAAACCATGCTTTCTCCATCAAGCATCTATACAAGGACTGTGGTCTTATAAAGTGGTTCTTGTCCAGAGGCTCCAACAAGGGGAGCATAAGAAGGACCCCAAGCCATCCGCGGATGACACCGAGGGAAAGGACGGTGGCTTTTCGACGCTGGATGGCTACCTCGTGATCTTTGGAGGGTCGGTGGCCTATGACTCTAAGCGCCACCAGAAGCTCGTGCATTGCGAGGTCTATATGGCTAAGCTGGCCACGCCTACCTTCCTCCAATGATCGGAGTCCACCATAATCTTTGATCGGACCGACCATCCGGAGAGCATCTCACAACTAGGGAGATATCCACTTATGGTTGACCCGGTCATTAGCACGAAGTGGCTCACTAAGGTACTGATGGATGAAGGCAGTGGCCTCAACATCATGTATGCCAAAATGCTCGATGCCATGGGCATCGACCGATTGTGCATCTGACAGACCGGAGCACCTTTCCATGGCATCATGCCTAGAAAGCTGGCCTTGCCACATGGGTAGATTGATTTGCCCATCACCTTTGGGGATCTGACCAATTATAGGATAGAGACCCTTACCTTCGAGGCGGTCGGGTTCCATGGAACCTACCATGCCATCCTAGGATGTCCATGCTACATGAAGTTCATGACCGTCCCCAACTACACCTATCTAAAGCTGAAGATGCCGATACTGTGTGGGGTCATCACCATCAGCGCCTCCTTCTAGCACGCCTATGAGTGTGAGGGCGAGTGCTACGAAGACACTGCGGCAATCATCGCCTCCAAGGAGCTTGCGGCCATCAGGAAGTAGGTCACCGAAGAAGCACCCGACCCCAAGCGGTCCGCTGGGTCTTTTGAGCCTATAGAGGGTGCCAAGGAGGTCCTCATAGACCCCAGTGGCTCCAAGGGCAAAGTGGTGCTCATTGGCACCACACTTTCCTTCAAATAGGAAAGCACGCTCATCGACTTCCTCTACACCAATAGAGACATCTTTGCATTGAAACCCTTGGACATGCCAGGCATTCTGAGAGAAGTCGCCGAGCATGCCTTGAAGATTAGGCTAGGCTCCATGCCAGTGAAGCAGTGCCTACATTGCTTCGACGAGGAGAAGCGCAGGGCCATCAGCGAGGAGATTGTGAAGCTTTTGGTGGTTGGGTTCATTAAGGAAGTATACCACCCTGAGTGGTTAGCCAATCCTATTCTGGTATGAAAAAAGAGTGGGAAATGGAGAATGTGTGTCGACTACATAGGTCTCAACAAAGCATGTCCAAAGGATCCATTTCCTTTGCCACGCATAGACCAAGTAGTCGACTCAACCTCAGGGTGCGAAACCCTTTACTTCCTTGATGCATACTCTAGGTACCATTTAATCGCGATAAAAGAGTCTGACCAGCTCGTGACATCATTCATCACCCCATTTAGATCATTCTGCTACATCATGATGCTGTTTGGTCTGAAAAACGTGGGGCTACATACCAGCATTGTATGCTCAAATATTTCGGGGACCTCATCGAGCAAACCATTGAGGCCTACATGGATGACATCGTGGTCAAGTCCTAATAGGCTGACCAGGTCGTAGCTGACCTAGAGCAGACCTTTACGAATCTCTGAGCAAACAACATTAAGCTCAACCCTGAGAAGTTTTTTTTGGGGTCCCAAGGGGTATGCTGCTAGGTTTTATCATCTTCAAGCATGGCATCGAAGCCAACTCGGAGAAGATCTCGGACATCACAAGGATGGACTTGATTCAGAATATAAAGGGGGTACAACGAGTTATGGGGTGCCTCACTATGCTCAGCCACTTTATCTCGTGCCTTGGCGAATGAGGTCTCCCCCTCTATCAGCTCCTGAAGAAGGCTGACCGTTTCGAATGGATGCCCGAGGCCTATGAGGCACTTGACACAGTCAAGCAGCTTCTGACGAAGGCCCTGATCCTGGTCCCTCCGATCAACAGGGAACCGCTTATGCTCTATATTACGGCCACCATGCAAGTGGTCAGTGTTGCCCTGGTGGTGGAGTGAGAAGAAGAGGGACACGCCCTCAAAGTGCAATGTACCTGTGTACTTCATTAGCGAGGTCTTGTCTGATTCTAAGACTCGCTACCCGTGAATCAAAAAACTCATGTACGCCATCCTCATCGCCAAGAGGAAGTTACGTCACTACTTTGAGGAGCATCCAGTGATGGTCTTGACATCCTTCCCTCTCGATGAGGTTGCCCAAAACCAGGATGCCATAGGAAGAATCACAAAGTGGGCACTCAAGCTGATGGGTTACCCTTAGATGGCCATCAAGTCCCAAGTGCTGGCTAATTTTGTTATAGAGTGGACCGAGGTCCAAATGCCGCATGCAGTCGTCGACCAAGAGTACATGATGATGTACTTCAATGGATCATTGATGAAGAAAGATGCCGGCACGGGGCTGGTCTTCATTTCGCCCCTTGGGGTATGCATGAGGTACATGGTTCGCATCCATTTCCCCTCCTCCAACAATGTGGCCGAGTATGAGGCACTCATCAAGGGCCTACGCATTGCCGTCGAGCTAGGTATCCGGTGGCTCGATGTCCTGGGTGACTCCTAGCTGTTCATCGACCAAATTATGAAGGAATCAAGCTGCAACAATACCAAGATGGCTGCATATTGCCAAGAGGTCTGCCAGCTGGAGGACAAGTTTGACGGTCTTGAGCTCAATCATATCCTGAGGTGTCTCAATGACGCGGCTGACGCACTAGCAAAAACAACATCTAGCCAAGAGCCGGTGCCAATGGGCGTCTTCGCTAGTGATTAGTATAAGCCCTTGGTCCACTATGAGGAGCTAGAACAAGCCAGTGATGGGCCACCTACCCTGGGCTTGGGGGCTAACCAGTCGTTGGCTCCATCCAACCATGAAGTCATGGAGCTTGACAAAGATCCAGTGATAGAGCCTGACCCTCTGGCCGACTAGAGGACACTTTACCTCGACTACCTCCTCTATGAGGCACTACCGATGGACAAAACAGAGGCCGACCGCTAGCCCGTTGCGCCAAGTCCTTTGTCCTTATTGAGGGTGAACTCTATAGGCGAAGCCATACTAGGATCCTACATGCTGCATCCAAATCAAACATGGGAAGTGGTTGCTGAGCAGCATCCATGGTGGGGTATGCGGTCACCATACCGAGCCTAGAATCCTGGTCGGAAACGTGTTTTGGCAAGGCTTCTACTAGCCGACCGTGGTAGCCGATGCTAAACATATCATGCGCACCTACGAAGGGTGTCAATACTATGCTCGGTAGACCCACCTACTAGCCCGAGCACTCCAAATGATCCCCATCACATGACCGTTCATGGTCTAGGGGCTCGATCTGGTCGGACCTCTCAAGAGGGCGCCTTGGGGGCTATACGCACTTTCTTGTCACTGTAGGCAAGTTTACAAAGTGGATAGAGGCTTGACCAATCTCCACGATCAAGTCTGAGCAAGCCATGTTGTTCTTCCTCGACATCGTCCATCGCTTTGGGGTCCCAAACTCCATCTTTATGGACAACAGCACGCAGTTCACTAGAAAGAAGTTCTTCCGATTCTGCAATGAATACCACATCCGCATCGATTGGGCCGCTGTGGTCGAGCATGCAAATGGCATGGTCCTATAAGGCCTCAATAATAGGATCTTCCACCGGTTGAACAAGTTTGGCGGACAATGGGTCACGGAGCTTCCTGTGGTGCTCTAGAGCCTGAGGATGACCCTAAGCTGGGCCACCAGCTACACACCATTCTTCATGGTCTATGGTTCCAAGGCTATCCTCCTGACTAACCTTAATTGTGGAGCACTGAGGTTCAGGGCGTACGATGAATAGGGAGCTAAGGCATCCCTTGAGGATGCCATGGACCAGCTAGATGAAGTGCACGATGTTGCCCTCCTCCACTCAACGAAGTACTAGCAAGCGTTACACTGGTACCACAGCCCTCGAGTGTGGGGTTAGGCATTTAACGTCAGGGACCTGGTGGTCTGCCTCATCCAGAGCAATAAGAACTGCCACAAGCTCGCTCCGCCATGGGAGGGACTGTACGTCATCATGGAGGTGCTCTGACCAGCCACCTACAAGCTCAAGACCATCGACGGTGAAGTCTTCATCAATGCCTAGAACATTGAATAGCTATGTCATTTTTACCCTTAATATACGCACACTTTCTGTTATCCATTTTGCTACCAACTCCCTAAATCTTTAGTGACACCCAACCCCAGCAACGATAGGGGTCGGGCCTCACTCGGGGGCTGATATGAGCATATCTATCCAATGGACATTCTCTATGCCCAACCCTTTCTCATGTTAAGACCCAGAAGCAAGGGTTGCGGAAATAGATGCTGAGTAAAACTGGTCGGACTGCAAGAAACCTATGCCCTAGTGGCTATGATGTTTTTGCTCACCAGCATGATCAGAGTTTTTTTTGCACCTTGAGCTTTCTAGCCTTAACTACGAAAAGAGTCGGTATGCGTCTAAGAGTATATCCAACTGGTAGACATTCTCTATGACCAACCCTTTCTCACATTAAGACCTAGAAACATGGGTTACAGAAACAGACGCTGAGTAAAACTGGTCGGACTACAAGAAACCTACACCCCAGCGGCTACAACGTTTTTGCTCACCAACGTGATTAGAGCTTGTTCACCCGCACCCTAGGCTTTACAGCCTTAACAATAGAAAGGGTCAGAACGCATTAACCTTTTTATACAAAAAGGGGAGAAGGGCTAAAAATTTGTTTGGCCATAACGAATTTAAGAGCTTGTTCACTTGTTAAGAGTTTGCTACCTAGCTTATCTACGTAACTAAATTTTTGGGGAGGATGATCTCATCCTCTATCTCCATAGGAAAGTCCTGTGCTAGTGGGTCACCTAGGTTGGTCAGATGGCTTGGGCCACTGTCGAGAGATGGACAAGGAGCTGTAGGATGCCCTATGCCGCTATGCGGGTTATGTCGACCCTGTCACGAATGATGGACCAGGATTCCACTTAAACATATCCAGTAAGAGATCCCTGAACCTATCACTTGAGCCATCAAGGTAAGTCTTGTGCCAGCAGGTCACCCAAGTTGATCGAATGGCTCGGGCCGCTACCAAGAGATGGGTCACCCTTAATTTACGCACGTCTTCTCCTATTGGTTTCGCTATCGACTCCATGATCTCTAAGTGACGCCCGACCCCAGAAATGGCCAGGGGTCAGTCCTCACTCGAGGGCTGGTAAGAGTATGTCTACTCGGTAGACACTCTCCATGCCCGATCCTTTCTCATGTTAAAAAGCTAGAGGCAAGGTTTGCGGAAACAAACGCTGAGTAAAACTAGTCGGACCATAAGAAACCTATGTCCCAACAGCTATGGCATTTTTGCTCACCAGCATGATCAGAGTTAGTTGCTCGCACTTTGAGCTTTAGCCTCCGCCTTCCCAGGAAGGGTTTGGAGGGGCCCACCTACGGAATCTCCATCGAGGAGAGGCCAGTAGGTCAGCCAAGTCAATCAAACAGCTCAGGCCACTGCCGAGAGATGGGTAAGAAGCAGCGGGAGGCCCCATGCGGGTTATGCCAACTCCGTCATGAACGACGGACCCAGATTCCACTCGGACATATCCGATAAGAGCTCCTCGAACCCGTCACTTGAGCCATCGAGGTAACTTTACCAACCCTCGTTCTGCTTTTCCAGTGCATGATCATTCATTCATCCATTCCCATGCATGCTTTCATACATTCATTCAAACATTCATCCATACATTCATCCCATACATCCAAGCATCACATGTGCCATTATTGCATCACAATGCTTCACGTCGTGTCATGAAGCGGTAGTCATCTCATTCGATATGAGCGGTGACCAAGCGAGGTTCGAAGGCTGGCCCATGAAGGGCTTGAGGCCGCCTCCCATCAAATAGAGCCAGGGGAGAAAATGCAGATGAGCCCCAGTGGCCTTTGCCCGACACGCTCAGAAATAGACTGGGTCATCTCGACCTTCTCGTTCAATCCTAACCTCAAGCCATGCCCACAGAATCTCCATCAAGGGGAGGCCAATGGGCCACCTAAGTCAGTCTTCTGAATGACTTGGGTATCTACCAAGAGGTGGGTTAAGGAGTAGTGGAATGCCACATGAGGGCTATGCCGACCCCGTCACAAATGACGGACCCAAATTCCACTTGGGCCGTTAGCAAGCTCGCCGAGCGCGACACTCGAGCCATCGAGGCAAGTGTCATTAGCTTAGCCCCTCCAGTTGCGAAAACCATGGATAGGGTGATGCATAAAACTCGGCCGACCCCTACTAAGCCAAACAGGGCTCAGGGGCTCAAGCCGCCCAACCCCAACTTAGGAATCCACCCGACCGAGGTTCGAAGGCTAGCACATGAAGGGCTCGAGGCCGCCTCATGTCAAACAGAGCCAGGGGAGAAAACATAGATGAGGCCCAGTGGCCTTTGCCTGACCTGCTCAGAAGCGTATAGGGTCATCTCGACCTTCTTGTTCAATCCTAACCTTGAGCCATGCACACAGAATCTCCATCGAGGGGAGGCCAATGAGCCACCTAAGTCAGTCTCTGGAATGACTCGGGCATCTACCGGGAGGCGGGTGAAGGAGTAGTGGAATGCCACATGAGAGCTATGCTGACCTCATCACAAATGATGGACCCAGATTCCACTCGAACATGCCCATTAGCGAGCTCACCGAGCGCATCACTCGAGCCATCGAGGCAAGTGACGTTAGCTCAACCCCTCTGGTTGCAGAAACCATGGACGGGGTAATGATCGCAAAGACAAGCCAACCCTCGACCAGACCAACGCTACGCGCGAGGCTCGAGGAAAGTTGGGCTCGCAAGGACACAGAATGCATGGTCGCAGAACAATGGCTCAGATCCTAGGGAGGGGATACGTGCAAAAAACTAAGGATAACATTTCTAAAACAAGAGACACTTTCTCCTACTAGTTTCGCTATCGTCTCTCTCGATCTTTAGTGAAACCCTACCCTGGCAACGGCAAGGGGTCGGGCCTCACTCGGGGGTTGATAAGGGTATATATATACCCTTTCTGAAATAGTCACCGTGCCCGACCCCTTCCTCATGTTAAAAACATAGAGGCAAGGTTTGTGGAAACAAACAACTGAGTAAGGTTGGTCGGACTGCAAGAAACCTATGCCCTAGCGGATATGGCACTCTTGCTTACCAGCGTAATCAGAGTTTCATGCCCACACCTCAAGCTCTATGGTCTTAACAACAGAAGGGTCGGAACGCATTAACCTCTTTTTACACACAAAAAGGAAGAAAGAACAAATTTGTTCAAACGAAATAACAAGTTTATTTAAACAAAGCATAAGGGTCGGAACTTGTCCACTTATTATAAGAATGATTACCTAACCTATTTAACTAACTAGCCCCTCTGGGGGAAAACTATGCCTTCTATCCTATCCACTAGGTCCTGTGAAAAGGGAGCCACCGCCGTTTCCTTCTCCTCCAGCTTGTGGACTTCATAACCAGGCGCGTACTAGTGGCTCTTCACCTCTAGATCGATGCTGTCCCCATAATGAGAATGAGCAATTGTGAAGGACTGATTGACCCTGGTGCGAAGGGCATTCCTCTCGAGCTGGTGCACCTAGGTCGTGATCTTGACGGCACGAGCCACGAGCGAGCTGGTCCCCTCTGATCACACCACCTCAAGGTCGTTGCAGACCACTTCCTAGGGCGACGCTCAGGATACCGAGCTCGTCACTCTCCACCTAAAGTTTTCTCCTTTCCTCTACGAGATCCATAGCCAGCCTAGTAGAAACGCTCTATCACGGCCATGTACCCCTCCATTCGGCCCGTGCAGGCGCCGTCGCTTGGGCCGCCGATGGCACAGGTCGCGCCAATGCCTTGGGCAATGTTGCGGTCGCGCCCGACTGTGACCCATCTATCACGGCCGCCGCCACCTCCACTTGTGTTAGTGGGGTCATGACCGATTGTGTCGTACCCACCATGGTCCGCGATACGAGCGTAGTCGGTAGCCCCGTTCGCCCCACCATCGGCAGCTATATCACGGCCATCACTGACTACTCCATGATGTCCAAAGGCAACCCTTTAATGCCCACATCCGCCCATCCCGTCGAGGGCACAGGCGCCATCACGGGTGGCGCCCGACCAGCCGACGATGTGGTCACACTAGCATTGCTCCCGCTCGAAACGGAAACGACACCAGCCGATGGCCGTCGCCCCGATTAGAGGGTGATGCTCTTCTTTGGTGCCAGTGCCAAGGGATTCTGCTGCCTATCGACGCTGCAAAGGACAAAAAACACAAGTCACGATGAAATTCAACTAAAATAGGAAAAATAGAGGAATCGATAACTCACCTCTACACCGTCGGGTGGTAGATGCATTTGGGGGATGAACCCCACGACCCTTGCTCTGCCTCATCAGAATGAGGCTGCTTCGAGCCTACCCCCCTGCTCCTAGGCAGAGGGGCTCACCCTAGGTAGCTCCTGGGGCACATTGGTGGAACACCCCACTCCCCTTGGCTCTTGGGGCACGACGATGGGGCCACCTACCTCCACTGGCACCTCGGGCGTGATGGTAGAGCTGCCTACCTCTATTAACTCCTAGGGTAGACTGATGGTATGTCCTACCTCTGCTAGCTCCCTAGACATACCCTCCCCTCCGTGGGACAAGAACCATCTTGACGCCTACAAGGATGAACCAATGCTAGTCAGCGCATCCTCATTCTATAGGTTGTCCCACTCGATATCGTCGGCTACCGTTTCTTGTTCCTCCATCACCTTGTCATCGTCACCATCATCATCGTCATCATCGTTGTCGGTGTCCTCCCCTCGTTCCTGCATCCCCAGCTTCTGCTGCTTCTTCCTCTTCTTGTCCTCCTTCACCTTCCTTAGTCGCTCGCCCTCGGCG
This sequence comes from Miscanthus floridulus, assembly GCF_019320115.1. NCBI lineage: Eukaryota > Viridiplantae > Streptophyta > Magnoliopsida > Poales > Poaceae > Miscanthus > Miscanthus floridulus. The sequence continues at coordinate 8,813,048 of NC_089584.1, forward strand.
TGATTCACCACCCTCATGGCTGAATCCCTCAACAGTGGAGCTAGGTGATCTATGAAGATGAGGTCCCTCAGTTGGTACCGCCCCTCTCAAAGTTAGTCCCATGGGGTCAGGAAATCAATTAAAGAGAATGCAGGAGGAAGGGAAACTTATGAAGATGATGTAGCCTGGCTCCGGCTGCATCGGAGGATGCCCTGGCACCGGGTAGATGAAGTCGAGGGTGGCACCCATGTCATCCCACAAAGGCTCCATAGCCTCCTTGATGCGTTGCGTGATCTTAGAGTTGGGGAGCATTCCCTCGATGAGCGCCATTCCATTGAACGATGCCTCGGGTGCCATCGCGTATAGCAGGAGCATGCGTGTAATCAATGGCACCACCCTCCTCGTGTGGTAGGCCCCGATGACACCCAACCCTTTTAGGCTATTCTCCTTTAGGATGTGGATGGTGGCGATTTAGTCTTGGATCTTCTTCTTATCCTTCTCTAGCACACCCCACTTCCTCCACTGCTCTGGGGCCTCTTCGATCAGGCGCCTAGTGAACTCTAGCAGAGGGGCGGCTACGGCATTCTTGAGGTAGAACCACTATGAGTGCCACCCCTTGTTGGATGTCAAGAGCCACATGGATGGGTACTCGCCGACCCAATTGTTCTGAAGTTGGATGCCGGCACACCCCATCAGCATGTGCAGCTCCTGCTTGCCGCCCTTCTCCCTCTTCCTTTGGAGACTGATGGCGAAGAAATACCTCCACAAGTCAAAGTGGGGGCTGATCCGCAGGAATCCTTCGCACAGCGCAACAAACGATGCCATGTGCTAGATCCTGTTGGGATTGAGATGCTACAGCTCAATATTGTAGAAGTGCAGCAGCCCCCGAAGGAATTTGTGGGTGGGGGTCGCAAGCCCACGCTCATGGAAGTGGACAAATGACACCACGTAGTTGTCGGGCGGTGATGGCGAACCCTCATCACCGGGCAGCAACCACTCCTCGGCTGAGGTCCACATGCAGAGAAGACCGCAACAAATGAGGCCCTCCATGCGCTGGAAGGTGATATCAGAATAGCACCATAGATCCATTGGAGGTAGGAGCGGATGGATGTGGGCTGAACGACGGTGGAGATGCGGAGGCAGGAAACCTAAGCGTTGGTGGTGACATGGCTGCGGAGGCTAGGATGCAGGCTTGTGTATGAAACCCGGAGGGCTAACCCTTTGGTATTATAGGGGCGACGATTGTGAGGAAACCAACCGCCCACCTAAATCTCCGCACCTGCCATGACCTGTCACCACGTCTTGTCGCGGGGCATGCGCACATGACCTATGGTCGTTCCCTTGAAAAACGTGCCTGATGTTTTGCCTCCCCAAAGGGGCCATGACCCGTCATAGGTAAGAGGGATATAGAGCTAAAAATGCTCCTACGGCCAGTCTAAGCCCAGGAGTTCGAAGGTTTGAAGGATCGAAATGGGCGACCAGAGGGGGGGTGAATGGTCGCGGAAGCCAAAAATAATTTCTAACCCTTCCCCTAAACACAAAACCTGATTAAATCACGTTTTTCAAATCTGGCCAGAACTCTATGTACCTAGTAAACCTGATGTGGACGAAAATCCATAACTCCGATCGACCTAAAAATTTGTCAGATTAAACTAGATTAAATTACAAAACTAACCCAACTAGAATCACGTCAATCGGACTTACGGATCTTGAGATAAAAATAAAACAAGCAGACTATGTCAGATGCTGACGAGAATTGTAAAGAACCAATCGAGATGCACAAGATCAATCATTATAGACGAAAGATTAAATTGAGTAATTGAACTTACAAAAGTGCATCTAGCCTCCGCCCGAACATCCTCCCTCTCTTAATCGGAGAGATCAACAAAAACCTCTCACTAGAATTCAAACCCTAGGCTAGACCGGAGAGAGGAAAACTGAACCGGTGAACCCCAGGGCACGAGCACTGTTCACGCGTGAATAGTAACTCACCGAGAGTCCAAAACGTTCCGCTCCCTTCTCAACCCTAGGTGCCACATATTTATATCTCTAAAGGGTGGCACGACCTATTTTCACATAACCCCCTACGCTAAATAAATCCAACGTAGGGGCGTAAATTTCAATTACGTCCTCCATGGCAAATTCCACGATGTCCGCGATCCCTCCATCTCCGTGATGTGATCCTCGCGATGTCGCCGCACGACCATCCGAAATCGTATCGCGATCGCCAGAATTTCCATCTTCGGCCAACGCACGCCGCACGAGCGTCCCGGTACAATGCATGGCTTTGTGGCTCAACCAGCGAACCCCGGATTTTATGGCGTAATCTGGAAACCTCCCTCGACGTCCTCCCACCGTGTAGCCAGGTACAGTAGACGTACACCACACGATCGCCTGTCCCTCGAACGCAAGCCTCGATCCGCCCTTCTCCGCCCCCACGGTTCTTCAGAACGGCATCCTATCCTCGTTCTTCACTCGTCGCCGCATATACCTTGTCTCCACCTGTCACCTACAACCACAACCTACCGAGAGATACGTCACACGCACACCGTGTTGTCAATCGCTCATCACCAAGGTGCTAGCACACCGGCATCTCAATCTCCCCCTTGATGAGTGCATTGACAACACCACACCGCACAAATTTATTGGAACTAAAAAAAATAAAAAGAAAGAAAAATAAACAATCTTGATCCCCAAAGACATGGGCTAGCAAAAAAGCTAGGCTCGACACAATCAAGACAAAAAAAAATCACTCTCCCCAAAATGAATCAAAAGCCATATCAATTTCCCAAAAGCAATCTCAGCAGCAAAACTCAACAATTTCAGCAACACTCCCCCTCAACCCCTCAAAACAAGCATGCCAAGTCTCAGCAAAAACGAAATCAAACTCCCCCTACAAAAATGAATTTGTGACTCACTCTCCCCCTTGTTGACAAAGCACTCCATCAAGATAAAATGCAAGGAACCAATTTAGAGAAAAGCATGTGAGAAAGCACAAGTCGAAGCTTCTGAGACATATACAAAATACTTATAAAAGCTAACCAGCAACACGAGCTACTTAGAGAAGGAGCAACACAATGCCATGACCAATAGAATTTTAGAACTGAAATCTCTTTGAAAAACCAATTAGCCAGGAAAAAACATGCATATTCCAAAATTAGTGCCAAGCTGAAGACAAAACATATAGCAAGCTGACACGATGGATACACAGCTTCAGTCAAAGTTCACTGCAACGCCCACAAATGCATGCATTTGTCATATTTAATTCTGGCTTTTGTGAGCTTGACAAGCAGGGATATGGGAAGCAAGAGTTGTGCCTAGCCAGTTTGTTTAATTTTGATTATGAGCGAGAACCAGCAGGGACATGGGAAGCAAGAGTTGTGCCTAGCCAGTTTGTTTAATTTTGATTATGAGCAAGAACCAGCAGGGACATGGGAAAAATCAGAGTTGTGCCCATATTTAAATTCTCAGGAAAGTAAGCAGATCATTTGCAACCATACTATGCACTCCCAAGTTAAAACTTGCATTGTGAGTTACATTTGCAGTGAAAACCCATTAAAAGAAGCTGACAACCGAACCATGAGCAAGACATATGTCAAATATTCAACAAGTCACTAGATCCAGAAAAGCAAGCATAGCCCAACATAAATTTTTAAGTATATATCTGTGCTGTTTTCAAAATAAAAATTGGTCAAGCAAAACATTCAAACCTCTCCAAAAGCATCGATCACAAACTAGCCAAAACAAGTATAAGGCATATGTAACTGAAGCAACTTACAATGATACTAGAATGGGTAACACACCCCGAACTCACCACGCAAATGTGCAAACATGGTTTGATCAAGTGGTTTAGTCAGAATATCAGCAAGTTGCTGACTAGTATCAATGTATTTAAGCTTAATATCACCCTTCTCAGCATGATCCCTCAGAAAATGATGACGAACCTCAATGTGTTTCGTCTTAGAGTGAAGCACAGGATTCTTTGCAACACTTATAGCGCTAGTGCTGTCACACAAGAGAGGAACACGAGAAAACGACAAACCAAAATCGCGAAGGGTAGCTATCATCCATAAAAGCTGAGAACAACAACTAGCAGCAGCAACATACTTAGCCTCTGTAGTAGATTGAGCAACATTAGATTATTTTCTAGAGGACCAAGAAACAAGCGAAGAACCCAAAAATTGGCAAGTACCCGATGTAGACTTTCTATCCAAACGGCACCCAGCAAAATCAGCATCCGAATAACCACACAAACTAAGAGTTGAAGCAGCAGAGTACCAAAGGCCAAATGCAGGAGTAAATCGAAGATACCTCATTATGCGCTTCACCGCCTAACGGTGAGAAGTCCTAGGGGACGCCTGAAAACGAGCACACATACACACAGCAAAGTGTATATCTGGCCTCGTAGCAGTCAAGTACAGCAGCGACCCAATCATGCTTCGATATTCCTTCTGATCCATGGGCTCTCCGTCTTCATCAGCATCCAAAGCAGCGCTAGTCGGCATGGGCGTAGAAATTGGCTTCGCATCATCCATCGCAAACTTCTTCAGGACATCCTTCGTGTACTTTCCCTGATGCACAAATGTACCTTCCGAAGTTTGTTTTATTTGTAAGCCAAGAAAGAAATTCAGCTCGCCCATCATAGACATCTCAAATTCTTTACTCATCACATCTGCAAACTTTTTCACAAGAGCATGAGAGGAACCACCGAAAATGATATCATCCACATAAATCTGAACTATTAAAGTGTCATTTCCTTGCCTGAGGAGAAAAAGAGTTTTATCAACTGAACCCATTTTGAACCCGTTTTTAAGCAGAAAAGTTTTCAATCTAGCATACCAAGCACGAGGTGCTTGCTTCAAACCATATAAAGCCTTTTGCAACTTAAAAACACGATCAGGAAAATTGGGATGTTCAAAACCAGGCGGTTGTTTAACATAAACTTCTTCTTCTATAAAACCATTCAAAAAAGCACTTTTCACATCCATTGGATAAAGCTTATATCCACGTGAAGCAGCAAATGCAAGCAAAATACGAATGGCTTCTAAACGAGCAACAGGAGCAAAAGTTTCACCATAATCAATACCCTCTTTTTGAGAAAAGCCCTGAGCAACCAGCCTAGCTTTATTTCTAACAACATGACCATCTTCCCCTTGTTTATTCTTAAAGACCCATTTAGTTCCAATTGGTTTACAAGAAGGAGGAGGATCAACCAAAACCCAAACCTGATTTCGTGCAAAATTTTCTAACTCCTCATGCATGGCATTGACCCAGTTAGAATCAGATAAAGCATGTCCAACATCTCGGGGTTCAAAAGAGGCAACAAAGGCAGTATGCGCAAAGACACAATAATTTTTATTTTTCATACCTCTGTTCCTTGTCGTGCGTTCATCCAAATTATCTATTATGTTCTTGGCAGGATGACGATTCTGAATGTGTCGTGGTGCTGTACGTTCTGAAATCGCCTCCCCCTCAACTGTAGCCGGTACATGATCAACAGTCGATGAAGCTGCAGGCTTTGCTGTAGATGTACGTGTCGGCGATGGTCCATCCTCCAAAGTGGTAGAGGGCGCCTGCTTAGGCTGGGTGCCAGGCTCCCCCTGCATCGCAGGCTGGGCATCATCGTCATTGTCGTCGTCACATCCATCTTCCTCTTTCTCATCCTCAAAAATATCCTGCCCGATCTCGTCATCACCTGCACACTCAAAAGCAGAAGAAAAACAAGGCATTGTCTCGTCGAAGGTGACCTCACATGTCTCATCGATGCGGTTAGTATCAAGATTAAGCACAGGTACGCTCGCCCTTGCAAGGCATACCCCAAAAATAACCCATCGGAAGAACGCGATTCAAATTTGTCCAAATTTCCCTTTTTCAATATAAAACACTTGCAGCCAAAAACTCGAAAGTGGAAAACTTTGGGAGGTCGACCAAATCTTAACTCATAAGATGTTTTTCCTAGAAAAGCTCTCAAAAAAATGCGATTAGCAACATAGCAAGCGGTGTTGATAGCCTCAGCCCAAAAACGTCTAGGAGTTTTATGTTCATCAAGCATTGTCCTAGCCATCTCAACAAGCGTACGATTTTTATGCTCAACAACACCATTTTGGGGAGGAACGTAAGGTGAGGAAAACTGATGATCTAAACCTTATTCTGAACAAAAAACTTTCATGCGAGAATTCTTAAATTCCATACCGTTGTCACTGCGAATTGCGCTAACGGCATTATTTGACAACTCATTTTTCAGCTTCAGAACAAGATCATGAACATATGAGAAAGCCTCATCCTTAGATTCCAAAAAGAACACCCATGAATATCGAGAAAAATCATCCACAACGACGAGCACATACCACTTCCCACCAGCAGACCGAACACGGGCTGGACCAACAGTGTCCATATGTAACAGTTCACCCGGTCGTCTCGTCATCACCTGAGTCACAGGTGCATGAGAAGCAGCAACCATTTTTTCATGTTTGCAGGGAGCACAAATCAAATCCTTTTCAAACTTGAGTTTCGGTAAACCATCAATTAAATCCAATGAACTCAAACGACAAAGCAAATCAAAGCTCAAGTGGCCCAACCGACGATGCCACTTCCAAATCAGGGAGGAACCATGAGCAACTAAACAGCGAGTTTCACCAAAAGATTTAGAAAAATCAGCTTTAAAATCCGTCTAAAAGTAGAAATCTTGCAAACAAGGTTACCAGTAGAATCAAGAACACGCGAATTTCCTTTCTTAAAACGAACCTCAAAATCATCCTCAAGAAGTTGCGAAACAGACAGCAAATTATAATGCAAATTCTTTACCAATGCGACGTCCTTTAACATGTATTTATCTGTTACCTTGATGCAGCCATGCGCCATTACCTTACCTTGACTTTTATCCCCAAAAGTGATGTTTTCCTTTACGCTCGTGGGGGTGAGGCTGGAGAACCATTTATCATCTCCGGTCATGTGGCGCGAACAGCCGGAGTCCATTATCCATATGTCCTCCTCGCCTCCAACCTCATCATCAGAAGTTTCATCATTGCTGTCGGTTGATGCATCACCCTCTAAGGCCATAGTACATATCCCACCATTGATGCCGGCGTCAGTGATGAAGCAAAGTCCATCTGTCTTCTTCTTGGGTGTCTCATCCTCGGAATCTGAATCGCTGGAGTCTGACGAGCCACCTGAAACATACTGTCCAAGAGAAGATAACAAAACATTTGCAGCCTTAGCGACTTGCTTGTCAGAGTATTTTTGTCCGCCTTTCTTCCATTGCTTATCCTTCTTCTTCTTCCTCTCCCTGAACTTCTCCTGGCGCCTGGAGGAGTTATTGCCCTGCTCAAAAGATCTCTACTTGTTTGGGCAATTAGCAGCAAAGTGTCCTCGCTCACCACAGTTGAAGCAGCCATCTGAACGTCTTCTATTACGCCTGTTGTCATACACACGCTTAAACTTGTTGGAGAGCAGTACAAGCTGATCATCATCTAGCACCTCCAACTCCTCATCTGCAACATGACACAAAGAAGACAAAGCAAAACTGGAAACATTTGGATTAGCATTAGTGTTAGTCTTATTTCTAGAAACCAAAGCCATTGGAACGTCAGAAGAAGAAGCAGTTGTGGGATTTTTCAATTTACGCTTAGAAACAATTTCGATCTCTTTTGATTTGAGCTTACTGTAAAGCTCATCAGTGGTGAGAGTCTCATAACCTACAGATTCAACGATCGCCTCAACTTTCATATCCCATTCATCATTAAATGAATGTAATAATCTGAGAGCCCTAGCATGATCATCATAAGGCATATCGCTATTCATGGCCTTCATCTTATTAACAATCACTTGAAAACATGCAAACATGTCATTAATAGACTCACTAGGCAATTGGCAAAAAGCATCAAACTCTTTTCGGTGAATCTCAAATTTTCGGTTTTTCACAGTGTTTGAGCCTTCATGATATTTTCTAAGTTTCTCCCAGATCTGATAAGCGAGATCTTCACTAGAAACCCGATCATATTTAGTTTTACAAATAGAAGCCTGTAAAATAGCAACAGCGCGATGATTTGTTTCAAGAAGCCCGATCTCAGTGGCGTCAGTCGGTTCCTTAGCTGGAATCACATATGTGGCATTTTGTGTGATTTTCCATAGCTTCAGCGACTTGCCTTTGAGATAGTTGGTCATACGTGCCTTCCAGTAATCATAATCAGTCCCATCAAAAAACGGAGCGCGAACATCAAATTTTTCATTGGTCGCCATAGCTTTCAGCACTGATTAAGGTATAGAAAACCTAAACCAGCTCTGGTACCAATTGAAGGATCGAAACGGGCGACCAGAGGGGGGGGTGAATGGTCGCGGAAGCCAAAAATAATTTCTAACCCTTCCCCTAAACACAAAACCTGATTAAATCACGTTTTTCAAATCTGGTCAGAACTCTATGTACCTAGTAAACCTGATGTGGACGAAAATCCATAACTCCGATCGACCTAAAAATTTGTCAGATTAAACTAGATGAAATTACAAAACTAACCCAACTGGAATCACGTCAATCGGACTTACGGATCTTGAGATAAAAATAAAACAAGCAGACTATGTCAGATGCTGACGAGAATTGTAAAGAACCAATCGAGATGCATAAGATCAATCATTATAGACGAAAGATTAAATTGAGTAATTGAACTTACAAAAGTGCATCTAGCCTCCGCCCGAACATCCTCCCTCTCTTAATCGGAGAGATCAACAAAAACCTCTCACTAGAATTCAAACCCTAGGCTAGACCGGAGAGAGGAAAACTGAACCGGGGAACCCCGGGGCACGAGCACTGTTCACGCGTGAATAGTAACTCGCCGAGAGTCCAAAACGTTCCGCTCCCTTCTCAACCCTAGGTGCCACATATTTATATCTCCAAAGGGTGGCACGACCTATTTTCACATAACCCCCTACGCTAAATAAATCCAACGTAGGGGCGTAAATTCCAATTACGTCCTCCATGACAAATTCCGCGATGTCCGCGATCCCTCCATCTCCGCGATGTGATCCTCGCGATGTCGCCGCACGACCATCCGAAATCGCATCGCGATCGCCAGAATTTTCATCTTCGGCCAACGCACGCCGCACGAGCGTCCCGGTACAATGCATGGCTTTGTGGCTCAACCAGCGAACCCCAGATTTTATGGCGTAATCTGGAAACCTCCCTCGACGTCCTCCCACCGTGTAGCCAGGTACAGTAGACGTACACCACACGATCGCCTGTCCCTCGAACGCAAGCCTCGATCCACCCTTCTCCGCCCCCACGGTTCTTCAGAACGGCATCCTATCCTCGTTCTTCACTCGTCGCCGCATGTACCTTGTCTCCACCTGTCACCTACAACCACAACCTGCCGAGAGATACGTCACACGCATACCGTGTTGTCAATCGCTCATCACCAAGGTGCTAGCACACCGGCATCTCAAGGTTGGCCCACCAACGGGTTCGACAACCACTTTGGGCACTTTTAGAGTGAGGTGTGTGTAAGGAAAATGGACCCTAGGCCCATTTACTTTGGATTTTGGTGTTTGATGACCAACACAACTAAATTAGACTAATAAATTTACAAGTGTTTGTTTTGTAGTCCAATAGGGTGCAAGACGTGACTTGGACGAAGGCAACGTGATGATCCGATGATCAACACCTCAAGCAAGACCTTAGGAGTACGAGAGAAGACCTAAGATATCAAGCAAAGTTCAAGCACGAAGATAGGAACCAAGCCATACACAAGACCATGAAGAAACGAGCTCATAGAGGCAACCGGACGCTGGCAGAAGCGACCAGACGCTGGACCAGAGGCTCAGGTAGACAGGTGACCGAACGCTGGCGACAAGCGACCAGACACTAGACAGCTGCGTCTGATCGATTACAGTAAGGTTCTAGAGCGGTGAAACTACAACCGGACACGTCCGGTGGCAGGCGACCGGACGCTGGCAGCATCCGATCGAGTGTTCGCAGCTCAACGGTCAGGACGACCGAACGCGTCCGGTGAGGATGACTTCAGCGTTCGGTCAGTAGCAGAAAAGTAGGATTTCGTCCCCAACGGCTACTTTCTCTGTGGGGCTTATAAATAGACCCCCTAAACGGCCAAGTGAATTGTGTGGAGCTAAGGAAATATACCAAGGGTGTTGATACACCATTTTAGTGATCTCCACTTGCATAGTGCTTAGTGTTTTATTAGGTGATTAGCGTAGGTGCTTTGTGAAGTGCTTAGGTTGATTAGACCACTACTTATGCGCTTGCTCTAGGTTTAGACCTAGTGTTTAGTGAGGTTTGCATACCTCTTGCTACCCGGTGCTTGCGAGCACCATTGTTGTACATCGGTGGGGCTTGAAGTCATGCGAGATCACACCAACCGCGTTTGTAATGTGGCCGCCACCGTGTACCGGAGGGAACAAGGCCTATGACGTTTTGGCCAGAAGCTTGATAGTGAAGACGGCAGGGAGCATCCAGGAGAGGCTTGCCGAAAGGCACGTCGGAGACCCACTTGCGCGTGGGGAAGGCCCGAGGCTATCCACGGAGTTACCCGACCGGGAGCTTGGCCCTTGCAAGGGATTCCTTGTGAGGGGCTCCAATGAGGACTAGGGGGAAGCTTGAGCGCTTCTCGATACCTCGGTAAAAATACCAGAGTCGTCGATGGGAGTTTGCATATCTCTACCTTGCTCTTTAGCTTCCGCATTTACATTGATTACATTATTACTTTTGTGGTAGAGATAGCAACACACTAGCAAGACCGTAATTGCACTTTTAGATAGTTTATCTTTTGCATAGGTTTTGCTAAGTGTAGAAAAAGAGGCCATAGTTTAGAGTTAAAGTTTTAAAGTTGCCTAATTAACCGCCTCTTAGGCGTCACGGTCCCTTCAGGGTGGAAATGGATGGGCCCGCTAGTGGCCAGTACTCGGGTGCACGAGCGTCGCAGGGCGTCCCAGTCCATGTTCGAGCCTCGGGCGGATTCGATCCATGGTTTTTCCTTGAAGAATGGCAGAGAGCCCTTGGGACCGATCGAATGGACCTGAGAACTATATGGATTGACCGCTGAGAATCTGGAGTCGGTCACCAGCTGACCCAAGCCGGACCCCCGTGAATGGGATGCCGGGGCCCCACTTGGACTAGCCCGTTAACAACTCACCAAGCATCATGGCTCGTCCATAGATGAAAATTATGGCATGGCTTAGCCCCTCCGTTTTTATCAGAAAAAAAATGCTTGAGGGAAAACGATCACGAAGACGAGCCGACCCTCGACCGGACCCCTGCTACGTGTGGGGGCTTAAGAAAAGTTGGACTCGCAAGGAGACCGAACACACGGTCGCAGAACGATAGACCCCCGTAGGGGTCGAAATCAGGAAAGACCTTTTCTGACCCACCAAATCTCACGGCTATACCCCCGAGAGGCCCAATCACGACGAAAGGGAATCGCTGTCCCCAGGACACGCTGTGGGCGACAAGAAAAGGCAAGGCCCTCAGAGTCCTCCCATTCAGAAAAGCCTCTGAAGGAGTATTCTACTCCTTCGTAGGCTCGGGGGCTACTGTCGGGGACCAATACTATGGTACCCGAAGAGGAGGAAGCTAATGGTCATCAACATTGATTCAATCGACCAGTCAAGAGCATGTCCCATAGCTCCAACCGACCCCCAGGTGCGCGGGCTCTGCCTCGCCCGGCCTCCCAGGGCGGGCTCCGCCTCGCCCGACCCTTGGGTTTGTGTTCTGCCTCGCCCGACCCCAAGACCGCGGACTCTGCCTCGCCAGACCCCTTGGGTGAGGGCTCCATCTCGCCCGACGGGGACCCATACCACCATCAACCACTCTAGGTCCAAGCGTATGGGTCTGGGTCAAAACTCTGATACCAAGGAAGAGACCGGCACGCCCCGATGTAACATGCAGCCACGACGGGCCATACCTAAGGATTCACATCAAGAATAGCGTTGGGCATACCGGTGCTGCTCTGCCTAACCCTCGTACGAACACTGGCAGGCACGTCAGTTCACCACGACGTCCGTCAGGACGGAGTGGAGCGCCATGATCGGTGGATGACGCCTGCGCATGGCGCCAGTGACGGGCAGGACCGCGACGTGGAGCCGTCCCTGTTGACATCTATAGAGTCGGCGGGGCCCGCATGGAGGAGAAGAAGGACCCAGCGATTCTGGAGGCCTTCCTCTCTCTCGTTCTTCTTATTTTCCTCCACTATAACCCGCGCTTTCCGTTGGCCTATGAAAGAGAAAGCAGGGCGTCCCATGAAGGGGATCCCGAACCAATCGACCCATCAAGATCCGATATAGATCTGCACAAGAGCACGACACGAACGCACAACCAAGCAGCTGATCGAGCTCTCAGCACTCACTCACTCCTTTCACCAGAGACTTAGGATCATTTCCCTCTCTCGCTCGTTTGTAACCCCTACTACAAACTTTCAGTGCTAGGAACACGAGCAGCAGTGACGAACTGGACGTAGGGACTTTCTGCCCGAACCAGTATAAACCTCGTGTCCTCTAAGCACAACATCCGAGCCAGACGCGCAATACTAGAAATTTACTCGTCGGTGATAACTCGAAACACCGATATATAGCTTTGATATAAAGTTTGTCCTCGTGTAACTTAGTTTTAAAAGGTTATAATTTATTATGCTACACCTATTTTTGGAGACAACTTATCTTGCCGTCTCTACAAATCAATTTCTAGAAACAACTTTAGATCTAACCACCTCTAAAGATCTATAGATTTTTAGAGACGCCTGAAACTACAAGTCAACTCTAAAAATGGATTTCTAAAGATAACACTTTTTGGAAACCTTTTTTAGAGGCGGTTTTAGTCGTTTAGATAACGCCGCCTCTACTCAAAACCGGAGGCGTTGCTACAAATCAATTATGTAGTACTGCTATGCTCTGTTGAACATTCAAGACTTGGAGAACATGTGCTCGTGCACCGTACAACTTTCAAAACGTCAACCATACGCCCATATATCGAACTGCTTCGTATGTAATACGTGACAAATTAAAAGGCCCTCAGTAAGTCAGTAGTACAATCCATATATCGAACTGCTTCGTATGTAATGCGTGACAAATTAAAAGGCCCTCATAGATACACGCACGGCGGCACGCGGCGTCGCTACCTCTACCAGTGAACAATGCGCTGTGTGGGCTTTTGTTGTCGCAGGAGTACATGCGCCTTCTCTGAATTCTGAACCGGTCGCGATGCGGACACCGAGACACGTCGTCGGTCTCACCGTCGGGCGTCGTCTGCACCTGGAATCACTGCAAGCGCCAAGCAGCCGCAAATTAAAATGACTAGCTGGGCCCGATCGCCAAGCAGCCTAAGCATGCATGCTTAGGCTTGAGTATAGTTTTCAATTCCCTGATGTTTCTTGGAAAAAAAATGTGTTACTAACATAGTTAAAATATGATCTATATGGACTATCTTGTTCCATACCAGTCATAGTTAAAGTATGATCTATATGGATGTCATTTTCGTATCACCAATCAAAGTTACAGTGTAGTCGTCGTACCTACAAATTAATTACAAACGCTCTGTTCGCTTCTCTTATAATCTGTATTTTTCAGCTTATTTTTTCAGGCGGAACGATATTTTTCTCTCAAATAAATCAGCCGGAACAGTGTTTCGGCTTGTTTTTCAGCGAAGCGAACGGTGTCAAATTCTAAAACATCGGCTCACTACGTCAGAATAACACTTCACTGTCAGTTCAAATCACCCTATCACTGTCGGATTTTGAACCGGCACAACCATACAGGCAGTGATGAGAGTCAGCTATCACTGTCAGTTCCTACAAACCGGCAGTGTTCTTCAACTTCATTGCCGGTTTTTTACACAACCGGTAGAGTTCAGTTCCACCAACGCTGCCGGTTCATAAGACCACCCGACAGAGTTCAGTTCCACCAATACTGTCGGTTTGTGTTTTAACCGGCAATGTTGTCGTAACCATCACTGTCGGTTTGTGAAAAGAACCGACAGTGATGGCTAAACTAACGCTGTCGGTTTGTGACTCAAGCCGGCAGTGCCATCTTGGCCATCACTGTCGGTTGCCGGTTTATTGCTAACCGGCGGTGATGGCCCGTTCGCATTTTATTGTTTTATAATTTATTTTAATTTATATTTTTTCATGGAATCAAGTTTCGCTTTATATACGCTACGTAGACGACATGTTCATCAATATTAAATATTACAAATGTTACGGTTATGGTTTAAATTTTCTTATCAAGATCTCAATCCCTCAAAATAAAAAAGAAATTATTCGGTAAGATGAAGCATGCTTCTCGGACTTCTTACAATAATCTAGCGAGCCGTTCTGGGTCATATTGGTGTCCTCACGAAATTTCGTCCTGTGCCGAGGGCACACGAGCAAGCCGGAAGGGTCCGCTCGATGAAGCTAGAGATCCGCCTAGCTTTAGCGCAGGGATGATCGATCCTGCACATTCCTCCCGAGACGTGCCAGTCAATTTGACCCTGCAATTGATAAGGAGAGAAAGCTAATTAATAATTTAAGGCGGAACATGACAGTGTTGCCAGACAGTCCCGAATGTGCGGCTCTGAGAGCCGATATGGAAGGAAATCGACTAAATAGTCGATTCTAGCATATTCATAAGAATAAATCAGTTAAAGCTCATGAAATTATAGAAGGTAAATCGGTTATCATTTAGGATAGATCTCGTTATTTAGACAAACATTAGTCAATGGCAAAAGGATGTCAACAATGATTAATTTATGTTAAGCCAATGACTACAAGTAACTGAATCCTTTTTCATATAAAAAACAGCTCATCATCAGTTAACCATTTAATAAAGATAAATCTAATGAACATATTATATCTCATCTATCGCTATGACCAGTGGGGCATGAGGTAGAATCATGCAGGCCGTAGAAACAACAATATATTCAACGATCCTAACTTATTGCTAATATCGATGGGGCTTGAGACAGAATCATGCAGGCTATAATACAATAATAAGATCATGGGACTAACACATCTTTCAACATATCTTTACTTCAACGGTCTCGTGACGTGAACTGTTCGTAAAAGCACTCGATATCGGTTAAAACAGCCGATTCAGGCATAGCATACAGTTAAAATCATGTCCTATCAGGAACAAATCTACCAAGTAACGATCCTCACTCCACGGTGCTAATAGTAGGATATGAGGCAGAATCACATAGGCCGTGATAACGGGCCATGAAACGGTTTTCGTTAGCCAACGGATCTATTCAAGACAAAACATGCCTTAACCGCACACTATGCGCGATCAAGATTAACATAAAATGGTCGATAAAACATAACTCATCGTTTAAGATGCAGATTAAATCAGTTTCGATTAACAAACGATGGGTTAAACAGGATATAAGGCCGATTTAGATCAATTCCAATTGGACGAAGTGATATTGCTTCAATTAAATAAATAATGGAAGCAATAAACAATATCGGTAACTTAATGAATCTATCCAAAGGAACGCCACCCTTAGATAGAGCCGATAACTTGACATTAATCTAGTTCGAGCAGTGGAAGTCGACCGGATCGATGCAGCCTTACTCGAATTAGACAAGAGTCAATAACTAGCTTGTACTAGAGTCATAGTGGAGGTCGACCAGGATCAATGCAGCCGTATGAACAAAAGTATAAGCCATGATGGTACTTACAGACAAGCAGTGGAGGTCGACCTGATTGATGCAGCCATACTTGCTGAAGAACTCGCCGAGATCTACTCTACTACTACTCCTAAGGGGTGACCAGAGCCAAAAAAGTAAGTAACTTGTATTTGATTGATTGTGTGTCTTTACAATAGCCGCGGTCTGATATTTATACCTGGAGCCTAAACATGAATCTTACTCAAGCACGACTCGTTGTAATCTTCGGCATAGACAAAAACATTCCTAATTTAAGATAACTTGGACCCTAATCTTTCCCTTTTTGTAGAGTCCGACATATAGTTTCCTGGCGCCAACCATAGCTCATCATCGCTATCTGCTGACGTCATCCAAAGCGATCCGATTACCAGAGTCGTATCTGAATCAGTTGATATCAATCCTTATGCAATTGGTTCCTTGATCGACATAATTTTGGAAGCTTCGAGTTTCCATGTTTTTCTCTCCAAATTTTGGTATAAACACATGCCCCCTAATTTTGGGATAAAAGTGATTTTATTCTAAAATTCCTATTTATCTATTTACCATGCCACAACCGTTTTGCTCTGAGATATACGTGCGACTCCTGACTTCCCAGACCAAGTCTTATATAATGCCCCAATAGTATCCTTTCCAACTCACTCGGCCTATTTGCATTCTCTTCTTTCTCGAACAAATCTTAACAGCCGACGCCGCTATCGCCAAAGCTTCAACCCTAGCAAATCTTTCGCCCTGTCAGGGCCCTTGTTCCAGTGGCCTTCCTCAGATTCAAATCTACTTCGGTCTTGATGGCGACCATCGACCACGTCCTCAAGGTACGCTTTCAAATTCCCATTCTCGAAACGTTGGTTGCTATCCTGTATTTACTTTGTCCTTAAATTCATTTTATCCGATTTATAGGAAATGGGGAACAAAATCTTGATTCCATCAGCTGTTGCTTCCAATGTTTATTTTCTTGGGCCTATGGGCGACCCTGATCCATCTGATTTTGTCCATCAAGAAACTAACCAAATCCCCTCCAAACAGTCTGCAGTGGATTTATCCTCTTGGAATACCAAAACTCCCTTTAGAAATTGGCCTAAAATGCCCAAGGGGTGAAGAGATTGGTTCCGTAGGATATCTGAGAAAAATGGCAGAGATTGGGAGGTGTATGATTTAAATCAATGTTTGACACTCTCATTGTCTGGGATGGAGAGGAATGATTCACTCTTGATTTCCGCATCTTATTTCTGGTCCAATGCCCTGAACGCCTTCATTTTCGGTCATGGCCCGATGACCATTACCCTGGCCGATGTGTACATGTTGACCAGCCTTAGAATAACTAGATCAATGCAGCCTTATAAATACCTAAGCGCTGGTTCTAAGAGATTAGCTAAAATATCAGATTGCTTAGGATGGGCAAGTTATATTATGAACCATATTGGAGACGAATCAACTGTCAGTGAGAGGGAATATAAAGCTTTTTTGAATATGTGGCTGGAGAGATTTGTCTTCTATGGGTCGTCTTATGGTCTGACTTACAACCGTAATCTTATGATAGAGCATCTAGCAGTAGGCAAGGAAGTCCCCCTTGGAAAGTATCTGTTAGGGGCTGCTTATCATCTGATGTAGCAGGTAACAACCCAATTACTGAAGAATGAAACAGTGCATACTATCAGTGGCCCTTGGTGGTTGATACAGCTATGGTTGAACCTGTATATGCATAAGATTGTAAGGTCTAATCTCAGAAACCTCTGCTTTCCTTCCTCCAACTTTGATGAGGAATACAAGGGTGAAGAAGGAAGAACCCTGCCAGTGCTCGAGCTACGGTGAGGCTGCATCGGCCATAGTAATTGATGTCAATGTGGGCCATCTCTTCAAAAAAAATTACAGAGGGTTTGATGCAGAAGTCTTGACTTGGCTGTCATACGATGAGGATAAAAACAATGAGTTGATCTTTCCATTTAAATTTCAATTTAAATCAGGCTGTTCGGATGAGACGGCAGCTACAATCTTCAATTCTTTTATCAATCCCTGCGTCCTTCTAGCCGAATTTCATTATGGCCGCGGCAAAATAGCTATAGGTTCCTTCACCCCAGGCAACCTTCCAACTTATGAGTTCTATAACCCTTCATTTGTGGCTCATTCAGTTTGGCCTTGGTTAATTGCCTCCTCAACTGTTCTTCAAGAACACACTAAAGCCACGGGAAGATATCAGTGAGGTGATGGAAGGCTCCAGAGTCTTTCAATTAGGATAAGATCTTCCTTCCCTTCGCTTGCATGACTGGATCAAGGCTATCTTATCTTCCACTCTTTTTTATTCCTGGTGGCAAGAATGGCGCTCCCACCTCCTCTATGGGCTGGTTCACACTTTAGTGCATAGCTCTGGACAGGGGAATTTGCTTCTAATAGCGAGGTAACTTTTATTCCCTTTTCAGAGAAATTACTTGGTAGATTCTCCTACCAACTATTTTAACCGACCCTTTCAGGATACTTAGTTTGATCCTCCAAGTTTGGATAGGAAAGGGCATCCTATAGATTATCAGCCACCATGCCCAGTCTCAAGAATAGGGTCGGCCGCACCTTCACTGAAGAAATTGATGAAAACTCATGCTGCCCCTATGATCGTGACATACCAATCTTCAAAACGCAAGGCGGTCCAAGGGACAACTCAAAAAGCCATTACTGGGAAAAGACTTCGTAGAACGAGACCATTAGCTGCTCAGGTAAACAATCCATACTCTTTCCAAACTAATGTTCAACTTCTGATCCCCCTTTTTTTATAAGCTATCAACCATTGCAGTCCCAATCTGTCTTGGGTGCAGAGCTGCTATCCTAGGCGTTTGATTCAGCGCCAACCGAACCTTCATTGGCTGATTCTCACAAGGAGCCGATTTCAATGGCAATAACCGATGCTCCCACAACGATAGAAATTGTGAGTCTTTTCCATTTTATCCTTGATGCTCGTTGGAGTATTTTCTCAAAAGTTCCTGATTTTATTTGATCTCCATCCTTCATCTGATTTCTTACCATGTCAGATACTTCCTGAGGAAACACCTATGCAGGAGCAGGAGTCTGACAATCTCCTTATTGAAAATAATCCTACCGTTGTTGATATCCAAATTATCGATTCCCCTGATTCAGCACATAACTAATGGTAAGAAAGTCATATGCTTAGCTCGTTTCTCTACAACAAACACAAACTAAAAATCCTCCCTGAGGTTAGCAGATGTCAACATTAAGAGCTCAAAGATGATTCAACCAGACATCACTAGTACATCATCAGTTGTTCCCCCTCTCCAGGTAGAGGCTATTGCAGAGAAGGTATTGTATTCCTCTTTGCCATCCATTTGTTATAAACTAATTTAAGCCTCCTAACCAAGATTTCCTTATACTCAGGCACTCAATCTTCTAGCCCTAAGTTACTCTTTCAATCTGGAGGAGTATTTTGATGAAGATGAAATCAGTTCGTCAGCCACCTCCTCCAAGGAAACCTTGCCAGAAGAGACCAAAAACCAGCTAAGAGATGCTCTGCTAATGTTTGAGAAGAATATAGCCAATTTGGTCCAAGACACTGATCCAATGCATAGAGTCCCCTTGGCCATCAAGGGTAATCCATCCCCAGCTCTCTCTAGAGTCTTGTCTCCTTTTTCTCTCTTTGAAAATCAGATCCTGAAGGTGAAACAGGTTCAGAGGAATCTGTTTGATCATGACACTTTATTGGCCAAGGGGAACTCTAACATGCAAGAGACTAAAGAACTGTCACTAGTCGATCGATCACTTGAAGAACTCCCTTAGTATTGATCCTAGAATTGTCTCAACTAGAAGTCAAGCGTGCAGAGCTCGAGAAGGAGCTAGAAAGCGTGAAGGCTGCCATTGATCATCATAAGTCCACCCTAGGCTCAAATACCTGATGTCATTCGACAAAAGAAACAAGAACTACTGGCCAAAGTCAAAGAAGGCAGAGCCATCCAAAGTAGCCTCAAGAGCATTCCTGGATCAACCGAAGAAGATAAACAATAGATCACAGAAGCTGATGCTATTCGGCTAGAAGTGCTGAAAGCGATCTAGAATGTTCTAGACTTGTAATTCATGTATCAACATATGTCTTGTGTAAAACCAATCACAACCATACTTTCCATTGTCTCATAGTGTTTCTCTTTGTTTCGGCTAAAGAGCCGATTTGAAAATAGCCGATTCCAGACTCCCAATCTTAATCCCATTTAGGTCTAAAAACACAGCAATTATTAAGAGAGCCCTTCGATCTTCCATCCTTAGCCACCCGGCACCGTATTCTCTTCAGTATTAGTGAGGTGGCGCTTCGCCTTCTATTAATTGTGGTTGCCTTTTGCACGTCCCGAGGTGTCCACCCCTTCGTTCTAAGGCTTCAAATACTAGCCGAGGGCTCTGGCCTCGAAGACATCTGCACTTGCAACCATTCCTATTCCTTTGCTTTTCTCCGCCCTTGTAGAACTCTATAGCAGGCCTTTCTCTCTCCTATAGATCTGATCAACTTTCATGGCCGGCGAGGAGAATCGCGGCAAGCACGGCGGCGGCGGAGGTTCTAGAGGAGAACATGCTGGTGAATCAGCTGCCTCTGATGCATGAGGTGAGATCAACATCTTCTGCTTATGATGATGAACTGTTCTAATTTTTCTATAGATTCATTTTGAATGACAGTCTCCGTCGTCTTCCTAGGGTCGATGAACCCTCTGATGTTGTATCTTCTGCGCCAGCCTCATCGTCGAACTCCTCCTGACTCGTACAACGGTGATGATGCTCGGTGCTTCCTCTAGGAGTGGAGGGCGGCCCAAGACCGCTATTATGAGGTGACTCGGGAAAACGACCAGCTTGAGATCTGCTTCGATGTTTCTCAGGCCGCCCTTCATGCCGCTAAAGAAGAGGCCAGCGCCATTCGGGCGCGGCTGGCCAAATTCGGCGCCATGGTGACGGGTAAGATGAATTCTAGAAACGCCTCCACTCTGATTTCTACTGCCTTCATCTTGATAGTCTTTTTGTTCCTATGATTGCCAGCCCTGACGGTGTAGTTGGAGTCTCTCCAACTAGCGGTGAATGCGATCGCGGACAGCCGTTAATGCTCGGGGTTCCCTCATCAACGCTCATCTCTAAGACATCTTGGCCCGTGTTTAGGAGATCGCTCTCCATGGTGTTCGTCATGGCACATCAGTGGCGCTAACCACAGCACAAGTCTAGACCTGGGTACGAGCTCCACGCCATGGAGACCGGTTTCCCAATGGGCGACGGCCCAGAGGAACATAAGGACCTACTCAAAGAATTTGTCATTGCAAGCGGAAGCCATTGTGGACATTACATCCTGCTCAGGATGTAGTGAACAAGGTCTTCAATTAGTTTGTACTTAGGGTAAACCGATGAACAAAGATTCCTGTTCTTTCATGAATGTGTCTCATTGCAATGCCCCTGTATGTATCATGAATGTTTTTGTTTTTATTCTTTGCTTTGTAGGCGATACATATCATATCGGCTTTTATGTCTTTGAAGTTTCTTCATTTTTGAACTAGAGGCTGATACCTTTTTGGTACCGGCTATTAGAGCCTGATGACTAAATGAATCGGCTATCAAGTATTGATCAAATGCTAGGATAACATCCCTTTAAATATTTTTGCCGTAGAACTTTTCATACCAAAGGTTAAACGATCTATCAACCTAGGTCAAGCATCCCATTAAGCAAAATAGAACTTCCTTTAATAGATCTATCAACTCTGAAGTGCACTTATGACTCGACTTAGCATTCACATATGTCGGCCTAAGCCCATCTTAGGACCAGTGCTTATTCTTCTTTAATCCAATAGGCCGACGTGAAGCCATGACTATTTACTAAAACAAACTCTCATAGTTGAATGCCTACATGGGCTATTAGGCTTTCATTGCTGATTTTAATGAAGTCTCCTTCCCATAACTTGCTAGAAAAGCATTTGAAATCTCCTCGTTCCCAAAAGACTGGATCAGGCTGTTGTGATGCTCACATATTCATTAGCGCGAACCAGCTTGACATCATCTCCATGCCATTGAATCAGACACTGATGCATGGTTGATGGTACACAATAGTTCGCATGAATCCAATCATGACTAAGGAGCAAACTGTATGACCCTTTTCCATCGATGACGAAGAATGTGGTGAGTAGAGTCTTACTCCCGATTGTTAGTTCGACGTTCATTGCCCCTCGGGTCTTAGACGCATTATCTCCCAAAGTCTTTAAGCATCATGTTAGTCTCAATCAGATCCCCTGGTCCTTTGCTAGGTTTATGAAAAGTGGCTGTAAGGCATGAGATTGATAGAAGCGCCTCCCTCCACCAACATCTTGTTCATCGTCTTTCCATCAACAAAACCTTTCACATATAAAGCTTTTAAGTGCCGATAGCTTGACTGGTTTATCAAATATTGCTTGTTGTATAACCATCAACTTGGCAACTATCTCCTCATACTCTGATTCATCGAAATCCGAATAAACTTCTTGATCTGCTAGAGCTCTGAACTCTGATGGCAACAGAAAAATCATTTGAATATTAGCCGATGGTTGCTTTCTATCGGTTGTTTGCTTAGCACGCCATACTTGAGGTTTACCGGATGCCTGAGCCTGTTCCAACTCTTTATTCCTTAGGCATTGCACCCTTCTCTTCTGGATTCTTGTCAAACCTCCTAGACACCATTGGCCTTTCTGCCAAACATATTCTCTCTCATTGCCTTCTTCTTCATAATCAGTCCAATCTTGATCAACAACTTTTTTCCCCAGTCAATTATGAACACTTCTATTTTTTAAGCGTTGATCCATGTTATTATGGTGATATGCATCTTGAGCATGGATAGACCGGCGGTTGGCTTGAGATTGCCTAAACTCCCAATACTGATCGCTGCACTCTAGACAGTTACTCCTGGTAGGCAACTTCAAACCTTCATTCTAGCAATGTCTGAAGAAAGGATAATTCCAATGCAATTCAGTTTGCTTTCCTTCATACCTCTTTTTTCCTGTTGACGATGGTATTCTTGTTTTTCCAACTAACGCTGATAATCATTTTTCTTCTGCCACTGCCATTTATTCAACAGAATTTGATATGTAACTCGAGGCTTTGTTGCCCCTTCTTTTGACGTTTCTTCCCTACTCATATCGGCTCTTTTGCTTGTCGCGGCATCTTTTAATTCCCCTGTATTCGCCGGTCGATATTTGCCTCTCGAGATTGACTGTTCTAGCTTCTCTTGATTTGGTTGATGTTAGGACCTTAGATTTTCCTTTGAGCAGCATAGCATCAACCATGTTTTAATCTCCTGGGAAAGGATTATCATCAACTTTCATTTTCCAGAGGCGTATCAAATTTGAGCCTTCCTTGCTGAATAGCCCTCTGTATATGCTGCTGAAAAATTCTGCATTCATTAGTGGAATGAGAAGTAGCGTTATGGAACTTGTAGAACTTCTTATTCTTCAACTAATCAGGGGACAACATAACATGATTATTGGGCAACTTGATCTGCCCCTTCTCAAGCAAGAAATCGAAGAGCTTGTCTGATTTTGTGACATCAAAGTCATAGCTCTCCTCGACTCCTCTTCCCCATAGATTTGGCACCATTACTGTCTTTTTGCCCTAATTCCTATTCATCTGTAGCAACCTCTTCTTCTTCATCTTCATAGCCGTCATCGACTGAGTATGGATTATAAGCTTCAGGCCACTTTGGTACTCTTCTGGAATCGGGTATCCCTGCGTATACTCTAGAATTGGCTATTGAGCGCTGCCACTCATTGAGCTAATTGACCCAAGTTGTCAAATTCATGTCCTAGCAATTTTTCTTTTCACATTGGCAGCATTCCTTGAACAGCTAAAGCAGCTAGCTGATCATTAGTCAAGTTTAATGAGAAGCATAAGTTCCTAGTCTCTCAGAACCTCTGAAGAAACTCAGTGTCGATTCATTAGTCTTCTACCTTATACTTGTCAGATCGGTGAATCTTCTTTTCTCCTAGTCCTAGTATAAAAATATGTATGAAATTTCTTTTCTAGATCAGCCCAATTGGTCCCTTGGGTTGATGGATGCAGAATGTTGTAATAAGATGGACCAACCTGACCAACTGGAAACCCATGAAACACCTCTTTCATGGTGTTGTGGAATGTGTCCAAGAAAGCTTCGTTATGGCATCACGAATAGATTTGTTTATAGTTTTCATAAAGAAACACCTGTCTTCAGCTTCAACTGTATCTGTCTGCCCATGCAATAGAACTCTTGGTAGTGGATATTTCTAAACAATTGTATTGTCACGTATTTTGGTGTAGGACAACAAACACTTGTTCTGAAACCCTTCTATAGCTTTACCGATGACATCTTTATATCCATCAGGTAGATCTTTATAATGTACCATAAGAATGTCGTTGTTGTTGTGAACCGCCATGACGATTGTGGGGTCCCACTGGGCGTGCTAAGAATGTGTGTCGGCATGAAATTTTGTCCCGTGCTGATATGGAAGGAAATCGACTAAATAGTCGATTCCAGCATATTCATAAGAATAAATCAATTAAAGCTTATGGAATTATGGAAGGTAAATCGGTTATCGCTTAGGATAGATCTATTATTTAGACAAACATTAGTCAATGGCAAAAGGATGTCAACAATGATTAATTTATGCTAAGCCAATGACTACAAGTAATCGAATCCCTTTTCATATAAAAGAAACAGCTCATCATCAGTTAACCATTTAATAAAGATAAATCTAATGAACATATTAGATATCATCTATCGCTATGACCAGTGGGGCATGAGGCAGAATCATGCAGGCCAGTAGAAACAACAATAGATTCGACTGACCCTAACTTATTACTAATATCGGTGGGGACATGAGGCAGAATCATGCAAGTCGTAATACAATAATAAGATCATGGGGCTAACACATCTTTCAACCTATCTTTACTTCAACGGTCTCATGACATGAACTAGTTCGTGAAAGCACTCGATATCGGCTAAAACAGTCGATTTAGGCATAGCGCACAGTTAAAGTCATGTCATATCAAGAACAAATCTACCAAGTAACGATCCCCACTCTACGGTGCTAATAGTGGGATGTGAGGCAGAATCACATAGGCCATGATAACGGGCCATGAAACAGTTTTTGTTAGCCAATAGATCTATTCAAGACAAAACATGTCTTAACCACACACTATGCGCGATCAAGATTAACATAAAATGGCTGATAAAACATAACTCATCGTTTAAGATGTAGATTAGATCAGTTTAGATTAACAAACGATGGATTAAACAGGATATAAGGCCGATCTAGATCAATTCCAATCGGGCGAAGTGATATTGCTGTAATTAAATAAATAATAGAAGCAATAAGCAATATCAGTAACTTAATGAATCTATCCGAAGGAACTGCCACCCTTAGATAGAGCCGATAACTTGACCTTAATCTAGTTCGAGCAGTGGAGGTCGACTAGGATCGATGCAGCCTTACTTGAACTAGACAAGAGTTGATAACTACCTTATACTAGAGTCACAGTGGAGGTCAACCGGATTGATGCAGCTGTATGAACAGAAGTATAAACCATGACGGTACTTATAAACAAGTAGTGGAGGTTGACTGGATCGATGCAGCCATACTTACTGAAGAACTCACCGAGATCTACTCTACTCCTACTCCTAAGGGGTGGCTGGAGCCAAAAAAGTAAGTAACTTTTATTTGATTGATTATGTGTCTTTACAATAGCCGGGGTCCGATATTTATACCCAGAGCCTAAACATGAATCTTACTAGAGCACGACTCGCTACAATCTTCGACACAGACAAAAACATTCCTAATTTAAGATAACTTGGACCCTAATCTTTCCCTTTTTGTAGAGTTCGACATGTAGTTTCCTAGCGCCAACCGTAGTTTATCATCGCTATCTGCTGACGTCATCCAAAGCAATCTGATTCTAGAATCATATCTGAATCAGTTGATATCAATCCTTATGCAATCGGTTCCTTGATCGACACAATTTTGGAAGCTTCGAGTTCCTATGTTTTTCTCTCCAAATTTTGGTGTAAACAACTAGGTCCTTGAACTTCACGGATTGTGCAATGGAAAATACTCCATCTTTTTCCAATACCTTGGCTAAGATGAATTTTGCCAGCTCCGATTGCAGTGCGATAATCTCCATGTCTAATAGCCTTTCGTGGTTATATTTCTTACGCTATCGTTCAAAAAATATGATATCCAAAGAGGAATCAATAAATCATTTTGTTGAATTATTAACAGACATAAATGAAATGGGGATTATACATACCAACTTATTTGCTTCTTTCGATTTCCTGCCGATGTAGCGAAGCATTGCCCACATTACATAAAACCCGTATTCATTGTTTCTCGCTGGCTATTTTAGGTACTTCCCCTCCATTTTGACAACCTTGAATGGGCCTGTGTTCCACTAATATGTCTTCTTCGAACACTAGTGCAACATTAAAAGGAGAAACATTAGAAAGCGGTATGTGTGACTAGAAAATAATATGTTATTAGGATCGCTTACTAATTCAACACTGCCACCAGTGCACCCAAATGATGAAATGGTTTTTTCTTCGAGTCCCACACCTCGATTAGATTTTTAGCAAGATTGACACAAATGAAGATGAAATAGTTGCTGCAATCACAGAATCCTAATTATCGAATAATCTTAATGAAAAAAGAAGCATAAAATTAAAAGTCGAGAACACATATACTCGTAGTTGTAGGCTAGAAGTATGTGGGTTTTGTTCTTCATCTTGAATTCATCGCAAACAATAATCAATCTCTCTTTCGGGTCTTCCATGTCACATCCATAGAGGCCTAAACATGTCTTCTCATTGACTCGCAAGGGGTCCTAAGAAGCCTATGTTATCCTATTTGCTTTTTAGTATGCAAAATTTTGCTATACACCTACATAAAATCATGGGAATTGCTCAAAAGTTAACAATTTAGTGTCTAGAGAGAGTAGTTAATTATAGTATCATGCGTGAGGGTACTTACATAGTCCCCAACGTCAACATTTGTGAATCAAGAGAGAGTTTTTGGTATAGCTGGAACAAGCACTCCCTACTCGATATCGAACTTCTCTTCTTCAGGATAATGAAAAACATGTGGCGAACGGATAATAACCTCAAAACCAAAGTCCTCTAGTCTCTGTTGCTTGAGCCTTGTAATATTCATGCAACTAGCGCATATATGTTGTCAAATTTTTATACTCGTCATCGAGAACCAAAAGATTGCCCCTTTCATACTTCATTGCTGGTGTTCCCATCCCTTGTACATCATAATAGATGTCTGCAGCCTCTTTCATGGTTAATTCGGGGTTATCTTCGATGTACTTCTGTATCTTCCTTAAATCTTCATTGTGTATTTAATTGGCTCTTATTGTAGCGTACTGATTCTATGTTTGCCTTTTGAATTTAGACTTCAATAAACACAGAGGCAGTGAGGCACAGAGATTGAAGAAACTAACACAATCTTCCTTCGAGATGTGTGCTATAAATTTTTCTTCAATCAAGTTTGTAACGCTGCCACTGAATGGCCTTTTTCTTTTTTGTTGGTCCACTTTGGGAGCATTAGCGACCGAATCCAAGGACCTTTTCTGCGACTATGAGGATTCCTTTGATCTTATTTTGGGCTAAGGTGGAGGAGGAAGGAGGATGACGACGAGAATTCTATTTTCCCGAGGCTAATGAAGATGGAGGAGTCTTCTCTTTTCTCGAGGCTGATGAAGATGGAGTTGGACGAGGAGGAATAGAAGGAGACCTCTATTTTCTTGAGGGTGATGGCAAGGGACAAGGAGGGGAGTGATCTTTGTTGGGAGATGGTGAGTCATCATTGCGAGTGGGCAAAGACTCGTAGTTGTCCTCATCATCAGAGGACAATTGGTGGTCAAGCTTAATGAAGCGCTTGCGCCAGGCCACTTGAGAGCCCTTATTATGACCAAGTTTTGGCCTATCTTCCGCTGTGGGGTACTCATTGTGTGTCTTGTTATACTTCTTATCAAGTATTCTGTCAATGGTGACGCGGGCGTACCCCTGTGGAATTGGGCGGCCATTAATGGTCCCAGCTCCCGCAGGCCGGGCCTAGCCGAGCTCCACCTTGTCCTTTGTCCATTTCTGATGGATGTACAACTTGACATTGACAGGTTCAGTGATGTCATCCACTGGATGAGGCACATTCGCAACTTCTTCATCGAGCAGGGTCGATCCGCAGCTGCTACGACCCCTAAACTATGGGCTAAAGGCAGTAAGACCCCTTGAACAGCAAAATTTGCTGGACTCGTGCTTCAACAGTCACCTCAATCCATACATCCATTATGCCTTCCATCTTGACCACCATGGAATAATTAGCTAAAAATTTAAATGTGTTCATAGACACCAACCTTTTGGATGATGGATTCACCACAATTTGAGCCTTGCACAAATGTTCAATTGGAAAAGTGCTCTCTAGAATGGAGAAAGAACTCGAATGAGAATCAAGCAATGTAGCCATCAAAACGAAGATAATTAAGCAACAAAATCAAAGGAGTAGATGTTTGTTACTAATATTAAAGCAAAAAGATCAAGCCATTATTCAAAATTCAAGTGCTAGCTTCATAGTGAAGAGCAGCCGCAACAATAGAGGGAAGGGCCCAAACGCGTGCCTCTGTTCTTAGGATGGAAGATAGGATAAAGAAGAGGATGGTTGCAGCCTTTTGTGTTGTAGGCTTATCACTGTCGGTTCTTGTCTAGAACCAACAGTGATAGATCTCAATCACTGCCGGCTCTTTGCTTGAACCGGCAGTGATAAGTGGCCGCCAAAACTTTGCCGGTTCAAGCCACAAACAGGCAGTGATGTGGTCCTTCACTGCCAGTTTTAGCCTAGCCCTAATTATTTTCTCATTTTAAGCTCATAACTAGCAGTGAAGGTTCATCACTGTTGATTCTCATAAATTCGGTAGTGATGAGGCCAGCAGTGATATCCAAATCTATAGTAGTGGTTGTTATGTGTTACTACTAGACTAGAAAGAATATTAGTCATTGACTCAAAATTAATCCCCTGAACCCATGTCAGCATAAATAGTTATGCTTTGTTCTATTAACATACCACAAATTTGAAGGTTCTTCGTGGAGAAAAACATCAGAAATGACAAACTAGACAGTGATTTTACACTAAAGTCAACAACATGTGTTTTACTTAATTCTATTTGAAAGAATGGCATCAAGGAACCACTGAGAAACAACAAAAGAATTGGACCAAAAAATTATATATGCGGACCTATTGGCACAAAAATTCATCCTGTGCTGAGGCACACGAGCAAGCCAGAAGGGTCCGCTCGATAGAGCTAGAGATCCACCTGGGTTCAATGTAGGGATTATCGATCATGCGCACTCCTCTCGAGACATGCTAGTCAATTTGACCCTACAATTGACAAGGAGAGAAAGCTATCGCTATGACCATATTACCATTTAATAGAGATAAATCAAATGAACATATTAGGGCCCTGTTCGGCTTACCCCATATTCGGCTTGTTCGGCTTCTTTTTTTAGCCAGAATAGTATTCTTCTCTCACAACAATTCAACCGGAACAGTATTTTTAGCCAGTTTCAGCCAAAATTCTACCAGCCGAACGGGGCCTAGATCTCATCTATCGCTATGACCAATGGGGCATGAGGCAGAATCATGCAGGCCGTAGAAACAGCAATAAATTCGATGACCCTAACTTATTACTAATATCAGTGGGCATGAGGCAGAATCATGCAGGACATAATACAGTAATAAGATTATGGGGCTAACATATCTTTCAACCTACCCTTACTTCAATGGTCTCGTGGCACGAACTGCATATGTGAAAACACTCGATATCAACTAAAATAGGAGATTCAGGCATAGCGCACAATTAAGGTCATGTCCTATTAGGAACAGATCTACCAAATAACGATCCTGGCTCCATGGTGCTAATAGTGGCGTGTGAGGTAGAATCACACAGGTCGTGATAACGGGCTATGGAACAGTTTTTGTTAGCCGATAGATCTATTCAAGACCAAGCATGACTTAACCGCACGCTATACACGATCAAGATTGACATAAAACAGCCGATAAAACATAACTCATCATTTAAGGTATGGATCAGATCAGTTTAAATTAACAAACGATGGGTAAAACTGGATATAAGGCCGATCTAGATTAATCCCAATCGGGCAAAGTGATATTGCTATAATTAAATAAATAATGAAAGCAATAAACAATATCGGTAACTTAATGAATCTATCGGAAGGACGCCACCCTAAGATAGAGCCGATAACTTGACCTTAATCTAGTTCGAGCAGTGGAGGTCAATTGGATCGATGTAGTCGTACTTGAACTAGATAAGAATCAATAACTAGCTTATACTAGAGTCGTAGTGGAGGTCGACCAGATCGATGCAGCCGTACGAATGGAAGTATAAGCCATGATGGTACTTACAGACAAGCCGAAGGTCGGCCAGACCGATGTAGCCCTGCTCGCTAAAGAACTCACCGAGATCTACTCTACTCCTACTCAAGGTTGGACGAAAAACTCGAAACTCGCTAGCTCGCTCGACTCGCTCGTTAATGGCTCGACTCGAGCTCGACTCGTTTAATAATGAGCCAACTCGTTTTATAATGAGCTAGCTCAGTTTATAACGAGCCAGCTCGAGCCAGCTCACGAGCTGCTCGCGAGCCATAATGAGCCAGTCAATTATCAAGCCAGCAATTGAAATTGGGTCGGCCCATATGGCCCATCAAGCCAGCAACTGAAATTAGGCAGCTCGGCCCAGCCCATTCGTGAAACCCTAACCACACATGACACACCAGTAGCCGCAGCACGTAGGCAGAGGCAGTCGACTCCACTTCTAGTCTTCCACCGTAGTCACAGTCACAGTCTTTTCCCTTCCCCCTCCCGACCCCTAACCCCGAGCCGCCGCACGCCGCATGCGCTCGGCCGCACCGCACCGCACGCAGGCACACAGCTCCTCTCCGGTCTCCCATCTCCACACGCAGCTCGCTAGCTTGCCCCATCCCATCCCGAGCTCGAGCTGGTCATGGAGGATGAGGAAGAGGTCCGAGGGATGCTTCCTCCGGTGGCGGCAAGTCTTGAATCAAGGAGCAAACACAAGATGGTGCCGCCCTCGATAGGCAATCATGGTGGCCGCGGTCGTGGTCGAGGATCCGTAGCTGCAAAGTCCACTACTCCATCGGCCTCCATATCAGTAGAAACGGACACGGTATGTATTTTTCTTGATGCTTTGATCTGTAGGAGATGTAGCCTAGAATGTGTCATGTGTGTGATTCATGTGAACATGTGCAACCGTGCAGGATGCCACTATGCCAATATATTTATGTTTATTCATATGAGCATATGTGATTTGTGTAATCTGTAGACTGTAGTCTATACGCTAGTTGTGTAGCAAAATTGATTTTTGACATGTATGTAATCTATGTAGCAGCACATGGAGTCTTTGGCGGAGGATGAGGATGGCGGAGAGAACTTTGACATGAATGATGCTACCGCTATATCTATAAGCATGCCGTCAGATGATGATGAAAGTCAGGAGGAGGAGGATGGAGATGATGTAAGTGTGCCGTCAAATTCTTCAAAGGCAGCTAGAGGGTGGAAGAAATTGAAGGCTGGGGCTGGTATTCATTTATCTCCTTCTAAGACCAAGGTAAAGAGAGGAAAGAGGGCTGGTTGTTGGAAGTATTTCAAGGAGATAAGTGTTCAATCTGCGAAGGAGTTTGGTGTTATGGTGACAAAGGCTAAGTGCAGATTCTGTCATAAGAGTTATGTATACCGTCCAGGGGGAGCAACTTCACAGCTGAACCGCCACCTTGCCCGCTGCACACAGTTTCAGAATAAGCTTGCTAAGGCTAAACAACAACTTGCTCAAGGTACACTCAACTATGTTGCAGATGATGGCTGTCTTGTTGTTAATCCTACTGAATATGACCATGAGCACACTAGAAAATTGATTGCAAAGATGATAATTGTCCATGAGTATTCGTTTAGGATGGTTGAGCATAAATGGTTTAATATCTTGATGAAGTGGATGAATAGCAAGTATGAATGTATTGGTAGGAAGACTATTAAAAATGAATGCATGAAAGTTTATGAATCTGAGAAAGAGCAGCTAAAGAAGAGTCTTAGAGAGGCTGAATCAATAAGTTTGACAACTGATTTGTGGACATCCAATCAAAATGTTCAGTACATGTGTTTGGTGGCACATTACATAGATAGTGATTGGGTTTTGCAATGCCGTGTTCTTAACTTTATTGAGTTAGATCCTCCCCACATCGGTTTAGTGATAGCTCATGCTGTTTTTGAGTGCTTGGTGGAATGGAAAATAGAGGATAAGGTTATGTCAATCACCCTTGATAATGCTTCAAATAATGATACTGCTACTACAAATTTGTCAGCCAAGTTGCTTGCTAGAAAGAATGGTCAGTTTGATCCCCAATATTTTCATGTTCGTTGTGCTGCTCACATAGTCAATTTGGTTGTTAATGATGGTCTAGACCAAATAGAAGGTCTCATAAGTGACCTAAGGAATACTGTGAAATATTTCAAGAGGTCTCCAAGTCGCCTATACAAATTTGTAGAGGTTTGCAATGATTATGCTATTAAAGTTGGGAAATGTTTGTCTCTTGATGTTAAAACAAGGTGGAACTCAACATATAAAATGCTTGACACTTGCATTGAGTATAGGTCTGCATTTGGTTATTATGCTCAAGTAGACCAGAACTATGCATGGAAACCTACAGAATCTGAATGGAACATATATGAGAAGATTAGACCAATTCTAGGAGAGATGGCTGGAGCAACCACTGCATTTTCAGGATCAGTTTACCCTACTGCTAATGTCTTCTACCCTTACATTTTGAAAGTCAAGATTGCATTATTAAAGGCAAAAAATTCTAAGGACCCATATTTAAAGAAAATGACTGCTGCAATGTTAGACAAATTTGATAAATATTGGGAAGAGAAGAACAATGTAATGGTTATTGCTACAATCCTTGACCCTAGGTTCAAAATGAGATATATTCAGTTCTATTTTAGTCAGCTTTATGACTCCTCAAGGTGTGAACAAGAGGTTGCTGATATAAAAAAAGAGTTAGAAGAGCTCTACAAGAAGCATGAGTTGGAGCAACGCCGGAAAATGGGTGGCAGTAGCAGCTCATCAACCACTCAATCAACCTCATCATCAAAGGAAACAACCAGCTCAGTGGCTTGTCTTGTTTCAAGTGAATTTCAGTCTTTTCTAGAGTCAAGTGCTTCAGAAAGTTCAAAATCTGAGTTACTTATCTACCTAGATGAAGCAAACCATCCTTTACATGATAAGAATTTTAACTTACTTCACTATTGGAAGGTGAATGCTCTTAGATTTCCTGTTGTGTCTAGTATGGCAAAGAAGTTCTTAGCTGTCCCAGCTAGCAGCGTATCATCTGAGTCCACTTTCAGTTGTGGAGGTAGAATTCTCGATGACTATAGGAGTTCTTTGAAGCCAGCGACAGTTCAAGCACTAGTTTGTGCATCTAGCTGGATACGAGGTTCTAAAAGTCCTCCTATTATTCTGGTATGTGATTTGTAGTCTATTTTTCAACTACATTTTTCCCAAAGTTTGTGTATGTAATGCTTAATTCTTTTACTGTTTTTATAGGGAGAAGATGGTGATGATGGTGACATTGAGAGTGTGGAGCTTCCCAGTAGTGTGGTGGAAAGCAACTAGTAAGTCTATTTTAGAATGTCCAGCACTGTGGTGGACTGGTGGATATCATATTTGTTCTCACTTGATGTGTTCTTCACATACAGGTTACAAGATATAAAGGGGGAACAGAACTAGGGACCTGACGACCTGTTGGCTGCGCTCCATGGTTGCTTTTGACTTGCTTTTGGTGTATATATATTACCTGCAAAACTGATTAGTTTACC
Organism: Miscanthus floridulus; assembly: GCF_019320115.1. Classification (NCBI taxonomy): domain Eukaryota; kingdom Viridiplantae; phylum Streptophyta; class Magnoliopsida; order Poales; family Poaceae; genus Miscanthus; species Miscanthus floridulus. Next base: position 8,846,568 of record NC_089584.1, read on the forward strand.
ACTCAAGCTGTAGCTCATTTATTTTGCTTGGTTCTTGAATTCTGTATGGATGAATGGGTGATGTACTGATGTGTAAACTGTATGAGTACGAGTGTATGACTATCATGAACTCATGGTCATGGTCGTGGTGGGCTGGCTGGACAAAAACTTTGTGGAATTGTGGATCAATCGATGGATGGATTATATTCTCTATTATTAAATTTATAAGTACTTTGTGTTTGTTGCTCACTAGCTTTTATAATCTTCCTGTATCGTGTTTTTAAGATTTGGCTCGCAGCCAAACGAGCTAGCTCGAGCTTTTATAGCTACCTGGGTATAACAGCCGAATCGGCTAGCCAACAGCCGGCTAAAGTACGAAGTACTTACCACTCCTACTCCTAAGGGGTGGCCGGAGCCAAAAAAAGTAAGTAACTATATTTGTTGATTGTGTGTCTTTTACAATAGCTAGGGTCCAATATTTATACCCAGGGCCGAAACACGAATCCTACTTAAGCACGACTCATTTATAATTTTTGGCCTAAGAGAAAACATTCCTAATTTAAGATAACTTGGACCCTAATCTTTCCCTTTTTGTAGAGTCCAACATGTTTTTCCTTGCACCGATTGTAACTATCATAGTTATCTGATGGCGCTATCTGAAGAGAGCCAATTCTAGTGTTGTATTCAAATCAGCTGATACCGACCTTTATGCAATCGATTCCTTGATGACATGATCTTGGGAGCTTTTGAGTTCTCACAATCCTTCTTCCAAATTCTGGTGTAAACACATGCCCCCAATTTTGGGATAAAAGTAATTTTATTCCAAAATTATCACGTCTGTACCCCCGATAGGTCCTGCAGTCACGGGTAGAGAATTTTGATCAGTGGTCTACTGTTTGTCACCATCTATGTCAGCTTATGAGCCCATGCTTCAAAACTTTTACGAGAGCATCATTGCTTCATGGACACTTGGATCCATCTTTCCAGGCTGACTATAAAACATCTATCCAACTCTGGTGAGAGCAATTCAACAATCCAGCTATGTTTCTCTTCTATCTGCTTCCTCGAGTGCCTTTGACTCCGTCGGACTCTCCATGGTCTAATTCCTTGCTATGAGGATCTTGAGTGGTTAGAAGAATTCTTGTGCATAGGGTGATTGTGTCGCTCATCTTAGCGCCTTGTCGAGCAAGAGGATCAGCTACTACGGCTAGAAGAATTCTTGTGATATCACCTAAGTCTTCTCTCCATGCTCGCAGAGCTATTCTAGTGTTTGCAGGGGCTAAATGTGTGGACATCTTCCCCCTTGTTCGCTCCATCAAATGCCCATTAGAAAAGCCACAGACTTCTTTCCCACAGTTTCCCAGTCACCGAGAAATCAGCTGGGCATCTATTAAGCAGGCGGCCTTTCCCCTTCTCCTGGCATAATTTTTTCAACGGGCCAATGTGACTCGGTTTATGATGACCTTTGGCCTTGTGGGGATCCGGACTCCCTTCAATCCAAAGAAGCCTTGGTGGGTTGATCGCAGGTCAATGTAAACATTTTGTATCCATCCCACGATATTTTGTGATTACAGGAAGCAATAAGTCTGAATCTATTATCTCTTCATTATCCGTCCCGTGAATTTCTAGAGTGTCGATCCATTTCCGTATCTGACTTTAATTCCATAACCCCAGCGAAATCTATCTTCTCACCTTACTAGGCTATATATACAGGCCACGGCTGTGGATAAAAAATAACTCGCTTCGTCTCAAACCTTTTATGTCTTTAGTGTGATTTCTATTTTCCCATAGGTGTGAGATCATAGAGAATAGCAAGAGGTCTGCTGAGGAGGCCCTCAACGGAGGTGTGTCGTCACGCCATCACCTTCATCACCAAGAGGGTGCAACTCATGATCCTCTCACTGCCTCGAGGCATTGGGCTGACTCCATTTAGCCTTTGGGGTTTTCTTCATCAACAGCTCACCGCCAGCTCCACTGTTATCCGAGGAGGTGGGTCGACAATGACGACTTGCTCTCCTCCATCGATAGGCATGACCAGAATCTCGCTGACTGTCTCTCCCTCATAGAATCGACTCTGGCCATGGTCTAATGTCGATCGCCTCTCGAGATTGATTCAGTGGAGGATAGGCTGGCTAAGGCTGAGGCTAGGATCATGGGTGAGATATCTATCATAACTTTTGTCTCTTCTCAATTTTATCTTCAAGACCCTGATCATCTCTCCTTTGAATCTTTTTAGATTTGTTAGCTCGGCTGGAAAGCCTCCGATCAGCTGTGGAGTACACGACAGGATTCATCAACGCCAGAGGCGCCATCCTAGTGGTTCACCTGCACGACATCCCAAATCATGTCAGGGAGGTCTCTTTGCATGGCGTTCGTCATGGTGCTGCCATGGCGTTGGCTGCTGCGCAAGCCCGTTCTGGCCACGAGCTTCGGCTTCTTCCCCATGGTTTTCCAACCGTGGCACACCCTGGGGATCATGATCGCCTGGTCGAGGATTTCTTTGGCACCGTCAACTCTGTAGCCCTTACTTCCTAGGCCGACGATATAGTATCCAAAGTGTTTTCTGGCTTATAGTTTGTAATAGGTGATATTTAGCAAACAATTTCTCCATCTTGAGTGTTTTTCTTTTGCTTCATATTCCATATTCCACGCATCAATTTGTTCATGTTTGCTTTGCCCCTATAGGTGATACACATCGTACCAGCTTCTACCCCTTTGGGTTTATTTTTGTGCTAGAGGCGATACCTTTCTGGTATCGGCTATTAGAGCTAACGACCGAACAAATTAGTTGTCAAGTATTAATCCAAATGCTAGGGTAATATTTCTTTAGATATTTCCCATTGATTGCTCTACCAAATTCTTCTTCTCCTCTTAGTGTTTCCAAAATATAAGCATTACCATGCACACAACATTTGCCGAACTTGCTGTCCTTTGACCCGATCGGCAATCTCACTTTCTAGACCAAGTCTCCTTTAGAAAATTGCTTACTCTTAACTTTTTTATTGTAATATTTTGCAACCCTCACTTTGTTGGCTTCGATATTCTTAAGAGCACATAGCCAATGGCAACTCAAATCCTCTAAGCTATCTATCATAAGATTCTTGTAGACTTCGGCTGATAAATCATTTTGCAAGGTGACACGCCTCGATCTAGCCTGAACTTCCCAAGGAAGGACCGCATTATGGCCATACACAAGTTCATAGGGTGATGTTTTAATCGATCCATGATAGGCCATCCTATATGCCTATAGTGCCTCATTAAGCATTGAATGACACTTCTTTGGCTGCTCCTCAATCTTTTTCTTGATCAGCTCAATCATAATCTGATTGGACGCCTCTATCTAGCCATTAGCCTGAGCATAGTAAGGAGAAGAATTTAGTACCTTGATTCCCATACTGGTAGCAAAATCTCCAAACTCTTTTGATGTGAACATTGTCCCTTGATCAGTAGTGATAGTTTGAGGAATCCTAAAATGATACACAATATGCTCTTTGACAAAATGAACCATATTCTTTGAGGTTACCATCTTCAAAGGAATTGCCTCAACCCACTTATTAAAGTAATTTGTTGCTACCAATATGAACTTATATCCTTTACTTGAGGGCGGAAAAATTTGGCCAATTAAATCAATTCCCTAACCTCGAAATGGCCATGGTTTGATTATCTGATTCATGGCCGATGCAGGCGATTTCTGGACATTACCAAAATATTGATAGTCCTAGCACCCCTTATAATATTCAAAATTGTCTTCCAATATTGTTGGCAAAAAATATCTAGTTCTGTGAATAATCCATTTCATTTTATAAGCCGATTAATGAGCCCCACATATCCCTTCATGCACTTCACCCATCAACACCTTAGTTTCCTCTTGATTTAAGCATTTGAGCAACACCCCATCAACTGTTTTTTAATAAAGCTGATCATCCAGTAACACATACTTAGTCGATTTATATCTTAGCTTTCTAGCAACTTTCTGTGATAGATTCCTAAGGTAATCGGCTATTTCAACTCTCCAATCATCATTAGAGGTTTCACTACTCAAGACTTCTCGAAACACTCGATAACCTGATGCACTTTGAGCTAAACGATTAGCCTCTTGATTCTGTGCTCTCAAAATATGTTAAAAAGAGACATGAAGAAATTCCTTGAGCAACTTTTGGCACTCATCATAGTATCCTCTCAAAGTATCTTCTTTGCACTCATATAGGCCGATCAACTGATTAATAACTAACTATGAATCTCCAAATACTTCAATTGCTTCGGCCTTTACTTCATGAAGCTGAAGTCCTTTAAGAATAGCCTCATATTCCGCTTGGTTGTTGGTAATCATTAGTTCAGTTGGAAGAGCAAACTCAAAACTTGCCCCCCGAGGTGAAATAATAACAATACCAATGCCACCACCTTGCTTGCATGATGATCCATCAAAGAATAATGTCCAAGGTATTGGCTCTACATAATCAATGATTGGTTTATGATGCTGGATGACAAAATTGGCCATTATTTGTCCTTTGACTGCTTTAGTCGATTCGTACTTTAAATCAAATTCTGATAACGCGAGAATCCACTTTCCCATTCTCCTATTCAGTATTGGCATTGATAACATGTGCTTAATCATATCAGCCTTGGAAACAACCATACATTCAACCGATAATAAGTAGTGTCGCAACTTAGTGCAAGAAAAATATAAGCACAAGCATAACTTTTTGGTGGGAGAATATATTGTCTTTGGATTCAGAAGTCTTCTACTCAGTTAGAAAATTACTCGCTCTTTTCCTTCAAACTCTTGCATTAAGGCTGGTTCACTTATTTTGTCATCAGCCGATATGTACAACTTTGAAGGCTTACCTTGCTGAGGAGGGACCAGCATGGGTGGACATTTCATATATTTTTTTATCTCCTCAAATGCCTTTTGTTGTATGTCACCCCACTTAAATTCTTGACCATTTTTCAATTTCAACAAGGGAGAAAACGGCAGAACTCTTTTCGACAAATTTGAAATGAATCTTCTAATAAAATTAATCTTACCAAAAAAATATTGTAACTCTGTTTTAGTAGTCGGGGGAACTGCCTCATCAATTGCCTTTATGCTTTTTTGACCAACTTTGATTCCTCTCTCGTAGACCATGAAACCCAAGAATTGTCCAGCTGACACTCCAAAAGCACACTAATTAGGATTCATCTTTAGACCATGTTTTCTTATACATTTTAGAGTCTTTCACAAATCAGCTAGATGCTCCTTATACCCATTGGATTTTATCATCATGTCATCAATGTAGATTTCAACAATCCTACCGATCAACTTATGAAAAATTCATTGACATCTAATAAGTTGCACCGGCATTCTTCAAACCAAAGGTCATCACAAGCCACTCAAATAAACCGATTACGCCAGGGCACCTGAAAGCGGTCTTTGCTATATCTTCCTCATCCATGAAAATTTGATTATATCCCGCATTGCCGACCATGAAGCTAATAACTTTGTGCCTGGCTGCTGCGTCTACCAACATATCGGCTATTGGCATCGGATAACCATCCATGGGTGTAGCCTAGTTCAGATCTCTAAAATCGATGCAAACCCTTAATTTTCCATTCTTCTTATACACAGGGACAACATTCGATATCCACTCTTCATATCAGCATGGTTGGATAAACTTTGCTTCTAGTAACCTTTCAGTCTCTTTTTTATATCATCAAGCATGTTCGGGTTGAATCTCCTTGAAGCTTATTTAAACGGCTAATATCTAGGTTTGATTGGCAACCGATGTTCAATAATTGATCGGTCTAGACTAGGCATCTCATACTATTCCCAAGCAAAATAGTCTTTAAATTTCTTTAATAAATCAACTAACTCTCGCTTATACTCAGGATCCAACTTGGCACTCACATACATCGGCCTAGATCTATCTTTAGAACCAATATCTACCTGTTTTAATTCATCGGCCGACGTGAAGCCATATCCTAGTTTACCATCTGTACCATCTATTAGATTATCCATTAAGACAAATTTTCAAAGCCGGCTGCTTGGATCGGCTGTTGGTTTCATTATTGATTCTAATGAAGCATCCTTCCCATATCTTGCCAGAAAAGCATTCGAAGTCTCCTAGTTCCCAAAAAACTAGATCGGTTGTTGCGATACTCATAGACTCATCAGTGTGAACCAGCTCGACCTCATCTCCATGCCATTGAATCAAACATTGATGCATGGTCAATGGTACACAACAATTCGCCTAAATCCAATCACGACCAAAGAGTAAACTATATGACCCTTTTCCATCGATGACAAAGAACGTGGTAAGCAGAGTCTTACTCCCGATTGTTAGTTCGACGTTCATTGCCCCCCGGGTCTTAGATGCATTACCCCCAAAGTCCTTAAGCATCATGTCAGTCTCAATCAGATCTCTTGGTCCCTTGCTAAGTTTATGAAAAGTGATGTAAGGCATGAGATTGACAGAAGCAACTCCGTCCACCAACATCTTGTTCATCGGCTTCCCATCAACAAAACCTTTCACATATAAAGCCTTTAAGTGCTGATGCTTGATTGATTTATCAAATATTGCTTGTTGTATAACTATCAACTTGGCAACATCTCCTCATACTCCGATTCATCAAAATCTGAGTAAACTTCTTGATCTGTTGGAGCCCTAAACTCTGATGGCAACAGTAAGGCCATTTGAATATTAGTCGATGGTTACCTTCTATCGGCTGTTTACTTAGCATGCCATACTTGAGGTTTACTGGATGCCTAAGCTTGTTCCAACTCTCTATTCCTTAGGTGTTGCACCCTTCTCTTCTGGCTTCTTGTCAAACCTCCTGGACACCATTGGCCTTCCTGCCAAACATATTCTCTCTCATTGCCTTCTTTTTATAATCAGCCCAGTCTTGGTCAACAACTCGTTTTCCAAGCCGATCATGAACACTTTTATTTTTTAAGCGTCCGATCCATATTATTATGATGATACACATCTTGAGCATGAATAGACCAGCGACTGGTTTGAGATTACCTAAACTCCCAATATTGTTCGCTGCACTCTGGACAGTTATTCCTGGTAGACAACTTCAAACCTTTGTTTCAGCAATGTCTGAAGAAAGGATAATTCTAATGTGATTCAGCTTGCTTTCTTTCATACCCCTCTTTTTCATGTTGATGCTGGTATTCTTGCTCTTCTAACCAATGCTGATAATCATTTTCCTTCTACCGCTGCCATTTATTCAACAGAATTCAAGATGTAACCCACGGCTTTGTCGCCCCTATCTTTTGATGTTTTCCCCTGCTCATATCGGCTCTTTTGCTTGTCGTGATGTCTTCTAATTTCTCTATATTCGTCAGCCTGATATTTGCATCTCAGGATCGACTATTCTAGTTTCTCTTGATTTGGTTGATGTCAGGACCTTAGTCTTTTCTTTGAGCAGCCTAGCATCGACCATGTTTTGATCTCCTAGAAAAGGATTATCATTAACTTTCATCTTCCGAAGCATATCAAATTTGAGCCTTCCTTGCTGAAACTCTGTATATGCTAGTCGGAAAATTATGCATTCAATAGTAGAATGAGAAGTGGTGTTATGGAACTTGTAGAACTTCTTATTCTTCAACTAATCAGGGGGAAACATAACATGATTATCGGGCAAGTTGATCTATCCCTTCTCAAGCAAGAAATCGAAGAGCTTGTCTGATTTTGTGATGTCAAAATCATAGCTCTCCTTGACTCCTCTTCTCCAAGGATTTGGTACCATTACTGTCTTTTTGCCCTAATTTCATTCAGCCAGCGGCAACCTCTTCTTCTTCATCTTCATAGCTATCATCGGCTGAATATGGATTATAAGCTTCAGCCACTGTGGTACTTTTCTGGAAATCGGGTATCTCTGCGCATACTCTGGAATTGGCTATTGAGTGCTGCCACTCGCTGAGCCAATTGACCCAAGTTATTAAACTCTTGTCCTAGCAGCTTCTCTCTCCATGTCGGCAACATCCCTTGAACGGCCAAAGCAGCTAGCTGATCATCAGTCAAGTTTAATGAGAAGCATAAATTTCTAGTCTCTCGGAACCTCTAAAGAAACTCAGTGCCTGATTCATTAGTTTTCTGTCTTATAGTTGTCAAATCAGGTAATCTTCTTTTCTCAAGCCCAAGTATAGAAATATGTATGAAATTTCTTCTCCTGGGTCAGCCCAATTGACAATAGAGTTGACTGGCAGTGATAAAAACCAAGTGAAGGCTGGCCCTGATAGTCATAGGGAGAAGAAACGAACTCGATGTGCCTCTTCAACGGATGCCTCACCCAATTGTGTAAGATACCGACTGACATGTTCTATTATGCTTGTGCTGTCTTGGCTAATGAACTTAGCAAACTCTAGGAGCCTATAATTTGTAGGAAGAGCAACCAAATCATACCATTCTGGATATAGGCATTTGTACGAGAAGGTTAGTCCTTTTGGCTTCAGACCGAACTGATTCTTCATTATCTCGGTCACTCTCAGTAGCAACTCATCAGCATTTGAATTTGGATTTCTCTGCACCTACTAGTCCCATCTGTGGATTGAAATCTTGTGTACCTTGATACCCTAGATTCGGAATCATATGAAGGGTGTTATAATCTGTGCCATAATGATACTCTTGTGGAATCTCTATCTACTGGGTCCTCTGCTAGTTTGCTGCTTGAAATATCTAGGTTATAGACATTAGGATCTATATCTCTACGGATCTTTGAATTGATGGTGCTATTTTTTGAGCCGACGATGGTATGTGGCCTGATATGCCAAAATTAATCATCTGGTTTTGACCTTGCCCCGCCGACTGTTGCACATACTGCACTGACGATCCAGGATTATACTGTATCCGATTTATAGTAGCGCCTTGAACTTGCTTAGATGAGCTCTGAACTACCTGGACATCATCATTACCAGCTAGTGTTGCTTCTTAATGGCTAGTACCGATTTGATTAGTCCTTTGAGTCGATGGATGTGAAATGTTGTAATAAGACGGTCCAACCTGATCAACTGGAAACCCATGAAACACCTCCTTTATGGTGTTGTGGAATGTGTTCAAGAAAAATTCATTATGGTTCGATATAACATCATGAACAGATTTGTTTATAGCTTTCAGTGAAGAAACGTCTGTCTTCAGTCTCATCTGCATCTGTCTGCCCATGCAATGTAGGATAACAAACACTTGTTCTGAAATTCTTTTATAGATTTGCTGATGATATCTTTATCTCCATCAGGTAGGTCTTATAAGGTACTATAAAGATGTCGTTGTTGTTGTAAGTCGCTATGATGGTTGTGGGGTCCCACTGGGCGTGCCAGGACATGTGTCGGCACAAAAATTTGTCCCGTGCCGAGGCACACGAGCAAGCCAGAAGGGTCTGCTCGATGGAGCTGAAGATCCGCTTAGCTTCAACGTAGGAATTATCGATCATGCGCACCTCTCCCGAGATGTGCCAGTCAATTTGACCCTGCAATTGATAAGGAGAGAAAGTTAATCAGTAATTTAAGGCAGAACATGCCTGGTGTTGCCAGACAGTCCCAAATGTGTGGCTCTGAGAGCCAATATGGAAGGAGATCGACTAAATAGCCGATTCCAGCATACTCATAAGAATAAATCAGTTAAAGCTCATGAAATTATGGAAGAAAAATCGGTTATCATTCAGGATGAATATTGTTATTTAGACAAATATTAGTCAATGGCAGTAGGATATCAACACTAATCAGTTTATGCTAAGCCAATGACTGCAAGTAACCGAATTCTTTTTATATAAAAATTCAGCCCATCACAATTTAACCATTTAATAGAGATAGATCAAATGAAACATATTAGATCTCATCTATCGCTATGACCAGTGAGGTATGAGGCAGAATCATGTAGGCCATAGAAACAGCAATAAATTCGACGACCCTAACTTATTACTAATATCAGTGGGGCATGAGGTAAAATTATGCAGGCCGTAATACAATAATAAGATTATGGGGCTAACATATCTTTCAACCTACCCTTACTTCAACGGTCTCGTGGCGTGAACTGCATATGTGAAAACACTCGATATCGACTAAAACAGCCGATTCAGGCATAGCGCACAATTAAGGTCATGCCCTATCAGGAACAGATCTACCAAATAACGATCTCCGCTCCATGGTGCTAACAGTGGGGTGTAAGGCAGAATCACACAGGCCGTGATAACGGGCCGTGGAACTGGTTTTCGTTAGCCGATAGATCTATTTAAGATCAGGCATGCCTTAACCGCGCGCTATACACGATCAAGATTGATATAAAACAGCCGATAAAACATAACTCATCATTTAAGGTGCGGATCAGATCAGTTTAAATTAACAAACGATGGGTAAAATAGGATATAAGGCTGATCTAGATCAATCCCAATCGGGCAAAGCGATATTGTTGTAATTAAATAAATAATGAAAGCAATAAACAATATCGGTAACTTAATGAATCTATCCGAAGGACGCCACCCTTAGATAGAGCCGATAATTTGACCTTAATCTAGTTCGAGCAGTGGAGATCGATCGGATCTATGCAGTCGTACTTGAACTAGACAAGAATCAATAACTAGCTTATACCAGAGTCACAGTGGAGGTCGACCGGATCGATGCAGCCGTACAAACGGAAGTATAAGCCATGACGGTACTTACAGATAAGCCGGAGGTCGGCCGGACCAATGTAGCCCTGCTCACTGAAGAACTCGCCGAGATCTACTCTACTCCTACTCCTAAGGGATGGCCGGAGCCAAAAAAGTAAGTAACTTATATTTAATTGATTGTGTGTTTTTTACAATAACCGGGGTCCGATATTTATACCCAGGGCCGAAACACGAATCCTACTTAAGCACGACTCATTTATAATTTTTGGTCTAAGAGAAAATAGTCTTAATTTAAGATAACTTGGACTCTGATCTTTCTCTTTTTGTAGAGTCCAACATGTTTTTCCTAGCGCCGATTGTAGCTATCATAGTTATCTGCTGGCGCTATCTGAAGAGAGCCGATTCCAGTGATGTATTCAAATTAGCTGATATCGACCTTTATGCAATCGATTCCTTGATGACATGATCTCGAGAGCTTTCGAGTTCTTGCGATCCTTCTTTAAAATTCTGATGTAAACTGGACCATTTTACAACGCACAAATATATATGTGTAGACCACGCTAGCCGCTGAAATTGACATGCAGCCACCCTTCGCTGAAACATATTTGTACCTTGGTCGTGTAACATATGTTGACGCGACTTATTATCGATCAAAAATATAATGTCCCAATCAAAAGGATAACTGTTTCCGCATATTGTCATTTGCTTAATCCTATATTCATGGTTATTAAAGTGAGATAAAGTGACAAGAAAGCTAGAAGAGCCAAGCATAGTGACATTTTTTCAATGTAGTAGTACAGTATTCCATTACCGTACCAGCTAGCTTGGTCAAAGGAGTTAGTATATCATATATGTAAATGTCGCAGCTGCCAAAGACCAATACAATACAGAACTTCCAGTCCCTGCAGGTCTGTGGTCTGCAAACGTTCAGACAGCAGCCAGCGTATATGGATACTACTAATAGTTACACATAAGCACCATGCGTACATATAAGAGAGTTTTTTTTTCTTCTAAATCCTTGGAGAGGTACCAAAATTATAACTTACTCCCTCCGTCCTGTAATATACTACATTCTACAGACGATCAGATACATTAAGAGAGAATATATAAAAAGATGAGTGTACCCTCACTTTATTTTCTAATTAGAGACTATCATTAACATTATTGATGATGATTGGTTGATAAATAGCAAGTAGCAATTTAATGCCTACCCAATTCATACAACTATTTAATGCAAAACAATTTTGTCCCCCTAGAATCGCTTATATTTGTGTACAATTTTTAAATCTTTGCATGCGCTATATTACATGATAGAGGCACTGAGGCAGTAATTAGATAGGACTAGATATAGGTTTTTCTAAATCCTTAGAAGGATGGTAACTAGGCACCTGTGTCTGTGTGTGCTATTTTTCTGTGGTCAAACAATATAAAACTAGACGGCATGCAGAATAATTTTTTTCCCTTGGAAAGCAGCTCTGTGTGTTCGAGTAATTGAAGTATGTAATATATCACACCACACGTATGTGTTGCCCTACACGTCCTATATATAGGGGGTGCAAACACCACGTCCTAGTTACCAAAAACACACACACACACATAACGTGTAGCTCTCTCCCCGTGAACGACGTCGCTAATGGCGGTGGTTAACCTGCTGTTTGCTGCGCTAATCGCCTGCTCTCATGCACTAGTAGGCACGCTTGCGATTGTTGGAGATCACCGTCCCTGGCCACCCGCCCTCGCCGCGCTCGTGGCGGAGGGCAGGCTCCGAACCGACACCAACGCCACGGTGGCGGCCTCGACGGACTTCGGCAACATCACGTCGGCGCTGCCGGCGGCGGTCCTGTACCCGTCGTCCACGGGTGACCTGGCGGCGCTCCTGGCCGCGGCCAACTCCACCCCCGGGTGGCCCTACACCATCGCGTTCCGTGGCCGCGGCCACTCGCTCATGGGCCAAGCCTTCGCCCCCGGCGGCGTGGTCGTCAACATGGCCTCCCTGGGCGACGCCGCCGCCGCCGCCGCGCCGCGCATCAACGTGTCCGCGGACGGCCGGTACGTGGACGCCGGCGGCGAGCAGATGTGGATCGACGTGCTGCGCGCGTCGCTGACGCGCGGGGTGGCGCCGCGGTCCTGGACGGACTACCTCTACCTCACCGTCGGCGGCACACTGTCCAACGCCGGCATCAGCGGCCAGGCGTTCCGGCACGGCCCACAGATATCTAACGTGTTGGAGCTGGACGTTATCACCGGTACGTCTGCACCTACGTTCCTTGCACAAAATATCCGCGCACCACACCAACAAGCCAACGCTAGCTCGATCGCCCTTTTCTTTAAAATTGCTTATTATTGGTACGTACTAATAGATAATTACGTACCACACCTGCATCGATCAACTGCCGTTGTTGCTTGCCACGGGGCGACACTATCGACAGCAACCATCTCCAATCAACCTGATTAAATTCGTTAACTACAATGCAAATCATATTTAAAATTGTACTCCATTATACTAGAAGGGCAAGGTGGTTAATGTCCGCGCTGCACCGGCCGGCAGGCGAGGGGCGGCGACGTCTTTATTAAGTACAGTAATAAATAAACATGCTGGCTCGCAGTATTGAACTATTGATGCGTTGACATTGGAATTTCGATCAATTGTCGGGCGTTGACTTTGTCGTGCAAGCGTGCGTGCAGGCCACGGGGAGATGATGACGTGCTCCAAGGAGCTCAACGCTGACCTGTTCGACGCCGTCCTGGGCGGGCTGGGCCAGTTCGGCGTGATCACCCGCGCACGGATCGTGGTGGAGCCGGCGCGGGCGCGGTGGGTGCGGCTCGTCTACACCGACTTCGCCACGTTCACCGCCGACCAGGAGCGGCTCATCGCCCCGCGGGCCGACGGCGCGTTCGGCCCGATGAGCTACGTCGAGGGGTCGGTGTTCGTGAACCAGAGCCTCGCCACCGACCTCACGAACACGGAGTTCTTCTCCGACGCCGACGTCGCCAGGATCGTGGAGCTGGCGAGGGAGAGGAACGCCACCACCGTGTACAGCATCGAGGCCACCATCAACTACGACAACGCCACGTCGGTGGACCAGGTACTGACCACGTCTATAGCTCCCGGTCGCCATGACCATGATGCTTGCATGGATGTGATGGGTGATTACTCTTACCGGACCGGGCAAGCATGCATGCAGGAGCTCAAGTCTGTGCTGGACACGCTAAGCTTCGTGGAGGGGTTCGCGTTCCAGCGCGACGTGACCTACGAGGAGTTCCTGGACAGGGTGCATAACGAGGAGGTGGCGCTCGACAAGATGGGGCTATGGCGAGTGCCGCACCCGTGGCTCAACATGTTCGTGCCGCGGTCGCGCATCGCCGACGTGGACCGCGGCGTCTTCAAGGGCATCCTCCAGGGCACCGACATCGTCGGCCAGTTCATCGTCTACCCCCTCAACAAATCCATGTACGTGCACGGACGCCTGTGTATGCAAACCATCAAGCTAGCTGTGCACGCCCTGACTCGCTCTTCGATTCTCTGGGTTTTAATTCATCAGGTGGGACGACGACATGTCGGCGGCGACGCCGTCGGAGGACGTGTTCTACGCAGTGTCGCTGCTCATCTCGTCGGTGGCCAACGACCTAGCGAGGCTGAAGGAGCAGAACCGGAGGATCCTGCGCTTCTGCGACCTCGCCGGGATCCAGTACAAGAGCTACCTGGCGCGTTACACCAATCGCAGTGACTGGGTCCGCCACTTCGGCACCGTCAAGTGGAATCGCTTCGTGGAGATGAAGAACAAGTACGACCCCAACAAGCTGCTCTCCCCCGGCCAGGACATCTTCAACTGATAATACCATGCATCATATCGCCACTAACTCAGAACGCAAACGCATGCTTTCTTGGATTAATAATGTGAATTACCAGCGGTTGTTAATTAATATGTATATATAGATCACTGATGTCAAGGTCATTATTTACGTTATGGAAGATATATAGTGATAAAGTGAAACCATGTACTCCCCGAGTAAAATCATATTCTCATTTCATCTGTGCACCTCCCTAGGTTTAGGTTGAAAAACTATTAGCCAGATCTCAGACTTGACGTAGACGACATTTGTGGATATTGTTTTTACTTTTTTGAGGCATTGCTAGAGGAACCCCATGGTTCCTCCCTATGCATGCATCTGCATATGGGGCATGTGCCCTCAAGGGTAAAACTTTCACATCCATCATGTCGATTGCAGTTTTTTAATGGTCAGTTGGTTGTGTATTTGTCATGTGGTTGTTTTGTTTTCACATCCATCGTGTTAGGAGTCTTGTGGTGGTAGTATTTTTTTACTTCATTACTATAAGTTAATTCTTATGTATTACATTATTAGTAATATATATGTCCAACAAACTTGTTATCAGTTTATTTTTTTATAAAAAAATAGAACACTTGGATGTTCTATTGTGTTATTTAAAAAAATAGAACACTCAGGTATTATTATATACTACATATCACTCAAAATTTTCACTCGTTGGGTGATGATCCAACATTCTATCCTCCTATTCAGTACTGACTAGGAGCAATAATACGCACCATACATTTTCTTTTCCTCTCTCCCTCCGTCGATGTCGACTCCCCCTCAATCCGGTTGCCTGCGTGGCTGCGTCATCACTGCCTTGGCTTGCCTTTGCTAGTTGGCAATTGCCACCGTACCCCTCTGGTCAGCGAAAACCCTCCAACCTTCATACCAAAACTCCGAATCCTAACCCATAATTTTCTGTAGTAGGGAAAGAAGTTGCCTTGATCAGCTTGCCATGGGGAAGAGAGAAAATCGAGTATCAAACATCTACAAGACACTCTACCCTGTGTTAGCCTTCCTTTTTGCTTTTGTTTCAAATAACTAGTCCTCAACTGGTCACTTAAAAAAGGGGGGAAATAATGCGAGAGGGGAAAAGAAAAGACACCGTCACTTGTGAAAGAAACTTGCTTGGATCGAGGTGCGTGATTCTTCCTCAGTTTGCACGTTTTGCTTCGATGGCACCGTCATTTAATTTTCTATAAAAATACAAAATCTTGTTCCGTGATTGATGATCAGATAGCACGCATTTGACAACTGACATCGACTAAGATCAGGTAAAGGGTCATTTGCGACCAGGTCGGTTGGTGGTGAACTGATGATAAGTAGAGTGCTCCAGTTGACCAGAGATGCAGTGCCTTAGTTTTCTCTTATTTCCTCAGCATTCACCACATGCATTGCACTTGACTTGCCGTACGTTGACTAATGGCAAGGTACCCCAACCAAGAAATCTACTGTCTCAGAGCCACAGTCAAGCTCGTATCGCGGAACTAGACTAGAACATTTCTTTGATTGACTAGATGAGTGTCCGACAACGGGTGCAACATAAATTAAATAAGATGTTCGTTAGCCAAGTCAAAATCAAGAATATATCAATTCAATTTTTCACGTGTATTATACCATGATAATGTCTAGAAACACATTCATTATCGTAATGAATCTGAAATAAAAGCTAGGCTTGGAGCTTGTTGTCTGAAAGTTACGATAAACATCAGTTGCCTCAAAGGCTGAAAATTTATTGTTAGGCATCGAATTGAATTTATCCATGCTCTGCCTTGCCCAAAACATGTATACTCGGACTTACAATATCCTAATCCGCATGAGGCATGTCAACAATTCATTTTTTGGGAAAAAAATATTTGTTGTCAACACGTAACGCGAAGGACGATGAACGAGATTTGGATCACGATCATAATCATTGCGTGGTGATATTCCAATAAATTTCTTTCTCTTCCCATAATTCTCTTTCCGTTTTATTCCATTTTTTTACTTGCCTTCCAGTGTCTCCATGCGGTAATTATTTGTCTGCCGGTGATTCCGTGAGTTTTATTTCATTTTATTTACTTGTCTTCCAGTGTCTTCATGCGGTGATTATTTGCTTGCCGGATATGGATCGCACGAGTGTTTTGGTCCTGCCGGATAGATGTTGATGATCCATATATTTTATTTCTTTGATTTGATTTGATTGATAGGTCAGATAGGAAGCATGCAAGCAAACAAGTTATAGGTTTGGAAGTTAGAACTAGGAAAGGTTGTCCTGTGACTACCTTTAAAGTCTTTATGATGAGCCACGCGCATATGAGGTTTACTGTAGCCCTAAAGCTCTGTCCCCTATGCCGGAACGTGAACAGAGAAAGCTGTGAGTGTAGTCTTAGGAACGAACCCGGGGTTGCTCTCCCAAAAAAGATTGTACTAAAGAAAGCTAGAAAGCCCAATTCCATGCAAGCAACATTCTGATCCACGGGTCGGTGAACGAATGGGTTTTGGGAAATAGAGAACATGGACTCGATCGAACAAAGGTGGCACCGGAAAGCGGTTTATTCCCAGCTTTAGACAAAGTCACTCTACAAAAGCTAAGCAACAGTGCTGACCTGAATAAATAAAGGTGGTCGTAGATTATTGGTTACCATCACACATACGCAAAGCCTATAGCTAGATTACACCAATTATCATCAGAAAATTAAAAAAAAAAGGGAAATTTACCGCAAACAAGCCATTGTATATTCTTTTTTAGAAGACCTCTTGAGCAAGCTGCACGGATAATTAGGCCTCAAACGTCATTTGCAAACACGCTACTGTATATTCCCCTTTTTAGAAGACCTCTTGAGCAAGCTACACGTATAATTAGGCCTCAAACGTCATTTGCATGTCTCTATGTGTATAACGTGGACAGTCAGGCCCCAAAACTTCATTTGTACGTATGTATAACGTGTACAGTAAGGACAATCAGATCTCAAACATCAGTTGTAGGTACGGATGAATGTATATGTATGTATATATGCAGTGACGAAGCCAGAAAAAAATTTAGGAGGGGCTGAACAAAAGAATAGAGGTTTTTTTATCTTCTCTTAACCTTAGCTCCTCCTACCTAATACATGTATGCATAAAATTTCAAGAGAGGACTTAGGAAAACTCCACGTGCTCAGGATGGGTAGGGGGGCTGAAGCCTCCCTAGCGCCACCGCTGGCTACGTCCCTGTATATATATATGTATCACAAGGACTATCAAGCAGCTTCATTTGTATGTACTCCTTTCGTTCCAAAAAAGAACGTCGTTGTCTCGTTTTTCAAGGGCTCAACCTCATCAAATATATACAAAAATATGTTGATGTTTATGACGCATAATAAATATCATTAGATGAATCATAAAATATATTTTTATAATAAATCTATTTAGAAAATATAATATTTTCTATAACTCCTAGTTCAAATCTAGAATGACATTATTTTTCAGACTCCGTGGGCGGAATCGGTGGACGTGTTTGTTTCTTGGCGTTAAACTAGCAATTACCAGTGTCAATTGGAGTTAGGCAGTCTATGTCACACGGCATGGTGACTCGGTGAGAGCTCGTATACAAAGCTTACACGCTTGGTCTTCTGCCTGCATCCACACGACCATGGCCATAGACACTTTTGTCTTCTGGATGGACATGGCAATGGCACGCATCTCAAATCAGGGCAGTTAAAGAGAGCCGCATGGGAACATGATATCAGGGTTGCATCACTTATCAGGCCTCATAAAATGGTTTGTGCTACATCATCTAGGCTTGACTTCAGAGCTGCCATAATTTACATGGATACAAATACAATAGCACGTTTGTGGCTGTCATTCATGAGGCTACAATGAATTACAGATGACTATGAATGCACATCCGCCACTGCCTCCTGGTCCTGGGGCGCCCACCTCCACACTTTCAGCTCGCCGGAGCAGTCTCCGGTGAAGAGCAGCCCACCAGCTGCGAGCTCGATGGTCCTCACTTCCTTCTTGGCGAAGAGTGTGCCCATCCCGTCGAACCTGTAAGATAGTAACCAAGGAAATGCCGAGCTCCTTTCAGTAAGGAACCACTGAGCACCACAACAACGGTGCAAGCGGTTTGTCCACCTGATGGAACTGAGAAATTTTTATGCACTCACGATGGCAAGTCGAGCAAACGGATGCAATTGCTGTTGTGGAGGGAGCAGAAGAGAACTGGCGTCTTCCCAACTCGGTGCATGCCGAAGAGTGTGCGCAAACCCTGCAACAGAATCGGAAAGGTTAAGCAACAGGGAAACAGCCTAGAGCTGTTGTGAGCAAACCAATTTAAAAGGAAGGGGGAAACACAGCACACTCTCATTGCACTTGCATAATTGTACCCTTTGTGTAATTTCCCTGATCAAGCACACCAAGGCAGCAATTTTTCTCAGACCATCTTATGAAAAAGCTTAAAAATATATTTTTTAACTTGTTCCAAGTCAAAAGTACTTAAGAGAATAATACAGTGAGGGGAACATTTTGAAATACAGGTAGACTAGAAAGTCGAAGGAAAAAAAAACAGCTGCTGAGCTAGAACAATGGCCAGGAAATTTCATTAGTTCTTCCTGCATGCAGACTAAACTTTTTATGATAGGCAATCAGTTCAAACATAATGCTCTAGAAGTTGTTTTTATAATTCTAAGATACTCAGTACTCCACACTCTTCAAGTCTTCGAGGCAAACAGATAAACTGAGCAGACCTCCTAAAGTTCTCATCCAATGAGGCTTATATCAGTATATAGAAACTCCAATCACTAAATTTTCCAGGTTCATCAGATAAACTCCAGTCGACCAAGAAGACCAACCAGACAAGCTATCTCCCATATGCAAGCAAGAAGACCCAATGTTGAGAGGTTCCAGCATATGCCTATGCCAACACCTACCTCAGAGACTACATTTATGAATCATATTTCTTGGCCAAAAGCAAATGGACTCCCAACAATTAAGACCATGAGACAAGCAGATGTACAGAGGAAAACTGATCGTGGCAACAAAAAGGAAAAAGACATTTGAGGACAGATCTGCTTGATTTTTAGAAGTATTCGCTACATAGGAGTAGCGAACCATTGAAACTATCATATTTCTGTATAAGGCAGGTTATTCTTATACCCCCAAAAAAAGTAGAACAGAGTCATTACATTGTCAATTGAGAATAGACATAAGCTGATCAATGGAGTAGCACACAAAAAACAGAATTGATCAATGAAACTAGAAGGACTGGAAGGCACGAACAAAAACAACAAATCAGCAATGTTATTATTCACACAAAATTCAGTTATTATTATTGAAATAAGCAACATAGTTTTCGCACGCTATACTTCTTCTTCTGAACTTTGGGCAGTACCAATATTCATCAAAATAGGTAAATGTTGTTCTTAACTAGTGAAACTTAGTTATACAACTATAAAAATGTTGTTGCCATAAACTATTTAGTTATACACAGTCTGCAGCATCCAACAAAACAAAAATAATGCATGATCAGCAGGAGTGCAGTTCTTACATGCTCCTCAGCATGAGTATATTTGGCTTGAAGGTTTCCAGACTCTGACAGAGTCCAGACCTTTACAGTCTTGTCAAGGGAGCAAGATAATAACTTCTCATCCCAACAAAGCACAGATGTTACAGCAGCTTTATGCTCAAAGAGTGTTTGGACACACTGCCGAGTCGTAAGGTCCCATGCCTGGTAAATACAAAGAAATAAAGAATGCATCAGAACCAACATAACATTCAGTGGTCAATTGAGCGGTATCTTGAGGAAAAATCCATACTTTGATGGTCTTGTCAAGTGAGCCAGAGTAAAGTCTTCTTGCTGAGATAGACAGTGAAACAACTGGACGTTGATGGCCACTGAGGATCAACACTGGTTCAATGTTACTCTCCTTAGAAGGAAATTTCCAGGCCATGATGGGACCATCTCCCGTACCAGCAAACAGCATCTCATCCGTGATAGCCATGGAACAAACCAGACTAGAAGGCCCTTGAAGACTTAGTTTCATCCCTGTCTTTGTGTTCCAAGCCTTGTACCAAGCAAACTCACCCCTCAATATGTCACCATATATAATACGAAATAAAGGTGTACTCTCACTAGAATCAGAATTTCACCTCCACAGACTTCGGAATTCCAATGAATACCCATGGGCCATGGGTGATCATGCAGCCAACCTTGCCTCCCATCTTGATGACATCAACACACTATTCCAGAAACATTAAGAACAAAATTGTAATATGATAACATATTAGTTTTTTTTTTTTTGCCATCCTCTCTTGGATATACTGCCACATATCTCTATCTATGTTTTTTTTCTTCTTTTCTTTACTTTGTTTTTTCTCATTGCTATTTTTTTTACATAAATGCATGACTATCCTCTAATGAGACGGCTGTAATCACTGAAGATTCTCTTGCAGATCATGGAACCATATGTATCAACCAAGTGACAACCAACCAGATAGCATCCCAAACTGATCCCAGGCAAACAGATAACTGAAGCAGGCGAAGAGCCTCCAATAGCAAGATGGCTAGCCTGACAGATAACATCCAATCCAAACCAAGAGCACATGGACCACCCCGACTAATCATAAGAAATCCACTGACGATTGGTGATACAGTGAGGGCATCATCACCAGAACCAATCAGAAGAAATCCTGAATCACCATTTGGTTGGTTGCATAGGGTGCACGTGAACCACCACACTTTGCTAATTAGCACATCAACCGCCACGAACAATGAAAACCTCCTCACTGGAACCTCCGTGGAAGCAGACCGTTACCCGTGCATAATCAGAGAGATTGTTGGGAGCCCGTGCATAATCAGAGAATGTTGGAGCCCGTGCATAATCAGATACATTGCTGTGAGCCGAGAACCAAGCTACCTTGCCGGAATTGCAGTCCCAGATGCGAACAGATCCGTCGGCGCTGCCGGAGTAGAGCTTGTCGAAACCCAGCGGCAGAGAAATCCCACTGATAGCCTGACAGATTTTATGATTACTGTCAGAGCCCATCACAACTGCTAGACAGAAATTGGCGACCGCGTCGCGATAGAGCGGATTTTCAGAGAGACGGGGAAGCTTCGCACCTCCGTGTGTCCAGCAAGGGCGCAGAGGAAGACGAAGCCGCCCTCACCGCTGCAGCGGCGCTTATCCTCAAGGGGCGGCATATCGTCTCCATTAGCCGGTTTCGGCTTCGGCTCAGGCTTCGGGTTTGTCATGTCGTTTCCGCATCGCCGCCGTGCGGGTGCTGCAGATGCAGCATCGGGCGCATCGGGCTTGGCACGGCGACTCGATCCGGACAGCACCACCTTCTGAACAGGGCCGAGGAGCCTCGTCGTCGCCGGATCGAGGCGAAGGGTCGGGCGGGAGGACTTGGCGCCGCCGCAAGGCTCAGACACAGAGGGTCTGGCGTAGGGGCTCCACCGTGCGGGCGCGCGTGCGGGTGAGGGTGCGGGAGAGTGGCCGGTGCGGAGGCGCGCGGCGAGGGTGGAGGAGATCGGCATAGCGTTGGCTAGCGGTTGCCGGCCTCGCGGAGGCTCGGCTAGGGCTAGGCGGCGGGAAGAGCAAGAGCGCGATGGAGGCCGTTGTCGAGAGTCGCGATCGTGGAAGAAGTCGGACGCGGTATGTTTATTATCGGACGCGGTCGCTAGGGCGCCCGGACGTCCGCACCCCGCGTCTGCACTTCGCCCCGCGCCAGACCGACTTCCAGATGTCCATGGGGAATTCACCGTCGGGGGGAGTGCCTCCCCATCCCCGTCCCGCGGGAAAGAAAATTCCCCATCCCCGTCGAGTGCCACGGGAGAGACTTTCTCCCTATCTCCATCCCCGCGGAGAATTAGTCCCCGTGGGGACCCCTATGGACCGCAGGTATTTCATCGTCATTTATAAAATTTGCACTTCAAACTTTATTTAAGTAGCACATATATGTTCTATAGTATTTTCGCTTAATAAAAATTGGTTTAAAACCCTAAGTGATATAACGGGACTATGAAATGTAACTTTCGTTTCGCGTTTCCGTTGATCGTTTCGACAGGAGCTAGAGTTGCAACATTGCTTATATATCACATGTATTGGGCCTTATCAGTATATGTGCCTTTGGAATCGGGTCCCCGTGGGGAGCGGTGATGGGGCCTGCATACCATCCCCGCCCCGTGATCTCCGACGGGGATAACTTCAGCCCCGTTTAATCCCCTGTGGGGATAGAATTCATACCATCCTGTCCCCTAATGGGTGCATTCCCCGCGGGGATTCAGGGAACGGGGCCCTGTTGACATCTATAAGCCCAACGAGGCGTTTGCGCTCAACCCGACCTCATGCGCCGCCTGACCCTTCGTGCCCCCTCTAGCCGCTGCAACAGGTAGGTGACATTGCAACATGTGAAAATATTCGATCTACTTTTAAAACATTCAGATACAATAGTTACAATATACGTAGATAGATGGAAAACTTAAAACATGCTTCTGAAAACATTTGAAAAAACATCTGAAAAATGATTGAAAACTATTACAAACATACGCAACATCCAAATAAAACACTTGCAACATATGTGTGAAACATAATAAACACACTTGCAACTTACGTCTAAAAACACAGATGAAACATTGGGAATAGACAATTGCAACATGCGTATATAACTATTGCAACATATGCAACATCCCCGATCTATTTTTGCAACATTCATATGAAACACTTGCAACAAGCATCTGAAACACTTGAAACATACACTTGCAACATGTGCTTTCAGCGCAACATCTCGTTGCTGCTTGGGAGAATGGAGGCTCATCGGCGTGCCGGAGGCAGCGGCCCAGCGGCGGCTTTGCAACGTGGAGGAGAGCCAGCGGCTGCACGACTGGGAGAGGGCAGTCGCGCGCCACGCCGTCTTGCAGCAGCGTATCGGTGGAGCGGAGCTCGCCGCTCCGGTGGAGAAAGTTGCGGCAGGTCTGGTGGAAAAGGCCATAGCAGGTCACTCCGGTGGAGAAGGCAAGTGGGAGGCACGGTGGAGAGGAAGGCGAGCGGGAGCACAAGGTGGAGGGGGAGGCGCAGTGGAGAGAAGGCGGGCAGGAGGCACGGTGGAGATGGCAGGAGGGATGCGCTCTACGGTGAGTTTTTTTTCTTTTTTTTTTAGGAAACTACGGTTGCCGGAGGTGAGTGAATATGAACTAAAAAAAAGAGCCTTATGGGCCTCCAAACCTGCCAGCGAGGCCGTCCGGGGTGGACGAACACCCTAATACAAGCATTACCGATTGTAAAACGTCACGGGTCAGAACTTCCCTCCCTAAGACAAAGGTACAGCTCTAATCCAATTAAAGTCAAGTAGATTTAAATTTTACTGAATTTATAAAAATAGTATTAATAATTACAGTTTCAAAAATATACTATAAAAATATATATTTCATTATGAATCTAATAACACTTACTTGATATCGTAATATTAATAATTTTCTGTAAAAAGGGTCTCAAGATGAAACTTAGTAATAGTATAGTAGATTTTGATATTACACTTAGTGATGAACAATACATAATTTCACGCTACAGAAGTGGTTGTATTGGATTTGTATTTTTAGAACTACTTTCTAATTATCAAAGTTTCGTTGTCACGGATGCTATATTGTTGTCATAGATGATATATGTATGGTGTGATTGGTTGTCTATGTTAAGGTTAATCTGCATTAGGAGATTGCATCATAAGCCGTGTCATAGATGTTCTTCTCACAATAAATCAGCATAAGCACGATTTATTATGAGAGGAAAAATATTGTTCATTCGTTGAAAAGTACAAACGAACATGGCAAAAGCACGGCAAGGCAGTGCTGGATGGAACCAGGTCAAGAGCTGAATACGACCAAATCAGGTGTGTTCGGTGGTGTATTAAAATATGTGCTTTTGAGGAAAGTGCTAATCTGAATAAAGGGCTATGCAAAAAACCAAACAACTAAAATTTACACTATCATGGTTTAGATACATAGTTATCCCGGCAACTGATCATATTAACGTTATATTGCTCTAGAAGTTATCGTCAAGTGAAACCGTACTTATATTTTGGTATAGATGGCCTATATACATACTTTGTCCTTCGTGTGATGAGATTATATTTGGTCAAACTACGTGCGATCAATTTACTTTGAACAAATGAGGCTACTTTTACGAATTGTGGGGAAGGTCAATCAGTATTGAACACGAATACCTTGCCCTCCCCCGCTGTCCACTGAATAAAGTAGCATGACTTCCCCATCCATCGTCGAGAACATTATCTCTCGAGTACACCGGGTTTTGTTAGATGGCCGACCCAGCCATCCATTCACCACTACCGGTCCGCAAGTGACACAGCATCAGATACGACAGAAGGGTTTTGCATCCCTCGATGACTTGCAAAGTTGCAAATGGCACATCAACAAATCACCGATTTCACACGGTTTATCAGCCTTGCTGTCAGTGAAAACCATGGAGCTTTGCGCAAAAAAAAGTGAAAACCATGGAGCATGTTAATAATATAATTGATTTACCCATCTGATCACATACAACAAGGGGCTTTTGCTTCTCGATGACTTGAGGCCCCTCTGCCCATCTCAACAAACATCAAGGGCCAGGGCATGGTAGCAATAGAACAACAAATCCACATCCCCCCGATGTCTCTCTTAGGTTAGCTTTCACATTGTTTATAAACTCTATGGTGTCTAAATCCTACAAAGAATGGATCAAGAACACCTTTTATATATACAACAGAACACCGGTTGCAACTGCACATGATCAGCGGGGGATGCGGAAGTATGCATCTATATAACCTCTGTAGTTCCTTCTTTGGCCTGGTCAATAAAGAAAGGCCTTGCTGCCCGCACTCTTCCTTTTATCAACTCACAAAAAATCGAGTTGTAAAAAGCTTTCCAGAAGGACCTCAGTTACACCTGGTGTCATGACTGCCAAAAGATGTTTGGGTCGTCGCTATATACCGCACGGTCTTGAATCTCTAAATTAGCAACGTGCCAATCAACAAGCCTTGCTTGAATGCATTTCAATAGCATGAGTCCGGTTGGGAAGAGCCACCAACCGCTTTCATCCCTGGAAATATTTTATGACATGTGGCTTAACTGCATATAACTCTTAGAAGATTCTAGTGGACAGGCTAGGGAAATTATGCTTACGTTCCCAGGTTCCAGGGCTGCATGCTCGGGTGTGTTTTGGTTGACGACTTATAATGTACAAAACCACATATGAAAGCCACAACCTAGAGATTAACAAGCACAGGAAGAAGGTTATAGAGGCATAACACTTGATAGAAAGAAACCATTCAATTGCTGACATTCCATGTGATAGATACCGATATAACATTGAAATGTAGGTGGGTGAAGAATACTTACGACATTGACCAGTGAAGTTATGTTCCACAATGCATATACACGGGCAAGGCCTGCTGACCGCCTTGGTCCATGACTAAATAGAGCATTTATACCAGCAGGAAAAGGCGACAAAATCCCAAGAGGTAGAATAAACAAAACCAAGAGAACATCGACCATAGAATATGAATACAGCTGGAGAAAAGTAAGCAAAACTAAGCTGAAATCTGCAAGAAGCAGTATTGAAATTACCAAACCAACAAGGTCCTGCAGTTAAGAAAAACAGAACCAAGATCAGCACAAAATGAAGAATTGATTCAAAATCATTCTGTGGACAAGAACAATGGCAGAGAAAGACCTGATGCCCAACTGGTTTCGAATTGTGCAAGATAAGAGAAAATGGGTAAAATAAATCTCTCCTGTCTTTTAGCGTCCTTAGGCTATTACTATCGAGAACTCCACCAGTGATCCTTTTGCGCATTAGAGCATCCTTAATCCTGGACTGACTTAGTTGAGTATCAGCAAGCATGTTTTGTGTTCTGCGTGGTGTAATAATAAGCCATCATAAACAATAATGATGATAAACGACACCAATAATAACAAACAAAAAAACACATAATAACTTACGGTGTGCGTTGCTCTGTTTTTACTCTAGGGCTTCCATCAGGTTCAATAACTGCAGCTTCTCCTTCAACAGCATAAACAAGAAGACCAAGTTGGCAGCACCCTAATGCTGTAGCTTGGAACCAGGCAAGATCAACGCGGATACCATTCTCGGCTAAAGAGGGATTTGCATGAGTTTCAAGCCAGTCGATGACCGGAAGAAACGTTACTTTCAGATTTCCACAGCGAACTAAACGCAGCTGTGCATTCAATCCAGCTACAAGACGGTGCCATATCCACGAGGGAACAGCCTGTAACAGATATGGCATGAGTTCTTGAGGAAAAGTGTAAGGACATGAACAGTTCAATCTGAAAGATCTTAAAATGATACCTGGCTCATAAGACTAGTAAGCACACTGTCACTATTAAGTGAAAACGGAGCCATGTAACTTCCATCGCCTCCAAAGATCAGAGACATTGGAAACCTTTGACGAAGGCGAGGTGGAAGATCAGGCCTTTTTTCATCTCCCGCAAGGAAGAAATCTAAATACCCTAGCATTAAATCTGGGGTTGCAGTCACCTAGAGATTGCAAAAGCAGAAATCAAATAAATGACAGGCTGGAAAATACTATTCCAGCGTTGGAAACAAGAATGAATATAAACAGTATACAGTTGACCAAACAGACACTAGAAACTATAAAAGGATAATCTACAGATGGTATACCTAAATCTGGATGTGATTCTAGGGGAGGCAAATAAATTTAGTGACAAGCATTTAGATTTGGAGGCCTTGCTTCTACTCAAAGTAGCATGTTTGAGAGTACCATTTCCAACCATGTAAGTTTTGGAGGCCTCCCTTCAGCTAATAACTAAATATTTTTATCACTTATAATAGTATAGGTAGTCTCAGTGTGCGAGCAGCACCGTAAGGATCCAACTTTAAGAGCTTGAAGTGTTTCAAATTTATGAGCAAGACCACGAGCTTTAAAGATATTTGAATTTTCTGAGATACCAAGCCAACCTTGAGGCCTTCATACAGTGCACGTGAACGGCAAGACCTTAAGCATGAATGATCATATTCAGAGCGAACAAATTCACGAAGTCTCTGTAATTTCTTTCTCCTACGCCACTGCTGCCATGACCAAGCCAGGGGGTAGGCAAGTATACAGAGGATACTGTAAATAGATCCTTCCCACCACTGATAAGCTGCAAGGGTGTTTATCTCATCGACAAATCTATTAAATGCATCTTCATATCTGACAACAAAGAGAGCAAAATTAGAACACCATTTCAAGTATTTCTGATAGTACTTCATACAGGCAGATTAAAATGGTTATTTGACTCAAAAGAGTGATTTCACAGAGCTTAAGGGTGGTAAAAGAAAAGGACCACAAAGGTTGGATCAGATTGAGTATTATCTAGGTTCACTTGTGGAACAAGCACACATACACAATCTCTGTTATTTGTTCTGGCGGACTGTGTGAGAGATGCCAAGGTTCACTGAAGGTGTTGGGGCCCATGAAATACATCCTGTGTACATGACCGTGTGACTCTTCAGCCCTATTAGTTTCAATGACCTGCGTAATTATCAATTTTTTTATCAGAATTCAGGAGGCGCATGGCATTTAAGATGTGAGCTATGCAGAAAAGGTAAGAAGTACCTCATTTAGTGATTCTAGGAAGGGAAAGGAATGATCAATTTGGGACCCTTGCTGAGTTGGTGCTGGCCCAGGTAATTCATCAGTGCCAACAAATTTCATACGAGCAACACTTAAAACAAGAGCTAACAAGATAAGAAGGCCTGAAAGAAGTAGACCAAATATCCAAGGTCCCCCAAACGTATATATTAACTCCTCCAGAGCAGTATAACAGTGAGGCATGCGATATCTGTCAGACATGCATCTGTAGGGACATGGAGTTTCAGCAGCACCTCCTGAAAAATGTAAGCAAAGCATATTCAAGTGAAGTACCAGAAGTGTCTGAAACTCTGAATTACCTAGTAGGCAGTAAAAGAATCTATAAATTTAGAAGAAATGTGAAAGGATATAAACCAAATCCATCCGAAAACATGAAAAACCATGGTCAACAAAATGTGTGTGTTGGGTGGGGGGAGGCCAGCAACTTATAGAAACTTAAATCAAATTTTGTTCGCAGGTAGCACTTCCATTTTATATGTGTTATGGCGACGGTTAGGGTTGAGAAGGAGAAAGGGGGGCGACCGGGGGCCTTGCCCACGACCGAGCAAGAGAGAACTTCTAATTCCTGCTTGATTAGATTGATACATCTCCTCTCCTCATATAGAGGCTTACTTGACCCCTAAGGAAGAAACCCTTATCTCTAATTATAACACTAATGGGCTAATACTGCCAACCCAGGCCCAATAGGCCCATGACATACGCCTCTATGGTGGCGGTTAGGGTTGAGAGGGAGAGAGGGGCCGGCCAGAGGCCTTGCCCATGGCTGAGCAAGAGTGAACTTCTAATTCCTGCTTGATTAGATTGATACTTCTCCTCCCCTTATATATAAAGAGGCTTACTTGACCCCTGAGCAAGAAACCCTTATCTCTATTCAACTCTAACACTAATGGGTTATACTGCCAACCCAGGCCCGATAGGCCCATGACATACGCCTCTAACAATATGACACCCCAAAAACAAATAGAAAGAATTACCTCGGACATTTATGTATATAGCACGGCGAGGGAGTTCACCCGAAGGGCATGGGAAGCATAAAGATTTAGAAGATCCAGTAACATTTTTGTATGTTCCAGTAGGGCATTCCTGCAATTTATGCAAAAACAATTACCACGGCATAAAGTAGCACTGGAGTTACGTGGCCACTGGCCACTCCAGAACGAAGGGAAATAATAATTATGCAATTATTCGATATTTACCAAACCAAAAAATAAACCAAGATATTACACATTATCATGATATGGAACATTAAGGTAGGCCGTTTTGTCACTTTTGTGTATCAACCAACCAAACTTCACTGCTTATGGGATGCAACGATATAGGGTAGAACGTGTTTGGAACATATAAATAAGTTATACCTTGCAAAATGTTCCATAAAGACCCTTTGGGCAAGCTTTTCCTGTGACCGTTCCATTGCCACCAGAATATCCCAGCCCTTTGCTGACTCCTCCACTGTGTAATACATAGTTAGTATACGAACAATATATAAACATAACTCAAAACATTACAGTAACGCCAGACATTTTAGTAGCTACAGCTGATGAAAGGAAAATTTAGAAAATTAAAACTAAGCTCTGTCGTTCACATCACATCTCAACTGTTCTCCGGTATAAGATGAAACGACTCCAACAGCCAACAAACCAATGAAAGGGGAAAAAAGGACAAATAAAAAATCTGCAAGACAATGGCACCATCCATAAAGTTGATGATAAGGCAGCAGAGCCCCTAATTAGAAGTTCCAACAATCAAGGAATATAGTATAAAATTGTTTTTCATCTTTTCCTTCATTTGTTGCCTCATAATGTCAATTGTGAATCGTATCATACTAATCAAATAAGACTGGATATGAATAGCAGTCAAAAACATGATTAAACTCGAAGTAAAATGCAGAAGTTTATAGATAGCGCTGATACAGCATGAAATGACCAAAACAGCAAATTAATCCTATAAATTATAATACAAATACTAGAGAAAGGATCAGAGCAGACCTTGTGAGTATTGATCCCTTAACAGCTGCAACAGGCACATACTCATCTCCAGTAGGAATGTTAGACCAATGGAAATGAACCCTCCCCCCTCCACCTCCACCACTACCAGTACTTCCGAAGCCACCAACACTTGAGAGGACAGAGCTTTCAGCTAAGGACAAAGTGTGCACAAATAGAAGAATTGTGCCCCCAGAACCACCACCAGGTCCTCCAACAGAGCCATTAGCATAGCTGCCACCATTTGATTCTACTGAACCATAGAGGGCAAGAGTTGGCAAAGAATACTCCCATGAGCCCATCACTGGAGAGCAGTTACAAAAACATTTAAAAGACAATATTAAGACATGCTATGAACAAGAGAGAGAGAGGACAATTGGAGCATATGTGGTACCTATTATACCCCCACCAGCTGTGGACAACTCGGTAGAGTCATTCCCACTGCCGCTTCCAAGTTCACAAGGTAGATCAGCATTGTCATAGATAGCTCCACCCTCAGCTCCCTTATAAAAACCATCCCCACCTTTGCCACCATGTCCACCACCACCACATATACTGCTGTTTAACATTTTCCCTTGTCCAACCCCAGTTTGACAGCCTAAATTTGAAGGGATCATCTCAAAATGAAGAAATAGCAACCATACAGACATGGACAGCCAAAGGGTGGGGGCGGGGGTTCGGGGGTTTTCTCGGCCGGGTGAGAAGGCCCTTCTTCTTATTTGTAATGCTGCGGGGGCAGTCTTACCCCCCCCCCCCCCCCCCCCCCCGGTTGAGTTTTTTTTTTTTTTTTTACAGACATGGACACGCAGGCATTTTTAAGCATCCCGGAAAATAGAAAAAGTTACTGTGTTCCTCTTAAGCCAAAGAAGTAACATTAAGAACCACATATAAAATGGAAAGAGCAAGGAGATAGTATTATTCAAGTTTAACATTATATAGAGTAACTCCTCTAATCAACAATATAGAGTGCAACTATCTGTGCTTCTCTGATCTAGTTGGAATATAAGCATTTTTCTGCCAAAAATATTATCATGACATGTCAATAGGCTAGGTGAATGCTGCTTATCATTGTTGAAATATATTCACTATAAATAGTTTAAAGGTCTTAGCAGGTGTGCCGCTCTCTTTGCTTAGAAAAAGACTCAGCAAGTTTTCGCAAGAACTCTGAACTCTAATGGCTAAGCAAATGACATGAGCCTTCAGGGATACAAGCTATCCCTAAATTACAACTGCAGGAAAGAGGCAACAAGCCAACAGAGATCTCCTTTAAAAGTAGAAAACTAACAAATTACCCAAGCCTGATGCGCTGATGGTTCCAGATGTATGCACAGTGACACTTCTTGCCCTATTGAAATGAATTACAGTTCCTTGTACGAGACCCCAGACATCAATATCTTCAACACGGCATACCTAAATAGGATAAGATACCATAAGCTGCATCTTGTGAGAGAATCTACCTGGGAGCTGCATGGGAGTGTTCAAAAATTGAGTGTACCTGAAGGGTAAATGACAATGAAGAATTTAGATTGCAATCTTCTGGTGGATGTATTATTTCCACAGGACAGCTATCAGCTTCACAATTCAGCTTTGGGGCCCTAATAGATGCATAAGAGCTCATTAATGAGCAAAATGATTTCCAACATAAGAAATAGGGAAAAGAATGTCTCTATGTGATAGCTGAAGGTGAAAGTATTTACACATCATCGCTACTTCTGTTTACAAGTGGACCCCGTAAAACAGAACCAGGTCCAACCTACAAAATGAATATTTATCACTATTCTTTCTTTAACTGGTCACAGAAGCAAAAAAAGAACATAATACCTCATGTGACCACATATTGAACATTCAATCTGGGTAGTTATAAATTTGAATTGCAAGTACAGGAAAAACACATCAGCAATATAGCATGACACAGCAGACAGCACACAAGACAACAGTATGACAGTCAACACAGCAGTATAATTATTGCTTAGATACACATACACTTTAAATAAGTGGAGACATATGACTGTATGAACCATCACGATTAGCATTGCTATAGAAATGACTTGTACTGCATCTTTGTTTGACTAGAGCAGTGCAACGCTGTAGAGTTCAAAATGCAAATTGCTATGCGATGCGCTAAGAAATTTTGCCACAATAAACAAATACATCAGAAAGGTGACGGCTAAAAAGAGGCACTGATGTTGAAAAGCGTTTATATCATACTTGTATGCTGTAGAACAGCGAAAGAATAAGGATCTGTGCCTCAATTGTGTCTCCGTCCCCAGACAAATTCAGGAGACCTTGGCCACGAACTCCAAGATTAGCATTAGAGTGTATCACAGATGATTCCTGAAAACATATGAGCAATAGTTATGCATACTGAGCACAAGCAGCAAAATAGAAAAACAGTAATTAACATTGGACCAACTTGAAACCTTCAGAACTATCAGGTTGCTAGCATCCAACAAAGAAGTTGCAACTATCGAATCTCCGCCGCCATCAATTTCCATTCTGGAGTTCCACATAAGGAGCATCTTTACAGACATTCTCAAAGCACCAAACACCTGGGGAAAAAATCAAGTTAAAGCGCAATAGTTTGTACATATAAAGCAGATACAAAGTAGGTGAATAATTGAATATCACAAGAAACCAACAGGAAAAAAAATACCTTGATTGTTGAGTCGCTCATAAGAAGCTCCTCAGCCATCAGTTCAAACTCCGAGTATGGATAACGGGTGAGACCAAAAGTTAGAATAGCACCAGAAAGAAGGCTAAGTTGCCCTTCGACCTGAAAATTACAAATAAGAAGTCCCATACTTCAAATTTTAGAAAGAAAACATTGATCAATCCCGATATAAGAAGCAACTCCACGATAGGCTTGTGTCTCATTATAGAAAATGCACCCTGCATGGCTTATGCAAATTATATGTGACATTTATTTAAGGAGATGTAAAGAGCTTCAGTTACAACAGAGTACAAAAAAATTAAATAGAACATCAAGACTCCAGTAGGTACAGCCATATAGTCATCAGATTTGAAATATAAAATAGTTGAGGTTTCTTGTTTGTCCGACATTATATGAGAACATCACATCTACACTTTCGTACTTTTGATTGTGAACACCACATGCACTTCCGTGATTCACCATTGAGACATTGTCACATTGATTTGTACAGCGTATGTTTACAACCAAAATGCATATATGTATTCATAAAGGATATATGATTTGATGATAAACTGAAGAGCAGGAAAACATAAGACTACAGACCTTGACAAGACAATGTCAGAAAAAACAATTAAATGTTACTAAAGGCATCATGGTTGGTAGAGTGTTAGTCAAGATAGCATTACAAAGCCACATACCTGAACGCGACTCCAGAGCAAGGGGACAGCAACTTTGGCACGATTTCTTACAAAAACATTGGTCCACAGTGGTTGATTTGGAAACTCTAAAAGAAGAGTGTCTGTCTGTGTACTCAAATTGTTGTTGCTAACAATAAGACTCTTTGGTACTGCTTCATAAAGAGTTCCAGCAGCTCCTGCATTATCTGGACAGCCTGAACTCCTCCCCCCTGAAAAAGATGACAGACATTAATTTCAAACAAAATAAATCAATAAGGTCATCTTAACAATAGCTTCAGACGTGTGGTGTACTGGTGTGTATCACTAGAAATTTACCAAGAGTACGAGTTTCATGGCACACATTTCACATATAGAAGCCTAAGAGTTAGAGTGAAAAGGAACAGTATAATGCTTCTATAGATAACTAAAATTTATTTTATTGTCATGATACAAACAGCAGATGGCATGCAGATCTCCTGCAAATGTAGAACTATTAAACCTAAATCACAAGAATACAAGAGAGAAGGAGAAGTAGAGATCAATTCAGAGCGGGTCCCAGATGGGTTTAGAAAGAAGCAACAGCATACAGCCAAAGGTAAAATAACAGGACTGGTAACCATAAAGTGAAACGGATGGTAAAGAGTTATATGCATCTTTGATCTTTCTACCTGCAGTTCTTCCAAAAGTGATAACTGTTAACACTAAAAACAAATCAAGTCAGAAAATTAAAATCAGTGTGAACTTAGAAAAAGTTACCATGAACAAAAATCTGGGTGTCATCATGTCTACTAAAAACGTTAATAGAAACTCGCCCTCCACCTCCCCCAGCCAAACCATCACCCCCAGAGGCACTGATCTTGCCACCACCATGCCTGTTGCCAGCAGACGATAAGAAGAGATGAAAAAACTGCAATGGCTTACTAAATTTCCTGAAGTACAAAATATTCTAATAAGCACTAAGCAGATCTACAACAAAACAAACTTGCAAATGAATAGAAATTCCTCCACTGCCCCTTTTCTTATATATATATCATTATGAGATTATGACCAGTATAGAACTATTGCTTGACTCACTCACCAATTAATCATGTGCATCATTTATCTACTCTCAATCAATCCATGAGGGTGATCCTATCTTACCCTAACTTTCTATGCACATAGAAATCCTAAAATCTTGGTGATTCAACAGAACTAAGTTTCAAAGCATAGCATCAAACTGACAGTAACTACATGGACCCTAGGCTTCCCAAAAATACTAGAAACATGGATTTGCAATTTAGAAATCTGAGAATTATTTTTTTCTTATTTCAGTACATCAAATAAATGAATTAATGTGCCCTAAATGCATATCTGCAAGGGGGAAAAGAGGGGTTTTAATCTATTGCCCCTAGCCCACTATATCTGGGTACAAACATGGCCAAGAATGCCTATTATGGCTAGTTCATTTAAACTGCAGGACCTATCAATTTGTTCTGCTGGACTTCAGTTGGTAAATGTTTTCCAAACTCCAACTTAATTTCACTATCTTTCTTACCAATTTATTCTGCTGGTCTTCTCAATTGGTAACTGTTTTCCAAATTCTACTTAACTAACTAAGCGTGCATTCCCATCTGTAGTCAGTTCACGGAGCATAAAGAAAGCAGAACAGAATTAAAATCATTCCACAAACACTCACATCGATGCAGCCTTTATAAAGATGCTCCCCCCAGAACCACCTCCACCCTTCTCATTGCTATCCCCACCGTCGGCGAGCACTGTGCCATTCATGACCAGCTCCTCAGCAAACAGCCACACGATGCCACCACCAGCACCACCGTAGTCCTTCTCAACGCTGGTCGAGCCCCCTTTGCTCCCGTAGCTCCAGGGGTGTTCGAGGTCAGACCATGCATAGGCATCACCGCCCCATGAGTCCTCCTGCGTCTGCCCTTCCTTGACGAAGCAGCTGGCTCCACGGCCACCGTGCCCGCCACCGTCGCCGTGCGTCCCCGTGGGAACGCCACTGGTCCGGTCAGGCGGATCGCCAGCGAGCGCGGTGGTGTTCACAACGACCGTGTCGGCGACCGTGATGTTGGTGGCAACCAACGTGACCCTGCCGGCTCTGACGCGCACCCCGCGGCTGAGGCGGACCTCGCCGGAGAGATTGGCGGATATAACGCACCCTTGCTTCTCGCAGGTCAGGGAGGCGCCAGAGAGGAGCACGAGGCTGCCGTTCCCCGTGATGTGGACGTCGCCGCCCAGCTCCACCTCCTCGGAGACCTCGCAGCGCGTGAGGAAGTCCCCCTTCCCGTGGAGGTCCCCCTCACAGGTCGCCGTCGGCGACGCCGGGTCCGGCGGCGGGAGCGGGGGCGACGGCGGCGAGTAGTCGTGCCACATCAGGATCGAGTACGGGTCAGGATCCGCCCGATCTGACACCTCCGCCCCGCCGCCCCGGCCGAGGCCGGCGTTCCCGAGGACAGTGCCGAGCAGCAGCAAGAGGCGGAGATTGAGGAGGGTGCAGAGATGGCAGGCCATGGACTGGGGCTCATCAGAGTCCAGGCTGTAGGGGTTCGCAGCACAGGAGAAGGTTTCGGACACCGCGCCGCGCTTGCAGTGGCCGCCGGCGATGGCGGCGGCGGCGGAGGCGGGTGTTCCGGGGCTGGGTTTGGTCGATTTGGGTTTAGCTCCTTTTTCCCCTTTCGATTTTGCTACGTTTCTCTCGCACAACTTGATGTCGGATTTTGGAGGGGGAGAGTGTGGAGGGAGAAGGGTGTCACGCCGTTGGATTCGCCTCTAGATTCGTAAAGTAGGTGCCGGGTTCGCTCGCGTGTGTGGACTGAGGTAGAGACAAGTGGAGCACGAGCGGCCGGTTTTCTCACTTGTCTGTTGCTCTTATAAAATTTACTGCCCTTACATTTTGGCTGGTCCGGTTAAGGCTGCGTTGAGTTTCCCAAAAAAAATTTCAAAAAGTGCTACAGTATCGAATCTTGCGATACGTGTATGAAGCATTAAATGTAGACAAAAAAAACTAATTGTACAGTTTGATTGAAAATCGCGAGACGAACGTTTTGAGCCTAATTAGTCCATAATTGAACACTCATTGCCAAATAAAAACGAAAGTGCTACAGTAGCCAACTTCCCAAATTTCGCAAACTAAACGCAGCCTAAGGCGCGTTTGTGAGACTTTCTTTTGAAATAAGGATTCTTTGCAGTTTTTTTCTCTGAAAGACAATTAATTCACACCAAACAAAATCAATTTCAGCAGAAACAGGAGAATTCCTATCAAACAATTGTAGGGTCCAAGACAACTAGAAATGTTTATTAAATTAATTATACTAAAAACTTTAGAATTAGTTTCTCTTTGAAAATGTTTTTTCGAGAGACCGTTGCTCTAGCTAACATGGCTAGGTGTAACAAAGTTAGGCCTACAGCCAGGCTAGTACAATATATCCGTAGCCAGGAGTATTATATTAGAGGCTTTGAAAATTATTTTATGTTTTAGCTTGTTTAATGGAAGCACAAAGCCAGTATCAGTCTTTTGACAAATATGATTGAATAGCTTATAACTTTCCTCCATTTTAAAATACTTGAAATTTAATACCAAAACATGCAAAGGCCAATGTATGAATATGTCTTATTTAAAAAATGCCATGATTTTATTTTTATTTATATTGGTATATGTAAGAATTTGTAGAAACACTTGTACAAGAGGGGTGGTAGAAGCTCTAAAAATAGTTTAGTCTGGTGACAAGTTTTACCAAACTAAAAAAGTAGCTATATATGGGTGCTAAATATTTGAAAACAGTGGGAAGCAAGCTTGGCTCATATAAATTTCTGCAAAATGTATTTGCTAAGACAGAGAACAGATCGACGTTTATTAAACTGGCAGAAGTGCATAGAGGAGCTTTTTGAAAGGAAAAGAGACCGAGATCGGCAGTTATTGGATTATCCGGTACCTTATCGAGTAAGTCATCCAAAAAGGACACCAGTGTCCTTTGTTGTGAAAGAGACATGTCCTGTAGTGGAGTCACAGCTTATCCATTTCTTTCTTCGAGGTGCATATTGATCATGTATTTTCTTGCTTTTTATTTGACGAGCGAAAAGTTTGAAATCTGGCAATCTGCTCTCGTTCTCTCTCGTTTTTTTCTTTCTTTTTGTTGCTGGCACAAAAATGTGTATTTTTCTTTCTTTCCGTGAGCCGATGGCACAAAAAGATTGACGGGCAATTTAGGAGCTTAATCTAAACAAATACAAAAGGGGGTATGCTTTTTTCTCAAATACAAAAGGGGCTATGTTTTTTTTCTCAAACATGTAGAAGAGTCACATATAATATATATTAAAAGAAGAAAAGAACCTAGAAAAAACTGCACATAACATATACCTACATCTCACCACATACACTACATAACACTACACACCTCCTAAGTCCCTCATAAGACAGGGCGACTAAGTAAGCAGTATGCCAAATCCTATAATTTCGTCCCCTCAACCAGTCAACAGCATGATGCTCTCACGATTCGGTGGGGTCCTATAAGAAAACATAGCAATTACAATAATTCTGAATGGTCCATGCTCCAAAAATTATAATAGAGTTTAGACCTTGTTGAACCTGTGTTGACCACCTTTGGTTGATTCTAGACAACCAGCCTTTGCTGAGAGGAAAGGTTCCAGAGTCCTCATCTTTTGTAGCAACCCAAACCAAAACTCCCGAAAGAAAACACATTGGTCACACAATAGGCATTGAGGGGGTTATGTTAAATAGAAATGACCAATTAAAGAAAAGAAGGGATTAAACAAGTTTTAACTCAAATAATAAAAAGTTAGAGCTGGTGTTTAAATCAAAAAGCAACTTATTTTCTATTTGGGATGAAAGTGATACATGTATTTCATTATTACTCCCTCCGTCTAAAAATACCAATAGAGGATTTGTGTAAGTCAAATTTGCTTAGCTTTGAAGATTTATAATAAATAGTATGAACATTTATATCTCCAACTAGATTGATTATGACAACATATTATATTTGTTTTGTATAATTAATGTTAGTATTTTTTATATAACTTCCATTAAATTTATAATCGTTTAACTTCTCGAAAAAAAAGAATTGTTTTTTCAATGGAGGGAGTGAAAAACCGGATCGCCACTCAATGGAAGCAAGGATCTCTCTTGCAGATTCTTGAAGTAACTCGACAAATAAACAATTCTCAACAAACCAAAGCTGCAAAAGGTGAAGACTGAGGGGCCATTTGGCATGGCTCCCAGGGCAGCTCCTGGAGCTGTTTCACTGCTCCATCAACCAAACAGGCAAAAGGCAAAGGGCTCCTCGCGAGGATCCACGGGAAACCCGCTCTCACAGCACCATCTCTGCGCACGGAGCTAGAAAATACTAGCTTCACCTGGCTCCTGCCGATGCACGTTCGGGCCCTACGTGGATTGGACGTGGGTGCCCTTCTTCCCGGCAGCGACAGATGTTGGGGAGGCTAGCAGCGCGACATGAGTCGACGGCGGCGCTGAGGTGCGAGACAGAGGGGCGCGCGGGAGAGGGAGCTGGCGAGACGGAGGGGCGCGGCGTCGTTGGCAGCCCGTGGCGGGGCGCGGCCCCAGGTGTGAGGTCACGGAGGTAGAAGAGGAGACGCGAGGTTGCATACTTGAGTGCGGCAGCGAGGTGGGCGGGCGGCATCCGGAGGTAGGAGACGAGACGGAGGGTCGCGTACTCATATGCGGTTGGTTGGACCGTGAGCAACGGATAAGGTAGGAAAAAGAAAAGAAAAGAGAGGAAATGGAAGGAAAAAAGAAAAAAGGCCGATTGATAAAAGGATTAAGATTGAAAAAATAAAGAAAGAAAGAGTAAAACAAACAAAAAATATTTCACTATTTTCAACCATGAGTTATAGTTGTTTTACCAAACGGTCCAAAAAAAGTGCTTCAACTCCTTGAGTAAATTTGCTCCACAGATGAAGCCACAACTGAAGTTGTTTTAGCTGGAGCCAGAGCTCTACTAAACGGGCCTTGAAGAATCCCTGCAGTGAGGTGAGTGAATAAGCCGTGGGAGTATTTTGAGATCAGTGAGACTTGGTGCCCAAGGAACTAAGAGCTATGTATAGTGCGAAAAGCATATTTGGGAGGAGAAATCGGTGGACACGAAAAAAGTAAACGGTGCCCTTTTCCCCCGAACCTCTCCTTTATAACGATGCAAGAAAATGGACTTCCAGTCTGTTCCGCTTTATTGGACTGAACAAACGAGCTCCTGGCTATTCTTTTGACATTTTTCCTGTTCACAACGACATTTGCAGTGTTGCGTACTCCCCTAAGAAAACTACTTGCTACGTACTCCTAGGTTTTTTTGTGAAAAAGAAGAGTAAACGTGTCCCTGAATAAACAAACGAGATGAAGTGTACTGAAATGACGGTTTCTCTCACCTTTTTTTTTACCATGATGTGCCTCGTTTCGTTTCAAAGGTACTTCACAATGTAATGACCGCACACCAAAAAGATGGCTTCAAGATTGTTTGGACTGGTGTTTTCTAGATAAAATCGATTGGTTTATGGAAGTATTCTCTGTAATCTTAGGGCCTAATTATATGGGAAAGTATATCTCTCTTGTAAAAGTGGTCCCATGATGACTAAGCGCGTGTTTAGTTTTATGAAGTTGGAATTTGGGGCTACGGAAGCACTTTCGTTTTTATTTGGCAATTAGTATTCAATCATGGACTAATTAGGCTCAAAACGTTCGTCTCGCAATTTCGTACCAAACTGTGCAATTAGTTTTTTTTCGTCTACATTTAATGCTCTATGCACGGGCCGCAAACATTCGATGTAATAGATACTGTAGTACTTTTTAGAAATTTGGAGTGAAACTAAACAAAGCGTAAGATAAACCCTACATGTGCTTCATGAAAAGTCAATTTTTTATCCGCTCCTAGTAGTAGCCACTTAGTGCATCTGAGACTTGAGAGAACCACATTCGTAGAGTTAGCCTAGCTAGAATCTCTCTGCATTAAAAAAAACGTTTAACAGAGCTCTCCCTATACGAAATGGTGCAAGATTTCCAGGTTCCAACGAGGTACGACGATTTCAGTCAAACGTGCAGAGGATGGGAAGGCCCCGTTTGGCAGGGCTTTATTTTATTAGAGCTATTTTTTTTTTAGTTTCATGAACAGTTTCACTGGTGGAGCTAAAGCGATTTTGGTAAATCGTTTGGCAAAATGGCTTTTTGTGAGAGCATGTTTTTAGGGGCCTGGAGGAGTCGGGAGAAGCCACTTTTTTTGGCTCCATCCCACCCCAAATCACTGTGAGAGCATGTTTTTAGGGACTTCACAAGTGAAGCTATTTTACTTTACCCCGTTTAGTAGAAAACGACTCCTGAAGCCGGTAGAAAAACCCTACCAAACAAGGTCAAAGTGTCATATATCTTCGTGACTCTACCACGAGAATATAAAGGACGTTGACTATTCTTTTTTCAAGCTTTGACAAATTTCATTCGAACAAAGAAAAAAGAGTTTCACCATGTTCGCTTGTTGGTTTTAGCCAGCCCAAACTAGTCAGCCAACAGTGTTTTCCTCTCACAACAAATCAGCACCAGCCAGCCCAAACTAGCCCAGAAACCAACCAGCGAACAAGCCGTTTGTGTGCCAGTTAGATGGGACAAGGATTCTTAGGTGGTGTTTAAATCTAGGGGCTAAATTTTAGAGATATCACATCAGGGTGTCACATGAGAGTGTTCGAATAGTAATAATAAAACACATTACATAAGTCATCAGTAATCCGCGAGACGAATTTATTAAGCATAATTAATCCATCATTAGTGAATGTACCGTAGCTTTACTGTAGCGCCACATTGTCAAATCATGGCTTAATTAGGCTTAAAAAATCTGTCTCGCAAATTAGTCACGATCTGTGCAATTAGTTAATTTTTTAGTCTATATTTAATGCTCCATGCATGTGTCCAAACATCCGATATGATAGGGACTAAACTTTAGGGGGCGAAACTAAACAATGCCTTAGAATCTAAGTATCCCGGGTTGTCTAGGTTCCACTAGATTTTGGTTTTTAAAGGTTGTGTTTCGTTCGAGGATAAGGTAAGATATGATGGTATTTTTTTCTTTATCTGGATGGAATGAGTCCATCTTCGTGTTTGGATGGAGGGATAGAGTCATCTATATTATGTGTTTATTAGTAGAGATTGAAAAGAAGAGACTAGATAATCATTTTTGTCCTATTAGCATCTGTTAGGACGGGTCGGCATGTCATTCTATTTTCTTGTTTCTTCCTCCTATCTACCGCAATGAGGAGCACGTGGAAAAAGGATGGGAGGCTGAATGGCGTGCTCGGTGGGCGCGAGGCAAGCCACCTCGCTAAGGAGGCCGGTGACGATCTGGGTGATGGGAAGGCCAGCCTTGGCCCACAACGAGGCCATGCTGATGGCGAGGCGTTGGGGCCATGGTCCCAATCAATGGAGTCACTCGCGCCGGAGAAAAGAGTAAAGGAGGGGGGGGGGGGCGGGGGCGAGCGGACACACCCACCCGTGGTCGTTGTCAATTTGAACCTCCGGGTGTCAATCCAAGCGCCTCACCATCGATCCAAGTTAGTCATGACTTGGGTCACCGATTTTGTTGCCATGGCCGTCGTTGCCTCCACTCATCTCAACTGGCCACCATCCTCGACCAACTCCACTCGCGCAGAGAAACCCGAAGAGTAGCAAGCGTAGCAAACAGAAGCAAACGCAGTGAAGAAGGGACAAAATGGTCTGACATTTTTTGAGGGATGGGGATGTTCCTAAATGTAAGACTTTGACCTAGCTGTCTCTAAGGCTGGATAATGAGCTGGCTCGGCTCGGCTCGGCTCGGCTCGTTCTGGCTCGTTAAGATAGCGAGCTAGCTCGGCTCGGCTCGTTATCCTAACGAGCCAGAAAGCCAGCTCGGCTCGGCTCGTTAAAAGCTCGAGCTGGCTCGTTAAGCTCGCGAGCCAGGTATAAAAAATACACAAAATATAATATTTGCATTTATCTAAAGTTTGAGAATAATAATAATATAAAAGAAATGCATCTAGACCAGTTACCAGTCAATTTATAGGGTCTAGACTAGTTACCAGTCAATTGTAAAGTGTAAGACATGAAGTAATACAAAAACTAATATCTCTAACCAGAACACTGAGGAAGTGGGTTGTCCCGTCACCGAGCCAAACACTACCTAAGAATGTATGTGTTGAAATCCCGTAAAATCCTACCTGTTTGGATGGGATCATGGGATTTGATTATTCTAAAACAAGTTTAAGAATCTAGCTAGATCCGAATGGAGCACTTTCCAACCGTCATACTTTATTTTCTATACCGCTCTCATATCCACCTCTTTATCTTCTCTCACCAGGACTTGCGGCATGCGCGCATACGAGTTAGAATGACACGTGTCTAATTATAGCATAGAGTTTGATTTCAAAGTGTATGGGAACAAGTGACGCGGTTGTAACATAATTGCTCAAGCTGCAAGTTATCTAAATAATAACTGTGCAATAAATTGTATGTTTCCTCTCACTGCACAAACACTGCACATCTGTCCCAAAATAAATGAACTTATCAAGGTGCAAAAGTATATTTATATTTATGATGTGTAATAAGTGCCATTAGAGTGATAGTTGGAATATACTTTTTACAATAACTTTAGCTGAAGTATCTAATTAGGTTCTGAAAATTTTTAATTGATCGAAAATCATGATGTACGTTTATTTTGGGACTAGGAGAAAGTATAAGATAATATACAAGGATTGAATTCAGTTCGGATGACCATACATACACCTA
This sequence comes from Miscanthus floridulus, assembly GCF_019320115.1. Taxonomy (NCBI): domain Eukaryota; kingdom Viridiplantae; phylum Streptophyta; class Magnoliopsida; order Poales; family Poaceae; genus Miscanthus; species Miscanthus floridulus. Next base: position 8,889,666 of record NC_089584.1, read on the forward strand.
GCCTGGCACAACGGAACAGAAAGTCCATGTCTCGTCTGCTTTTTCAGGAGATGGAAGGAAGGCGATCGACAAAGGAGACGAAGGACATCCAGATTCCAGAGGAGGTTATCTGCGCATCCTGCCCTCCTTGTCTTGGCTCGGAGACTGACGGTGAGGACGTACACATACTACGGTCGCCGGCTGGGGTCGCCACGATCGTCTCGTCTTGTCCAACTTCTAATTAACTCGCATTTACAAGCAAGCCGCAGCTAGGCCCTATTTGACTGCATTATAAGTCGGATTTATCAGTTATGGTATAATATTTTTCTCTCTTAATAAATCAGCCATACAAATCAGTATAAGCAACTTATAGACCAGGCGAAGCAGAGCGTAAGACCGGATCAGCCTAATCTAAGCAGGATTGCTTAACAGGAGAGCCAGCATGGTGTGACAGGACAGTTAATGGGGGTGTGAATTGTGATTAATCCCCGCTCAGCTAAGTTGGTACGTACTGTACGTGCTACACTACACCGGGCACCGCCGGGACATCGATCATCATCCACTAGTACTCCACTGCAACAGTGTTTTTTGCGCAGAGTAGTATGCTAGACTCCTTGACGTGATCACGCATGCCACCAAGGCTCTAAGCATAGAGTAGGGAGTAGCACTGTTAAGGTTTGGAGCCCTAATCTGCCATCAGGGCCCCTATGATTATTAGAGTTAGAGACTACCGCTCAGAGAGTAGTACTAGATGGTAGAGGGGCCCATGCCTGGCCGGCGGCCACTATACTACCACTGTAGTAGTAGTTACTACAGGTCTCGTTCTACTAAAAAACAACATTCTAGCTAAATTATTGTAAAAGAAAAATATTTTTAAAAAAAAAAAAAAAGCTGAACAAAGGCGATCTGCAACGAACGAGACACGGTCCGCCCATCAGACAAAGCCACTTTCCGATCTCACAGTCTGAGGCTGATCTGACAAGCTCCATGGACGGATGGACGGGAATCCATCCATCTCCAGCTGCTTTCGTTTTCTGCGCGTCATTTCGTCCAAACCCCGAAACCCGGCCCACCCGTTTTCCTCTGCCGGTCCCGTTGTTTTCTCGGCGGCTGGGGCGGTCGGTGAGGGCCTTCGCCACCGTGCCCTTTCGGCCGGGATGACGCGCAGGCGCAGATGGGATGGGATGGGGTAGCCATATACTGTAGGAGGATGATCTCCGAAAGAGACGTCCCCGGGACCCCAACGAAAAAGCGCTGACACCGACGCCAGGTTTCCCTTCCTTTCAAACTACAGCTCATTTTATTTATTGAAAGATACAGTCACCAACGACTAGAATACCAAATCCGTGAAAAATTTCGTACCACAAAATTAAAGTGAGCGTTTGCTTGTTTGTTTGCATGCATCGGTGCACAGGACCGGACCGGACCGGACCGGACCGGGGCAAGCTCGGTCAGCTCAGCTCGGATCACCATGGCTGGCCACGAGTTTTTTTCCGGCGGTCGTTGTGGAGGGAGGAGTCGCCGTCGTGCTCGAGTGAGTCCAAGGATGAACCACGTAGAGTCGTAGACCGTCGCTCGCTTACTCATATATGATCGTGGATTATAAACTGAAATAATATTTTTCTCTTACACCAAACTAGTCAGAGTAAATAATCCACGATCATTTACGACAAAACGAACAGTCTGCCAGGAATTTGCGTGGCGTTGGTTCATTACTACCATCTCGTTGTGTGTGTCGCTCTCTGGTCTCTGGTACGTCTCTGCACTCAAGTGCAGTTTTTCCCTACGGTGTGACGAGGAAGCGAGAAGAGAGCCTCGCCGTCTTTTTCACTAGAGAAGATGGATGGATGGATGGATGGAGGAGGACCTAATAAACAAGAAAAAAAGGTACACGCACTTGCCTTTTGCTTTTGCAGCCTACCTGACCTCATCGCCGACGCTGCACGCAACCGAGGCCTACCAATTCTCGTCCTCGAATCGAATCAACCAAAGCAAAGGGGGAAAGAGAGAGAAAAAAAAGAAATAGCAGGGCAAGGGAGGGGAATCCCACTAGGCCCATGCACACCGGCCCATTCTTTGCAGCTTTAGGCCCGAGCAAGGAGGAGAGTCGCGCGGGCGCGAGGGCACCACCGGTTCATTGGACTGGCCTTTTTTTAAAAAAAAAAAAACTCACTGGGCCGGCCTTCCGGTGCGCGCTTTTCCGTGCAGCGCCAGCGACAGCTCTCCGGCCCGGTACCCTTTTCCGGCTCACAGTGATAGGGTCAAAGGCTAGCTTTCCAGCACAATATGCCGTGCAAATTTCATCTTCTAAAGAAATTTAAAAACCAATTTAAAAGAATATTCAGTCACTCAATTTTTTTAAAACTCATCGCATTCACATATATACTTACATATAAAATTATACGAATAGTCTTTCGAATTGGTGTTCGTATTTCCATTGAAGACGTGACTATTTTCATTGCTCCCTCAATCCCAAATTACAAGACATTTTGAACTTTTTATTACGTAGCGTTTGCTATGCACTTAGATATATAATATATTTAGATACATAGTTAAAACAATGTATCTAGAAAAGCAAAAATGAGGAGTACATATTTTGGTAACTAGCTAGCTAGGTTCTCTTCTTCTATTTAAAGTTGAAACCTTTCCGGCTTGGCGCCTAATTTAGTAATCTACGATGACGAACTAACGACCTCCACTGTCGATCGATATCTAGAAGAATTCCCAAGCTAGCAACAAACAAGCATGCATGGCATCGATGCCAGGGCTAGCTCCCTAGCTAGCTAGCTAGGCTAGGCAGCAGCGTTGGTATCTGCATCTGCCTAGCTCGCTGCTAGGTTCATAGAATATAGCCACGCGCGCGTCATGTCAGGGTTAACTTATTAACCACAATGATGCCTGTTAATTCGCTTGCTTCCGAGATGATGCATGCCATTGGACATTGCTGCCTTTCGTAGGATATAACTAGAGTTTGTTGACATGCCTGCTCGGCCGGATAAAAGAAGCGCCGTTGAGAATGCGAGATTTGCATATATGCCAATCCTTTGTCTTTTCATCCTCCTGTCCTGTTGCAAATACTTCATGTCGTTAATAAGGTCCCCTTTTGAATAAAGAAAAATATAAGAATTTTAGAGGATTGCAATCTTATAGGAAAATTTCCTATATATCCATTTTGAACAAATGATTAAATCTTATGAAATTCCGGTTAGCAAAAAAAAAAAAAAAAAAAAAAAGAGAAAGAAAGAAACACACCAAGAGATTAAAATTATTACAGGTTTCTAACTAAAGACTAGATGGTACACAAAAGACCATCTATTAGACGCAAAAAACCGCATGGCAGTAAGCTTGCACGCTTCAAGAATATGATCTTTGCAATTATCTGAGCACTGCAATTGAGCCCAAAGCTGGAGCTAAAGTTTCCCCACTAATAAAGAGAACCTATAATAAAGTCCCAAGTTAATAATAGGTAATTATATTTAATTTATTGCTCCTCAATGGACCAACTATATATAGAACATATTTAAAGTACTTGTTGGTGTTTTGAAGTCAAACACTAAATAAGCATCTCACCATAGAAAACGGGCATAATAACATTGAAAGAATAAATTTTGATTATTTAAGACTTACTACTACAAAAGCATTAAATCTTATTCCTGTTCCAAGTCTCCACCATCTATTGTTTAATACTTGACATCGATTAGTTCAATTTTGAACTAAGCAAACATCACATGTTGAAGAACGGAGAGGTAGCACAAAGCAATGCTACCGATCAAGTTAGTCTTGCATGAAGGCACGCTTTTCATTTAGTCATCATGAACATGATAATGAAATTAGACATAAAAGGGTTTGTAATACACTTGTTGACATATACTACATACTGAACTCAATGATACTTACAACATTGGAGCACTTCCTTAAACTTATGAATGTGAATTATTCAACTTTCGTACCAAACTAGTCATAAGATCCACACACATGCGTGAGTGGTGCCTAGCTAATTTCCACTGTCGTACTCATTACTCGTCCCTTGCTATGACACCACAATTTCCCATTGTTGTCATCGCCCATGATGACCCATTCTTCATTGCCATCGCTGACATTCTCTACTTCTTCACCCATGGCTCGGCAAGGACCTATTATATTTGCACGCCGTGAATCTCTACTCTAGCCAAATTTTAGTGGACTCCAACCATATTTGGTTGTGGATCCCATGATGGGCAGAGGGTCAAATGTCATGGGGGACGGGCGAGGTAAGTGGAGGAGGGGTGAGGGGAGGAGGAGGCCCATAGAGAGGACTTATAGCCTCTTTTGTATGTCTTCTAAAAGAGCTTTTGTTGTGGCTTCTCAAAAAACCCCACCGAATAGATATGGGATGGAGAAACAGCTTCAAAGGAGGAGCTGCATGCAAGGAGCTAGAGTAAAAATGATACGTGAGGGGGCGGAGCCAGAAAAAGTTGATATAGAGAGGTGTTGATTTGGAGCTTCACCATGAGAGAGAAGGTTAATTCGGATTTTGGAGCTAGAGAGAGAGAGAGAGAGAGAGAGAGAGAGAGAGAGAGAGAGAGAGAGAGAGAGAGAGAGGAAAATATGTAGAGTTGGGACATTAAGAGCACCAAGCTAAAATTATATTAGAGAAAGATTTTGGGTCCATCCAACTAGCCATACCAACTCGTAATATAGAGGGGAGTGATATATCATTACCATAGTTCCTTTATATAGCCTTCCGTGATGTGGCAGGAGTAAAACCTTTTTTATGTAGTGGATAATTATTAGCCCAAAAAACAGCTGAATCAAGAGGTGGACCTATTTAATAAGGCTATAATAAATTTTCCCCTTATTGTTTAATATGTTCTAGGAGTCCTAAAAATTCTTATATTTTGGGACAACAGGAGTAGTATTATGAAAAAAATCTTCATATAGTTTATCTAATCACTTTTAATGTCCTGCTACAAAATCCAATAAAATCAGTATTGTGCTGTCAATCTATAAGTTTTAATATTGTTGGTTGAAGTTAGAAAGTTTGACCAATTCTAGTTTTTTCGTCAGAAAATGGCTTTAATACTTTGACGAGCTAGGCTTTTCTGACAGTAACTCCTGAAAAATAGCTCAGTTAGTTATATCCTGCGCTAATAACTTGTGGCAAGTTGTGATTCATTTTCGTTCAATATAATGTATGGTTGTGGTGGGACCGTTGTGTTTTCACACAGGAGCATCGCCATTGAGTAATTAACATCCTGCTCGATCCCTTATATATTCCTATATGGGCATTTTAACTTGAAGTATCCTGAGAGCACAACACACTAACAAATCGAGAGTGTATAAATGGAGCACTCTAATATACAAGGACAAAGCGCTGAAATGATTCCCCTACACTTCATCATCATTTTTTCACTATCTCTTACCCGATAGATATAATGATCTCGAGTAATCTTTTACTTGCAAAATTAAAGCTTACAAATCCAGAGCCACAACAATATAAAACATTTTCATATAAATCAGTGTAATAAATTCTGCACATGCAATAACGGTGAGCCACTACACTGAGCCAAATTTACATATACCAACTAAAGCTTATGGACATATGCAGAGAAAGAAATGAATTGAAGGCACTAGAAAAACACCCTAAGAAACACGACCTTCTTCGGGAGAGTACGTCAACCATCACTACAAATGATTATTGGGAGTTTACAATGGAAAAAAAATCAAAGAAAGGAGATATAAAAAATCAATAAATAAAGCACTCCGATCCGATCCTGTTTTGATCGTATGTAGCCTCTCTGAGGGAGTTCTGAGCTATCTTTTGCATTCCTTTCTTTGCAATCATTGCCCAGCCCCTGCAAAACAGTTAGATACGAAAAGACAAATAAACCCCACATGAGAATCAGATCATCATCGGCTAATTAGGAAGAAGATATACACGACATATAGAGATCCACATGCAAATAATACTTAGCTTCTATATTAATAATTGAACAAGAGATCGATCTGTGTCAAAGAAACTTCAAGGGCTCGAACATATAGCAGCGGAAAGAAGAGAGATGGGACCTGATGAGTGGCTGACAGATAGAGAGTGAGCACGCACAGCTCCCAGCATGGCACTCATGCTAAGAAACCACCGTGTGTGCTCACTCTCTTCTGTCAAACCTTCAAAAACCCCATCTCCTCCCTTGCCTTCATCTCTTCAGGCAAAGTGCAAAAACCCTAAGGCACCATGAACAGGTCGTGTGTGTGCTCAGGAAAGAGAACACGAAGAGAAGCAAATAAATATCACCATGGGAGAAGATCGACAGAGAACGAAAGAGAGATCGGGGGAGAGTGAGATCGAGAGTGAGGAGTTCTAATGGCTGACAGAGAGAGAAGTGAGCACGCATAGCTTCGAGCATGAACCTCTCGATCGTTCATCATGCAAGAAAGGCACCATGTGTGCTCACTCTCTTCTGTCAGCCTCCATCTCTCCTCCACCCCACAATCGAACATCATGAAACAGCAACAAAACGATGAAAATAAAATCATATATAGATCGAACAACTGATCATCGCAGTAGTCACTGATGTGTCCCTCTCTTTCTTCTTCAGTTATACTATGCGGAACGAACTGTGTGTATATATACGTGGCTAGCTATACTACAACTGTTTGTGAGACAGATCCAGAGATTAGTTTATCTCTAGAATCACACAATGAACTACTGTTTATGTTTACTTGGGTGGTGAGTCCCGAAGGGGGTGGTACCGTATTTATAGGAGAGGAAAAGAGAGGATGTGTACTTGAGTAGCTAGCTAGCTATATGCGTTCCCCGTTTGAATGGAATAAAAACGAAGATGCCGCAATTGGCCCATTGATGGAACAGTAGAGATAAATTTTATGTTCTTGGCACCACCTAGCAGTAGAGTGAGTAGACACCTATAGCTAGCTAGCTTTTGTTCCATCTTGATCCCTTCCTGCATGCGTAGGACAGACATGCCATGCATGAACCAGATAAGCTTTGCTTTGGACCATGCATCTAACGAAACTGCTTTACTGAATGTTTGGTGCAATTTTTTTTTCTTCTTCCCTATCAATAGAAAAGTTTTTGCTTGCTCTAGACCTAAAGCAAATGGTCACCATATATGGATATGCAAATTCTTTGTGCTTTTGTGCTAGATTGAAGAATCTTTCTTTCCAAGTACTCCGGGAAAATGCAAGCAAGTCCATGAAGCCTGAATATTGCATGTGCATATACACCCACAGCGTACTTCATCCATATCATAATGTCTCTGCTGGAAACAGAGTAACACAGGTACTGCAAGAAGTACTTCTCCCAATGCACCTTGTAATTCTAAACTAAATTAACCCACATGTGCATCTGCCCACCGCCACTTCTAACCAATCAGACGTATGGTCAAACCATTCCACGGACCTCTTTATTTGTCTCTCTGATGAGAATTTGAGATGGACCCGGAGTGAGGGATGTGAAGAGGAGTAGCAAAACTTGACACGACCACTAGGATGGGAGGAGCCATTCGAGCCCCGTTCGGCTGGCAGAATTTTGGCTGAAACTGACTGAAAACATTGTTCTGGACTGAATTATTGTGAGAGAAAAACACGGTTCCGGCTAGAAAAAGAAGCTGAATAAGTCGAATATGGGGTAAGCCGAACGGGGCCGGAACTACTGAAACTGATTGAAATATAACTATCTACGTTAAAATCCATATGTGAAAAAAAATCGTTATGAATACCTTTTTTTTCTGATAATAGGTAAAAGCACCCAGCCCGGACATAAAATGACAGGGAAATTCAATTAGTCAGATGGGCAATTTTTAGGAATAATATTCCTGATGGTAGCAATTGATGTTGGCTCACAAGGAGATCAACTGTCATGAGGATTTCTCATGGACTTGTCTGCGAAGTTGGGATTATTAATTCGGATTGCAGGCAGTGCAATGCCTGCTTAGATGGAGTAAGAGGGTGTTTTGGACTGCTCCACAAACTCCACCGTGGAGTAGCTCCACGAAAAACTGGAGTTTGTGGAGCACCTCTTTAGGTGTTCTCACAACTCCACCCCTTTTTGTCAAATAAAGTGCGTGGAGCTAAAATCGTTTGGCTGAAAAACGTGGAGCGGAGCTGAAAAATGTGGAGCGGAACAGTTCCAAAAACCCCCTAAATGGTTCCGGAAAAAGATTGGCCTTTCTTCTGTCATCAATGCCAAAACAACAATTAGATCGCGTTCGTGACATCTACTCCCTCCCTTTTTCAAATTATAAGTAGTTTTAACTTTTTTTTTGATACATAACTTTTGCTATGCACCTATATCACTACGGGATATAGGAGCTTTGCCGAGTGCAAAACACTTGGCAAAGGGTTTGCCGAGTGTAACACTCGGCAAACGACACTCGGGAAACTTTTTGACGGCAAACGATGTTTGTCGAGTGTTTTTTGTCGGACACTCGACAAATACTTTGCCGAGTTCCCAAAAAACACTCGACAAACATTTTTCAGGAAAACATAAAAAAGGAAGCCGCCTGCCACCACCGCCGCCAGCCACCACCACCACAGTCGGCCAGCACCACCACCACCAAAGCAGTCTGCCACCGCCGCCGCCGCCGCCACCACCACCACCACCACCACAGCTGTCGGCCACCACCACCAAAGCCACCTGCTGCCGCCACCACCACCACGCCCCCACGCCGCCACCGCCGCCGACACCACACCGCTCGCAACCAGAGCCCAGATCCGGTCGCCACCGGCCGGATCTGGGAGAGGGAGGGCCGGATCCAAGGGCGGCGGGCCAGGAGAGGGGGGAGGGGGGCGCCGCCGCCGAGAGAGAGGGAGGGATGCCAGATCTAGGAGAGGAGGGGAGGGGGCGTCGACTGGGTTAGGAGGGGAGGGGCGCCATCGAGGGGAGGGGGCACCGGGAGAGGAGGGGAGGGGCGCCGGCGAGGCGAGGCGACGGGAGGGGAGGGAGGAAGTGTGCCGACGAGGGCCGGCCGCCGGCGGGGAGGGCAGGGAGAGGGAGCTGGGAGGGGAGGGAGGGGGTAGTGAGAGGGAGCTGGGAATTGAGGGAGGGAGGGGCGTGCGGTGTGCGGGGGGAGGGAGGGGGCGGTGTGCTGGGGGAGGCAGTGCGGGAAACGAGGAGGGAGGCGGGTTTTTTTCTAGAAAAAAGATTTTATTTCTTTGTCGAGTGTTCTAGATCTGAGCACTCGGCAAAGTTTTTTTTTCATTTTTTTTCTTCTCCTTCTTTTCCAGAAAAAAATTTATTTCTTTGCCGAGTGTTTTTTTTTGTGGACACTCGGCAACCCCCCTTTGCCGAGTGTTTTTAGCGCAGCACTCGACAAATAACTTAGTTGCCAAGTGTCCGAGAAAATACACGGCAAACATAAAAACACTTAACAAATTTGAGAATTCTAGTAGTGTATATATACACTATGTCTATATATGCTGTAAAAACCATGTATCTAGAAAAGTCTGACCAATTGACTTGCAATTTGGAACGGGGGAGTATTAGATTTTTGAAGTATCCATACACTAACTTTGTTATTTAAAGTAAAACTTAGCAATGTTTTAACTAAATGTAATGGTATGTAGCGATAGAATCTTCACACACGAACGAGATATATAAGATGGTCAATTAAAATTAATTGACATCTAGTTGGTGTCATGTTTTGTCACTTGTAATATATGCCACCCAACCGTTGTCATATGATGTGTCGATGGATTATTATTCTTGAGCAACTTGGTGCTAAAAAGTTTAATGCTTTTCTACTATGTGTAGGTTTTGCATTCATATACACTCAAATTAAATCATCTCTGAATATATGTGTCAACAGAATATCGTCGACAGTCCACCGAGGGGTATCCCGCGATGGTAGATTTGTCGGTGGAAGTCCGCGTAATCAGGAACCGGATGGTGACACAAGGCGTAGAGACAACGATTTAGACAGGTTCGGGCCGTTTGATCGACGTAATACCCTACGTCCTGTGTCTTTGGTATATTGTATTGAGATATAGTAGATAGATCTAGATGGATCGTGTCCGCTAGGGGACCCCTGCCTCTTCTTATATAGTCTGGAGGGACAGGGTTACAAGTAAAGTATCATATTTGGTACTATACAATGTCTTGCGGTGCACGTCGAGCAGCGCCGTGCACGCCTTGATCTTGTGGGCCGGGCCACCTCCGATGGTGCGGCCCATGTCTTGTCTTTAAGATACCAGGGGGCATACCCCCACAGCTAGTCCTCGAGCCTGACAGTAGGTGACGTAGTCACGTGGTGCTAGGGTGAAAAAGTAGAAGACCAGACGAGCAGGCAGCCAGTTCTCGGGCGTAGCCTCAAGATGAGAACAAGCACATTTACCGCAAGGTGAAGTGTGCCCACTTAGTCCCCGAGCCTGCTGGAAGATGAAGAATGAATCTTGTAGCAGGGTCAAAGAAGTCTGAAAGCTTACCGACGTCGTCTGACATGCGCGTATCAAGACCCCAGATGTGCTGTCCAAAATCAGCACCCTGATCCGAACAACATGGAGCGGTTTGATAGCACACCGACAAGACATAGCAAGATCCGACCACCAAGGGAGCACCGAGGAGTCCCCGGCGTCACTGGCAATGACCGAGCACCGAGGAGCGAGGAGTCCCCGGCGTCGTAGGCAATGTTTGAGCACCGAGGACCGAGGAGTCCCCAACGTCGCTGGTGATGTCCAAGCATCGAGGAGCGAGGAGTCCCCGGCGTCGCTGGCGATGACCGAGCACCGAGGAGCGAGGAGCCCCTGGTGTCGCTGGCGATGTCCGAGCACCGAGGAGTCCCCAGCGTAGGCGGCAATGTTCGAGCACCAAGGAGCGAGGAGTTCCCGACGTTGCTGGCGATGACCGAGCACCGAGGAGCGAGGAGTCCCCGGTGTCGCTGGCGATGTTCAAGCACTGAGGAGCGAGGAGTCCCCGGCGTCGCTGGCGATGATCGAGCACCGAGGAACGAGGAGTCCCTGGCGTCGCTGGCGATGACCGAGCACCGAGGAGCGAGGAGTCCTCGGCGTCGCTGGCGATGACCGAGCATCGAGGGGTGAGGAGTCCCCGGCGTCGCTGGCGATGACCGAGCACCGAGGAGCGAGGAGTCCCCGGCGTCGCTGGCGATGTCCGAGCACCGAGGAACGAGGAGTCCCCGGCGTCGCTGGCGATGACCGAGCATCGAAGAACGAGGAGTCCCTGGCGTCGCTGGCGATGACCGAGCATCGAGGAGCGAGGAGTCCCCGGCGTAGGCAGCGATGTCCGAGCACCGAGGAGTCCCCAACGAAGCTGGCGATGTCCGAGCATCGAGGAGCGAGAAGTCCTCGGCGTCGCTGGCGATGACCAAGCACCGAGGAGCGAGGAGTCCACGGCGTCGCTGGTGATTTCCAAGCACCGAGGAGCGAGGAGCCCACGGCGTCGCTGGCAATGACCGAGCACCAAGGAGCGAGGAGTCCCCAGCGTCGCTAGCGATGTCCGAGCACCAAGGAGCGATGAGTCTCCAGCGTCGCTGGCGATGTCCGAGCACCGAGGAGCGAGGAGTCCCCGGCGTCGCTGGTGATGATCGAGCACCGAGGAGTGAGGAGTCCCTGGCGTCGCTTGCAATGACCAAGCACTGAGGAGCGAGGAGTCCCCGGCGTAGGCGGCGATGTCCGAGCACCGAGGAGCGAGGAGTCCTCGGCGTCACTGGCGATGACCGAGCACCGAGGAGCAAGGAGTCCCCGGCGTCGCTGGCGATGACTGAGCACCGAGGAGAGAGGAGTCCCCAGCGTCGCTGGCGATGACCGAGCACCGAGGAGCGAGGAGCCCCCGGCGTCACTGGCGATGACCGAGCACCAAGGAGCGAGGAGTCCCCTGCGTTGCTGGCGATGTCCGAGCACCGAGGAGCGAGGAGTCCTTAGCGTAGGCGGTGATGTCCGAGCACCGAGGAGCGAGGAGTCCCTGATGTCGCTGGCGATGACCGAGCATCGAGGAGCGAGGAGTCCCCAGTGTCGCTGGCGATGACCGAGCACCGAGGATTCCCCGGCGTCGCTGGCGATGACCGAGCATCGAGGAGCGAGGAGTCCCCGGCGTCGCTGGCGATGACTGAGCACCGAGGAGCGAGGAGTCCCCAGCGTTGCTGGCGATGACCGAGCACCGAGGAGCGAGGAGTCCCTGGCGTCGCTGGCGATGACCGAGCACCGAGGAGCGAGGAGTCCCTGGCGTCACTGGCGATGACCGAGCACCGAGGAGCAAGGAGTCCCTGGCGTCACAGGCGATGTCCGAGCACCAAGGAGCGAGGAGTCCCCGGCATCGCTGGCGATGATCGAGCACCGAGGAGCGAGGAGTCCCCGGCGTTGCTAGCGATGACCGGTCACCGAGGAGCAAGAAGTCCCCGGCGTCGCTAGCGATGACCAAGCACCGAGGAGTCCACGACGTAGGCGGTGATGTTCGAGCACCGAGGAGTCCCCGACGTAGCTGGCGACGTTCGTGTGGTAAAGTGTGCCCACTTAGTCCTTGAGCACGAAGAATCCGAGCACTGAGGAGTAACCGACGTAGCTGGCGATGAAGCACGAGCGGCGAACAGTCTGGTCAACTGGTCGGCGGCGAAGTGAGCATTGAGTAGAAGCGACCGGCGAACAGTCCGATCAACTGGTCGGCGATGGAGTCCATGAACCAAGCGGTCTGACTAGTTGATCGGTGGAGAAGTCCAAGCACTAGGTGGTCCGATCACCTGGACGATGATCCTACAATACAAACATGTAGAACGGGTAGTACATGATGTAAAAATAAATGAACTCTGGAGAAAAATCAGCAATGGTGATGAAATAGCGTAAGTAGCTCGGCGATTAGTTGGTGTGAAGATGTATTTATATTTAATATAAACCGCCCGACCAGTTAGTGTGTAGCTGAGTCTCTAGCCCTAGCTAGCCCATAGTCCATAACGTCGAGCGTGGAGCCCGTGCACGTGTAGGAGGAACAGGCGTGACCAAAGAGCCGCTGCCGACCACCCATAACGCAGAGCGCGGAGCCCGTAGCACGTGTAGGGAGGAGCCGAAGATAGGGCCGTCTTTGGAGGCGTCCGAGCATCAACATGACTATTCGAGGGTTCGGAAAATCGTTTGGATAGCAAATATGGAGAAAACAGCTCGAAGAAACATTATGGCGATATACGAAGATCGGAGAATATTTAGAAGAATATTAAAGCGTGACTTAGCTTTAGACTGAGCGTCTGGTCGGCGACATATGGCGTTATCTGGTCGACGGAGGATGGATGTCTCCAACATGGTCGACGAATCTACCCCTCAGGGAATGTTGGTAAGCGGCGGCGGCGTTGGTGAACCCAAAGGGTAGAGCCGCGACTCCTGGAGTTTTCCGAGCAGCCTCCGATAGATCTAGATCGGAGGGTGGTCGGCGCTGAACCAGAGTGTCCAGAGCCGATTCGACGATGGAGAGGCAATCGACGAGCTTTGGACCGACCCGATAGATGGACTCGATCAGATTATCGTTGTTGATCTGCCTCCTCTGGTAGCGAAGAAGCGGGCGGCGAGTTGTTGATAAAGGTGACCTCAGAGGTGGTTTCGAGATCGGATCTGCTGTAGCATGTGCTGATGTAGCCAGCGATGAATCATCATCGTGGACTGGCCTGGATCTCCACGAGATTGATGACGAGAACACGCTGTTGATTTGAGGTCCATCTGGCTCGCCATGGATCAAGCGCACACCCCTACCTGGCGCGCTATCTGTCGATAGAATATCGTCGGCAGTCCACCGAGGGGTATCCCGCGATGGTAGATTTGTCGGTGGAGGTGCGCGTAATCATGAACCGGATGGTGACACAAGGCGTAGAGACAACGATTTAGACAGGTTCGGGCCGTCTGATCGACGTAATACCCTACGTCCTGTGTCTTTGGTGTATTGTATTGAGATGTAGTAGATAGATCTAGATGGTTCGTGTCCGCTAGGGGACCCCTGTCTCTCCTTATATGGTCTGGAGGGACAGGGTTACAAGTAAAGTATTATATTTGGTACTATACAATGTCTTGCGGTGTACGCCGAGCAGCGTCGTGCACGTCTTGATCTTGTGGGCCGGGCCACCTCTGATGGTGCGGCCTATGTCTTGTCTTGAGGATACCGGGGGGCATACCCCCAATATGCCTAATAGAAAGTAATGATTTTGCATTCTACAGAGAGGTGGATTATTAATAATCAACTTTGCCACAATGTTTTTCCTGAACCTATGTATGTAGAAGTGGCTGGACGATGCGCTTCACGCGAATAAAGGAATGGGCCGATGGGCGTTTTAACAAATGAATACATGTTCTATTTGGGAAAGGTGGTCTCGTGTATTTGGAAAAGCATAGCATATATACGGTACCTTTTCCAGAAAGAGCGGCAAACCCCTTTTGCCTGGTTTTATCATTGGAAAATGGAAATAGACAAAAGGTTATGGAAACATGCACGGAGATAAAGCTTAGGTCATCTCTTGACATCTTCAATATGGGCCCCGTTTGCTGGTCTGAAACTGAAACTGGCTGGTTTTGTGAGAAAGAAATACTGTAGCAGCTGGTTGATGAACAATGTTTTTGTGAGGGAAGTCAGCCGGCTGGTCTGGACCATCCAGACTAGCGAACGCGCCCATGGTGTCACTTCAGCTACTTTTCTGTCCACGCAAGCAGCTCTGCGAATACAAGGTGGATATACGTCCATGTGTTTATGTGATTTAGTGATTGTCAAGAGATGTTTGGAGCTTTGGTTTAGGCTGTTGAGATTAACTATGTCACAAGTGAGTGGTGTGTGCAACATGTCTCATGCTTTCTTATATGTGTTGAGCGCGAAATAGTCGATAACAATGAAGAAGGTCGACCGAGGAGTCTGTACACCATGGACTAGGGCCAGTGGGATGGACGTGGAGACTTGACCCAAAACCGAAGGCCTCCGGATGGACCATGGATGGTTAACTTCTAACACTATGTCCCGTCAGCTTCACATCTCCGCCAGATCCGTTTTTCATCTACAAGCCGCTGCATGCACTTTCGTCAGGTTTGTTTAGCAGCTGACTGCGGGAAATGAACAGGCGATGGGCGAAAATGAACAGACGTTGGGCCATTAAGGAGAGAAAGGAACTGAGGCTACTATTAATTTTTTTGGATGTAATATTATTTTTATATATACTCGTATTTGGTTAAACTAAAAAAATAACTTTTCTCGAAAAAAGATGTGTTTAGATATTCTGGGAAGGGAGTGCCAATTATAGAGGAAAAGAGTAAAGGCCATCTATGGTCCTGCGTTGTCGTCTTGCCATAGGAAGACGATGCCTTTTTCCCATATCTTTGCCATAGTTTAGTTTCTGGATTGCACAACGCTATCTGTAGCTACGAATTGTGACGATGCCTGCTTTTGCAAAAGCTAGCGGAATTATTGGAATCTCTTGGCACCGTCAATCTCTCTGCAACGTGCACTACTGCCAATGAATTGCATACGATGCGCTAGCTGAGCTCAGAGCTGAGCCTCTCAGACCAGCAGCACGCTTGCATCTGTTCCTCGCGATTATGCATGATTCGTGTCTGCCTGCCGGCCGGTGATTAAACAATTAGTATATGTTGCAATTTGCAAGTGGAGTGACAACGGAGTAGGAACGTGCAGAGATGGATGATGCATCAGTGGTCAAAGGACGATATAGCCCAATGTGGAGAGGGCTCGAATTTTCCTTTTCCGCCGCGCGACTCGTCTTGTCATATTCCTATCCATAGCTAGACGAGCTTGTTGCTAGAGAGTGGTGGTCTGTTGGAGCTATGAGGTATAGCATCGGTCGAACTGCCATGAAGAGGCGATGCATCTGGATCAAACCGAAATAGAAATAAGGATGGACGGGCATCCTGATCGCCAGGCAACGGTGGACTTTATTTGGCTAAAGACAAAAAAAAAAAAACTAGGGTAGCAGTCTAGTACTACTAAAGATGAAACCTATTTTCACGTCTAAAATTGTCCCTCAAATAGTCCCCTGATTCAAAGATAACAGTCGCTACGCTTCCCTATATATATTAGAGCAAAACTAACAATATAGTCCGCTGCTGGTTATATAAACATTTATAGCTCTGTATCAGCCAACCTATATAGTAATGAATTATTAGAGATATTTCATCATTAACATATGACTCACTTTCTTCCCTCATAGATTTTCTTGAAACTCGTGCCTCATCTGACTGTAAACTTATAACTCACTTCTCTTTTCTCTTATCCACCTCAGCATAAAGCCCACTCTTATCCTCTTAGAGCAAGTATAATATGAGGCTGTAAGCCGGCTGAATGCTGAGGTGGAGGAGAGAAGAGAAGAGAAGCGGGTTGTACACTTACAGCCGGCTTAGACATAGGAACCGAGAAACTTTGCGAGAGAGACAAGTGGACCATATATTAATAGTGAAAAACTAACTACTGGTAGCACCAATTGAATAACAGCTTGTCCAACACCGGTTGAGATGGTTTGGACATCTCCAACGAAGACCTCCAGAGGCACCGGTGCGTAGTGGAATTCTAAGCCAAGATAGTAACGTGAAGAGAGGCAGAGGAAGACCGAAATTGACTTGGGTAGAGGCAATAAAAGAAGACTTGAAATGATAGAATATACTCAAAGACTTAACTTTAGATAGGAGTGCTCGAAAAACATATATTCATGAACCTGAACCTTGATTGCTTCTGTTGGGTTTCAACTGTAGCCTACCCCAACTTATTTGGAACTTGAATGCTTTGTTATCGTTGTCGTTCGTATGGGTGGGCTGAGAAAAGACTATAAAGATCTTGCAGCCGACTGTATAATTAGTCTTGCTCTACGGTGTTAGTAAGATCCATGTCATCAAATTAAAATCCTCTCTCGAGGAGAGAGAATTGAAGAAAGAGAACGGTACTTAACTGCCCGGCTGCAGCACATGCAACGAGAAAAAGCTCCCTCCCACCCAATTCCATATATTCTTTTGCTGCTCTCCTATTTATTCTTTGCAACCAACTCATTAGCATGCCTAGTATACAAGCCTACACTCCTAGCTCGCTAGCAGCCGCTGCGGGCGGGGCTTATATTATCCTTGCTGTTATTATACTTGCTTTTACTTTCTTTTCATTTTTTTTGTCATGTCAAACTTCTTTAATAATAAAATAGGCTTTAGCTTTTTTGCCATGTCAATCTTTTTTTAGAGCAAGGCTAATAATATAGCCGGTTTGCTGGCTGTAAGGTTCCTTGCAGCCTTCTCTCAACCCACTCATATAGTAGTTAACTCTTTACTGTTAATACATGGTCCACTTGTCTCTCTCACAGACTTTCTTGGTTCTTGTACCCAAGCCGGCTGTAAGCTTACAGCCCGTTTCTCCTCTCTCTCCTCCACCTCAGCATTTAGTCGGCTTACAGCCTGCTATTATACTTGCTCTTAATATGGGAAAACTACCTGAGCCAGGCGTCACTTGAGACGTTCGATTTCGAGCGACTGGGATCGGATGCGCATACCTGGCCAGCACTCCCATGCCAGGGTTGCACCCAAACATACCCTTTTATCTCGTGTTCGTTTGTAAAAAAATGAATGCACGACATGCATTCTAACATATATTAATCTAGCATTGATCTAGAATCTTTAGAACGATAATAATAATAACATGAATCCATTTATACAAAGTTATTACAAGTTTTTTGGTTTTATTATGTTTTTATTCCTCGGATATGGTAGTACAAGTCATGGTATCTGAACGTACATCCCTAAACACCAACACCACCCTCCTCCACACACACCATGCACCACTAGGATGCACACTAGACCTAGAACCTATACTAGGCCATAAGATCATAACACACATCTACAATTTGCAAAGACCAGAGCTTCGCTAGTGAGGAGCGTGCCGTCTCCCTTTGTGATCTATAGGCCTATCTATGGCGGTTAACAAAAATTGACGTGTAGCCTGTCCGTCCTAATTATTACCTACCACTTAAGAAAACTGGCACAAATGTTTTAGATTAAAACATCAACTAGTTTTGCAACTTTAATATAAAGTTGGTGTTCATCCGGCTTTATTTGGGGAAATTGTGAACTTTTGTGCTGTATCTCTTTTTAGAGACAGGTTAAATTACCAACCACAACTAAAAAATGATTTCTGAATGTGATTGGTGTTTTGAACTGCACCTTATTTGTAGAGGGAGTTGGTGTTACAAACCACATCTAAAAATGCTAGAAGCACTAACCACTTCCCCCAAAAAAAATCAATTTATAATATAAAAGAAGTTCATCAGTAAAACTATTTTCAGAAATGGTCTTTTAACAACCACAGCTAGGAAAAAAACCCAAATGCCTCAAAAATAATTTTGCTATTAGTGAAACTGGTAAAAAAATACCTTTTGTTTGTCATGATACATTATTTTTTTTTAAAAAAAAATTGCTTGTAATTATTAATTAGTCACAATGGGAGTTTCATTCCGATTTGAAACCCAAAGTATACTGTTACCCATGCATAGGAAACTGAATGAAACTCCACTAGGAGTGAACTGAGTGAAAATCCATTCAGATCATTCATTTCATGACATCATGCATCATTTCAATATTTATGTCTATGAAACTGCCATGCGTCGTGGATTTTGTTTTATTTCAGCATCCACATCTCATTATTGGAAACAGTATAATGAAACCTAACACTGGAAATAGCCTAAAGGGCAAGTACATTGATCTTTCTCGTAGATGGTCTCATGTAGGTGCCACGTAATTTTAAGAGAACTTAATAGATAATATGTACAATTGTTGTTTTCTAAGTTGTCTCGTGTAACTCACAATTCCTTAATACAACAACAACAACATAGCCTTTCAGTCCCAAGCAAGTTGGGATAGGCTAGAGTTGAAACCCACCAAGAGCTTTACATCCTAGAAATAAAATTGCAAATTATAATTCTAGGGCCTTCAAAACTAATCATAGGCAGATCTACAGATGTCTAAAAAGATAACACGCCAAGTTGACCAATAACTAGATGAATAACCATGTCATGCAAAGCATCATAAGGAATAATCAAGACTGATATGATGAACCAAACAAATGAAAAGCCATACAACAACAACAACAAAGCCTTTAAGTCCCAAACAAGTTGGGGTAGGCTAGAGTTGAAACCCAGCAAAAGCAATAATCAAGGTTCATGCACGTGAATAGCTGTTTTCCAAGCACTCCTATCTAAGGCTAAGTCTTTGGGTATATTCTATCCTTTCAAGTCTCCTTTTATTGTCTCTACCCAAGTCAACTTCGGTCTTCCTCTGCCTCTCTTTAAGTTACTATCCTGGCTTAGGATTCCACTACGCACGGGTGCCTCTGGAGGTCTCCGTTGGACATGTCCAAACCATCTTAACCGGTGTTGGACAAGTTTTTCTTCAATTGGTGCTACCCCTAATCTATCATGTATATCATCGTTTCGAACTCGATCCCTTCTTGTACGACTGCAAATCCAACGCAACATACATATTTCCGCGACACTTATCTGTTGAACATGTCGTCTTTTCGTAGACCAACATTCTATACCATACAACATAACAGTTCTAATCGTCATCCTATAAAACTTGCCTTTTAGCTTCTGTGGTACCCTTTTGTTACATAGGACACCAGATGCTTGACGCTACTTCATCCACCCTGCTTTGATTCTATGGCTAACATCTTCATCAATATCCCCATCTCTCTGTAGCATTGATCCTAAATATCGAAAGGTATCCTTCCTAGGCACTACTTGACCTTCCAAACTAATATCTTCCTCCTCCTGAGTAGTAGTGCCAAAGTCACATCTCATATACTCAGTTTTAGTTCTACTGAGTCTGAAACCTTTGGACTCCAAAGTCTCCCGCCATAACTCTAGTTTTTGATTCACTCCTGTCCGGCTTTCATCAACTAGCACTACATCATCCACGAAAAGCATACACCAAGGGATGTCCCCTTGTATGTCCCTTGTGACCTCATCCATCACTAAGGCAAACAGATAAGGGCTTAAAGCTGACCTTTGATGTAGTCCTATCCTAATCGAGAAGTCATCCATATCTCCATCACTTGTTCGAATACTAGTCATAACATTGTTGTACATGTCCTTAATGTGCCCGACGTACTTCGTTGGGACTTTATGTTTGTCCAAAGCCCACCACATAACATTCCTTGGTATTTTATCATAAGCCTTCTCCAAGTCAATAAAAACCATGTGTAGGTCCTTCTTCTTCTCCCTATACCGCTCCATAACTTGTCTTATTAAGAAAATGGCTTCCATGGTTGATCTTCCGAACATGAAACCAAATTGGTTCATAGAGACCCGCGTTATTGCTCTCAAACAATGCTCGATAACTCTCTCCCATAGCTTCATAGTATGGCTCATCAACTTAATTCTTTGGTAATTAGTACAACTTTGAATATCCCCTTTATTCTTGTAGATCGGTACCAATATACTTCTTCTCCACTCGTCAAGCATCTTGTTCGATCGAAAAATATGGTTGAATAGCTTGGTTAGCCATACTATAGCTATGTCCCCGAGGCATCTCCACACCTCGATTGGGATACCATCCGGTCCCATCGCCTTACCTCCTTTCATCATTTTCAACATCTCTCTGATCTCAGATTCTTGGATTCTCCACACAAAGCACCTATTGGTGTCATAAAAAAAGTCATACACTGAAAGGTTGTGTCCGTATTCTCACCATTGAATAATTTGTCAAAATACTCATGACATCGATGTTGGATGTCATCCTCCTTCACCAAGAGATGCTCCCTTTCATCCTTAATGCACTTAACTTAGTTGAAGTCCCTTGTCTTTCTCTCACAAACCCTAGCCATCCTATAAATGTCCTTCTCTCCTTCCTTCATACTCAAATATTGGTAAAGATCATCATACGCTCTACCCTTTGCCACACTTACATCTTGCTTTGTAGTCTTCTTTGCCACCTTGTACTTCTCTATGTTGTCCACACTCCTGTCATGGTACAAGTGTTTATAGCATTCTTTCTTCTTAATAGCCCTTTGGACTTCCTCGTTCCACCACCAAGTATCTTTAGCCTCGCCTCCACTTCCTTTGGTTACTCTATACACCTCTGAGGCCACCTTCTGAATGTTGGTTGCCATCTTCTCCCACATGTTGTTTATGTCCTCTTCTTCCTTCCAAGAGCCCTCTTTGATAACCCTTTCCCTGAATACCTCTGACGTCTCCCCTTTCAATTTCCACCACTTTGTTCTTTTAATCTTAGCTTGTTTATCCCTGCGGGCACGCACCTGAAAACGAAAGTCTACCACCAAAAGCTTATGTTGAGAAATAACACACTCCCTTGGTATCACCTTGCAACCCAAGTATGCTCGTTTGTCCTTTCTTCTTGTGAGGACAAAGTCAATCTGGCTAGAGTGATGTCCGCTACTGAAGGTCACTAGATGAGATTCTCTCTTTCTAAAGAAAGTGTTGGCTATCATCAGGTCAAAAGCTACCGCGAAGTCCAGAACTTCTTCCCCCTCCTGATTCCTACTACCATACCCAAAATCTCCATAAACTGCCTCGAAACCTATGCTTGTAGTACCTACATGTCTATTAAGATCTCCAATAAAAAGCTTCTCACTACTAGGTACAACTCTAATTAGGCCATCTAAGTCTTCCCAGAACTTTCTCTTAGCACTCTCATCGAGGCCTACTTGGGGGCATACGCACTTATTACGTTCAAGACCATATCACCAACGACAAGCTTGACTAAGATAATCCTATCTCCTTGCCTTCTCACTCCCACCATATCATTCTTGAGGCTCTTATCAATCAAAACTCCTACTCTATTTCTATTCGCGACTGTCCCTATGTACCAAAGCTTGAAATCTGTATTGTCCACCTCCTTCGCCTTCTGACCCTTCCATTTAGTCTCTTGAATGCATAATATATTTACACGCCTCCTAGTCGTGGTATTAACTAATTCTCTTAACTTACCTATAAGCGACCCTACATTCCAACTACCTAAATGGATCCTAGTTGGTTCGACTAGCTTCCTTACCCTTTGCACCCGTCGACTCAGATGTGAAGACCCTTGCTCATTTTTCACTACACCCGGGCTCCGATGTAGCACGCCACTAAGGAAGCGATGACCCGATCCTTGCTCATTTCACACCATGCCCAGATCGTGACATGACGCGTCACCAAGGGGGTGTCGACCCGACCCTTGCCCATTTAACACCATACCCGGGTTTCGATATGGCGCGTCGCTAAGAGGGTTACGCCCCAACGGTTTTCTTTCAGGTTTCATCTCTATTACAATGGCTAGATTGAACATTGGCTCTCCATGCCTATCACAACCCTCCTCATTTACTAGGGCTTAGGACCTGCTATGTTGAGACAACATAGGCGGAGTTAACTCATAATTCCTTAATGCATAGAATAAAAGTAAAGTTATGAGTTGCATGGCAACAACTTATATAATGGTAGAATAGTTATCTCATAGTCCTAAATTCACTACATGAAAAATAGTTTGTAGCAACAAGGCTTTTATTAGGGGCGGCTGGCATTGGAGCAGCCCCTACAGTGGCGTGCTCGGGCTCCAGCACAACAGCCGCTCCTATAAATGGCATAGTAGGGGCGGTTGGTAATACGAGCTGCCCCTACAAATGCATCGATTTGTAGGGGTAGCTGAATCACCAGCCGGCCCTACAAATGCCCGCTGTATATACAACAACCTTCTTCCACCTCGGGCCACTCTCTCCAACCCAAGCAAAAAAGGTTGGGAGGCCTTGTGCTCCTCCCAAAAATTGCTCTACTAAGGAGGGAGGTTTTGATCTCAAATACTTTGGTGGAGAGGTTGTACAAGGTAAGAAAATGCTATCCCAAGCCTTTATTTGAAGTTTTAATGGTTGGTTAGTGATCGTAATTAGAGTTTTGCTTTTCTCTCTCTTCTATGGTGTTTGAGCTTTGTATGAAGCAAATTAGACTCTAGTTTTGAAGTTATTAGTGTAAATTAGTTAGATAAATGAGATTACACCATTTATTAGTCGACCTTGCTTGATTTTAGTTGAGACTACACCCTAGTTTCATGTACATATAGATTTAGATCTAGATCTAGGGTTTTTTATATTTTAATTTTGTAAATTTATGTTTCATGAAATTGGAATAGATTTACATGAAAGGTAGTGGGTAAAATATTAATTGTTGTAATTTGTTGTCTTTAAAATTATTTATTTTAATTAATAAATATATATTTTTAATTATTTATTGATAAATAGGCCATTAATTAATTGCCCTCTACCATGGTGTGTGTTTGATATGCTTCATGTAATTTTATTTTATATTTATATTTATATATATCTAAAGTATATAGAATTATTGTCAAGTAATTAATTATTAATTTGTTTCCTTTACATATATATATCTGAATTAGTAGTCCTTTAATGTATTTTCTTTGATTGTTGTGTTTTAAAAGATGGAGTACAGGAAGTCTTGGATGTATGGTTCGTTAAGGTTCAAGGCAGGTTTCCGTGAAGAGGTGGACAAATTTATTGAAGCCACAGAGAAGCATGCAATGACATTGACAGAGAATAAGGATACAATTATTTGTCCCAGCAAAGATTGCAAGAACCTTGTGGTATGGATAGATGTGAGTATCATCAGAGAACATTTGATTGTGCGAGGATTTGTTGAGGACTACATAGTATGGATTCATCATGGTGAAACAACGGTTGTTGATAATGATGATTGTCGATAGAATATCGTTGGTAGTTCTCCGAGGGGTATCCCACGAAGGTAGGTTGATTGACAAAGAGGCGTGTAATCAAGAACAAGAAGGCAATAGAAACACATGAGTTAGATAGGTTTAGGCCATCAGTATGACGTAATACCCTACTCTTGTGGTCTGTTGGATTGTATTGGCTATCGTATGATATTGCGTGTGTTTGGAGGGGGTCCCTGCTCGCCTTATATAGTCTAGGGGGTTAGGTTACAAGTTGGTTAGATCTGAGAGATAACTAAAAAGTAATAATAGATTACAGGAATCATGGGATCATATGTGTCCTAACAGATCTCGTAGCATCTTCAGGATATCTTCCCAGTATATTGCGGGAGGCGCTTGAGCAGAGTCGTGCCCCACAAGGTTTCATCTCATGGGCTGGGCCGCCCCTAGGGGCGTAGCCCATGTGGTCTGCCATGGGTATCCGGGGTTATACCCCCTACAGCTAGTCCCCAAGGGCCTTGTACTCGTTGTGCAACGCCATCTTGAGCTTGTCCGAGTAGGTGCGAACAAAGCCGAGTAGTCACACTCATAGTCCGACCACCGTGATGAGTCGCCGAGTAGTTGTGAGCAGTTGTCAACCAGCGTGAACTATCGCCGAGCAGCGTGAACCGTTGTTGAGCAGTGTAACCCAAGTATAGCTTGCCATAAGGGTGTAAGAAGCTCAAGTTTAGAATCAAAAATTTCTTCACAGTGGACCAAGTGTGCCCACTTAGAGTCCGACCATAAGAAAAAGAGATAGTCTTCTTCAGCTTCAAGAGGCGCGGAGTCTTCCAAATTAAAGCAAACACACTCACCGCAAGGTGTAGTGTGCTCACTTAGTCCCCGAGCCTGACAGTAGATGACGTAGTCATATGGTGCTAGGGTCCAAAGTAGAAAAATAGTAAAAGACCAGCCGAACAGGCAGCTAGTCCCCGGGCATAGCCCTGAAATGAGAAAAAGCCCATTCATCGCAAGGTGAAGTGTGCCCACTTAGTCCCTGAGCCTAACAGTAGGTGACGTGGTCACATGGTGCCATGGTCAGAAATAGCAGTTGATTGAATAAATATCCCTGATGCAGTAAGGAACCAAGATGTAATGCTAATGCAGTCCCTGAGCCACAAGAGGAAATCTTGGAGAAAACAAAATCACAGAGAAAATACCAGAGTAATGGTTGTACAGTAGTAATTTCTGAGCCATAACAGTTGGCGGAGAAGTCAGTGAATATTCGGCGAGCCGTAACAGATTGCGGAGATAAATGGGTGATATGGGCCATGGTTGTGCAAAAGCCTAGGTAACGGCCCACCTTGATGTTGTGGAGAATTCATAGAGGCGCAAATCCAGGAACGGTTTCCCAAAAACCCTTAAATGCAAAAGGGTGGGTGGAGTGCTTTATAACTGTGCCACCGCACCTCACGCTCCCACATTTGCCACTTTGCCATTTCGTCTTCCTCCTTAGCCGTCACACTTTCAGATTCATACGTGGTTTCGCTGCCAATCCTGAATCAGATCTGAGACATGGCGCCGAAGAAGGGAGCTGTGAAACCGAAGAGAGCGGCCACCGTAGCCAACCATGATGGGGAATGGGTGCCATCGAGGATGGGGGAGGCGGAGATCAATAGGATGGTGGAGACAGGCGTCCTTCTTGATTGAGTCACCGTCGGATGGCGGCTAGCCAGTGGTGAGCCTTTCCCTATGCCTCATACTGATGAAGTAGTGGTGTTTGAGGATTATTTCTAGCGCGGGTTGGAATTTCCTGTTCATCTTTTCCTGAGGGATCTGTTGGAGTTCTAGGCTATTAGTCTATGCAATCTCCACCCAAACACCATCTTGCACATCTCAATCTTTATCCACTTCTGCGAAGCATATCTGTGGGTTCTTCCGCACTTCAATCTCTTCAGACACCTGTTCTGGTTGAAGAAGAAAGGCGGCGGTGGTTCCAAGGTGGTCGGCGGAGTGTATCTGCAACTCTGAGATGGAATGGCGAGCGAGTACATCACTGTATCGCTAAATACTTCTCTGAAAGGGTGGAACACTAGGTGGTTCTATATGAAGCAAAGCCATCTTGCTATCAGCTGTGACGTCGGCCACATCCCGGAGAACCAAAAGAGTTGGTCGGAGAAACCGAGCAGTGTCAACATGGAGCAGGTGAGGGAGCTCCTCAACCTGATAAAAGGCATGGAGATTAATGGTGGACTGGTGGTGGCAAGCTTCATAGTGCGCCGCGTCCAGCCCTATAAGGAGAGGGCCCACCCGGGCTTTGACTTCAATGGCGACGATGACGACTCTCGGGAGAGACCGGGGAGGCTGAAGAGGAGTGAAGTGCTAGAGCGGGCTACAGAGCTATTCGCTCCAAATGCCTCGTTTAGCATGTCAAGGTAGACGAGGGCCTTCAACTATACAAATCTACCTCCTCAGGTAACCATCCCAATTGTTTTGTTCATGATGCTTTTTATTGACGATTGTTGCCAAGTTGTGAACTGATTCACTTATGCAAAGATCAATTCATAGGAGAGAGCGGTGCACTTCTCGGGGGTCCTAAGGGGTGATTAGCCACAAGCAGTAGACGCTCGGCCACCGGCTCGGCCTTAAGAAGATGCGGCTAGTGCTTTGTCAGAGTCCAAAGGCATAGACACTGGTCGGATGGAGAGTACCCCCCTAGTATCAGAGAAAGTCTGGTGAAGCAGGCAGCAGCAGATGAGCCAGCCCAAAAAAAGACGAAGACAGTGGGTGCTATTCCCCACAAACCGAGTGGCATCTCGCTTGGTGGTGACCAGGCCACTCGGACATGAAGTGTGGTGATGTCTGAGTGGTCAGATGATGATGGGGCTCTAGTAGCTCCTTCTCTAAGCATGATGACGCCTCCGTGCAGCACACACATGGAGGAGCAACCGAAAGGAGGGGAGGGAGTCCCCGAGCAGTGGGAGAAGGGAATCCCAACACCGTAGGCTAGGGAAATCCTAGAGCAGTAGGCGGAGGAAAGGCCGACGGTAGAGACTACGGGACCTCCACCCTAGGGCACACAAGTTGACCCCAGGACCGCACCTAGGGGCTCAGGTCGGCAGCGCCGATTTAGGAAATTGTACCAGCAGGCCAGCACATAAGTATCCTTGCCTCGGAGTTATTTTGCTATCATTTGCTTATCTCTTTTGGCGATTGATGAGCTAGTCTAATGTAGGGTGAGGCGTATGGAGGAAATGACCCTGCCTGTCCAGGTTGACGAGCCACCGAAGGCTAGTCCCAGGGTGAAAGAGATGCCGGTGGAACCCGTCTCAGAGTCCTCGGGTGCTCGCGGCCTACGGAGGAGTCGACCGCCACTGCTAGCAAACTTGGCGGCGGTGAACACTTGGCACCGACAGCAGACGATGCCCGGGGCAACAGCGAAAGCCACTAAGTCTTCAGCGGTGAATGCAGGAGGTGCTGGTGCCGTGCCTGAGTCTGGGGCAGCTAAGCCAGTGGCACCCGAGGAGCAGCTAGTGCCTTTGGAGGCATCGCAGTGTGTGGTCAGACCAGCTGTTTGGCCATGGAGCCCCCCAGTGGTGCCTCTAGCCACGACGGAGGAGGACGAGGTGGAAGAAATCGACCGTGAAGAACCTCAACCCCAAGCTATCTGAATCCTCCACAAATGCGGCGACGAGGTGGTGGTTGTTGAGGAGGAGGACACCACCAAGGAGCTGAAGAGACTGGAGTCCGCCCTTGCAGGAGTGATGAAATAGATCAAGGTTAGTACTATATCTGTAATGTTCATCTTTGTCATTGGAGATTGTTCTGCTTCATAATCTTGGTGTTTTTGCAGGGGATAACTCAGACTTTCGAGCAGCGGTGCTAGCTGATAAAGAGGATGGAGCCCCTCGCTGAAGAGAATGAAAAATTCAAGGAGGCGATGAACCTTATGGAGAAGAACATTCAGAGGGCCCAGCGCGAGCGAGACCTTGCTGAGTCCAACGCGCAGGACCTAGAGTACCAGAAGGGCATCCTATCCAAGCAGCTGGCGACCGTGTCTGAGCAGCTGCGTGGCAAGTCGAAGCAGCTGGCCACTATCTCTGAGCAGTTGTCGAGTGCCTCTGAGTAGCTGGAGCAGAAGTTCAAGCAGCTCAGGAATGTGTCCGAGCAGAAAACATGTATGGCATATCGGCAAATATGATTTGTATTGTTGAACAACCATATCTTTGGTGATGACTATTTTGCTTGTAGAGTAAGATGCAGAGCTTGGCCAGCTACGCCAAGCCATCGATCAACTCCGAGAGGAGAAGGCGAAGGAGACAGGGCGAGCAGACAAATTGGCCAAGGAGCTAAAAGATGAGTACTTCCTAGTTGGAGTTACTATTGAAGTAGTTTCCTTGCTTGATGGAACCGTGTAATGCTTGCAGACTACCGTCAGAGGGTCACGGCGTAGTTTGATGTGCTAGAGCAGGAGGCCAGCACCCAGTGGAACAGGCTTAATGTTGTGGTTGCTGGAATCAAACTGGTGCTCGACTGTGTCGACCTAGAGGTGGTTCCTCATCCTGACGGCAGACCACCGCGTCTAGACACCATCATCGAGAGGTGCAAAGCGGCGTGGGAGAATTTCAAGGGCTTCAACCACGATGCCATTATTACTGCCATTACTCATGCCCTTGCGGTGGTTTAGTCCCACTATCCAGCCATTGACCTTTAGGCGATAGGGGGACGGATTCGCTGAAGGGATGGGTGAGGCGGAGCACCAATAGCTAGAGGATGAGGTGGAGGATGTAGCGAAGAAGCTGGCCGATGACATCGACCTGTTCGGTGAGATGGTTAGTGATGGCGAAGCTCAGTGATCTGCTCAGAGAGTCACGCTATATTATCTGGAGAAAGTAGTTAGAATGCGCAAGAGAGAGAACAAACATTTATGTATTTGTATAAATGTTGACATGTGCATGTTTATGTAGTTTTTAATGTTGCGATGAAGAAATCATTACAGTATTAACCCTAACACAATTATATGTAGTATAAGTAGCGTATGAGCAGTTAGTTCGTTATTGAACTTCTTTGGCCTTAGCTAGCCCATAGTCCATAACATCGAGAGCGGAGCCCGTGCAAATGTAGGAGAAATAGGCGTGGCCAAGGAACCACAACCGTCCACCCATAACACAGAGCGTAGAGCCCATAGCACGTGTAGGGTGAGATCGGAGACTGGGTCTTCTCCATAGAGAATAGAGCGGAACATGTGCTACTCGGCGGTTGGCGAAATAACTTAGAGATAAACATAGTATAAGTGGCATCCGAGCAGTTAGTTCTTTACTGAGCTCTCGGCCTTAGCTAGCCCATAGTCTATAACATAGAGCGCGGAGCCCATGCACGTGTAGGAGGAACAGGCATGACTAAGGAACCACAGCCGACCACCCATAATGCAGAGCGTAGAGCTCGTAGCATGTGTAGGGAGAGATCGGTGACTGGGTCTTCTCCATAGAGAACAGAGCGGAATGTGTGCTGCTCGGCGGTTGGTGAAATAAGTTGGAGATAAACGTAGTATAAGTGGCGTCCGAGCAGTTAGTTCTTTACTGAGTTCTTGGCCTTGGCTAGCCCATAGTCCATAATGTCGAGCGTGGATCCCATGCACGTGTAGGAGGAACAGGCGTGACTAAGGAATCATAGCCGACCACCCATCACATAGAGCGTGGAGCTCGTAGCACATGTAGGGAGAGATTGGAGACTGAGTCTTCTCCATAGAGAATAGAGCGAAACATGTGCTGCTCGGCGATCGGTGAAATATCTTGGAGATTTGGAGAAAAATTGATCAGCGATTTGGAGAAAACTATTTGATGAAATATGTTGGAGATTTGGAGAAACATGATCGGCGATTTGGAGAAAACTATTCGGTGAAATACGTTGGAGATTTGGAGAAACATGGTCGACGATTTGGAGAAAACTGTTCGGCAAAAAATGTTGGAGATTTGGAGAAACGTGGTCGGCGTAGTTATGGCGATCTCATACTAGAGTTTGTTAAGGAGTAGCTTAGAGCTCGGCGACCGTAAGTGGAGATTAAATCATAATGGAGAAAAATGGAGACAAATTATGGAGACCAAAACTTTAGTCATCATGAAGTAGAGAGTACATATCTGGAGCGTTTCAAGAAAAGAAATGTATAAGGTGCTCGATGTGCCATGAATTGGGGACATCAATTCCGTCTAAGTCATATAGGCGATAAGACCCTGGTTGGGTAACCTCTTTGACAACGTAAGGCCCTTCCCAGGGGCAGGAGAGCTTGTGCATCCCTTTAGTTTTTTGTTTTCTGTGAAGAATGAGGTCACCGACAGCAAATGAATGACCTTTGATGTTGCAGTTGTAGTACCTCTGCAAGCCTTCTAGATATTTGGCTATGCGGACGCGGGTGATCAGGCATTCCTCCTCGGCCCTGTCGATGTCCTCTATCCAAACAGCTGCGGCTTACTCTTCATCATAATTTTCCACTCTAGGTGCTCGGAAGGCAATGTCCGTTGGTAGTATGGCTTCTGAGCCGTAGACCAAGAAATATGGAGACACACCGGTGTTGTGACTAGCTTAAGTGCGTAGTCCTTAGACCATAGCTGGTAGCTCTTTGAGGCATCTGCCCAGATGCTTTTCTTCTTTCTGATATAGCCTCTTTTTGAGGGCATCAAGGATCATGCCGTTCACCCATTCGACCTAGTCGTTGGCTCTAGGATGGGCAATAGAGACGTATTTGATGGAGATGCATCGGTCTTCGTAGAAATCCCAAAAATGATGACCAATGAATGTGGTTCTGAGGTCGGTGATAATGCTATTTAGGAGACCGAATCTATGGATGATATCTTCAAAGAGCTCAACTGCTTTCTTTGCAGTAGCCAAGACAAGCGGCTTATACTCGATCCAGTTAGAGAACTTGTTGATGGCAACGTACACATACAAGAAACCACCCGGCGCTTGCTTGAAAGGCCCGATCATGTCCAGTACCCAACATGTGAAGGGCCAGGAAGCTAGGATGGTTTGCAGCTCTTGTGCCAGCACATGTCTTTGCTTGGAAAAAATTGACATCCTTCACAACATTGGATGGGGTCTTCTGCATCGGAGATGGCCGTGGGCCAGTAAAAGCCAGCTCGGTAAGCTTTGCTGACCTGGTTTCTTGGGGCCGCGTGATTACCGTAGGAACCAGAGTGAATTTCGAGAAGTACTTCACTCCCTCTTCTTGGGTGATGTATTTCTGCAGTATCTCTTCCTTAGCACTTTTCCTCATCAAGTTGCCATCCACCAGCATGTAATGCTTACTTCAATGGATTAGGCATTCGATTTTAGTCTTATCGGCGGGTACTTTGGTGCTGGTGAGGTACTTGATGAACTGTTCCCTCCAATCGGTGGCCGGCAAAGGTACCGTAAGTACCAGCTGCTTGGCAGGCAGAATTTCCTAAACTTCTTTCTCTTCCTTAATGGATGGCGCCAAGAGATCTTGAATGAAGACCCCCAGCAGAATCGTGGCGCGAGAGGAACCTAACTTGGATAGGTGGTCGGCGAGCTAATTTTGATCTCGTACCACATGGTGATACTCGATATCGTAGAACTTCCCTTCAAGCTTCCTGATTTTAGCGCAGTATGCATCCATCTTCTCACTAGAGTAGGACCAGTTTTTGTTGAGCTAGTTGATGACCAGCGCGGAGTCCCCATATACCATGACGTGCTTGATGCCGAGCTTAATAGTTATGAGGAGTCTGTGGAGACATGCTTCATATTCAGCGGTGTTATTAGAGGTCAGAAAATGTATTCAGAGAACGTATCAGAGCTTATCCTTGGTCGACATGATGAACGGAATGCCCGCACCAGCACCGTTGATGTTGAGAGCGTCATCAAAGTACATCACCTAGTGCTCGAGGTAGGTAGCGACGATGAGCTCTTGAATCTCGGTCCACTCAGTGACTAAATCAACAAGCGCCTAAGACTTGATGGTAGGCCTGCTTCTGAATTCAATGGAGTAAGTGCCGAGCTCGACAATCCACTTGATGATGTGGTCGTTGGCCTCTTTGTTGCAGAGAATGTCCCCTAGAGGGAACTCGGTGGCCACGACGATCTTATAATACTTGAAGTAGTGGTAGAGCTTGCGCGACATAATTAGAATGGCGTATAGTAGCTTTTGGACTTGAGGATAACGAGTTTTGGGCTCATTAAGGACCTTGCCGATGAAGTGGAACAGACGTTGCACCTTATAGGCGTGCCTAGCCTCCTCACGTTTGACCACAATGGTTGTGCTGATGACGCGAGAAGTAGCGGCGATGTAGATCAGGAGAGTTTCGTCTGGCCATGGCACCATCATGATCGAAGGCCTTGTTAGGAATGACTTGAGCTGCTCAAAAGTTGTATCTGCCTCCTCCGACCAGAAAAAGCGCTCGGAGGCCTTGAGGAGTTTGAAGAATGGTTGCCCTTTTTAGCCGAGGCGCAATATGAAGCGGCTTATAGTAGCCATGTAGCCTGTAAGTTTCTGTATATCCTTAACACATGTTGGTCGTTTCATGTTGGTGATGGCGGAGACCTTGTCGGGGTTGGGCTCGATGCCACGGGTGCTGATGATGTAGCCCAACAGTATACCGGATGGAACTCTAAAGATGCACTTTGAAGTGTACAGCTTCCATCGGTACCTTTTTAGGATGGCGAACGTTTCCTTGAGGTCGACGATAAGATTGTCGGTGGTCTTAGATTTGATGACCACATCGTCGATGTAAGCTTCGACGTTGTGGCCGATCTATTGATCGAGGCACATCTGGATGGCCCTTTGATAGGTCGCCCCGGTGTTCTTGAGTCCGATGGACATGGTGGTGTAGCAGTATGCACCAAAGGGTGTGATGAACGATGTCTTGATCTAGTCTTCTTCCTTGAGGGAGATCTGGTGATAGCTGTAGTAATAGTCAAGGAAGAAGAGCAGTTCATAGCCGGTGGTGGAGTCTGCAACCTCGTCTATCCGAGACAGACCGAAGGGGTCTTTAGGGCAGTGTTTGTTAAGATTAGTGTAATCAACACACATTCTCCATTCTTTATTCTTTTTTTGAACGAGAACATGGTTTGCTAACCACTCAGGATGATACACTTCTTTTAAGAATCCAACAGCTAGGAGCCATTTTATTTCTACCCAAATAGCCTCCGTCTTGTCTAGTGTGAATCGGTAGAGTTTTTGCTTGACCGGTTTGGCGGTCAGTGAGACATTCAAGGAGTGCTCGATCTTGTCCTGTGGTACCCTCGGCATGTATGTAGGTTTCTAAGCAAACACGTTGGCATTGGCATGTAGGAAGGAGATGCGTGCGCTTTCCTAGTTGGGGTCGAGGTGAGCCCCAATCTTCACGGTCTTGGAGGGGTCATCGAGGCTGAGGCCAACCTCCTTAGTTTCCTTGGACTTGGCGGAGGTGCGAGGAGGCTCTAGCGATGGGACCTCTAGGTCATCGGTGGGCATCGTCTTGGTGTCGGTGACCACACTGGCTATCTAGATGGAGAGGTCGGTGGCTTCGGCAAGGGCGAGACTCTATCTCGTAGGTGTAGGCGATGGAGAGGTTGGCCCACAAGGCCAGGACTCCTACAGGCGAAGGCATCTTTAGCACCAGGTAAGCGTAGTGCGGTACAACCATAAACTTGGCCAGAGCTGGCCGACCAAGTATGGCGTGATAGGCGGTGTTGAAGTCGGTGACGTAGAAGTTGATATGCTCAACGCGGTAGTTGCTTGCCGTGTCGAACATTACTGGTAGGGTGATCTCTCTAAGCGGTTTGGATGCCCTGCCAGGTACCACACCCTAGAAGGAGTCTAAGGGTGTGAGATCTGTTATCCCAAGGCCCAACTCCTTTAGGGCTCTAGTGAAGAGGAGATTCAGAGTGCTCCCACTGTCGACAAGCACTTTTCTAAAAAGCACTTTTTAATTGGTTGCATCAAGGACGAGGGGGAAACACCCTGTATAGGGGATGTCCACCCACTGGTCAGCCCTACTGAAGGTGATGGGGACCTTGGACCATGGGTGATAGCTGGGGTTGGCAGCGGCGTCTTCCATAGTGACAACGAGCACCCACCGGACGGTGAGCTTTTGTTCTCTTCTACTCTCAGTGGAGGCGAGGCCCTCAAAGATAGTGGCGACCACCTTGTCGTGATCCTAGAAGGCATTGTTATTGCCCCTAGGTGGTCGGCGGCCTCCGGCTCCATCGTTGGTGTCGTTGTCCAGCTTTTTGTCTTGAAACTCCTTAGCCAAGTGTGGTAGAACCTCCTAAGTTATAGGGCCCACATGCACCTGTCACCGTCCGACGACCTTTGACATTTATGCATATGTTTCCAAAAACTTAAAAAGACTGTCGGGTGTCCTCGGGGAATCCCGAATCATCCACGATTTCCGAGTAGGATCACGTTACAGAGTCATTGCAGTATTACAACATTTATTCAAATATCAAAACCAGAGTAAAAACAGCGGAAGTCTTACGATAACATAGTTTACAAACCAGTTGTTTCAAACCTTACAAACTAAGTTCGATAATTATTACAAACCATAGTAGTAGTGGAGTGGCATAATTAATATACACATAGCACACCAAATAAACATCCTGCCCAAGGATCACACATTTACTTCTCGTCGTCAGAACGAACGATAGTCATGCAGCACGATCCAAAACAGATCTGCTCATGAGGCTCACCTGCAACAAGGGGTCAACGAACCCTGAGTACAAAAGTACTCAACAAGACTTATCTGAAGTATTAACTGATAAACTCAGTAATGCAGGCTCAGGGATTCAAGGTATAGCTTTAACAATGATCAAAGTTCTTTTGCGTAAAAGCTCTTTTAACAACATTCTTTATATAGAAAACTTCTCAAGAATTATATACAAAGCTGACACGATCCGCACTGAGATCATGAAACTTCATATTCAGCACCTTCACAAGCCTTATTCAAGTTCCGGTTATTAATACTACGATGATGAACAGTGAGTTGAGTCTCCATAACCGAGGAGCAACGACGATTCGAACCGATTATAAACCTAGCTGGGAATTCTAGACCACACGACATATGCAGGTCCCTGATCTCCATATACCAACCTACCCTCGGATCCTCTAAAACAAGAATGGATCCGCGCCACCCGAGAACACAGTACTCCACCATTCCAGCCCATGGCCACGTGGGTACATGCTATTCCCACCATCTCTCCACTCCCAATGCGCGAGTAGCCATTCTCGTAATAGAATTGCCAAGTTTAGGCTTACCGGAGTATGTGGTTAGTACTACAAATTCTCACCTCATACAATTCAACAACGGACGTGCCTTAATCGACATAGGCGGAAAGAACCCGCTCACAAGACCTCCATGTCTTGTGGCTCACACACACCGAGTCTGCCCGGTCTAGATTTATTACTCCACATTCCCATATCACATGCTAACATAATTAACCAATGTTCCATTTAAAACTTGCAGGTGGCAGGTAGTCACCCGACTTTCATTGTTCTACGCATAGCTAAGCAAAACTAGGCATATACGAGTTTAAAACTGATAAAATGGTAAATATGGAATAACAAGGGTGGTAATGCACCAATTAGGCTTTTACTTAACCCTTAATCACTTAATGCAGTAACGGAAAGCAAAAGCAAAATTAATTTGTAAAACACAAGGTAGGGTTGTATGCATCCGGGGCTTGCCTTCGTTGACGGAAAAGTCCGGTTCCTGCGACGTTACACAAGTATTCGATCCGACCTCAACAGACGGATTAACCTCTTCAATAGCTTGATTAACTACCACGTTTTCACCTTCGTTCACTACACGTAATAACAATGCCATGTTTAACATGATGCGGAATACGAAATATGATGCTCGATGATGGTTGAAAAATTAATAATTTGAATACAACTTTCCTTCGCGGTACAGTTGCAAGTCAAACAAACTAAATCTTTTTCGTAACACATATATCAACTGCCAAGGATCATTAACAACAAATGACCCGAGGTCATCACTCAATCCAAAAGTCCAAACAAAAACCTAAATCATTAAAGGTTACTATTTGCTTTTATGAATTAATTATTTAATTCAAAATTATGAAATAAATCAACTTATTCTGATTGAGCTCAAAATTTTAGTACATGTTCATTACATGTTAACTAAGTGGCAAAACAAATTTCATAATTTTTGGATAAATAAATAAGCCTAGAAAAATCATGGAAATTCATTTATGAATAAATTGAGCAATTTTTATCACATTTAAAAATTATTGAAAAACATTATTTCATATTTTTCTTAAATACTATACCTCACAGAGAAGTCACTCAAAAATTTTCATAATTTTTGGAGCTCTAAATAAATCTACACAAAAATAACAAAAACAAACACTATTCATTCAAATCTGAAAATAGAAAAAATCCATTTGAACGCTGAGTCACTGACAACGGGTCCCACATGTCATCTTCAACCTCCGATGTTGACCATGGCAGCGACGGCTCTGACCGGAGATAACTCGCCGACGGTGAGTCCAATGGCGATGGCCAAGGTACCAAAACGTTCACCAAGACTAGGCGCATCTATTGACGTCCCTACTTGATCCGATAACGGTCCTATACTAGCTCAACGTCGGCCATGGCGGATGCAGTGGCACAACAGTGCTACGCCGGCGAAACGAAGCCGAAAACGGGGAAACAGAGGGCATGGGAAGGTCCAGTAGCTCACCACGAACACGTTCAAGCAAGAATTAAGGCCGGAGAAGCAACGGTGAAGCGGGGCGGCGTTCACAGCGATCACGGCGGTGCGAGCAATGGCGACGGCGGTGTTCTAGTGGCTGTGGTGGACAAAACGAGCAATCAACAAGATATTAAGCACCACGGCATCACGGAGAAGCTGAAACAATGCTTCCCGAGATCAGAAGCTCACCGTAGAGTACTGGCCACGACGGCGCTCGCTCGACGGGGACTCTGCCGGCCGCGAGGAAGAAGAGCGTGGTCAGCGAGTTCCCGACAAAATCAGCCGACCATAGTTGGCTGGGTGGATGCGCAAGAGAAAGACGGAACTAGAACAGCCTTTACCAAGACGACCACGGCGCTAGGGAGACGGTGTGGGCTCGCCGGAGCTATGGCGGTGGCGTCGGGAAAACAGAGCAAGAGAACGGGGCCAACGGCGACGGCCTAGGCTAAATAGAGCAGCTCAGAAGCGCAAGGAAGCTGCGCTGTGGCCTTCACCGCGCCAGCGCGACGCCAAAGACGGCCACGACCGCGCCTGGAAGCAAACCGAAGGTCGCCGTCGGTGTAGCTTGAGCGGTGAGTACTGTTCATCGAATTTACAAAATTGCCCTCCAGTTTGAAACTCAAATTACTCCCAAATTTTTGCAACAACTCAAAAATCTCCAAAAATAAAAGTTGTTCAAAATCAAAAGTTCTACAACTTTGCTTTTATAACCATCTCCTAATTCGGTCTAGATTTTAAAATGAACTTTTGAATTTGAATAGGGAAATTTACCGAATTACGCCTTTTTGATTTACTCAAAAATTTTCTAAATAACTTGGAAAACTCCAAAAACAAACTTTGTATAACTTGCCAAGCTCTACACTTTTGCTTTTGGTCCCAACCCCAAAATATGCTTAGATTTTGAAATGGATTTTTAGGGTAGGGTTTAAATGTTGAAAAGCGGGGTTTTCTGGAAAAATTCAAAATCCAAACAAACATTAAACTTGAGTCAAATAATACAATGCAACACATACCACATAAATATAAACTTGTTTTAGCATATGCATCTCAAAGTTTCACCAAATGCCAAATGCTTTGCAATGCATATGATGACATGTCAGATTTTAATATTTAAACACCCGAGGTGTTACAATCCTTCCCCCTAAAAGAAATCTCGCCCCGAGATTCAAAGCCATAGGGTAAGTAATGGAAAAGGAAATGTGTCGCGAGAACACATACAAACTCTGTCCATAAAACAGCCGAGGTTACTTTACAAAACACAACATGTAGCAACCGAGCTCAACTAACATTATTCTATTCTATATTGACGCTAGAAATTCTGGAAACTTTTCTAACAAGTAGTCTTCTGATTCTCAAGTAGCTTCCTCTTCTGAATGTTGATTCCATTGTATTTTATAGAACTTGATTGTCCGTCTTCGAGTAACACGATCTTTCTGATCTAACACTCGGATAGGATATTCAGAATAAGTTAAATCCGGTTCTAGTTCCACTCCTTCAACTTCAACATTCTGTTCAGACACTCGGAGACACTTCTTCAATTGAGAAACACGGAACACATCATGCACAGCTGCAAGATGTTCAGGTAATTGCAAGCGATATGCCACTTTTCCATACCTTTCCAAAATTTGATATGGTCCAATATATCGAGGTGCCAACTTTCCTTTAACACCAAAACGGGTAACTCCCTTCATTGGTGATACTTTCAGATATACAAAATCTCCTTTGGTAAATACCAATGGTCTCCGTCTTTTATCCGCATAACTCTTTTGTCGGGATTGAGCTATCTTCAAATTTCTCTGTATTTGCCTAACCTTGTCTTCTGTTTCTTTCACAAGGTCAACTCCAAAGAATCTTCTTTCTCCAGGTTCAGACCAACTCAATGATGTTCTGCATCTACGACTATAGAGTGCTTCAAATGGAGCCATTCTAATGCTTTCTTGATAACTATTGTTGTATCAGAACTCGGCCAAAGGTAAGCATTCGTCCCACTTATTGGAATAGTTAAGGACACAACACCTTAACATATCTTCAAGTATTTGATTAACCCTTTTAGTCTATCCATCAGTCTGCGGATGATAAGCTGTACTATACAGAAGTTTAGTACCCAATGAAGAATGCAATTGTTTCCAAAAGTTGGAGACAAACTGTGTACCCCTATCTGACACAATAGTCTTGGGTATTCCATGGAGACTCATGATTCTTGCTAAGTACATTTTGGCATATTGGATCGTAGGATATATTGTCTTGACTGGAAGAAAATGCGCTGACTTAGTGAGTCGATCTACAATAACCCATACTGAGTCAAATCCTTTTGATGTCTTGGGTAGACCAACAATAAAATCCATACTTATGTCCTCCCACTTCCAAGATGGAATAGGCAATGGTTGTAACTCACCAGCAGACCTCAAATGTATAGCTTTCACCTTTTGACAAGTATCACACTTTGCTATATATCTGGCAATCTCTATTTTCATTTTAGTCCACCAAAATCTTTGCTTCAAGTCATGGTACATCTTGTTGCTTCCTAGATGGATAGATAACCTAGCAGCATGTGCCTCATCTAGAATTGACTGCCGCAACTCAAGAACTTTTGGTACCACCAGGCGATCCTTGAACCACAACACATCTTCATTGTCAATGCTAAAGCATTCTACTTTTCCATTCTTGACTCTTTCCTTAATATGGGCTATACCCTTGTTTTCCTTCTGAGCAGCAATAACTTGATCTCGAATAGTGGCTTCAACAATTATGTTGGTCAAACTTCCTTGTTGAATTACTTCTACATTCAACTTCTCCATTTCTTGACATAAATTCAAATCCATTGTCCTCACTATCAGACAATTGCAATAACCTTTGCGACTGAGGGCATCTGCAACTACATTTACTTTACCGGGGTGATAATGTACTTCCAAGTCATAATCCTTAATTAGTTCTAATCATCTTCTCTATCGCATGTTCAACTCTGACTGAGTAAAGATATACTTTAGGCTTTTGTGGTCTGTATACATATGACATGTATTACCAAGCAAGTAATGCCGCCAAATCTTCAGAGCATGAACCACAGCTGCTAACTCCAAATCATGAGTCGGATAGTGTTCTTCATGTTGCTTAAGTTGCCAGGACGCATAAGCAATGACTCGGCCTTCTTGCATCAACACACATCCAATACCAATACCTGAAGCATCACAATAAACATCAAACGGCTTCTCAATGTCAGGTTGGGCTAATACTGGTGCAGTGGTTAACAGTCTCTTCAAAGTCTGGAAAGCCTCCTCACAATCTGATGACCAGACAAACTTAACTTGGTTCTTCAACAATTCAGTTATGGACTTTGATATTTTTGAGAAATCTGGAATAAACCGGCGGTAATATCCCGCCAAACCCAGAAAACTCCGAACTTGATGAACTGTGGTTGGTGGTTTCCAATCAAGCACATCCTTCACTTTGCTTGGATCAACTGCAACTCCTTCGGCTGACAAGACATGTCCAAGAAATTACACTTCCTTAAGCCAAAAATCACACTTGCTGAATTTGGCATATAGTTGATGTTCTCTCAAATGGGTCAGAACAATTCTGAGATATTCCGCATGTTCTTTCTTATTCTTGGAATATACTAAAATGTCATCAATAAACACCACTACAAACTTGTCTAGCTCAGGCATGAATACTGAGTTCATTAGATACATGAAATGAGCTGGAGCATTTGTCAAACCAAAAGATATTACCAAGTATTCATATAATCCATATCTTATGGTAAACGCCGTTTTGGGAATATCTTCTGGCTTTATCTTGATTTGGTGATATCCTGATCTCAAATCTATCTTGGAGAAAACTTTGGCTCCGGCCAATTGATCAAAAAGCAGATCTATCCGAGGTAATGGATATTTATTCTTGATGGTCACTTCATTCAACGGACGATAGTCAACACATAACCTTAGGGTCTCATCTTTCTTTTTCACAAAAATTGCCGAACATCCCCAAGGTGAGGAACTAGGTTGGATAAACCCTTTCTCAATCAATTCTTGTAACTGAGTCTTCAACTCGGCCAATTCCTTAGGTGGCATCCTATAAGCTCTCCGAGAAATTGGAGCTGTTCCAGGTTGTAACTCTATATTGAACTATACATCTCTATCAGGTGGTAGACCGGGTAAATCTTTAGGAAACACATTCGGAAATTCACACACTACCGGAATATCTCTAATCTCTTTAACAGCAGTTGCACAAATCTTGCCCACTGATCTTCTTAGGGTTGGAAGTTGGATAAGAAGTTGAGAATTACTATCAGGCAAATTCACTCGTAAGGTCCTATTCAAAGCATCTATAACAGCCTTATGCTGATACATCCAATTCATTCTCAAAATTACATCTACATCCTGATCCTTAAGGATAATCATGGTAGTGGGAAAAATATGCCCACCCAGGTTTACGGGTACCTGGTATGCCATTTCCTTAGTACACAGACGTCCCCCGGGCGACTATATAAAGAAACTTTCCTTTGTTGCCCCAATTGAAATTTCATGCTTCACGACAAATGTTCTATTGATGAATGAATGCGATGCGCCAGAATCAAAAAGTATAACTGCAGGGTGATTGGCAACAGGAAACATACCCATCATCACTGGCTCCCCTTCCGGAATTTCTCCAGCTTGAATATAGAACACCCGTCCTGTCTTCCTCTCATCTTTGCCCTTCTGAGCATTCTGATTGGGGTTCTTGTTTGGTGCCTGACCCTGTTGTTGATTAGCAAGGGCCTTCTGATAATTTTGATTAGCCTGCCTAGGATATGGACATTCTCTAGAGAAATGACCAGTCCTTCCGCAATTGTAGCATGGATAGTTGTGACCCTGGGATGTTGGAGCATTGCCACCAGGAGCATTGGTTGACTGTGAACTCGGATAGGTTATAGCAGGACGAACATTTGACTGTTGCCCAGCTTGGAACTGCGGCGGACGATAAGGAGGACGATTATGATGTACTAGATGATAAATCACCCTCTGCCTCTTCGGATTTCCCCCAAAAGATCCAGATGGCACACTCTTTTTCTTTTTGAGCTC
This sequence comes from Miscanthus floridulus, assembly GCF_019320115.1. Classification (NCBI taxonomy): domain Eukaryota; kingdom Viridiplantae; phylum Streptophyta; class Magnoliopsida; order Poales; family Poaceae; genus Miscanthus; species Miscanthus floridulus. Next base: position 8,931,004 of record NC_089584.1, read on the forward strand.
CTTATGCTGCCGATACTTTGATTCTGAAGCAATTGCAATATTTACTGCCTCATGATAAGTAACATTAGTGCAAGTGGTCATCATAGTCTGCAACTTGGTATTCAGGCCTCTCATAAACCACCTCTTCTTCTTGGCATCAGTATTGACATGTTCGGATGCATATTGGGACAGATGATTAAATCTTCCCACATACTGCATCACGGTTTGATCTCCTTGTTTCAAAGCAAGGAATTCATCTAGCTTTATAGCCATCACTCCTTCAGGGATATAATGGGCTCTGAAGGTAGTACGGAACTCAGCCCAAGTTATTGGAATACTAGCAGGTTGCATAGCCACTAAGTTTGCCCACCAAGCACTTGCTGCTCCTCTAAGTTGTTGGGCGGCAAACGTAGGTTTCTAATACTCCGTGCATGGGATAAGGTCAAATTTCTACTCCATGGTTCAAAGCCAGTCATCAGCCTCCAATGGTTCATCTGCCTTGGCGAACACTGGGGGTCTTGTGTCTGTGAAATCAACATATGTAGCCTCTTGTCGGTTATGGTGGCGTCCACGGTTTCTGTACATCTGATTCTGATTACTCTGGGCCATCTCATGAAGCAAACGAGAATTTTCAGCCGTCACTTTGACAAGTGCAGTTATAGCATCAGCTAAATTGGTTGGAATAGGTGGCGGATCTAGAATACCATCCTCATCTTGTGAAGTTCTAGGAATATACGAACCCCGCGTATGACGCATCTGCTCATAACAAACCAAACTTTATTCACATGTCTTTATTGAATTGTACCAAAGCTTACTCTAGACACATTACAAAGAGTTTACTCATGTACAAACAAACCCACGAGTACGAGAACAAAACTACTTAACTTAACTAGAGCTACTATTATACAACTCTACTCTTTTCCTCAATTTCTTCAAACTTCAGGCTCGGTATCCATTCCGGAATTATTACCGCCTTCATCATCACTTTCATCGATCATTACTAATTCTTCAGGATCTTCTTCTTCTTCCTCTCCCGATTCATCATCATCGGCAAGGATGACACCAGGGTCCATGGCATCAGCTTGAGGCTCATGATTCGGATTTAGTAGATTGCTAAGCCTATGAACTTCCTCATGTAGATATGTATTATGTTCTTCTAAATCTTCTACATAGAATTCTAGCTCATGAGTTCTAGCTCTAGCTACATTTTCCCTGTGCCAAGCTTCATTTCTTCCCTCCACTGTACGAACTAACATACTTTCATAGTTCCTATGCGCGGTGGTGAGCTGCCTCAATTGACCCTGTAATTCTCCTATTTGTATAACATCCAAAGCCCTATCTCTCATAGATTGTGCTAACTCCATAGAAACCCTCAGTATCTCTGCTTGGGGATCAGGCCTAGTACTGCTGCTGCTGGCACCATCATTTCTAGGGGCAAGTTGGTGATGAGGAACTCCTTTGGGTCCGGTGGACTTACGGGGCGTCATCTTGGCACGAGCCATACTGTAGGTAGCCAATTTAATCCAAGTAAGACCATTGATCAAAATCCAGAAAGTAGCTAAGATGGTTTACATTCCTCAAACCAGACTCACTACTTAACTCCAGACTAAGAGGTGAAGGAAGTAATGAGTGAATTATTCCTGATGCATGAATCGTTCTTACGAACAAAAACATCAAAGTTTATAATGCACATAAACAACATTTATTTTTATATAGGGCATAGTATAATTACTACTCCACCACACAAAAACCTTTTTAATCAAATAGGGAATGGTGAGAAAGAAATAAGATAAGTCAGAAGCAATTTGGACTAAATTACCAAGTTAAATTTAGTCATCCAAATCATTTTGAAGTTTTTGTAAAACAATACAACAAAACCTTGTAACGATCGCTCTGATACCATTCTGTGGCAGAACCTCCTAAGTTATAGGGCCCACATACACCTGTCACCGTCCGACGACCTTTGACATTTATGCATATGTTTCCAATAGCTTAAAAAGACTATCGGGTGTCCTCGGGGAACCCCGAATCATCCATGATTTCCGAGCAGGATCACGTTACAGAGTCATTGCAGTATTACAACATTTATTCAAATATCAAAACCAGAGTAAAAACAGCGAAAGTCTTACGATAACATAGTTTATAAACCAGTTGTTTCAAACCTTACAAACTAAGTTCGATAATTATTACAAACCATAGTAGTAGTGGAGTGGCATAATTAATATACACATAGCACACCAAATAAACATCCTACCCAAGGATCACACATTTACTTCTCGTCGTCAGAACGAACGATAGTCATGCAGCACGATCCAAAACAGATCTGCTCATGAGGCTCACCTGCAACAAGGGGTCAACGAACCCTAAGTACAAAAGTACTCAACAAGACTTATCTGAAGTATTAACTGATAAACTCAGTAATGCAGGCTCAGGGATTCAAGGTATAGCTTTAACAATGATCAAAGTTCTTTTGCGTAAAAGCTCTTTTAACAACATTCTTTATATAGAAAACTTCTCAAGAATTATATACAAAGCTGACACGATCCGCACTGAGATCATGAAACTTCATATTCAGCACCTTCACAAGCCTTATTCAAGTTCCGGTTATTAATACTACGATGATGAACAGTGAGTTGAGTCTCCATAACCGAGGAGCAACGACGATTCGAACCGATTATGAACCCAGCTGGGAATTCTAGACCACACGACATATGCAGGTCCCTGACCTCCATATACCAACCTACCCTCGGATCCTCTAAAACAAGAACGGGTCTGCGCCACCCGAGAACACAGTACTCCACCATTCCAGCCCATGGCCACGTGGGTACATGCTATTCCCGCCATGTCTCCACTCCCAGTGCGCGAGTAGCCATTCTCGTAATAGAATTGCCAAGTTCAGGCTTACCGGAGTATGTGGTTAGTACTACAAATTCTCACCTCATACAATTCAACAACGGACGTGCCTTAATCGACACAGGCGGAAAGAACCCGCTCACACGACCTCCATGTCTTGTGGCTCACACACACCGAGTCCGCCCGGTCTAGATTTATTACTCCACATTCCCATATCACATGCTAACATAATTAACCAATGTTCCATTTAAAACTTGCAGGTGGCAGGTAGTCACCTGACTTTCATCGTTCTACGCATAGCTAAGCAAAACTAGGCATATACGAGTTTAAAACTGATAAAATGGTAAATATGGAATAACAAGGGTGGTAATGCACCAATTAGGCTTTTACTTAACCCTTAATCACTTAATGCAGTAACGGAAAGCAAAAGTGAAATTAATTTGTAAAACACAAGGTAGGGTTGTATGCATCCGGGGCTTGCCTTCGTTGACGGAAAAGTCCGGTTCCTGCGACGTTACACAAGTATTCGATCCGACCTCAACAGACGGATTAACCTCTTCAACAGCTTGATTAACTACCACGTTTTCACCTTTGTTCACTACACGTAATAACAATGCCATGTTTAACATGATGCGGAATACGAAATATGATGCTCGATGATGAATGAAAAATTAATAATTTGAATACAACTTTCCTTCGCAGTACAGTTGCAAGTCAAACAAACTAAATCTTTTTCGTAACACATATATCAACTGCCAAGGATCATTAACAACAAATGACCCGAGGTCATCACTCAATCCAAAAGTCCAAACAAAAACCTAAATCATTAAAGGTTACTATTTGCTTTTATGAATTAATTATTTAATTCAAAATTATGAAATAAATCAACTTATTCTGATTGAGCTCAAAATTTTAGTACATGTTCATTACATGTTAACTAAGTGGCAAAACAAATTTCATAATTTTTGGATAAATAAATAAGCCTAGAAAAATCATGGAAATTCATTTATGAATAAATTGAGAAATTTTTATCATATTTAAAAATTACTGAAAAACATTATTTCATATTTTTCTTAAATACTATACCTCACAGAGAAGTCACTCAAAAATTTTCATAATTTTTGGAGCTCTAAATAAATCTACACAAAAATAACAAAAACAAACACTATTCATTCAAATCTGAAAATAGAAAAAATCCATTTGAACGCTGAGTCACTGACAACGGGTCCCACATGTCATCTTCAACCTCCGACGTTGACCACGGCAGTGATGGCTCTGACCGGAGATAACTCGCCGACGGTGAGTCCAATGGCGATGGCCAAAGTACCAAAACATTCACCAAGACTAGGCGCATCTATTGACGTCCCTACTTGATCCGATAACGGTCCTATACTAGCTCAACGTCGGCCATGGCGGATGCGGTGGCACAACAGTGCTACGCCGGCGAAACAAAGCCGAAAACGGGAAAACAGAGGGCATGGGAAGGTCCAGTAGCTCACCACGAACACGTTCAAGCAAGAATTAAGGCCAGAGAAGCAACGGTGAAGTGGGGCGGCGTTCACAGCGATCACGGCGGTGCGAGCAATGGCGACGGCGGTGTTCCAGTGGCTGTGGTGGACAAAATGAGCAATCAACAAGATATTAAGCACCACGGCATCACGGAGAAGCTGAAACAATGCTTCCTGAGATCAGAAGCTCACCGTAGAGTACTGGCCACGACGGCGCTCGCTCGACGGGGACTCTGCCGGCCGCGAGGAAGAAGAGCGTGGTCAGCGAGTTCCCGGCGAAATCAGCCGACCACAGTTGGCTGGGTGGATGTGCAAGAGAAAGACGGAACTGGAACGACCTTTACCAAGACGACCACGGCGCTAGGGAGACGGTGCGGGCTCGTCGGAGCTATGGCGGTGGCGTCGGGAAAACAGAGCAAGAGAACGGGGCCAACGGCGACGGCCTGGGCTAAATAGAGCAGCTCAGAAGCGCAAGGAAGCTGCGCTGTGGCCTTCACCGCGCCAGCGCGACGCCAAAGACGGCCACGACCATGCCTGGAAGCAAACCGAAGGTCGCCGCCGGTGTAGCTTGAGCGGTGAGTACTGTTCATCGAATTTACACAATTGCCCTCCAGTTTGAAACTCAAATTACTCCCAAATTTTTGCAACAACTCAAAAATCTCCAAAAATAAAAGTTGTTCAAAATCAAAAGTTCTACAACTTTTCTTTTATAACCATCTCCTAATTCGGTCTAGATTTTGAAATGAACTTTTGAATTTGAATAGGGAAATTTACCGAATTACGCCTTTTTGATTTACTCAAAAATTTTCTAAATAACTTGGAAAACTCCAAAAACAAACTTTGTATAACTTGCCAAGCTCTACACTTTTGCTTTTGGGCCCAACCCCAAAATATTCTTAGATTTTGAAATGGATTTTTAGGGTAGGGTTTAAATGTTGAAAAGCGGGGTTTTCTGGAAAAATTCAAAATCCAAACAAACATTGAACTTGAGTCAAACAATACAATGCAACACATACCACATAAATATAAACTTGTTTTAGCGTATGCATCTCAAAGTTTCACCAAATGCCAAATGCTTTGCAATGCATATGATGACATGTCAGATTTTAATATTTAAACACCCGAGGTGTTACACCAAGCCAAGGCAGTCCTTCATCTTATGCTTTGCATTCTTGTGGAGAGGGCATGGGCCATCGAGGATCTTCTTGTACTGCTCATCGTAGTTGCACTTAGCATGAGGTTCATTAATGGCAGCGACGATGTGGTCTGGCCGGCGGCGACGATTTTGACTAGACTTGGGTCCTTCTGGCTGATCACGACTGCTGTCACAATAGTAACTATAGTTGTCGTTGCGGTGGTCGTTGTGGTGTTAGTCGTTAGGGCGGTCATCGTAGCGGCGTGTTGGGCGATGAGTGCCCGCATCCTCATTGAAGCGCACCTCAGCTTCCTCGGTGTCGGCATACTGGTTGGTGGTCATGATCATCTCGCCAATTCTTGTGGGTGGCTTGCGGTTGAACTTGGAATGAAGCTCGTGGTGATGGAGTCCTCGGATGAAGGTGGTGATAACCTTGGCTTCTGTGATGTTGGGAATAGAATTCCTCATCTCAGAAAAGCATCTAATGTAGCTACGGAGGAGCTTGGATGGTTCTGGTTGATGCGGTTGAGATCATGCTTGGTGCCCAGCTGAGTATACGTAGCCATATAATTGTTGGTGAAGACTTTTTTCAACTCTTCCTAGGATCCGATGGAGTCTGGGGCAAGGCTTGTGAACCAGTTCATGGTGGTCGGCATGAGCATGATAGGAAGATAGTTCGTTATGACACTGGTGTCTCCTCTAGTGGCACGGACAGCAGTGGCGTAAGCCTATAGCCACTGTGTTGGGTTCATCCTTCCCTCGTAGGGCTCGACCCCAGTGATTTTGAAACCACGAGGCCACTAAAGTGTTCAGAGTGCCCTCGTGAATGCTGGGGGCCCTTCAGGGTTGTTGGCACCATCATTTGTAGTGTTGTCGGTGTTGAGAAGCTCGAGGGCTGAGTCTGGGTTACCATACTCTTGCTCGTACTCCTAGCGGTGGCATACTTCTTCATGACGACCGAAGCGGCATTCGTCGATACATCATCGTGCATCTCGAAGATTGTTGAGGTGCACTTGGACATCCTAGTCGACCTCCTAGTCATGTTGGTGGTGATGTTCAATGCGGTTGCCCCTAGCTCCACCTTGGAGGGGTTGCCTATTGTCGTGGTGCTGGTTGGTGAAGCGATTTGGGCGACGATCGGATCTTGGCATGGCCGATCGGTGAATCGAGGTTGTGGAGTATGAAGGTCTCTGATACAGATGGATCTCATTGACCTGATAGTGCACCGCTTTAAGCATGGTGGCAACCTTGGTAACCTCTGGTGTCTATGGGAGCTAGGCGAGCTTGTTGGCGGTCACAAATAGATTGGCACTTGGGGTCTTGTAGACGTCGTGGTCGTCAACATGGACAAACTCATCATCGAGATTGCGCTGGAGTGGCCTTCCTTGCGAGTCAAGCTGAGCCTCGGCCATTGCAAGGACAACCTCGTTTGCTTCGCGTTGCGCACTGTTGACATTCTAGTTCTCACAAGCGGCATGTTCCTCCTTGGTTTTGCCATTTTGAGGGGGTTGTCGATGCTGACGTTGAAGATTGCACCACCACAGAACGGAGGGAGAGGAAGTAGCTCGGTGGTGGTTTCGGCGATGGTCTCCGTAGAGCCCTAGGACTCGGAGTCTAGATTCTCCTCTAGGATGGTCTGGAGGGATGCTTCGGGGCATCGGCTGATGTGCAGCATGTTGATGGTCGGCGGAGGCAGGTTGGCGATCTGGTCGGTGAGAGGATGGACAACTCCAACCTGGTCATCGAATTTGCCCCTTAGGGCATCTTGGTAAGTGGCGGTGGTGTTGATGAACCTGAAGGGTAGGGCCGTAACCCCTAGAGTTTCCCAAGCAACCTTTGATAGATCTGGATCGGAGGGTGGTCGGCGCTAAACCAGAGTTTCCAGAGCTGATTCGGTGATGGAGAGGCAACTGGCGAGCTTCAGACCAACCTGATCGATGGATGTGATCAAATCATCATTGTTGATCTACCTCCTCTGGTAGCGAGGAAGCAGGCAGCGAGTTGTCGATGAAGGTGACCTCAGAGGTGGTTCCGAGATCAGATCTATAGTCATAGGTGTTGGGGTGATCAGCGTAGAATCGATCTGCACCAGCTCAATGAGCTCTCCAACTCTATTAGCGTTGATGATCCATGAGATCAATTTGACTGTGAAGATCTGGCCAGGCTAGGGGAGGGATGAAGAGCCTGCAAAAAGTACCATCTTATTCAAAATAGAAACAACACACACACCCCTACCTGGCACACCAACTATCGATAGAATATCATCGGTAGTCCTCCGAGGGGAATCCCACAAAGGTAGATTGATCGACAGAGAGGCGTGTAATCAAGAATAAGAAGGCAATAGAAACACACGAGTTAGACAGGTTTAGGCTATCAGTATGATGTAATACCCTACTCCTATTGTCGTGTACCATAAAACGGGGTACCCCGAGCGTACACCAAAAGAGTCACTTAAACCCCATCAAAAATAAAGCCAGAAGGTAAGCTGTTGGTTAACCACCGGCCCCGTCCGAGCCCACCGGCTCTCTGCCTCGTGAGAGGCCTCACACGGGAGGTCTCGATGCCTAGACGAATCTTCGCCTCGCACAAGGCCTCTCATGGGAGGCCTCGACAAGGAACCCATTCTCCGTCTCGCCCGAGGCCCCGTGCGTACTGCCTCGAACGAGACAGCAATTCTCCGTATCGTTCGAGGCTGGCTAGGCAATAACCCATCGCTCCTGCCTCGACCAGTCTTCCCAATGGCGTGTCACGTCCCATTAATGTGTCAACCACTCCCGCAATCTCTGCTGGATGACGGCTCGACACCACGGAGTGGCCGACGGGACAAAGGAGTCGCATCAACACCATACCAGCTAGGACAAGGCGTGGTGGGGATTACCGGCCACTGTGTTCTAGCGCTGTGCCCATGATCAGCGCCTGCACTACACTGTGCCCCATAACCCCTGCCCCGAAGACAACACGGCATGGGGAGTCTAGTCTGGGTCATCATCGCCTCAGAATCAGCGTACAAGATCAATCGTTCCCTCCGAGCCTCGGCACTCTACGTCAGGGCCTCGGCTACCTCGAGATTCACATCTGTCGAGACCCCTATGATGGTTCAGCCTAGGCACCAACCAAGCCTCGGCTTCACATGCAGTCAACCTACAGTGACCCACACGCCAACCGCCACGCCCGCTTCGAGGTAGCCCTGGAGCTCCCATGACGCACAGGATCGGATGTGACCAGCGTGTCGCCCTAGTACTTCAAGGACAGACCACTCTGATGGCCACACCACCATAGGAACAGGCTATAGGGCTCAGACACACCACCTCCATTCACCCGATGCCATGTAGTTAGCACACATATTACCCCTGTCCCCCCTTCAACTATAAAAGGAAAGGACTTGGGCCGTTTCTAGGGGATGAAGACACACGCTCACACAAGCAACATTCTGTAACACGCACACTCCCCCGCTGCCTGAGAGCAACATCTCAAGCAGCCCGCACCGCTCCACGCCAAGACCAGGGACTAGCTCCCTCTCTCACCTAGCTTATAACCCCCTACTACAAGCACTTCGGTGCAAGGAATACAAGATCGATCTCTCAGATTGGACGTAGGGCACCGATTGCCTAAACCAGTATAAGCCTTGTGTCTCTTTGCATCACCATCCAGGATCGGGAACATGTAGTACAAATTTACTAGTTGGTTGAGGACCCTCCGATCCAAAACACCGACAGTTGGCGCGCCAGGTAGGGGCCTCTGCGTGTCAGTTCCATCATCCCCACAAGTCCCGGATGGTAGACCCCGTACGACCACTATGTCTCGGCATGGTGATCTGGTTTGGGAGGCTAGAGTTCATGTCTCTGGGGCATGAGTACGACATGGTGCTCCTCACACCTCGAGCCCCACCGACCGACGATGACATCATGCACTGGTAGCCTAGGCGTAGGCGGTGCCCGGGCGGCCGCTCTCGTCGCGCTCACCGAGCGCGACACGGGCAGGACCACCATGACATCGCACAAGCCCAGGGCGGTGCGCCACGCTCCACCGGTATCCTACACCTAGCTGTTGGCATAGGGTCCCTGGTCGGGGACCTATCTAGCCTGAGCTTGGACAAGGGAGAAACGCCGGCGGCGTGCGGCGATGCCCCGTCATCAAACTCCGCTCCGCCACGTCCTGAGGAGCCAACTCTGGTAGAGCAGGGCCCGGCAATGGCACCATCCCCATACCCCTTTGAGTTGAGAAATGCCGCCGCCTCCTACGCTTACGCCTACACTTCCGCTCACGTGGATCCCTCAGGACACCGCCAGCGTTTCGCCCTTGACTTCGACACCACCGCATCGACCCACACCCACGCTGACTCCTTGGAGGAGGACAAGGCATGGGCCGAAGCGGATTTCTCTGACCTCCACGACCGTGAAACCATGCGCCGCTTCTTGGCCATGAGCGACTACTGCTTTAGCTACTTTGACTCCAACGATGAGGGTACTTACGACCCCACTCGCGAGTGCTTCCACATCGGGCTCAGGATGCCAAGGATAGGCGAGGAGGACGAGGGGGCAGGAAGCCATTCCCCGCTTCGCTCGGGTGCAGGCACCGCCACACCTCCACGCGTTGTCCTACCGGCAGCGTGGAATGAGAACCTCGCCCCCGCACGACCTCAACACCCGAACCTAGAACAGCTCTGTGAGCTCTAGGCTAAAGTTGAACAAGACCGACTCCTCCTGTAGTAGCTTCGAGACACTCTCGAGCAGGAGCAGCGAGGATGTGGCGAGGGCGAAGAAGCCCGACAGAGGGCCCACGACGTGCACCACTACATCAACGATGATGAAAGGAGTGAGCAACCCTAATCTTCAATCGCGCTAGCCAGAACATCGTGGCTGCAGCGATGCTAGTCCACATAATGCCCACGCCCTCCACCACAGAGGGGCGATGGGTCCACGGCGAACTCTAGGATCTCCTCGAAACCGCCATGGTGCAGCAAGCTGAGAGTTCCGCCTCTCAGCGGTGCAGGGGCACCTTGGACCTTCCAATGCACCGCCTTAGCAGAATGGGGAGGCCCCGATATGTCCTGAGTCCACTCGGGCACCTACAGCACATGGGGTCCCCTTGCGGCTCGACCGCCTTGGCAACCAACACAAGGTGCAGGGGGACCATGAGGTGGTCAGCAGGCAATGACGCCACGACAATGAGGGGCCTGCCTAGGGCTACCATCCACACCGAGGTGGCTGTTATGATAGTGAAGAGGACCACAGTCCTTCTCCTGAACTGTGTGGCCCTTGGGTCTTCAGTAGAGCCATCCGCGCTGCTCATTTCCTAACCCGGTTTTGACAACCAGCCAACCTCACAAAGTATAGTGGCGAGACCAATCCCGAACTCTGGCTTGCCGATTACCGTCTGGCTTATCAGCTAGGTGGCATGGACGATGGCCTTCTCATCATCCGCAACCTCCCCTTGCTCTTGTCAGACTTGGTGCGAGCCTGGCTCGAGCACCTTCCTCCCTCATAGATCCACGACTGGCGTGACTTGGTTAGGATCTTTGTCGGGAATTTCCAGGGCACATACGTGCGCCCTAGAAACTCCTGGGACCTTAAGAGCTGTCGCCAGAAACCGGACAAGTCTCTCTGAGACTTCATCTAGTGCTTCTCTAAACAGTGCACCAAGTTGCCCAGTGTCGGTGACTCAGAAATCGTCCAGGCTTTCCTCTCTGGCACCACCTACCGAGACTTGGTCCAAGAGTTAGGCCAGAACATGCCGCACTCGGCTGCCGCGCTCCTCGACATCGCCACCAACTTCGCCTCAGGTGAAGAGGCCATTGGGGCCATCTTCCCTGAGAATAACGCCAAGGGGAAGCAGAGGGACGAGGCCCCCGAGGCCTCAATTCCCCACCTCCCCAAGAGAAAGAAAAAGGGTTGCCAGGGGAAGTAGGCCATCCTCGAGGCCAATCTGGTCACGGCCGCAGAATGTAAGAATCCCTGAGGCCCCAGGGGCCCCATGGCCTTCGACGACATGCTTAAGAAACCCTGCCCTTACCATGAGGGCCTGGTAAAGCATGCCCTTGAGGATTTCTCCATGCTGCGGCGTTACTACGCTAGGCTCGGGCTCCCCGATGATGACACCAAGCAGAAAGGCGCCGATGATCAGGACGATGACAAGGACGATGGGTTACTCAAGGTGCACAACACCTTCATGATCTTTGGCGAACCCTCGGCGTGCCTTACAGCGTGCCAGCGAAAGAGGGAATGTCGAGAGGTCTTCTTGGTCAAGGTGGCCACTCCTTGATACCTCGACTGGTCTCGAGAGGCGATCACCTTTGATCGAGATGACCACCCCAACCATGTCTCGAATCCCAGGCAGTACCCACTCATCGTTGACCCGATCATGGGCAACACCCGGCTCACCAAGGTGTTGATGGACGAAGGCAGCGGCCTCAACATCCTCTACGCCAGCACCCTGGAGCTCCTAGAGATCAACCGGTCGAGGCTCTAGGGCGACGCCGCACCTTTCCACGGCATCGTGCTAGGGAAACACACGCGACCCCTTAGACACATCGACCTTCTCATTTGCTTCGGCACCCCCTCCAACTACCGCAAGGAGGTCCTTACCTTCAAGGTGGTCAGATTTAGGGGAACCTACCACACCATCCTATGGCGGCCATGCTACGCTAAGTTCATGGCAGTCCCCAACTACACCTACCTCAAGCTCAAGATGCTGGGTCCCAACGGCGTCATCACGATTGAGTTCACGTACAAACATGCATACGACTGCGATGTCGAGTGCATCAAGTATGCCGAGGCTCTCGTGGAGGCTGAGACCCTCATCGCCAACCTCAACTGACTCAATGGCAAGGCGCCTGACTCCAAGCGTCATGAGGGGACGTTCGAGCCTGCGGAGGCCATCAAACTCATCCCGGTTGACCCCGCCTGCCCCGACAACTGGGCGCTGAGGATCAGCGCCACCCTCGACATCAAATAGGAGGCCATGCTTATCGACTTTCTCTGCGTGAATGCCAACATGTTCGCATGGAGTCCCTCCAACATGCCGGGCATACCAAGGGAGGTCGCCGAGCACGCCTTGGACATCCAGGCCGGCTCCAGACCAGTGAAGCAACGCCTACACCGATTCAATGAGGAAAAGCGTAGGGCCATCGGTGAGGAGGTGTAGAAACTCTTGGCGGCCGGGTTCATCAAGGAAGTATCCCACCCAGAGTGGTTGGCTAACCATGTGTTAGTCAAGAAGAAAAATGGGAAATGGAGGATGTGTATAGACTACACCGGTTTGAATAAAGCCTGTCCAAAAGTCCCCTTCCCATTACCTTGAATCGATCAGATCGTTGACTCCACTACGGGGTGTGAGACCCTGTCTTTCCTTAATGCGTATTCTGGCTACCATCAAATCAAGATGAAAGAGTCCGACCAGCTCACAACTTCTTTCATCACCCCATTCAGCATGTACTGCTACGTGACTATGCCTTTCGGCCTCAAAAACGCAGGGGCCACGTACCAGCAGTGCATGACCTAGGTCTTTGGTGACCACATTGGGTGAACAGTCAAGGCCTATGTCGACGACATCGTGGTCAAGTCCAAAAAGGCCAAGGATCTCATCAATGACCTAAAGATAGCCTTCAAATGCCTTAGAGGGAAGGACATCAAGCTCAATCCCAAGAAGTGTGTGTTTGGAGTCCCCCGAGGCATGCTCTTGGGATTCATAGTCTCAGAACGTGGCATCGAGGCCAACCCAGAGAAGGTCTCCACCGTGACTAGCATGGGACCAGTTCGAGACCTCAAGGGAGTGTAGAGGGTCATGGGATGCCTTGCGGCCCTGAGCCGCTTCATCTCACGCCTCGGTGAAAAAGGCTTGCCTCTGTACCGCCTCTTGAGAAAATCCGAACGCTTTTCTTGGACCCTAAGGCCGAAGAAGCCCTCGCCAAGCTCAAAGCACTGCTCACCAATCCTCCCGTCCTAGTACCATCGGCCAGGGACGAGGCCCTCTTACTCTACGTTGCCACAATGACCCAAGTGGTCAGCGCTGCCGTAGTAGTAGAGAGGCAGGAAGAGGGGCATGCCCTACCCATCCAATGACCTATCTACTTCATCAACGAAGTGCTCTCTGAGACCAAAACACGATACCCCCACATCTAGAAGTTGATCTATGCCGTAGTCTTGGCCCGACGCAAGCTACGTCACTACTTCGAGTCTCACCCAGTGACCATGGTGTCATCTTTTCCCTTGGGAGAGATAATCCATAACCAGGAGGCTTTGGGTAGGATAGCCAAGTGGGTCGTCGAGCTCATGGGGGAAGCCCTGACCTTTGCACCTCAGAAAGCAATAAAGTCTCAGGTCTTGGCTGATTTTGTAGCAAAGTGGACCAACACCCAGCTGCCACCAGCTCAAATTCAGACAGAGTGCTGGACCGTATACTTCGACGGGTCCCTAATGAAGACTGAGGCAGGCGTGGGTCTGCTCTTCATCTCACCCCTCAGAGTATACATGCGCTACATGGTTTGGCTCCATTTCGCCACCTCCAACAACGCAGCCAAGTATGAGGCCCTCGTCAACGGCTTGCAGATCGCCATCGAACTTGGAGTATGACATCTTGACATCTAGGGCAACTCGTAGCTCATCGTCGATCAAGTCATAAAGGAGTCAAACTGCCTTGACCCCAAAATGGAGGCGTACTGCAAGTTGGTACATCGCCTAGAAGACAAGTTCGACGGTCTTGAGCTCAACCACATCGCACAGAAATACAACAAGGCCGCGGATGAACTGGCAAAGATGGCCTCGGCACGGGCTCCGGTCCCCCTGAATGTCTTTGCCAGGGACCTCCACAAGCCTTCCATTGACTACGCCTCGGCAGTGGAAGAGGGCCCACCGGCCGAAACCACCATGGGGCTCAATGCCCCCTCTACTGCCAAGACTCTTGCGACCGAGCCCGAGGTCATGGAAGTTGACACCAGGCCTCCCCAGACCGACTAGGACACAGACTGGCGAATCCCATTCCTTGATTGGCTTGCTCGGGGAGAGCTTCCTAGCAACAGGACCAAAGCCCGACGACTTGCGCGACAAGCCAAAACGTATGTCCGCTGCAATGGTGAATTATATAGGTGAAGTCCCTCCAGTGTCCTCCAACGATGCATCACTACCAAGGCAGGTCAAGCCCTACTTTGGTACTTGCACGCAGGGGCCTATGGGCACCATGTGGCGCCTCGGACGCTTGTCGGAAACACCTTCCGCCAAGGGTTCTACTGGCCGACGGTAGTTGCTGATGCCACCAAGATAGTACGCTCCTATGAGGGATGCCAGTACTATGCGTGGCAGACACATCTCCCGGCCCAGGCCCTCCAAAGCATTCCCATTACATGGTCGTTTGCCATATGGGGTCTCGACATGGTCGGGCCTCTACAAAAGGCCCCTAGGGGCTACACCCATCTGCTGGTAGCAATCGATAAGTTCTCCAAATGGATCGAGGCTCATCTGATCAATCGAATCAAATCCGAGCAAGCAGTGCTGTTCTTCACTGACATTATCCATAGGTTCAGGGTCTCTAACACCATCATCACCGACAACGGGACACAGTTCACCGGCAAAAAATTCTTGACGTTCTGCTACGACCACCACATCCATGTGGCTTGGTCGGCCGTAGGACACCCAAGGACAAACAACCAAGTAGAATGTGCCAACGGCATGATCCTACAAGGCCTCAAGCCAAGAATTTACAACCGGTTGAAGAAGTTTGGCAAGAAATGGCTCGCTAAACTCCCATCGATCATCTAGAGCCTGAGGAATACTCCAAGCTGAGCCATGGGGTTCACACCTTTCTTCCTGGTCTATGGAGCCGAGGCCATCCTCCCCACTGACTTGGAATATGGTTCCCTGAGGCTACAGGCCTACAACGAGCAAAGCAACCACACCACCCGTGAGGACGCCCTCGACCAACTGGAGGAAGCCCGAGACGTCGCGCTGCTACACTCGGCCAGATACCAGCAAGCCCTACGACACTATCAGGCCCGATGCATTCGAAGCCAAGACTTGAAGGTAGGCGACCTGGTGCTGAGGCTGACATAGAGCAACAAGGGCCGCCACAAGCTGACCCCACCATAGGAAGGGTTGTACATCGTCGCCCAAGTGCTGAAGCCTAGGACCTACAAGCTAGCCAACAAGAGGGGCAAAATCTTCACCAACGCTTGGAACATAGAACAGCTACATCGCTTTTACCCTTAAAATTTCCAAGCATTGTATATATTGTTTCTCGGAATACAATTGAGAAGCGTTCTTTAGTTGTTCTAATTTTTCGAGAAACCCCCCGAGCCCATCGTGGGTCTCGGCAATGCGATAACACTGTAAGGGAGACTCGGCTCTGCCTCCATAGAACCGAGCCTCCCTCAAAGGCTAGATGGGGGATTCCCCCCTAAGTCCCACGCACCATTTTTTAGTCGTTTTTTAAAAAAAATCCTACGCCAAACCCTCTAGCATGCTCTGACGAATTGGTTGCGAAAAACCCAAGGACCGAAAGCCCGTCTCAGGGCCGGAAGGCTGGTAGAGTCGTGAGACGGCCTAAGCCTCTGGGCTACGGTGCTCCCTCACCACCTTTCACCCAAGGGACGGCTTAGGCTCCAAGGAAGTTTTTTGCAAAGAAATCTTATAAGAGACAACAAGAGGGCAGAGGCTCGGAAATACAAGACAAACGATTAAGAAAGATGAGTACTTTAAAAGAAAGGCCTCGACGGCCACAAGCGTTATGATACAAAGTTAACCCTTATTCTATTTACATGGCCTTTTAGGCCTAGGTCATGGCTTAGGGCCTCCAGCATCGACAGACGATGGAGGAGCGACCACCTCCTCTTCGAACAGCTTGTCCAACACTGTATCGGGGCCCTCTACAGCCTCCATCAGCTTTGCAATTGCCTCATTAGCCTCCTCGTCATCATTGGGCAGGACATAGCCATTGTTGATGGCTTGGAGGTCAACGCCTATGTAGTGCGAGGCGATGATGGCCAGTGCGCGCTTGACGCCCGTATGCAGCGCTCCTCGGAGCCGCTCGCGCACTTGACCGCTCAATGTAATCAGACGGCTCCCAAGGGAGCTACCTGATTGAACCCCCTCAACCTCCAAGGCCTTGCAGGTGGTATGGGCAGCACTCTTCAGTGCCTTGTGCTCCCCGATCTCGGTCTCGAGCACCGCCTGCACCGCGACAGAAGCCTCGGCTGCCCGGGTAACCTCCACCTCTAACTCTGCGCCATAGGAAACGGAATGGGGTTGAGCGCAAAGGAAAATAAGCCAAATAGGGACAGAAGCCTACGGGACTCACCCTTGGCCTTCTGCTCCCAGCGTCGGGCCTCGACCCAAGAGGCCTTGGCTTTCTCCTTCCAGCGCAGGGCCTCGGCCCGGGAAGCCTCGACTTTCTCCTTCAGGCGCTGGGCCTCGACCCGAGTGGCCTCGGCCGCCCTTGAAGCCTCCCTCCCTAGCTCTGCATTACACCAGAGAATGAGGGGCCGAATACAAGAAAAGTGAATAAAACGAGGGGAATAGGCCTCACCCTCAACCTTTCCCCTCCAGACCACAGCCTTAGTTAGAGAGGCCTCAACCACCATGAGGGCCTCATCCAAGGCACCTTTCGTCAGCTAGTGCGCACTCTACTCTACTCCTAGCTGCCTAGCAAGAGCCTTGCCCGAGGCCATGGCTTCTTCGGCCTGGGACCTGAAGGCATCCCGATCACCGGCCACATGGGTGAGCTCCTCCTCCAACTCCTTGACCCACACAGCCAAAGGGGCGACCTGCTCCTAGGCTGTGGCCACCTCAACCTTCACATTAGCACAACAAAGGAAGAGGTCCTCCACCTCTGTGCTCTGCGCCGATAGAAGCTCGTTGGCGCCAGCAAGAAGGCCCTTTTGCTGCTAAAGCTGGTCCCAGACGTCCCTCTCCCGCCAGAGAAAGACCGACTTCCTAAGGGACCAGGTCTCGAGCTCCTGGGGGAAACAGAACGGGGGTCAATCCCTACAAGAAAACTTGGAAAAAACAACACCGCGGGAGAAAAGAAAACATGAACCTAGGCGACTCTGGGAAGATCCTCGGCCACCACGGACAGTGCCGTCCATAGTGACCGCTCCGCCAGCTGGCAGTACTGCTCGAAGGTGTCCCAGTGCCCACCCTCGGCTGCGTCCTCGAGGGCGAACAGAGGCTCCACCTTAGGGTCGTCCCGGCCCTACCACAGGACGCATGGGTGATCCCACCCACGGGGCTCGGGTTGTACCCGCATGAGGACCAAACTTCCCTCGCCCAGGGTCAAAACCGTCTATTCCACGGCGCCGGCCACCTCGGCGTCGGCCATCTCCTATGCCCGGGAAGTATCATCGGAGGAGATCAGAAGGACCTCCACCTCCCGGGCGCTCTCCCGCAGCGATGGTGGGCCTTGAACCAAGGGTGCCACCGAGGCCTCCGCTGCCTTCATCTCCACTTCTTGGGCCGGTAGCCTCACTGCAATCATAAGGGCCTCGGTAGTCCTGGGGGCTTTGGCCTCCACCATCATGGCCTCGGTGGTCGAGGGGGCCTCGGCCTCCGCCATCATGGCCTCGGTGGTCGTAGGGGCTCCGGCCACCGCCGCTGCGACCTCAACGGTCCTAGGCACCCTGGCCTCCGCCGCCCTTGGTTGTGGTGGCCTTGGCAATTGAGGGCACCTTAGCCCCATCTGACTCATGGGCCCCGCCATCATGGGGCGGTGGCGCTCCCTCCCCCGTTTGTGCTGGGGCCGCGCTGGCAGCCCCTCCTTGGGTGGCTAGCTCCTTTGGGTCAGCCCTTGCCGATGCCGCGCCATGTTGTAGGGCGGCCTATGCCTTCGCTACCCAGTGGGCGGTGGAGCCGGGGTTCACCTTGAGCGCCTTAAGGGGCGCTAAGGAGGGCACCACTGTAGGACGCTTCTGGCTAAGGACAAAACATTTATAGGGTCAACACGAGACCGAAGAACGAACTGAAAACACCATGGCTCCACCAAAAATACGCTTACCTCGAGCAGGGCTACAACCGCTTCGGCACGGCGACCCTCATCTACAAAGGCGGTGGCGGCGGCAGAGGCACGACCTCTATATCCATCGGCACTGGCCGGTCCTCAACGGACCCCGATGCTCCCTCGGTCCTCTACGGGGGCAATTGCATTGCCCCCACCGCCACCGGCTCCACAGCAGTCGTCGAGCCCACTGAGCTGACGGCATGCTTTCCCAGCGACCGCGCCTCGGGTGTGTCGGCCTCAGCCCTGAGGCCGGTGGCTGCCGACCCCGGGGCAACTCCTCCTCCTGGGAGTGCTGGGCTGCCTACCGATGCCCCGGGCACCGTCTCCCTAATGTCAGGGAGATGATCCAGGGGACCTCGCCCCACCTCGCCCTCATCATCTCCGGCCGAGGCATCCATCGATAGCGATGGCGACAGGGACTCCTCCAACAGGAGACCATCCTTCCTTTGGTGCCGGCGGTACTTATCTAGTTCCTCGCGCGCGAGGATCTCCTTCGTACGCTTCGCCACCTTGGCATCCTTCCACTTTTTCTATGCCTCGGTGTGCACCCGGTTGATCGCCCGCTGCCTCGCGTCCTCGGGAATGGGCAGTGGGGAGGCTCGCACGTCCCTCATCCCCTATAGGAATGGCGAACGTGCATAAGGAAATGGCAAATAATGAGAAACGGAGAAGGCTAAGGGGCTGCAGCGACGCGCGACTTACCAACGAAAGGAACCCCCGCAATAGACGCATCACAAGGGTGGACAGACCACCACTCCTCAGCTTCGCATCCACCATCTCCCTCACCCGACAAAGAATTTCTTCATCGGAGAGGGCGGAGGCAGACATCTGGATGCCCGTAATCGGCTCATCCGGCCTCATCTCGAACAGGCACCGCCGCCGAGCCATCAGCGGCAGCACCCTCCAACGGTGAAAGGCAGCCACAACCATAGCCGTAGTAAGGCCGCGGTCCCATAGCCTCTCCAGCCCCTCTAGGAGCGACTGCAGCTTGGGCTGATCCTACCTCGGGACACCATACTTCCACCACTCTGGGCTGCTCCCCACAATCCACTTGGTGTAGGGGGGAAGTCCACCATCGTCATTGCGAAGATAGAACCAGCTCGTGTACCATCGACGATTGGATGATGTGAGCTGGGCCAAGATGTAGAGGTGCTGATGGTCCTGGCGCACTTGAAGAGTGCAGCCGCCGGCCCTCACCACCTTCCTTGTGCCCGACGTACCCATCGGCTTGGTGTTGTGCCCCGCCCAGAAGAAATGGAGCCATAGCTCCAAGTGGGGAGCAATCCCCAGATACCCCTCGCAGACAGCGACAAAGATGGCTGCTTGCACGATGGAATTGGGGTTGAAGTTGTGGAGCTCCACGCCGTAGTAGTGCGGGAGCACCTGCATGAACTGGTGCGCCGGGACACCGAGGTCGCGCTCGTGAAAGGACACAAAGCTCATGACGTAACCGTTGTGAGGCCTTGGCTCTAGCTCGCCCAACGGAGCAATCCACTCCGGCCTGTTGGGGTTAGTCACCGAACGAAGGAGTCTGCCGTCGACGAGCGACTGAAGCATCTCCATGGTGACATCAGATGTATCCCAAGGGTCCACCTCGATGACAACGATGTCGCCGGCCATGAGTACGGTGGAGGGTTCGAATGCGACAGTGAGTCTGTCTCTCTATCTCTCTCTCTCTCTCTGGCATGCCCTTCTCCCTTCTTCTTCCCAGTGCCCGCTGCTCTAGCGATGGCTCAATGGGGGTAGAGCTAACATAGGCAAGGTAAGGTGGGGAGGGGCGAGGCTCGTTGCATATTTATGCAGGGTAAAGGCAAAATGGATGGGCGACAAAATCGGGGAAGTTTCCCCTAGATCCGGCGCGGTTAACCCCGATCCGATTTTACCTCCCACGTGCCCACCTTTTCTTCATTAATTGCGGCAACAGTTGTGTCCCATCCGCTGACACCACATCGCACTCGACCGCTACAGCAGCAGGCGTCGTTCCGTCTCCCTAGAAAATCGCCTCAAAAGGCGCGCCAGCCATTGTCGAGCCGATGGGGGAGACATTCCCCCCACCCTATTCCTTTTAGATGAAGGAACTGGGCACCGAGCCTATTACGGTCTAGGGGTTCAGAGGCTGGGCCCCTAAGGGTTTTGACAGCCGCCCCATGGCAATAGAGTCAGGGACGACCGCGGGCGAGCCTGCACGGGGCCGAGGCCCAAGCAAGCGAAACGCTTGGGACGCCCTAAGTCATGTCCAAGACCAGCAAGGAGTTCTCCGAATGAGATCCCACCGTAGGGAGGCACCGAGCCACCGGGGCCCAGCAAACGGCCTCGACACCCACTAGAGAAACCCTCTAGTACTCTTGGAGTGCATCTTTGGACCACTAGCCGACCCCTAGCGAATGGGGCACGGGCCTCCACTCAGACTCACCCGATAACAGCTCACCGGAAATGCCACCGCTCGCACCCATCGAGGGTAGCTTGGCATATTCCACCCCTCCTTCCAAACAAAAAGGAAGCACGAGGGTCGTACGAAAAGCCAGGGGTACCCCTGACGGCCCTCTTGCTCCATGCAGAGGCTAGGGGGCTCCTCCTACAATCTTGCCGAGACCCAGCGGCCCAGGCTCACGCACGAGGGGGCTTGGCAAAACAACCCCTCCTTCCGAACAAAAAGGATGCACGAGGGTCGATTCAAAAAGTCAGGGGAACTCCTGACGGCCCTCTCACTCCATGTAGAGGCTAGGGAGCTCTTCCTACAGATATGCCGAGACCCCACGACCCAGGCTCACACCCCGGGGGGGGCTCAGCAAACAAACCCTCACACGCGAGGGCCATACAAAAAGCCAGGGGAACTCTTGACAGCCCTCTCACTCCATGCAGATGCTAGGGGGCTCTTCCTGCAACCTTGTTGAGACCCAGCGACCCAGGCTCGCACCCAAATGGGCTCGGCAAACAACCCCTTCGTCCGAACGAAAAGGATGTGTGAGGGTCGAACAAAAAAGTCAGGGGGACCCCTAACCGCCCTCTCACTCCATGCAGAGGCTCGAGGGCTCCTCTTGCGCCTAAGACAAAGACAAGTGACCTAAGCCTGTGCTAGAAGTTTTGTTACAAATGCAATAAAGGGCACCGAGCCCGCTACGGTCTAGAGGTTCAAAGGCTGGGCCCCCTATGGTTTCAACAGCCACCCTAGGGCAATAGAGTCAGGGACGACTATGGGCGAGCCCACATATGGCCAAGGCCCAAGCAAACAATCGCTCGGGACGTCCTAAGTCGTGTTCAAGACCAGTAGGGAGGTCTCCGAATGGGATCCCACCGTAGGGAGGCACCGAGCCACCGGGGCTCAGCGAATGGCCCCGACACCCACTAGAGAAACCCTCTAGTACACTTGGAGTGCATCTCTGGACCACTAGCTAACCCCTAGTGAATAGGGCACGGGCCTCCACTCGGACTTACCCGATAACAGCTCACCGGAAGTGCCGCCGCTCATGCCCACCGAGGGTAGCCTAGCACATTCCACCCCTCCTTTCAAGCGAAAAGAAAGCATGAGGGTCACACAAAAAGTCAAGGGAACCCCTGATCGCCCTCTTGCTCCGTGCAGAGGCTTGGGGGCTCTTCCTATGACCTTGCCGAAACCCCACGACCCGAACTTGCACTTGTGGGCTTGGCAAATACGATAAAAACTTCTCACTTAATAGGGAAAAAGCCCCTGGAGGAGTAAATCCACTCCTCTAGGGCCTCGGGGGCTACACCCGGCGGGTGCGCTCACGCGCACCCGCCGAAACCTCAAAGAACAAAACACAATCCCTACAGGAGCAGCTGCAAGCCAAGTCTCGACAAACCCTTAGGGAGAGTGCTCGCACTCCCCCTAAGGCTCGGGGGCTACTATCGGGTACCATAAAATGGGGTACCCCGAGCATACACCAAAAGAGTCACTTAAACCCCATAAAAAATAAAGCCAGAAGGTAAGCCGTTGGTTAACCACCAGCCCCGTCCGAGCCCACTGGCTCTCCGCCCCACGAGAGGCCTCGCACGGGAGGTCTCGACGCCCTGATGAATCTCCACCGCTCATGAGACCTCTCATGGGAGGCCTCGACAAGGAACCCATTCTCCATCTCGCCCAAGGCCCCGTGCATACAGCCTCGAATGAGACAACAATTCTCCGTATCGCTCAAGGCTGGCTGGGCAATAACCCATTGCTCCTGCCTTGACCAATCTTCCCAACGGCGCGTCACGTCCCATTAATGCGTCAACCACTCCCGCAATCTCAGCCGAACGACGGCTCGACACCATGGAGTGGCCGACGGGACAAAGGAGTCATATCAACGCCATACCGGCCAGGACAAGGCACGGCGGGGATTACTGGCCACTATGTTCTGGCACTGTGCCCACGATCAGTGCCTGCACTACACTATGCCCCGTAACCCTCGCCCCGAAGACAACGTGGCATGGGGAGTCTAGTCCGGGTCATCATCACCTCAGAATCAGCATACAAGATCAACCGTTCCCTCCAAGCCTTGGCACTCTACGTCAGGGCCTCAGCTACCTCGAGATTCACATCTACCAAGACCCCTACGACGGTTCGGCCTAGGCACCAACCGAGCCTTGGCTTCACGCATAGTCAACCTACAGTGACCCGCATGCCGACCACCACGCCCGCTTCGAGGTAGCCCTAGAGCTCCCATGACGCACAGGATCGGATGTGACCAGCGCGTCGCCCTAGTACTTCAAGGACAGACCACTCTAACACCATGCTGCCACAGGAATAGGCTACAGGGCTCGAACACGCCACCTCCGTTCGCACGATGCCGTGTAGTTAGCACACGTATTACCCCTGTCCCCCCTTCAACTATAAAAGGAAAGGACCTGGGCTATTTCTAGGGGATGAAGACACACGCTCACACAAGCAACATTCTGTAACACGCACACTCCCTCGTTGCCTGAGAGCAATGTCTCAAGCAGCCCACACCGCTCCACGTCGAGACCAGGGACTAGCTCCCTCTCTCACTCAGCTTGTAACCCCCTACTACAAGCACTTTGGTGCAAGGAATACAAGATCGATCTCTCAGACTGGACGTAGGGCACCGATTGCCTGAACCAGTATAAGCCTTGTGTCTCTTTGCATCACCATCCAGAATTAGGAACACGTAGTACAAATTTACTAGTTGGTTGAGGACCCCCTAGTCTGAAACACCAACACCTGTGGTCTGTTGGATTGTATTGACTATCGTATGATACTATGTGTGTTTAGAGGGGGTCCCTACTTGCCTTATATAGTCTAGGGGGTAGGTTTACAAGTTGGTTAGATCTGAGAGATAACCGGAAAGTAATAACAGATTACATGAATCATGGGATCATATGTATCCTAACAGATCTCATGGCATCTTTAGGATATCTTCCTAGTATCTTGTGGGAGGTGCCGAGCAGAGTCGTGCCCCTCAACGTTTCATCTCATGGGCTGGGCCGCCCCTAGGGGCACAGCCCATGTGGTCCGCCATGGGTATCTAGGGTCATACCGCCCATAATGATGATGATGAAGAAGACAACGCCAAAACCCTAGAATACCTATCCCAATACTCAGAAGAGCTTGATGTACAAATGGATCCTGAGTTTGGCAAAGAACAAGGTGGTGATGCTGGTGATTGGGATGGTAACGACAAAGGTGGTGCCAATAATGATGGGGGAGCACATGCTGGTGATGAAAATGATTTTGATGATTTGGAGGAAATGATTTGGGTCCTTGGACCAGAGATTTTACTAAAGAGTCTGAAAGGTCTAGAAAATCTAGAAAGGGTGACAAAAGCATCGAAGCAGACTGTGTATGGTGTTGAAAAGGGTTGTCTAACACATTGAACATTGCTATGTTTTGTGCTTGAGCTACTCATCCTGAAGGCTAAGTACGACTGGTCAGACTATAGTTTCAATGATCTATTGTGTCTCCTATCATGGGTGCTGCCACAACCAAACTTAGTTCACGCCAACACATACCAAGCGAAAGTCATAAGTCCATTGACAATGGGGGTTGAAAAATTCATGCATGCCCCAACCACTGTATCCTTTTTCATGGCGAAATGCTCAAGTCACTAGATAAATATCCTCGGTGTGGGGCAGCCGATACAAGAACAATGACCTTTACGGTGGGGACAAAGCCTCCACAGGGAAAAAGAGGAATAAGAAGGGTACAAAAAAGGTGGTACAAGAATCACAGCCCCTAGATGACACTCCATTAGGCAACGATGCAAAGCAGAGAAGAATTCTTGCCTTGGTAATGTGGTACCTGCCACTCTGTCAGTGACCAACTGCTTGAGACGTATCTTCCTAAACCCTAAAGAAGCCGCACTCATGACATGGTGGGATGATGAGCGCAAGGTGGATGATGATAAGATTGCACACCCGGCTGATTGTAGTCAGTGGCAAAGGATCGATGAGAAGCACAAAGAATTCAGCGATGACCCAAAGAATATACGGTTTGGCTTGAGCACCAATGGAATGAATCCCTTCAATGAGAGGATGAGCGACCATAGCACTTGGACAGTGATCTTGACCATGTACAACATCCCAACATGGTTGTGTCAGAAGAGAAAGTACCTTCTCCTCACTATTCTTATTTCTGGCCCTAAATAACTAGGCATTGATATAGATGTGTTCCTCGAGCCTTTGATGCAAGAAATGGGGAGGCTATGGAGGTATAGGGAGCCCATGTATGATGCGTTCCAAAAGGAGGACTTTATATGTAGAGCAAGAATATTTGTTACTACAAATGATTACCCCGTGTTGTTTGCTTTGTCTAAATAGATTAAAGGGAACATGGGATGCTTAGTTTGCTTGGATGGTACTACATGGGTGTTCCTAGATGCATCCAAGAAGATAGTTTATCTAAGGAACCAGCGCTTCTTAAAGACAAGTCACAAGTACCGTAGCAAATTATTCTTTAGATTTTATGACAAAACCCCAAAGATTGAACCCCCTCCGGAGAGACGTCATAACAGAGAACATGTGTACAGAATGGTGAAAAACATATGCGTCATCTATGGAAAGAAGAATCCAGATGAGACGAACAAAGATAGAGGCACACCTCCTATCGAAGGCGTACCTTTCAAGAAACAATCAATCTTCTTTCAGTATTTGCCTTATTGGCCAGACTTGGAGGTCCCCCAGGCCATTGGTGCTATGCACGTGTAGAAGAATGTCTTTGAGAGTCTCATTGCTACCTTGATGGACACATGCAAGTCAAAGGATGGTCTAAAATCATAGAAAGACATGGTGCAGCTAAACGTGATGCCACAGCTTCACCCGGTACCTGAGGCTAATGGAAAATACACTCTGCCCGTGGCATGCTTCAACCTAACACCAGAAAAGAAGAGATCTATATGCACTTTCCTGAGGGGGGTCAAAGTCTCCACTGGGTTTTCAGTGAATGTGAAGAAGCTAGTGTCGATGAAGGACTTGTCAATAACACACTGCAAGGCTCACGATTGTCATGTGACGCTGATAGTGTTTCTACCTATTGCAATTAGGGCTCTAAAGCTAGAGTTCTTGAAAATGGCCATCACCCGTATGTGCTACTTCTTTTCGAAGATCTCACAGAAGACGATTAGCAAGAAAGAGCTGAGTGATCTACATGAACTTGTGGTGGAGACACAAAACCAACTAGAGATGTGTTTACCTCCTACTTTTTTGATATAATGCCACATCTCATGATTCACATGGTGAAAGCTCTAGTTTGGTTTTGGTGAATTGATAAAACCCTAAGTGCTAACCTAGTTTATCAAGTGATTATGAGATAGGTAGCACATTCCAAGTGGTGAAGCAAATGAAGATCATAACATGATGATGATGCCATGATGATGATCAAGTACTTGGACTTGGAAAGAAGAAAGAGAAAAACAAAAAGCTCAAGGCAAAGGTATAAACCATAGGAGCTATTTTGTTTTAGCGATCAAGACACTTAGAGAGTGTGATCACATTAGGTTTGATAGCCGTACTATTAAGAGGGGTGAAACTCGAATCGGAATGCGGTTATCAAAGTGCCACTAGATGCTCTAACTCATTGCATATGCATTTAAGATCTAGTGGAGAACTAACACCCTTGAAAATGTTTGTGAAAATATGCTAACACATGTGCACAAGGTGATACACTTGGTGGTTGGTACATTTAAGCAAGGGTGAAGAAGTTAGAAGTGAAATGGAGTTGGTCGCAATGATGCTGGTGTCGGTCAACTGACCGGGCGTTGGGTCATTCAACGACCGAACGCTGAAGGGCTATGTCCGGTCGTATTGTCGGTCAGCACAGTAAGAAGTCATAGTGCGACTGGACGCTAGCAGGGTCCGGTCAAGCATGACCGAACACGTTCGGTCGGCAAAAACACATTTCTAACCCTTACTGTAAACGACCGGACGCTGAGGGTCCAGCGTCCGGACAGCTCTATCGGAGCGTCCGATCAACATTTCGACTCTTAAGATCAAACATTCATCGTTGAACGTAGGAGACACGTGACCACCATTGGGCGACCGGGCACTGAGGAGCGGCGTCTAGTCAGTAGGACCGAAGCGTCCGGTCACCCCGATTAGTACCCAGTGAAGGGGTACAACAGCTCTATTTCATGGGGGCTTCTATTTAAGCCCCATGGTTGGCTGTAGCTTATAACCTTTGGCCATTTTATTGACATAGCAACCTTGTGAGCTTAGCCAAAGCCCTCCCACTCATCTCCATCATTGATTCATCATCATAGTGAGATTGGGAGAGAATCCAAGTGCATTGCTTGAGTGTTTGCATCTAGAGGCACTTGGTGTTTGTGTTTCACTGTGGATTTTGCTTGTTACTCTTGGTGGTTGCCGCCACCTAGATGGCTTGGAGCAGCGAGGATCGTTGAGCGGAGGGTGGTGATTGTCTTTGGCTCCGATCGTGGTGATTGTGAGGGGTTCTTGACCTTTCCCCGGCGGAGCGCCAAAAGGTACTCTAGTGGATTCCTCATGGCTTGTGTGATCCTCATCTTGTATTGGTTGTGCAGCACCCTATTGAGGGTTTGGCGTGTGATGCCAATTAGCGCATGAACCTCCAAGTGAGTGAATCGCCACAACGAGGAGTAGCATGCCGGCAAGCAAGTGAACCTCGGTAAAAATCATTGTGTTCATCATTGATGCCGAGGTGATTGATCTTCATTGTTATTCATCCTTGTGATTAATTGGTGTTGATGCAAAAGTGGATCTGCAAACACAAAGGGCTAATACCCGAATCGATATCTAAAGCGTGCCAGTCGATTTGACCTGTTAATCGACAAGGATGAAGATATGAGCACTTTGGTCCTGACAACAGCGATACGCCCGGAAGTCACGGCCAAGAGGTACTCATGCGGAACTCAAGAATCGCCGAAGGTCACACTGAAGCGATGCAACTCACCGAATCAATGAGAACTCGTAAAAAGGAAAAAATATGCAAATTGATGAAGTCGCCGAAAAGTAAGTAGATGCAAATAGGAGTAAAAATTGGTTTTGATATTGATTGATTTATATTACATTGCCCCTCAATCTATATTTATACCCTGATCTAAAGAGACATAACCAAATACGACTAGGACACCAAGTCCATATCTAAGGAAACACATGACTCTTACATGAATCATACTCTAACAAATATAGAAAAGGAAATCAACTCCTATCTATTTCCCTGTCCGCCTCAATTACGATGGAATTCTCACCGACCTCCTTTCCATCGGCATACTTCCTGTTTCATCGGCAGTAGTTTTCAAGGCAACGCCCGAGTCTAAATCAACCTTTCCATCGATCACCACCATTCATCGGCAACCATCTTTACAAGCTGATTTTCATCGACTGTCAGCGTATACAGTAACTTTCCTCCTACTGATTAGCCCACTCTGATCATTTTGACACGTGCAAAAAATGGTGTCAACACATGCCCCCCAATTTTAGAGTATAAAACCATTAATGCTCCGAAATTTACTCCAGATAACGTTTGCCTTCGCCCAATTACCGTAACTCATCCTCCAAGCCAAAACTTGATCTGTTATCAAATCTAATCAAATCTAGTCTTGATTCACGCACCTCAGTAAATATCGCACAATTTCCAACCACTCTTGCCCTGATTATGGTTAAGATACCGAAACAATAATCCATCGGCAAGATCCTAACATAATAATGCCACCATTTTCAGAATTAAAATATCCTGTACTGAGATCTCTTCCAAGTCATGATTACTTGCCATCAAATCATCTGTACAATCCCTTGATTATCGTGCGAACAGTTACCATATCCATCTGAACCACCTTGACCCACATGCGCGCGGCATAGAGATAAGTCCAGAATACCCCTACTCCAAGCGGCTTATAAATAGATTTCTCTGGAACGCTCGTCTTCTACCCTCAGACTCTAATCTTTGGCATTCTCTCTTTCCGGTGGTGACTCCGACAAACAACTGCGCGACCTCAACCAACAAGAACTTTTCTCCAGCGTCAACCTCGAGTCGCCAGCTCGTGCCCCCATCTACCTCAAGATAATGGCAATCAACTTCGACGTCCCTGCGGTTCATTCCACTTCCGTTACTTTTTACCTTGATTCCTCTGGTCTTTGCGAGTTCATACAGTTGGTAATTTTTTCTCTTTTTCTTTGTTCTTCGGATCCTCTAAACTTAGGAACTTCGCAACAAATTAGTTATTCCAACCGATCAGCCGCATTTCCAATGCCTAGGACCAATGGGCAACCCAGATCCAACTGATCTGATTAATGCAGAGGTTAACAGAATCCCTTTTAGAGCCCAAAATTTCTCTCTGAATTTATGGAAAGATATATTCCGATCTTGGCCCAAAACCACCAAAGGGTGGAAAGATTGGTACTTGAGGGTCAACAGGTCGATGCAAGTACACTGGGCAGAACGGAAGCTAGACCAATGGATTAGGCTATCCATTGCCGATATGCAAAAGAACGAGTCAATGATGATTGTAGCTGCTTACTTCTGGTCAGACACAACAAACACTTTTATGTTTGGACATGGTCCAGCTACTCCCACACTTGTCGATGTCTACATGCTCACTGGCTTGGACATTTCAACTACCGATGAAGGCTCCATCTATGGCAGAAAATCTGAATATAGGGTGAATACCCGCAACATCGGTGGTTGGACGGGATATATTCAAGAATGTCAGAGGACCGGGACAGTTAACCAGACAGAACATGCCACATTCTTGAATATGTGGTTAGAAAAATTTATCTTCTATGGTCGATCAGTAGGACCAACCAACGCCTTCCTCCCCACGGCTGAACTCTTGGCTAATGGTGTAAGGTTCTCTCTTGGTCGATACCTTCTGAGCTCCACTTATCATCTTCTTCATCAAGTGTCTCAGAAACTTTTGCTTGGCGAACCCATCGGCAACTTAGGAGGCCTGTGGTGGTTTATCAACATGTGGCTGAATGCCCATATGCACAAATGTTTGTAATGGGACTTCTTTGCCCAATAATTCCCATGAGAAATTGCTGAAGACCACGTGCTTGGGGATGAGGAATCAGCAACACGCTCACCCCTCAATTTTGGTGAAGCCATAATTGTCCTCCCTGGAACAGAGGCCAATGAAGACTAGATTGGCAGATTCTTCTAAAGCTTCTACAATGGTCTTTCTCGTGATCATAGGGCCTGGGTACCTTATATTAACGAAGAAAACAGATTTCCCCTTCTTTTCAACTTTGCCGATGACACTCTGAATCAGGATAATGAACTCATGATGACCATCATTACTCCCAGGGCAATCCCAGTAAACACATTCGGTAGCGGGAAAAACACTAATATCACATATGAATTTTACAATCCATCGGCAGTATCCCGTCAATTGGCTTTTGGGCAACTACCAATCAAACTTTGTTTTGCCGATGTGATCAAACCTAGAGAAACAATCACCTGCGGAACAGATTGGAGCAGGGTAGTGCGACTCTCCCCCGATGCCGATACTACAGATGTTGATCTATCCATCTAGATGCCAGCATCTTTTATCACCGAATCATATAAGCAATGGTGGCGAGAGTGGAGGGAACAACTGTTTGCAACATCTGCTCACACATATCGGCACATGATCGACCCTGAATACGCCATTCCCGATGACGCAGTAAGTTTCTTTTAACTCCCTTCTGCTTTTTCCTTTCATATATCGATAACTAAATTTCTCATGACAGGTTAACAACCCAACACCATCTATGAGCAAAAGTGGGAAACCCTTCGATCTTCGGCCTGTTTCCCCGATATCACCGATCGGCTACAACGCCCCCACCTTAGCTGCTTTGACTCACCAGAAGACCCGTGCCAAGACCATCACCTCCAAGTCCAAATTGGCTACAGCTAGGGCCACTCCATTGGCTGCTGCTACAACCCTGATCAAGGCATTCAAGGTAACAACCCTGTTTATTTCTACTCATGCCGATCATAGACTGTATTAACATTAATCATTAGGGTGTAAGAGCCGCTGCTGGATTATCATCGGCAATTCCTTCGACATCAAGCACCACTACCTCTGACAAACCTTCAGAGGTATTCCTTTGATTTTACATTTTATCTGTTAAATATCATACCTTACACTTGTTTTGCAGCAACAAATGGGTACATCGGCAAGCATACCAGATGTTCAAGCTCCACAACCAACAAGTGCCGATGCCCCCCAGCCAACCATTGCTGAGGCCCAAGCAAAGCGCAAAGCCTTAATAGATGCCGAGGCACAGCCAAAACGACAGAAGTCCATGCTGATCCCCACATCCGCCCCAACGTCTGCAAGCCGACAAGAATCAGTTGATGCAACTAAGCAAGCAGTTAATCCTCGTGTATAGGACATACCATCGGTCATCATACCCCAAGGGCCAACCACCGATGAGGCCACAGAGGATATCCCATCGGCAAGCTCAGTCGATCCTCCACACGGCATACTCCAGGCTGCTTCCTCCAGCCAAGTACAGGAAATTGCCTTGAAACAGGTAAGCCGATTGACCTAGTCGATTTATAAAATTCATACTTATCCTTAACTAACCTCTTTTTCTTTTTCTCAGGAACAAGACTCCTCAAACAGCCTATTTTCCTTTGCCATTGATGTTTCTGATGATGATGGAGAGGAAGCAAGTTCTTCCCTTACACTAGGAACAATATCGGCAGAAATTAAGTCCAAGTTGGAAGCTCTCCTAGACTTGTTACAGCAGGATACTGCCCAACTGGTAGATGACTCGGACCCCACAAAGACAATTTTCAAAACAATCCGTGGCCAGGTCCCTGCCGATGTTGAAGAAGCACTCTTCCCAGCAGCCCATTTAGAAAGCCGCCAACTGCAATATCAACGGGCTGCTCAACGCATTGCCGATAGAGCAGCTCAGGCTCAACTCAAAGAAGAGATGCTACAACTGAAACAGATTGCCGATGAGAAACACAAGGGCATCGGCAACTTGTAGACTTCGGGCGCTGAACTTAAGCAGAAAATCTTAGATTTATCGGCAAAGAGGATGGCTCTATTGGCTAAATTGAAAGAAGTCGAGGCAGCCTGAACTCATGCCCAACAAGAAGAAAGCCAGCTACCCGATGCCATCAAGGCCCTTCAGCAAGAAAGAGACATCCAGGCTCGCAAAGCCTTGGCCATGAAGAAAAAACTCAAGCCTGTGGAGGGTGCTGCCGATGAAGACATCAAAGAAATGAAGGAAGCCGACTAGATTCACCTGCGTGTGATATTGGCTATCCAATCCTTGTTAAACTTGTAAATCTTGTCTATTGCATCGGCACTTTATGAGACATTGACATCCTTGTATAATTCTAGCCGATAGGATTGTTATCGGCACTTATACTTTTATGCATCCATCCAGATACTAGGGTAATATTTCTTTAAATATTTTCCATTTAATGCTCTGGAAAACACAACCCCTTCGAGGGTTTCTAGAATATATGCGTTACCAGGAACAGACTGATTTATCCGATATGGACCTTCCCAATTAGGAGACCACTTTCCAAACTTTGAACTTTTAGTCCCAATCGGTAAAATCAATTTCCAGACCAGATCTCCATCGGCAAACTCCTTTACCGTCACCTTCTTGTCATACCATCTGGCTACTCTTTTCTTATTTTCTTTGATGCTAACTAAAGCCCTTAACCGATGACCCGCCACATCTTCCAACTCATCCTTCATAAGAGTATCATAATCATCGGCTGTCAGCTGATTTTGAGAACGTATTCGCCTAGAGCCAGTTTTAATTTCCCAAGGCAATACTGCCTTGTGTCCATATACTAACTGATAGGGCGTTACTTTGGTTGCACCATGACATGACATCCGATATGACCACAAGGCTTCATTTAATACTGTATGCCACCTCTTAGGATTTTCTTTAATTTTGCACTTAATGAGTTTGATGATCCCTTTGTTAGAAGCCTTAGCCTGACCATTAGTTTGAGCATAATATGGAGAAGAATTTAAAACTTTAATTCTCATACCTACAGCAAACTCATCAAATTCTCCCGATGTAAACATAGTACCCTGATCGGTAGTGATAGTTTGAGGAATACCAAATCGGTAAACAATATACTCTTTCACAAAATCGATCATATTAGCCGATGTCACCTTTTTTAAAGGAATTGCCTCAACCCATTTTGTGAACTAATCGGTAGCAACCAGAATAAATTTATGTCCTTTGCTCGATGGCGGATAAATCTGACCAATGAGATCGATAGCCCATCCCCGGAACAGCCAAGGTTTAATTATAGGGTTCATAGCCGATGCAGGCGCTCTTTGAATATTACCAAACTTTTGACACCCCTGACATCCTTTAAAATATTTAAAACAATCTTCAAGAATAGTCGGCCAATAGTATCCATTCCTTCTGATCATCCACTTCATCTTGAAAGCCGATTGATGCGCTCCACACACTCCTTCATGAATTTCACCCATCAAGCTTTTCGATTCATCACTGCTAACACATCTGAGTAAAACTCCATCTATAGTTCGATAATATAATTCATCATCGAGGAGCACATACTTGGTAGCTTGGAACCTTATACGTCTTTCAACCTTTTTATATGGATCCTTTAAATAATCGACAATCTCCTTTCTCCAGTCATCGGTATCGACTGCCGATGTTAGCACTTCCTGAATAGGCTGATTCCCTGAAGCATGCTGAGCTAGTCGATTAGCCTCTTCATTATGTAGTCGAGAAATATGTTCAAGACGAAAATCTCTAAACCCTTTCAACAATTGCAAACATCTTTCATAATACAAAATTAAAACTTTACTTCGGCATTCATAAATCCCAGCCAATTGATTTATAACTAGCATAGAATCACCAAAGATTTCAACAGCAACGGCACGTATCTCCTTCAGCAATTCTAACCCTTTTATCAAGGCTTGGTATTCAGCCTGATTGTTTATCGATGTAGCAACAATCGGCAATGAAAACTCATACTTCCTTCCTTGAGGTGAAATCAACACAATGCCGATACCTCCTCCTTCACCACATGTGGACCCATCAAAGAAAAGTGTCCAAGGAGCAACCTCTAGAGAGTCCACTGTATTATAATGCTGAGTGACAAAATCAGCCATAACCTGCCCCTTAATTGCCTTAGTCGATTCGTAACGTAGTTCAAATTCTGATAATGCTAAAATCCACTTGCCGATTCTACCACTTAATATCGGCATCGACAGCATATACTTGACTACGTCGTCTTTGCATATGACCGTACATTCGGCAGATAACAAATAATGTCTTAATTTGACACAAGAAAAGTATAAACACAGACATAATTTTTCGATGACCGAATACCTTGTCTCAGCATCCACTAATCTTCAGCTCAAATAATAAATAACACGTTCTTTCCCTTCAAATTCTTGAATAAGAGCTGAACCGATAACGGTATCATCAGTTGACAAATACAACCTGAAAGGTTTCCCGTGTTGAGGTGGAACTAGCACTGGAGGATTTGTTAAATATTTCTTAATTTCATCTAGGGCTAACTGCTGCTCAGCTCCCCATACAAATTCCTGATCAGCTTTCAATTTAAGTAATGGACTGAAAGCCTTGATCTTACCCGACAGATTAGGTATGAATCTTCTAATGAAATTAATCTTACCGATCAAAGATTGCAATTCAGTTTTATTGGCAGGAGCAACCACCTTGTTAATTACATCAATAGACTTCCCACTAATTTCGATGCCCCGCTGATGCACCATAAAACCCAAGAATTGACCTGTCGATACACCAAATGCACATTTATTAGGATTCATCTTCAATCCATGCTTCCTTGTGCACTCCAGTATCTTTCGTAGATCGGCTAGATGTTTTGTGATATCTCCAGACTTAATCACTACATCATCAATGTAGATCTCCACTAATGTGCCGATGTATTCATGAAAAATAAAGTTCATAGCTCTTTGATAAGTAGCGCCGGCATTTTTCAAACCAAACATCATGACTATCCACTCAAACAACCCTACATGACCTAGACATCTGAAAGCAGTCTTGGGAATATCTTCTTCAGCCATGAATATTTGATTGTAACCTGCATTACCATCCATGAAGCTAATAATTTGATGTCTGGCTGCAGCATCAATCAACAAATCAGCAATCGGCATTGGATAGCCATCCATCGGTGTGGCTTTGTTGAGATTCCTGAAATCAATACAAACACGAAGTTTTCCATTTTTCTTATAAACAGGAACCACATTAGAGATCCACTCTGCATATCGACACTGCCGAATAAACTTTGCCTCAATTAATTTAGTTATTTTGGCCTTAATGTCAGGAAGTATATTAGGGTTGCATCGGCACGCTGGCTACTGATGTGGCCGAAATCCAGATTTGATAGGTAACCAATGTTCAACTATCGATCGGTCTAATCCAGGCATCTCAGTATAATTTTAAGCAAAACAATCTTTATACTCTTTTAACAAATCAGTTATTTGCTGCTTACACTTGGAATCTAACTTAGCACTAATAAAAGTAGGTCTTGGCCAATCGCCATCACCAATATCTACTTCTACTAAATCATCTGCCGATGTGAACCCTTGACCTAATTTTCCATCATCGGCAAACCTATCCATTAAAACTCTTCTTTAGAACTGACTGCTTAGATCGGTGGAATTTCATAATCAGCAACTCTAAGGAACTCTTTTTCCCAAACTTCTCCTGATATGCATTTAGTTTGTTCATAAGTATCTGATTCTACCAATGCGATGATATAAGAAGAATCACCAGGGACAAACTCAATCTTATCCCCAATCCACTGTACGAGGCATTGATGCATTGTAGAAGGAACACAACAATTAGCATGAATCCAATCCCTCCCTAGAAGCAGATTATATGCACCATTGCCATTAATAACAAAGAACGTCGTCGGCAAGGTTTTGCTGCCGATGGTCAATTCAACGCATACTGCCCCTTTAACCGGTGACACATTGCCTTCAAAATCCTTCAGCATCATATCGGTTTTGGTCAAGTCTTTATCTCCCTCACTAAGTTTCTGATACATCACATAAGGCATAATATTAATCACAGCCCCTCCATCGATAAGTATCTTAGATATAGGCTGCCCATCAACTCTGCCTTTCACAAACAAAGCCTTAAGATGATGTCTCTCGTCATCGGTAGGTTTCTCAAAAACAACCATCATTGGATCTAGTGTCAACTGAGCTACTTGATTAGAGAGAACAACTTCTTCCTCATTATCAGATAGTGCCAAAAATTCCATCGGCAATATGAATACCATATTAACATCTGCCGATGGACCCTTATTTTTGTGTTTTACCTGCCACTGCTGATGACCGGACCTCTCATTGGAGGAATTTTCCTCTCGGTATAAATCCTCCTGATGCTCATGTTGCATCCTCCTTTTCTGTGTCTTTGTCAGACCCTCCGGGCACCATCGAGGAAACTTGGTTTTCCAAACTGGCTGATAACAGGTCCTAGTTGATTCTACACGGCGTATATTAGGGTCCCTATAGAATATTTCTTTATCGGGAACTCTTGCGTTTGCCATCTCCTCAAGCTCCTCTTGATTCCTTGGAAAATATCCAGCACGTTTACCAAGCCTTTCATGTACACTAAGTCTACCCCCCCCAGCCGATCATGTACTGATGTTCTGCCTTTGATCGGCTCATTGATAAATAAACCCTGATTGCCAGGTTGAAACCTCCTTTCTAACCGATTGACCCCATAATAACCATTGCACTCAGGGCAATTTTCAACAGTTGGCAATTTAATACCTTCTTCCCGGCAATGGATGAAAAACGGGCACCTCCAATGATCTTTATGCCGATACCATTCTTCCCGACGTCTCTCTTCTTGCTGTTGTCGATATCGGTCCTTACGCTGACGCCAACCCTCCTGCTGCCTTCGATGGGTAATCACAATGCCAGGTCGAGGAGGGTTTTTGGAACTACTGCTTTCTCCCAGCAAACCCTTACTTTTTGCATCATCGGTAGTTATCCGATGTTGGGGATCCACTGATGCATTTTTCTTAGCAGCCTCTGACGTCAATACCTTGGTCTTCCCTTTGGCCTCCAACATATTTGCTGGAAAAGGGTGTTGATCAATTTTCATCGGCTTCTGAGCCTTGGAAGTACCAAACTTAATTCTCCCAGATTCAATAGTCGATTGTAACTATTGCCTGAACACCTTGCACTCATTTGTACTGTGTGAAGTTGCATTGTGCCATTTACAGTACAAGATCTTCTTCAACTCTTCTGTCGATGGGATCACATGATTAGGTGACAGCTTAATTTGGCCCTCTTGAAGCAGAAGATCAAATATCTTGTCGGCCTTGGTGATATCAAAGGTAAACTTTTCTGGCTCTTTCTGACCAAAGGGACAAGATATCGGCTTTTTATTCTTAACCCACTCAGCTAAGCCGATAACTGGTTCTTCATCAGAATCAGAATCTCCTACTTCTTCAACAAATGATCCTTTGCACAAGATGACTGAGGCTTTCAAACTCCTGAGAAGCATATCTGTCTTTAAGATGTGGCAATAACCCTTGGAAAGCTAGATCGGCAAGCTACCGATCATCCAGCACCAGGCTATAGCACTTATTTTTTACATCTCGTAGCCTTTGCACAAAGCTTTCTACCGATTCATCATTACGCTGTCTCAATTTTACTAAATCGGTAAGCTTCTTTTCATGGATTCCAACAAAGAAATACTTATGAAATTGTTTTTCTTGATCAACCCAAGTAATAATATAATTTGGTGGTAATGAAATGAACCATGTAAATGCCAATCCAGACAAAGATGATGAAAATAATCGAACTCTTAATTCATCTCTGCTAGCTGCCTCTCCACATTGAATAATGAAGCGATTAACGTGTTCCATTGTTGATGTATCATCTTGCCCAGAGAATTTAGTGAAATCTGGTACCTTGTACCGATTTGGGAGAGGAATTAAATCATATGTAGGAGGGTATGGAGTCCGATAAGAATAAGTATTGACCTTGGGCTTTACCCAAAACTAATCCTTCATAATTTCTGCTATCTTATCGGCCCAAAAAGCATCAGCCTCCTGCTGACGAACTGGCTGAATTTCTACAGGAGGTGCCTGCTGATATCCCTCCACATATCTTTATGGCCCACGATCTCCAGCAATTGGTATATTTGCCGTTACTTGTGGTCCATTAACCTGTTGGAAAGGATTCATCGGCTGAGCTGCCGATGCTTGATTCTAGAAACCAGCTTGCATATGACCTTATTGAATCCCTGCAACCTGCTGATTTTGCTAAATTGTATGTTGAACAGGTAACTGTCTTGACCAACCATTATTAGAACTCATCGATACAAAACTTACCGATGGCTGGTAATTTGCTGACATTGTTGGATAATTATAACCAGCTTGAGGCATGAACTGAACCCTAGTTTGACTCATAGCAAGGGCTTTCTGCTGCATCGACAGTAAGCTTGCCGATGGACTTGAATTGGGTGTTTGAACCAAAGGCATCTGGAAACCTCCTAGAGTTGGTTGCACAGTAGTTGTTGTGGCATATTGAGGCACTTAAGCCATCGGTGAAACAGCCGATGGTATAGGAGCTTTTCCTACTGCATCAAACACTTGAAGTAACCCAGGATTGAAAACAGATGACTCCGGAGGCATACCATATCCCCACCAATTAGCAGGAATCTGGCTATTCTGAGACATAGGGCCTGACATAGCTGATGCTGATAGATCTATATTAAGCTGAACTCATCCTCCTGGTAGTACCAGATCTGATCGTATCGGTGTAGATTGAATATTAGGTAAGCCTGCCGATACTGGAGGAGAAGTAACTTCTGTACCCACAACGGCCAAGGGAGCCGATGGAGTATTGATAGATGCTGGCTCTGGTTGGTGATAGGCAGGCCCAACATAATGCAGTGACACTTGTCCTTCTTTGAGAGTTCAAACCACAGCATTATGAATAGTATTGGACATCACATTGGAATGATTAATCAAAGCATGATTTACTACAGAATTAACCATCTCTTGAAGTTTACTAGGATTGGAGTCAAAGGTAACCTACCGAGGCAATGGCAAATCTTACTTCTAGATGACTTGTCCACTCTTGTTCAGGCTAAATGATTTCAGACAAAGCTGCCTGTATTCTTCTATAGCCTTTTCCATAGCCTGCCTCTGCTCTTCCTTAAGATCTTCTTCTGATACCGCGATAATGTTTCCTGAATCGATCTCGGGATTGAACATATTGATCGGATTGATTTGTCCCACTGAGCGTGCCAAAAGATGTGTTGATGCAAAAGTGGATCTGCAAACATAAAGGGCTAATACCTGAATCGATATCCAAAGCGTGCCAGTCGATTTGACCTGTTAATCGAAAAGGATGAAGATACGAGCACTTTGGTCCTGACAACAGTGATACGCCCGGAAGTCACGGCCAAGAGGTACTCATGCGGAACTCGAGAATCACCGAAGGTCACACTGAAGCGATGCAACTCGCCGAATCAATGAGAACTCGTAAAAAGGAAAAAATATGCAAATTGACGAAGTCGCCGAAAAGTAAGTAGATGCAAATAGGAGTAAAAATTGGTTTTGATATTGATTGATTTATATTACATTGCCCCTCAATCTATATTTATACCCTGATCTAAAGAGACATAACCAAATACGACTAGGACACCAAGTCCATATCTAAGGAAACACGTGACTCTTACATGAATCATACTCTAACAAATATAGAAAAGGAAATCAACTCCTATCTATTTCCCTGTCTGCCTCAATTATGATGGAATTCTCACTAACCTCCTTTTCATCGGCATACTTCCTATTTCATCGGCAGTAGTTTTCAAGCCTTCCTTCATCGGCATCGACAATAACATCTCCAACCTTATCGGCAACGCCCGAGTCTAAATCAACATTTCCATCGATCACCACCATTCATCGGCAACCATCTTTACAAGCTGATTTTCATCGACTGTCAGCGTATACAGTAACTTTCCTCCTGTTGATTAGCCCACTCTGATCATTTTGACACGTGCAAAAAATGGTGTCAACAATTGGTTCCTTCATCTACACGGCGGTATAATCTTCTTGATCACTCTCTTTACATTACCGCAAACTAGTTGTCAAGCTCTTTAGTGTAACTAGTTGTGAGAGCTTGCTTGCTTGGTTAGTGTGGCTCTTTAGTTAGCCTTTGAGAGCACACTAACATAGGGTAGTGTCATAGCTATTGTGTGAATAGATACTATCTAAACTAGAATTGTGGTAGGTGGCTTGCATTTTGAGTAGGCTAGCGCAACACTTGCTTTGCCTTATAATTGTCTAACCTTTTTGTTAAGTGTTGTTATAGAAATTTTTATTAGGCTATTCACCCCCCCCCCTCTAGCCATTAGGACCTTTCAAGTGGTATCAGAGCCGAGGTCACCGTTATTTGAGGCTTAACAACCTTCAGTGCTAAAATGGCTCAAATCAACAACACCAAGAAGTCACCCCAATTTGATAGCTCCAACTCTCCCTATTGGAAGGCCAAGATGACAACTTATATCAAGTCAATTAATAGGAAGGTTTGGAAAGTGGTAGAAACAAAACTTGAGATAGAAGATCCGGAGAATCCCACCGTGGCCGAAGAAGTACTTCTCCAAAATAATGACATTGCTCTAAGTGCTATTCATGATGCAATTGATGAAAGAACATTTGAGCAAGTCAAAAATATTGAGATGGCTCATGAGGCATGGAAGAAATTGGAAGAGTCATTTGAGGGCACTCAAGCCATGAAGGGTGCAAAGGCTTATATTCTCAAAGAAAAGTTTGCAAGCTTCAAGATGAAGGATGATGAGAGTGTGCCAAAGATGTTCCATAGGCTTCAAGTGCTTATCAATGATCTCAAAGCACTTGGAGAAGAAGTGAAGGATAAGGACTTCTCCCACAAGTTCTTGAGATGCTTACCTTCAAGATTTGGTACATTGGTCACCATTCTAGTGAGAAGCGGTTTGGACACCATGACACCAAACCAAGTGTTGGGAGATATAATGACCGATGATACATATAGAGATGATGATGAGAAGGAAGAAAAGAAGGAGAAGAAAGATGAGAAGAAGGATGAGAAGAAGAAGAGCGTGGCATTCAAAGCCATATCATCCAAGGGCGAAGCAAATCAAGAAACATCAAGTGAAGAAGATGAATCATGTGATGATGATGATGATGAGAAGATGGCTCTATTTGTCAAGAGATTTAGCAAGTTCATGGTGAAGAAGGGCTACCATGCTAGAAGAAAGAAGTCTTCATCCAAGAACAAAGAAGAGTCAAGAAGGTGCTTCAAGTGTGGAAGCAAAGATCATCTTGTTGCTCAATGCCCATACAATAGTGACAATAATGATGACAATAGGAAGAACAAGAAGAAGGAAAAGAAGGAAAAGAAAGAGAAGAAGGACAAGATGGCCTTCAAGAAGAAGAAGAGTAGTTCATATGTAGTCACTTGGGATAGTGATGCTTCCTCAAGTGATGATGATGACGATAGTGATGATAACAAGACCACCAAGAAGAAGGTTCTTGCAAGCATTGCCATCAATGAGAAGCCTTCTCTCTTTGAATCTTCATCATGCTTCATGGCTAAGGCCACTAAGGTACAATCTTGTGATGATGAAAGTGATGAAGATGATGATGATAATGAACATGAAAATGAAAATGATAGTGATAGTGATAATGATGAACCTACTAAGGATGAATTATTTGACATGCTAGAAGATGCTAGAGAACACTTTAACATCAAGAGAAGGGAATGCAAAAGCTTGCAAAAGGAACTAAAAGACCTTAAGCAAGCCTTTGATGAGCTTAATGCATCTCATGAGAGGCTAGAGGAAGCCAATGAGAAGCTTGGCAAAGCTCGCAAAAAGCTTGAAAAGGCTCATTCCTCTTTGCTTGATGAGCAAAATAAAAAGAAGCATGTTGAAACTTGCAATGTAGGTTTAACTTGTGATATAATTGATGAATTACTATCTATGCCTATCATTGTTGCTCCTACTAACCCTTCTTGTAGCACTTCCACTTCTACCTCATCTAGTAGTGATGGTCTCACTTGTGATGCCTCACTAGTGGTTGAGAATGAGAACCTCAAGAAGGAGGTCAATAAGCTCACTCACACCTTAGCTAAGGCTTATAGTGGTGAGGACCGCTTGCTTATGTGCTTAGGTAGCCAAAGAGCTTCTCTCTATAAAGAGGGATTGGGCTATACCCCCAAGAAAGGCAAAACAGCATTTGCTCCTCACAAGACTAGTTTTGTGAAGAACAATGGTCGGTTTTGCACTAGTTGCAAGCAAGTTGGTCACAAAGAGCAAGAATGCAAAAACAAGAGCAAAAATGCTAATGTATCCTCCATTAAGCTTGATTTATGCTATATGCTTACTATGGGTACAAATGGTGTAAAGGCTAAGTTCATTGGTAAACCATGGATGGGCTCAAAGA
This sequence comes from Miscanthus floridulus, assembly GCF_019320115.1. NCBI lineage: Eukaryota > Viridiplantae > Streptophyta > Magnoliopsida > Poales > Poaceae > Miscanthus > Miscanthus floridulus. The sequence goes on from NC_089584.1 coordinate 8,973,332, forward strand.
AGAAAGCCATTTAGGTACCAAAGAGCTTAGTGATTAACCTTCAAGGACCCAAGCAAGTTTGGGTACCTAAAAAGATTTGATCTTCTTTTGTAGGTCAATTACAAAGCCGGAGGAAGACATTGGGTTCTTGATAGTGGGTGCACTCAACACATGACCGGTGATGCAAGAATGTTCAACTCAATCAACACCAATGGCAATGATGGTTATGATAGTATCACATTCGATGACAATGGCAAAGGCAAGGTCAAAGGGCTTGGTAAGATTGCAATATCCAATGACATGAGCATATCCAATGTGTTGCTAGTAGAGAGCTTGAACTTTAATTTGCTATCCATGGCACAATTGTGTGATCTTGGATTCAAATGCATATTTGGGGTAGATGATGTAGAGATCATAAGTGTAGATGGCTCTAACTTGATCTTCAAAGGTTTTAGATATGAGAATCTATACTTGGTTGATTTCAATGCTAGTGAAGCTAGATTATCTACATGCTTGTTCACTAAGTCTAGCATGGGTTGGTTATGGCATAGAAGGCTTGATCATGTTGGAATGAAACAATTGAATAGATTGGTTAAGCATGACTTAGTTAAAGGCTTGAAAGATGTTGTGTTTGAAAAGGATAAGCTTTGTAGCTCTTGTCAAGCCAGCAAACAAGTTGAAAACACCCATCCTAAGAAAAGCATGATGAGCACTAGTAAAGCATTTGAGTTATTGCACATGGATTTATTTGGGCCAACACAATACACTAGTATCGGTGGAAACAAATATGGCTTTGTGATAGTGGATGACTATTGTGTGAATAGATACTATCTAAACTAGAATTGTGGTAGGTGGCTTGCATTTTGAGTAGGCTAGCGCAACACTTGCTTCGCCTCATAATTGTCTAACCTTTTTGTTAAGTGTTGTTGTAGAAATTTTTATTAGGCTATTCACCCCCCTCTAGCCATTAGGACCTTTCACATGGTTCATCAGAACAGGCACTGGGCCCTTGCTACTTGTATGAAATGTGGTCCTACGAGCGGTTCATGTCGGTTCTAAGCTGATACGTGCATAATCGAGCATACCCAGAGGGCTCCATGATAGAGGGTTACAGTACTAAATATGTCATCGAGTGCTGTCAAGAGTACCTAAAAGTACAGAAAGGGATTGGTAAACCCGATTCTTGTCACAAGGGTTGGTTAGCTAGGAAGGACACCAGTGGTAGAAAAGTGTTCATCGACCATGATTATAAAGAAGTGAGTCAGACGCATTACAATGTCTTGCAGAGTACACAATTAATGCAACCGTACATTGATGAACACTTGGCTATCATTATGACGGAGAGAAATGGTCGTTCAGATGATTTAGTCATGAAACAGCACAAGCAACGACTAACTACATGGTTGAAGGACCAAAACATACCACCTGAAGAAACCATAGACTCTATTACCATCAGTAGGTTGGCCGAGGGGCCATTGAGACAAGTGACATCTTGGAAAGCTTATGACATCAATGGGTACATGTACTATCCCCACGCAAAGGATAGTAAATATGTGAACCAAAACAGCGGTGTTCGAATAGAAGCTCTCGATGGAGTGGGGCGAAAGATCTAATATTTTGGCATCATTGAAGAGATATGAGAACTTGACTATGGAAGAGATATAACAGTGGCCCTGTTTCGATGTCGCTGGATCAAACAACACCAACTGAACGAGATTAGATTGAGAGTCCTGGACCTCAAGAATCTAGGCGACCAAGATGACTCTTGGGTGCTCGCTTCACATGTCGCACAAGTTTTCTATATGCCTGACCCACAAAGTAACCTCCCCTCGAAGAAGAAGATAAAGCATGTGGTTGCCTCTGGGAAACAGCACATTATCAGAGTTGATGGCGTGGATGATGTTGAAGCTTACAATAACTACGATGAGATGCCACTATTCACAGACTTTCCTAAGAAGATTAGTGTTGTGGAAAAGAATCTGCCCAGAGACATATTGCCATGGGAACGAAAAGGTGTCAAGGGAAAAGTCGTTACAGCGGGCTAGCTAGTTGTTGAAGGTGAAGTGTTTGTGTAAGTGTGTGTGTTTGTAAGACTTCATTTATGCATGTGTGTGAGACTATATATTTATGTATGTGTGTGAGACTATATATTTATGTATGTGTGTGAGACTACATTTATGCATGTGTGTGAGACTACCCTTTGCAACATCTAGATGAACCTATTGCAACATCAACTCTATTACTACTAAAACAGTTGTAACATGCAGACACTTGAAACATGCACTTATTACTACTCCAACATGTTCGGACTACTATTGAAACACTTAAAACAAGCACTTAACACTTTATAAAAAATGAAGAAATGACCAAAATAAAAGTTGGAGATCTTGGCAAGTTATACAACTTTTATATTCATCACCTGTACAGCTGAAATCATTTAGTGGTTGAAAATCAAGTTTGAAGTTGTCATTTTTTAAAATTCAAAATTTGAATTGTCCAAAATTAGTGACAAAGATAGATGACCAGACTAAAATGATAGAGCATAATTTTAGAAAATTTTAGGAAAAAAACCATCACATTTGGAGTTAGTACAAGGGAGAAAAACTAGTTACAAGTTTCAGCCATAGACTAAAAAGAGAAATCACACTTGTTCATCATTGATCATCATGAACAGTTGTGATTTTTCTTTTTAATCTCTGTGTAAAATTTGTAACTAGTTTTTTTATCATCATGCCCAATCAAGTTACTGTGTTGATTTGGTCATTCTTTTCGTTTGACAAAGTTTGAGCAATTCAAATTTTCAAATTTAAAAAAAATGACAAGTTCTAACAAGATTTTGAAACACCAAATGATTTCAGCTGAAAAAGTGATGAATACCAAAGATGTATAACTCGTCAAGATCTACAACTTTTATTTTGGTTATTTCTTCATCTCACAAAGTGATAGTAAACATTATTCACAAATCAACATGTCTCTTATATAGTTCATGAAACTCAGACGAAGCTAAAACCCCATACCAGTCATTTTTTAAATGTCTACAAGCTCAAATAATTGAAGTATAGATAGCAAAGGGACAATCTAGGCATCTAGCTATTCTGGATTTTCTTTTGGGTCTTACTAAGCAATAAGTAATACAAAAGATCCACAAATAATGAAAAAAATATGCAACTTTTTGGACAAGAGATAAAGAGAATCAATAGTATGTTTTTAATGCACTTTCAATTGGATTGACTGGACCTCAAGTGCTATTGCCAATTTACTATCATCTGAGCATAACAAATTTACAATGTTAAAATGAAAGGAAGTATAAAAATTTGAAGAGAATAATTACAATCATTCTAATGGGCAAGAGTTCATCAGACCATAAACTATAACAAATGCTCCTTCTGTGTTTTTTTCTTTTTTAGTTGCAAGGGCCAAGGGATACAAACATTTATTTCAACAGCTCGGAAGCCTAAAAGTTCATCGATTTTCTGCTAATAATGAGACCAATGCTGCTGTTTTTTGGCTATTTTTGCCATCAGTTGCTGCTCTATGTTTGCTAAGTAGCTGTTGCTTTTTTTGCCAAATCTCCCCTCTTCTCTCCTCTCCTTTGTTTTGCCGATGATGAAATTGTCCAAGTCCATATATTATATGGAATATGAGCTGATGATCAAGAACTTGTGAGGAACTTGGCATCATTACCAGCCGATCCTACATTACCTTCTCCTCTCTTCTCTGTTATGATGTCTTGATGCTCTAAGTTCATGATCAAATGATGATTGACGTATTTCTGAGGCCTCTACTACTGCTACTACTCATTTTTTTATATGTTGTTGTTTTATAGGACTACTTTGGTTTATAGACTTTTTTTATTTCTTATACCTTCTCGCGTACCTAAAGCACACTTTCTTGCATCTATTAGAACAAAAGCATGAAATAATATCATGGACACTAGACAGTGTAGCCCAATGCCCGAGCGTGATGAGCAGCCAACCTAAAGCACACTTTCTGATGCTTACTCAGGAGCAGTGTGACGAGGAAGAAGGGGGGCAAAAGGAAGAGCAGGAGAGGTTGCTGAAGGCAAAGAAGAAGAGGATGATGAGGAGGACTCAGAAGAGGGATATGTAAGTCCCAAGGATCTTTTCCCATGTGAAGCCAGAAGGAGGCCAACGATGGAAGATTTGGATAAGGATTTTGACCCGAACGAGGAGGTAGGGATAAAGCCTTAGCTTGTAAATTTTGCTAAATCTTTGACTGTGTTACCTCTGCTAATACTTTGACCTGTCGTATATATAGGTCCCTCCTGAAACTCAAAAAAGATGACATCGACGTCCGCACATCTTGCTGGACAAGATGGAGTAGAGGAAATAAGAGCAGAGGCAACAGCCATAGAGACGGACATTGAGGCCTCTGCTCCACAACCTCAAGACACAACCACGAACACAACTACCAAGCCAAAGAGGAAATGAGGGGATATAAAAGCAAACCAATATCTAGATAAGGCATGCTATGTGATAACGGAGGTCGGGATAGCAGGGGAGATCCTTGAGCCAAAGGAATTCAGAGGACGATTCCGTAATGCGATCGGGGTCCTAGTAAGAGATAAATTGAACCCAGAAATCTCTAACTAGAAAGAGGTACCAGAGAAGAAAAAGGATGAACTATGGGATAAGCAGCTGAAGCTCAATTTTAGATTTCTGGAGGGTAAGCAAGAACTGGTAAAAATGCTTTCAAGATCATGGGAGAGTCATTCCAACGTTGGAGGTTGAAGCTCAATAAGAAGTGTATCCAAAAGAGGTTAACTCCCTTCAACGAGTTCGGTAACATAACTTCTAGTCAATGAGAGAAGCTCGTAGCTCAGAAGACTTCACTAGAGGCATTGGAGTTCAGTGCTCGTAACACCAAGCTGGTGAAGAGGAACAAACACCAACATCATCTAGGCCTCGATGGCTACTATGCCAAGGAAGAATAGTTCTAGAAGATGGATGAAGAGGCTGTAGCTTCTAGGAATATCAATGTGAAGAATTTGAAGGTACGCTCAAGGAATTAGATATATACGAGGAGTATAGAATCATCCGGTGGCAATCTTAAGTTTGATAAGCCAGAGACCCAAGAGGCAGTATCAAGGATACTGAAATATGCTGAAGATAAGGAGAATGGCTCATTTAATCCTTTCAGAGAGAGGGATGAGCTTAGCCTTGGCTTGGGAAACAATGAGCCCATAGGCCGCACCAGGGGGTTAGGGAAAAGGACGACCTAGAAGCATGGATTCGAAGAGGACAGGCACATGTATAAGAAATATGGCAGAGACTAAGAGGCTAATATTGAGCTCCAAGTGAAGGCTCTAGTTGCAAAGACGCTAGAGGAGCAAGAACTATCTATGGAGACACGGACATTAATGGCGCAGCCAGGAGAACTGGCATTAGTTGGTAGCCCTCCGAAAGTTCATAGTAGCCAAGGTTCTACTGCAGCCACAACCTCCATCGATCGCATACGGAAACCAACTAGTTGCACCATGGTGTTTCTCAGCGGCCAGTAGAACATTGTGATGGAGGTGGCAATGGGTGTGGCACATCCTCCCGGTGGCTTACACCACAATAATAAGATACCGCCGGACTATACTAGGGTCAAGGTGCATACCGTGAAGCCTAAGTTCATGCAGTGGAGGATAGACTAAGCAACTCCTGAGGTGCTGGTGTTACTCAGAGACGTAATGGTGCAGTTCATCCTCTGGCACAAACAGGATATTATATTGACTGCTTCTTCACCGCCTCCCCCTCTCTCAAATTTGGAGCGAGTTGTTGAGGACATGGAGATATTTTCACCATCTCGTGACCACCACATTCCTAAGATGCCACATTCTTCCCCGCCTCCTAGCGAGCATGTGCCTGATAAGCCACAACCTTCTTCGGCTCGTACCGAGCAAGTGCATGATGAGATGCCATAGTCTTCTCAACAAGCGCAACCAATACATGAACGAGTGCCTCCTGAAGAAGGTGATGCACAAGAAGATGAGGACGTGCCTAAATAGGAACTTCGAAAGAAGCATCCAATCACCATAAGGCCAATTTATGTTCTGATGAAAAACGTCTCGTCGGTGCACAAGTGGTATGCCTATGTCCAGTTCAAGCCTGAGAACCAAGTTAAAAAAAGTCCCAACACAGGCTTTTGAGGAGGCCGTCACTAGCAAAGTCCATCAAACAGCAAAGAAGTATCCAAATATTGATGCCATCAAATGGTCAAAGGATTGCCAGAAAATATATAAAAGAGGCAAGCCCTTCCTACCAAACCAGGACATCCAGTGCATACCACTTGGAATGAGAAGGTTCCATGATTGGTACTTGTGTGTTCTCCTAACGAGCATAGACCTTGTACAAGCATGCTTCCCCGCTGGTACATTTGGAAGCCCAGCCGAAAAAATTATCTTTGACTTCAATGACATGCAGAATGCTTTCACCTCGGAGCAATGGAAATGAATCTAATTCGCACGTGGTGCCTGTAAGTCCTTGCCCTCCCAATATGATATGAATGCAATCTTTGGATTTTATTATAACTAACCCACACCATGATTTGTAGAATGCAAGTGCACATTATAAAACAAATGCCAAGTATGAAAACCGGGTATATAGACCCTCAAGCTATAGCACAAACAAATTTTAATTACACTAGATAGTGGAAACTGGATGCCAAAGAGCTAACTGCTGAAAAGACCCTTCGGGACAAAGAGGACATCCGTGCGAAGAAACTAAGGCAAGAGTTCCTTAAGGTTTCGGCATACATTGCTCTGGCTTTTAAAAATCTCCAACAGCACTCTACTATATGGCTACCATACAACTTTGAGTAAGTTCAACTCTATACTTAAAGCTTTGTTCGATATATTTTATTCGATGTAAAAGAGCTTATCTAGTTCTATGATTAAATTCATGCAGCAACCACTGGATTTGAATAGACGTCGATGTCGGGAGAAGCATGGCATGGGTCTTTGATTCAATAGATAGGGACCCGGTGACATACAAAGACTTCATATCGATTCTTAAGACGTATACATATCGACAATCCTCATTAGCTTATATGTTTGTATACATACTTGTAACACTCACTTTTGGATACTGACAAGTTGCATTTGCTAAAATAATTTGAACATGGCATTCAGGTTCTATATCAATAAACATCACGTAAGCCATGATCCAGTAAAAAAGAAAAGGCTGGCTATAAAAACACTATGTGCGGTAAGTGTAACTTACTTTAGTACTCCATTACATGGCTGTCAAAAGCATTACTTAATATTTTCATATGCAAAACACACAGTGCTCCAAGCAGAAGCCTGTGAGTGTATATTATGGATACTATGTATTTTCTATGATGAGTAACACTAGTGCCTACAGGAGACACCCCTTAAGGGTAAGTTTGAACCTCTTCACCCGTAGTATAAAAACTTCGCACATGATATGAAATACCAAACCAAAACTTGTTCTCTTGTAGTGGAAAGAAGAGAGAAATGAAAAGAGACTCATACAAGGATGATCAACTCTTAGAGCTCGTCGGCGACTTTTGCAACTTCATATTGGACTAGATTGTACATGTCAAAGGCACTTACCATGATCGAGATTCTGACTTAGATAGAAATCCTCAGTACCAACACCTTCGTGAGGCTGAAAGGCTAGCTCTAGGCCGTTGATAACAATATATATGGAATTTGACATTGGTGTTACTTTGTGGGACGGTTTGGACTTATAGAACGAATTAGACTTATGAATTATGTCTATTTAATGATGGATTGTATATATTCTTGTGAATTAGACTTGTAATGGTAGTTTATATAATGCTCTTGTGCTTGTGGTCTGATTTGAATTATATATGTTCTGGTCAGATTTGAATTATATATGCATATATATATATATGATATATATGTTCTGGTCGAATTCGAATTGTAAATTTGATTTTTTTTTACGGAAAAATACACTGTAGGGCGGTTTATAGGGGCGGCTACCAGCCGCCCCTACAAATCGATTTTGTAGAGACGACTGGTGTTACCAGCCGCCCCTATAAATCGATTTGTAGGGGCGGCTGATAACACTAGCCGCCCCTACAAATCGATTTCTAAGGGCGGTCTGGGAACCGTCCCAACAAATGCATGATTTGTAGAGACGGCTGGTCGAAATGCCTTTATAAAGCCTCACCAGCCGCCCCTAGAAACTATTCCTGTAGTAGTGATTTTAGCTCATGAAGTGGTTGTTTCGCGAAACAACAAACACCTCGTCCTCTTTCTCCTATCTCTTTCCTACACATCAACAAAAATCCTATATGGCACTGTACGAGACGACGTATAAAACAGCTGATGTGTAGCAATGTACCTGCCCTAAGCTATTGTAGAACTCTGGTGTTTGGTATGGCTTTCACCCTCTTTCTCGGTCTCTCTTTCTTTACTGCAGAATAGAATCCTACAAATACTCTACGCCAATGTAAAGACTGGCCTAATTGTTTAAAAAGAGAAGTAAAGAGAGCCTATAAATGATGACGTGCTACTTGGTACTCCTCCCATAGTGTCTTGTGGTAGCTACGGGACAACCGGGTCGTTGCTGTCCCATCCGGCCCCTAGCACGGGCTAGATCACGTAGCCACCGTTGGGTGCATCGTGCCCGATCGTGCATGCACGCCTAACCTGAATTGATTCGCGCGCACCGCGCACGGCGCACAGTGTGTGCTGCTCGGGGCTTGGAAGTCTGATGGACCTGCACCTGCAGGTGCGCATCACAGAAGAAGCATCGTGGCCGCCGGCGCCGCAAAGTGACGACGACTGGTGGCCATCAGCCAGCCCATCACGCATCCACCACTCCATCAGTTGACGACGCAGCGGCCGCATGTGCCGTACGTCTGGAACCGGGGGCGGCCCACGGCCCCGGGCGCAGACGGCAGTCGGCAGGCGCGCGCTGGCGGCTGGTGGCGCCCAACCGACGGAACGCAAGTACCCCGGTCACACGCTCGTGCCACCGTGCCATGCGTCAGTGAGCTGCCTGCGCAGCGTAGCGACCGCGGTTGGGAAAACAAGACCTCATAGGCTCACGCTCACCGTGAGGCTCGAGCGAATCGACGGCTTCCAACGCCGCCGCGCACGTTCGAGACACGACGCGGAGGCAGCGATTCCTCGGGGGAGGGAGGACGTGTGTGGCGGCCTGGCGGGAAGCGCGAGTGGCCAACCGGACCGGCGTCACGGAGAGCAGCAGGAGCAAGCGTGGCTGCGTGGGTCAAAAACATACTGTGCGCAGAAATAGCCCAGGTGAAGCAGCTTAAGCCCATTGGCATTCTCGACGACGACCCGGGCTCATAAGTGCCACTAGAGGCCCGCCTGCGTGGTCGCGCGGACAGGCAAGGAGTCCATGAAGAGAAACGTGGCTTTGGGCCGTGGCCTAATGGTCGACGCCACTTGTCCAGTCTCAACTAAACCGAACCCACGCGGCTACGGCCCACGGCAACGACGAGATGCGCGCCTCCGCTTGTCATTCTTCTTCTACGCAGGAACATATATACTCGTAGCAGCACATAATCTGAACAATATGAACCGATGTAAAGTATCCTAGAGGTCATATTTCTACTTAGGTGAAATGAAAATTCAGATCGAAAGCACAGCTGTAGAAAGATGACACTGAACAGCAGGAGCAAACGATAGTGACGGGCTGATGGACAGAACGTGTTTGAGCCTTAGGAGAGGTTAATTGGATCATATTTCTACTTATCACACATTTGGGCATGCTTCCCGACTTTGATTACAACCAGTTTAGTAGGCAACATGTTGAACAAGGAACTAAACTTGCCAAGAATTCTAGCAACGCACTGAAGGAAACATATTGTACAATCTGAATGAAAAAAAAATAAACAGCAAGGAAATTTGTAATAGTGTTTTTTCATGCTAGCAACGAATTAGCAATTTTTGTCACCAAAGCTTAAATTCGACAAACACGTGCTGGGCACGTCATCTGTTGGAATACCGCTCTAGTCTTCAAAGATAAGTGAGACCATGGAATATGATATAACAATTATCAGACTACATATCAATGCTAGATGGTTGTATCCTTGAGGAAGACACGTCGGGGAACACAAAAAAAAAAAACAAAAAAAAAGCGAGGAGGGATTGATTTGCATCTGACCTAAACACAAAAAAGTTAAATAAGCTTCACCCCCAGTGGTTGTAGTCGGTGTTCCCAAAATAACTTCTCCCTGCAGCACAACAACCAAACAGAACTGTCCTTTTATTTTGCATAAAAAAATCAGTAGGTAACATGTTTTTTGTTCTTGCATAAAGAGTACATTATGAGAAGGACACAACTCACTGCTGGCTAACTCCTTAGAAAATCAGGAGGGATTGATTTACCTAGTCCAATGAAAATATTTATCTAAGATGAAAGAGGTGACAACATCATGCTTCCTTCTATCTGACAGATAATCTGAGAGTAGCTTCAGGTAAGAAAAAATTGCACGTTTCTTGTGTCCTAGTTTTCCTATCAGTGTGCATGATTTATCTTTTTACAGGAATGGATAGAACGAACTAACATAGGAAATAAAGTTTCAGGGGTTAGCAAATCCCTATCAAATATATGACAGCCTTAGAATTTAGTTTCAGCCTTGAGTTCAGGTTGTCAAATCCAATACACGATGCAGAGTTCATGTATGCCCTTACTAACATGGGTTCAGAGATCATAGCAGTGTATGATTGTTTTTTAGCAAAACTGAACAAACAGCAACACCCTTATAGTTCTGTGCTTCTAATTTGTCGGTCTCTTCTACCTTTCACTGTTATCCTGTGGCATACAAACTAGTTAAGGATGAATATCAAGGTACTAATTAGAGTACTAATTGCATGAGAAAAACTTGTGGTTTCTGACTCCAAGAAAATAGAAACAGATAGCACTGATGCACTTGCATTTTAGGCAAATTTAGATATTATATCATCTGAGTTTGGTTTAAGTAGTGCAATGGTGTAAGCAGCTAGGCATGTATTCATGAAGATTCCAGTCAGGAAGTTGGTGACGCATTCCTATCTACACGATTATTGTCAGAACAATTAAGTATACAAAGGGTAATTGAATGTTGCATTTTTCAAATACAGGAATGGACAGAACGAATTAAAATTATCAAATACATGTTGATCCATATCATTTTCAGGGGTTAGCAAAATCGCTATCAAATATATGACAACATGTGAATTTAGTTTCAGTCTTGAGAATATTGGTTAGCAAGCAACGATTCACCCAACTCATAGTTCAGGTTGTCAACGATTCAGAGTTCATGTTCTGCTCTTACTAACATGAGTTCAGAGATCTTAGTGCTAGGCATTGCCTTCACAAAGATACCCTCATATACAGAAAAGGTGATGCCTGCAATTTGCTGACAGAGAAGATACCTTATAGTTCCTTCCAGATGGATTCTCTGGAGAAATTAACTGCATTGCCTGATGCATATATATAGTGAGCTGGTTGTGAATAAAAAAGCCATATTGCACGCTTACAGCTAACTGGCATGGTTCATGCTTGCCACTTTGGATGCAGGACAATGCTAAAGATTTTATAGCCTGTTATACCACCTATCAGTGTTACCAGTAACAAAGGAACGTTGTTCTTGATCAACACATGCAAAGAAAATCCACTCATTGTTCTGAACTTCTGATGCTTGGGGTTTCAGAGTTCTGTTGGCATTGGGGCTTAGCACCGTTGATGGAGGCATCATCAATGATTTTTTTTAGTCTATTATACTGCCTCTCTTGGTGTTACCGGTAACAAACAAATATGATTATAGGCAAAAGAAAAATGAGCTCAATGTAGTGGACTGCTTAGATTTGTTTGGGAATACAGCTAGCAAGGTATTTTTGTTTCCAGTAAGCTTTTAAGATCACATAGAAGTTTGCATTGAGTTTGACACATTTTTCAAATACAGGAATGGACAGAACGAATTAACATTATCAAAAGTGAGCTGGTTGTGGATAAAAAAGCCATATTGCACACTTACAGTTCACTGAGTTGGCCATATCTCCGAAATACAGGATAGTTGCTAGTAGCTTTTCTTTTATGCATATATATACTGAGTACACAACAATTGTCGCTTCTAGCCAAAAACATTTTTCCCTCTTCTTACCATACTTTCTTCTATGGTTTGCCTCGCCTTGATTATTGTTGGCTTCTAAACAACATGTTTGGAAAGAATGCTGTTTTCATTTACGATTTTTAGCAGGACATGTGTGGAAGAATGTTCTGAAGTGTAGAACATGGACTGGTGCTCAATTGGCATCTGCTAAAGAATAATCTTTAGTGTATAACATGAACTGGTGCTTCACTGTTTGATTTACGATTTGTGGGCATATTAAGAGTTGCACACTGGATGATTGGCATCTGCTGCAAAACCGGAGCAGTTAAAGAAAGAAAAACGAAGAAACAGTATGAATCTTATAGGAGTGTTTGAACAAGGGGATCTGAATCTTGACAGGTTGAATTACGCCATGATAACGTTGATCCCTAAAGAACCTGAGGCTAAGGTGCTGAAGAAATTCAGGCCGATTAGCCTAATAAACTGTAGTTTCAAAATTTTCTCCAAATTGTTGAATAATAGAATGATGAGAGTAGCTGATAGGCTAGTGGCGTCTAACCAAACAGCCTTCATTAAAGGAAGGTTTATTCTGGAGAGTGTTGTGGCTGCCCATGAAATTATTCATGCGGTCCATAAACGAAAACAGGAAGGTGTGGTGTTGAAACTGGATTATGAAAAGGTATATGATAGGGTTAGCTGGTCTTTCCTTGAGGAGACGCTTGAGACTAGGGGTTTTGGTGGAAGATGGAGAGGCTGGCTTCGACGGGTTGTTAGAGGAGGTTCTATTTGTATTTGTATCAATGATGAGAATAGTATCTTTTTCAAGTCTGGGAATGGTCTAAGGCAGGGAGACCCTTTATCCCCTCTGTTATTCAATTTAGTTGCTGACGTTTTCTCTAGAATGCTTATGAAAGCAGCTAGGCATGGCCTTATTAGTGGGTTATTACCACAAGTGGTAGAGGGTGGTATCATCAGCTTGCAATATGCTGATGATACACTGCTTTTCTTAGAAAATAATCTGGAAAAAGCTTGCAATTTGAAATGGATTCTAGTTTGCTTTGAGCAAATGTCAGGCATGAAAATTAATTATGATAAGAGTGATTTGTTGACGGTGGGTTTAGAAGAGGGTCAGGCTAATGAGTTTGCTAGACTATTCTGTTGCAAAAAAGGTGATTTTCCTATTAAGTACCTGGGGGTTCTCCTTCATTATACTAAGCTGACAAGGAAAGACCTGCAATCTGTGGTGGACAAAATTATCAAAAGGATAGCAGGTTGGAGGGGTAGGCTTCTGTCTTATGCTGGGAGGCTTGTTTTGCTTAAAGCTTGCCTGGCTAGTATTCCAATTTATTTGTTGTCCATTATAAAATTCCCTAAATGGGCTATCAAAATGATTAACTCTCAGATGGGGCATTTCCTGTGGAACAACACTGATGACACACATAAATATCACTTAGCTAGCTGGCAGTTAGTAGCTCAAAAGAAGGAAGGAGGACTAGGTATCCCGGATTTGAGGAGCCTAAACTTAGCTTTGTCAGCTTCTTGGATCTTTAGATACCATCCGCATAAGAACGCTATTTGGGTTAAAATTGTGGACTTTAAGTATAATACCAATGATCCTAACATTTTTTGCTGCCTAGATCTTGGTTCATGCCCTTTTTGGAAAGGGGTCCTCTGGGCAGCTCAAGCTGCCCATATGGGCGTCAGATGGGTAGTAGGGAATGGGAAGAAGATAAGGTTTTGGGAAGATCAATGGGTAGGAAATACAAGTTTGGCCATTATGTTCTGGCCGTTGTATGTCATTAATTAACAGCATGGTAAGGCTATAAGCCAGGTTTGGGATGGGCATGAGCTTATGCTCACTTTTAGAAGAAGTGTATCCGAGGCTCTTATGAGTAAGCCTGGGCAAAATACCCGATACCCATTACCCGTACCCGAATTACCCGAACCCGGACCCGAATTACCCGAACCCGAGGTACCCGATCCCAAATTCGAATAGCGATTTTGATTACCCGAAATTAATTTGGGTAATTCGGGTAATATCCCCCGGTACCCAAACTACCCGAACTACCCAAAGATTTATTTTGTCTTTGTATTCATCATGTGTTGTTAGCTGAACCATTTAACTTATCACTTTATTAGAATATAATTCTCTCTATTTGAATGAGTGACTGTAATATATTATTCTCTATAAATTGCTATTGAAATTCTATACAAATTGCTGCTGAAATTATGTATAGATCGCTACTGAAATTTAGTGTAGTTTGTTGTTTTCTGTAAATTTGGGTATATCGGGTAATACCCGAACCCGAACCCGAATTATCGAGTACCCGAATTTGCGGGTAGTGCTTTTTCGAGGATAATATCGGGTAGCAATTTTTATTACCCGAATTTTAAATTACCCGAATTACCCGACCAAAAAAAATCGGGTAACCCGAACGCCCAGGCCTGCTTATGAGCATGTGGTGGGAACTCTGTGGTGTAATAGAGGGAACCATCCTCAATGATGATGAGGATTAGATTTTGTGGAGTTATACATCTCATGGCACTTATGCAATCCAATCTCTTTATGCTAGGATTAATTGTAGAGGTGTGTTTCCAGTTTATACTCATGTCGTATGGAAGCTTGTGATTCCACCTAAAGTACAGTTCTTTCTGTGGTTGCTCTCGAATAATAGAATTCTTACGAGGGAAAATTTACAAAAAAAAGAAGGGATGTTTCGGATCCCACTTGCCTTTTTTGCAGTGAATATGAATCCAGTCTGCATTTATTTTTTGAATGTTGTGTAGCTGTGAATGTTTGGAAGTTGGTTGCTGAAGTGATAGGTGTGGATATCGGGTCTGACTATGAGTCTGTAGCTAAGTTGTGGATTGCAAATAAGAAACATTTGGTTACTAATGTGATTTCGTCTGCTGTTTTGTGGTCCTTATGGAAGTTAAGAAATGAAATTTACTTTCAGGGGGGTTTTGGCTAGGTACAAGGATGGTGCTGATCAGGAACACAAAGATGCTAAGGGGTTGGCTGTCAATGTTCAAGCAGGAGGTTCGTGTGTGGCTGGAGAGCAGAATCGTCAGGATGGAAGAATTGTCAAGGCGCCCGACACAAATCAAGTGGAAGGAGGAGATGACAACGTCTACATCATCACATTTGGTTCCATCGGAGTCTCGGTCTTCAACAAATGTCAGGAGTGATTTAGCTTTTGCTGGGGTTATGTAATAAGCTAATGAGTTTTCTGTGTGTTCAGTCTTCAGTGTGGTGCGCTTATGCGCATGAACTCTTTCTAAACTTGAACTGTTGTTTGCTTTTTGAAATATAAAAGCAGGGAAGACCTTTTTGTCAAAAAAACGAAGAAATAGGGGGCACCTTCTCGTTGGACATGAAGGTGAGCGCACGGACCGACTATGCCATCGGGGCGTCGTGCTGCCTCTGCCATCGGGATGCCGAGCCGCCTCCGTCGTCTGAACATCGCGCTGCCTCCGCCGTTGGGATGTCGCGCCGCCTCTGCAGCTGTGACGCCGCTCTACCGGGAAGGTGGCCTCGTGGGGCAGACGACGCCCACGTTCTCCGGATGCTAGCAGCTACCGTGCCTCGCCGCCGTCGCTCCATGTCATGAGGAAGAACCACGCGTGCGCTGCCTTGCCCTTGCTTCCGGCGCTAACGCTCGGAGTCGTGGGGAGTTGCCGAGGATTGGTCGTGGCGATGGGCGGGAAACTAAATCGAGGCACGATCTCATGAGGGATGGAGGTTGTTTGTCCGGGGGAGCGTGCCATGCATGCGTCGGGGAATCGAGCGAGCGGGATTGATTGGCCGAGTGCAGGGGGAGCGGGCGAGCGGTATTGATTCCACCGCGCATGGGATTGGAGGCAGACTGTGCGGCATTTTTTTTGATCGGGCGTGAATTTGTTTGACCGAGCGCATTTGCTGCCAAGTGAACCATCGTGGTGGGTGTCTTTCGTCTGCCGTGAACGATTATTCTGGCAATGTTTTAGTTGTAGAGATTTTCTCGTGTCTTTCTCTTCTTCTGTATATATAAGGGCTTGTTTGTTTTTACGAGAAAAGAGACCAGAGACTAAATTTTAGTCATATTTAGTCCCTTCTAACCAAACAACAAGAACTAAAATAGAGACTAGAGACCAAAATGCAGAAGTCCCATTGGAAGAGTCGTTTGCAACTTATGGGGGCCACATTAACACCCCTTACCCCTCAATAATTGCTCCCTAGCCACCACGCGCTCACTCCCAGCTCCCTCACTCCACCCATCATGAAACGTTCAACTCCCTCACTCAGTTCCTCACCCTCTCTCTCGTCCCCGTTGCCGCGCATCTTGCCCATAAGCCGCCGCTCCTCCGATCGTGCGCATGATGGCACCGCCGCTCCCCCTCCTCCCCACAACAGCATCCCGAGCCCTCAGCGCCCTAAATTGCTCCCATCGCCCTCTCACTCGTCACCACCCCCGCACATCAGATCAGCACGCCACCGCCACGGCTCCCCTTCCTCCCCACACCACATCTGTCATGGACGGCTATGGCAACAACTACAAGGATTACTTCACCGGGTCTTCTTCCTTCCCCATCGCCGGATCTGAGCCATACCCTCAGTGCCCCATCACCGATGACTTAAGCTTGTACTCCCAAGCTCCGTCTTCTCCTTACGCCTCCCCAAGCCTCTCTACTCCATGGTCGTGGCTAGAGAACCTAGATCTGAACTCCCAGGCGAACTTCCCCAACCTCGACGTCTTCCCCAACTAGGAGCACCTGCAGTCACAAGGAGTTCGTGTCGGCATAGGGCTCCCTCCCCTTAGACCTGGTGGCAGATCTATTCAAGGTCAGTTCTAGCCTCCATGGTCGGTCTAGACCGGATCTCGTACGAGAACTGGCCGTGGAGCTAGGCTGCACGCCCATGAGGTAGCCGTCACGAAGCTCTGTTTACCGGAGATAGATCCGGTAAACTAGCCAACATCATCCATTTCCCAAGGGTTGCCACTATTCGAAATGGGTGGTGGTGGTCGTGGGGTTAGGATGAGGCAGATGGTATCCCGTGGATCCACATCTGCCTGCTAGCAACTCCGACATCATAGAGGATGTGGACGGAGAGGACGACAACTGAAGGATCCGATGAGAATGCCCCTAGTGTCGGTATGATCCAGACATGTTTCCCTATTTTGTTGTAGATGTTTTGCTAGATGTGGTTTGGTGATCTCCAGATGATGCTTTAGCAACTAGTATATGAGTGCACATCAGTTTTCATCTTGATTTTGCAAGAAAAGAAAAGCAGTGGTAAATTTGCAAATGGGCCAGAAGAAACTAACATCATGAAACCAGTACGCATACATCTATTTTCATCTAGTTACTAATATATCTGTAGTAGTTAATTTATTTTGTGTCCTATGCTACAGTGTGTTGGTGAAGCTCTGCTTATTAACATAGGAAACAGATACAAATTCATTGCTCTTTGTTTTTTGACTTTCAGTCATCAGTATGGTTGCACTTGAGTTCTGTCTGAATGAAGCAAGGCTGCAGCATGTGCTGATAGTGAATCATGATTTACTTTATGTTTGATGTTTCATAGCTCTACTTTATGTTCTCTATTTTTTGTTTCATGGATGAAAAGTATCTTGATATGTGATGTCCTCTTTTTTTAGAAGAAGTTTGACAAGGCCAATTGGTACCGATCAAAACATTGCAATTTTGTGTGAACTCTATATTGATCAAATGAACAATGAAAATTGGAATAATGGGACAATGACAACTAGAGGCTACAAAATAATTAAATATCAATATCAAAAGATAACTAAACTGAAGCATGAAACCAAACAATTGAAGAACCGAATCAATCATTTGAAGCTTGTGTGGCGTTTTGGGGACAAACTAGGTGAAGAACATAGGGTTAGGCTGAAAAAGCTGATGGAACAATTGACGCAACGCCGGATTGGTGGGCAAACGAAGCAATGGTATAAGTCGGTTTTATCTAACTTCTGTCAACCTTCTGTCAAAGTTTTGATTTGTGATTTCATTGCGATTGCATCTGTGCATTTCAGGGGTTACCTGCAGAGTGCAACAATTTTTAATGGGGCTGGCCTACTTGTTTCCCCTATCTAGAACAGATGTTCGAAGGGGTAGTGATAGATGGCTCTACATCTTGCATCCTAGGGTAGTCATCGGCAACTGCAAGAGAGGAACAAGGATATGAGATGCCAGGGGAAGTAGGGGAAGCAGGAGGGATTGATATAGATTGGTGGGAAATAGCCCAATCAATAGTTCCAGTCCGCAAGAGGGGCAGCGAGAGCACTGCTACTTCAGGTGAGAGTCCATCTAAGAAGACCAGGACACCTCTGCTAAAGACTGTGTTCAATGGTATAATGGAAAAGTTTGATGAGGACAGCAAGGTTGCAAATGAAAATCTGGCTCAGTTTAGAAGCAGCATGGAAGCCATCAAGGAAACCAGAAAGTTGAAGAAAAAGGAGCAGAAAGTTGCATACGTTAGAAGATGCATTGCAATGGTCAAGGAGTGTGAAGCACATGATAAAACTGATGAATTCTTCGTTGCTACCACATTGTTTAAGGAAGAATACTATCGATAGATCTTCTAGTGACATTGACACACTGGAGGGAAGACTTGTGTGGTTGTAGAAATGGGTTCAGAAGGATGGCCAGCACAAAGGATGTAGTTGAACCTATGCATTTAAATCTTGCAATTTCTATATTTATGATGAACCTATGCATGTAGTTGAACCTGTGTATTTCAATCTTCCAATTTTTGTATTTAGTGATGAACCTATGTATTTGTGATGAACCTATGTATGTCGGTTGAATGATTTGGCTTGTCATTGTGTTTGTTGCTTTGTGATTGCTTTGTGATTGTTGTTCGGCATTGTTTGATTCGGTTTTAATTCATGTGTTCAGGTTGATGATGGTAATGCCGCAGATGGTGCTGTAGGTGTCCATGATTCTGGGGATGATTCACAGGACAGTGATTCAAGTGATGATTCATCTTCAACATCAAGTGATGATTCATCTTGAAGTGATTCTGAGGAGGATGAAGTGGTGGAGTACTATATGAGAGCGCAGGAGAGGAGGTGACAAATGTTGGTTGCTGCTTCCATTCTCGGTATGTATCACTGTGACTTTACATGAACAAAACTGAACAGTAGAGTGGCTGCAGAATCTGGTTACCAATGGGTCACAAGAACCTTAGGCCATAGGACACAATGCTATAGAATGTTTAGGATGAGGAGATAGTGCTATGATAAGCTTCATAATTTGCTTAAGAGTTCATATGGATTGAAGTCCTCAAGTAAGATGACATCAACTGAGGCTTTAGGGATGTTCATATGGATGTGTGCATCTCAACAATCAGTTAGGCAAGCTGACAACCGGTTCACACGTTCATTGCACACAGTTAGTAGAAAGTTTGATAAGGTGTTGGCTTCTCTGTGCAAACTAGCAGCTGATATAATTAGGCCAAAAGACCCTGAATTTAGATATGTGCATAAGAGGCTGCAGTCCCCTAGGTTTTGTCCTTTCTTTGATAAGTGCATTGGAGCACTAGATGGAACACATGTGAAGGTAGTGGTGCCAACAAATCAGATAGTACCTCATATGGGAAGACATGGGTACACTAGTCAGAATGTGTTGGCCCTTTGTGATTTTGATATGAGACTCACATTCGCTGTGGAGGGATGGCCTGTATCGGTTTATGATATGAGGGTATTCAAAGATGTAATTGACAAGTATGGCGACAGGTTTCCACATCCACCTGAAGGTATTGATTTGTCCTATGATCTCTTCTTTCACCTAGATGCTCTTACTTTGCATTTGGCTTACAAGAAATTGCAACTATGTAGGGAAGTTCTATCTTGTCGACTCGGGTTACCCAAACTGACCGGGTTATCTTGCACCTTACAAGGGTACAAAGTATCATCTCCGGGAGTATCAACAAGGACCCGCCCCAAGAGGTAAAAAGGAGCTCTATAATTATACACATTCTTCACTTTCGAAATGTCATTGAGCGGTCATTTGGAGTCTTGAAGATGAAGTGGAGGATTTTGTTAGACTTACCGAGTTATCCGATGCCAAAGCAAAGCAAAATAATTCTCTCGTGCATGGCCCTCCATAATTTCGTAAGAGAGAATGATAAAAATGATAGGGACTTTGAGAGATGTGATGAAGATGAAAACTACATTCCATTGGTAGAACCATCGTCTAGCCAAGCTAATGGAGCTAGTACTCGTCATGGAGATGACGATCAAAGTATGAATCGGTTTCGGGATTGGATAGCCAATGATTTGTCTTCTAGGATAGTAGCTTTGATGATTTGTAATAATGGAGATTCTAGAACTGCATGAACATTGTTTTGAATAAATAAAATTTTGTGAATTTTTGTACCTGGCCAGCAGTGCGGCCGGTATCATCGGTGAGCGAAGCACGCAACCGCGGGAACAGAGCGCGAGCAGAGCAAGCGCGGGATCAGGCCAGCGCGGGAAGAAGGCAGCGCACGAGCAGAGCAAGCCAGCGCGGGAACACTGCATTGATTAGGGGCTCTTTGATCATTGTTCAGGTGTATTAATGATGTTTAGTCTCTTCTAGTCCATTCAAACAAATACCATTAGAGACTACTATTTAGTTTCTATTTTAGTCTCTAGGCCCGCGCGGGAATAGAACAGCTGTCACTTGGGTGAGGCCGTTGCTGCAGGTGCTTGCAATATCCGCAATATAAAACTTCATCGCCTTTGAACACGGATAAGGCTGTATAACTGAGCTGGCTCGGCTCGTTCTGGCTTGTTAAGATAACGAGCTAGCTCGGCTCGGTTCGGCTCGTTAAAAGCTCGAGCTGGCTCGTTAAGCTCGCGAGCCAGCTATAAAAAATACACAAAATATAATATTTACATTTATCTAAAGTTTAAGAATAATAATATTATTAAAAAATGCATTTAGACCAGTTACCAGTTAATTTATAGGGTCTAGACCAGTTACCAGTCAATTGTAAAGTGCAAGATATGAAGTAATACAAAAATTAATATAAGTTTTGATACTTTTTTTTTGGAAGCTTGGCTCGTTTAGCTCGCGAGCAGCTCGCGAGCTGGCTCGAGTTGGCTCGTTATAGCTAACCAGCTAAAATCTTGGCTCGGCTCGGCTCGTTATCATAACGAGCCGAGCCGAGTCGAGCCAAGCGAGCTAACGAGCTTCGAGTTTTTCGTCCAGCCTTAAACACGGAAGCTTTTTTTTCGATACTTTTGAAGACGGAAGCCGAAGCATCTCTCCAAACTCTTCTTCTTCTCCTCCTCTTTTTTTTTTTTTTTTCTGCAGATGCGGGCATGGCACTGGTAGAACCAGGAATGGATAGTCTTGAGTAGCTGACTTTCGTTTAGCCCTCGCCACAATGGAGTATGATAGCTCACCACTTGGAACACTTTTCCCGGAAGATAAAATTGTGGATGTCCACGAATTTCAATGCAACGGTGGTTGATGCACCTTGGGTCTGTAACTGCTGTAGTTTAGCTCATCATCTTGCTCAACTAGGTGTGCAATCTTTGTAAAAAAAACACTAGGTGTGCATTTCTCTGATGTAAACAACTTGGTACTCTAGTAGCTGCCCAGTGCCGATATCTGGTCTGCTTGAGTTCATATGGAACTCTTTCCATAAATAGAAAAAAAGAAAAACAGATACCAGGCACACTGAGCAGCTGTCGGTCGCTTGGGCTCTGAGCAGGGCCACAGAGGTTTTCAAGGCATGAAATGCGCATGGAGAAATACTTTTTTTTTTCAAAAGAAAAAATATTTTAGTACGCGATGAAAATATGCTCAATCTCGTGTGGATCATGTTAAGAACAAAAAAATGATGATCGATGGTGCGCACCAATCATTTCAGTCTCCCCTAAGCGAAGATTTAAATTAAGCCCTGAAACATGTGCCTTTCCTTTTCTGAAAGACGATCACGACTTGGCGATTCAGTTCATATCTGTGTCTGATTCGTTGACCGTTGACCGGGCTGCTTTGTAGACTGTAGTTGGAGTAGATAGATACAGTAGACTGTAGAATGTCGGCACGGTGGTCTCCTTGGTGGCGGCATGCTCGAGCCAGATGGGCCAAATATGCTCTTTCCAGTGAAATTACTGCTCGTTTGTCCAATTCTCTGTAAATTTGCTATTTATTGTGAAAGAAAAATATTGTTCGTTGACTAAAAAAGTACGGCTTATAAGCCCAGCGAAAAGGGCTGCTTTGCTGGACTTGTGCTAGTCAACAATTCGATGATCTATTGATCCGGTCTGTAGATGTTCCGCGATCTAAAAAAAAACAACCTGCGTGAGCTTTGGTGCGTACATGCGTTCCCATGCAGTCAACTCGATCCCATGAGACCCGTGCTTAATTCTAGTACTAATGAAGTTGCTTTGCTTTGTCATCGTAAGTGTCGTAAACAAAGAGCTTTTATCCCTGTCAATGTCATGGTGTGAACAGAGGTGCTGCTTTAGAATTTTTACAAGTTGGCTTTTTTCCAAAAAAAAAAAAGAACCGGAAGTTGGTGGTACTGCAGGTTATGTTCTTGGCACAGCACAATAGGTCAACTCTTCTATGAGACTGCTTCTCTGATCTACTTTTACAGCGTTGCGTTAGCTCGTTATTATTATCTGAATATGCAGAAAACGACGGTCCCGCGGTTTAATTAATTCCTAGTGCTCTTGTCAACTAAAGTTACCTGACGACCCAGACCGTCGTGCCGATCCTTCCTAAAGTTACCTGAACTTTCTGTGCTCTGTGTTCAGACTCTGATGGCAGAATTTTATTTGTTTTTGGAACTAAATTTGCGCCAGCATTTCCTTGAGGTGAGATAGTAAAGAAAAGATCCTATCTTTAAAAACCGAGTCAAAGAGAGGTGATAATCTGTGACCATCAGAGATTCGAAGCATTTAAGTGTGCAACTAACCTGGTTCATGTTGTTTCATTCAGTAAACCTGTAAAACAAGCAGTAACAGAGGCCAAGCCCTTGCAGCAGTAGTTCACATAACTGAACATGTTAGCATGGCTTATCAGTCATGGTACAGTATTTTTCTCTTACAACAAATCACTTTTCAGCCTAGGCTTTTCAGCGAAGCGAACGGACCCAAGCCTCCTTCCAAACCTACTGTGCTCAGCTGATCATCTCAAGTCCACAAATAGTACTCCGTATACGTGTTCGTATTAGTGCCACCTAAGGCTATCTCCAATAACAACACCCAAAATACAAGACTCATTCGTCCTTTGCGTAGCGCTACAGGCAAAACGTTCAATACCTATTCGGCATCTTCTCCAACAACAAGACATAAAAAATAATTCCTTTCTGCAAATAGATTTTCCAGGAGAGAGGAATGCCTATATTTGGATTGTGTCTCTCAGGCAACCCAAAATAGGTCTCCCGTATAGGTACTCTGTTGGAGGCTGATTTTGGGATCTCTTGCTATCTATTTTAGATTTGGTTGTTCATATGAGTTCCTTGTCAGAGACCGTCTAGACAGCCTGCAGTCATCAGGTTTCTTTTATGCTGCCTGGCCTCGTCAGAGTTTATTTCCATATATAATTAAACAAAGAACGACACGGCTGCTTTGACTGTGGTCAATTCAAAGATCTCGTGCCTTCCTTTTTCCTTGTTCTGATAAACATCTCCTTTGTGCTGCTTGGCCCAGAAAAATCCAAACAAAATAACGCGTGTTCGCGTGTACACATGGTGAACAAGGGGGAATCTGATTCCGAGGTTGGAGAGGCGAAATCAACTTCTGTGTTAACTGTCTAACTGATTGATTACAAAGTCTGGTGGCAAAATAGCCTGCACAACAGTATTGACTATACAGGCTACAGTCTCACCAAATCTGAAAAATGATGATTGAATCTTTGATTCTAAAAAAATTGCAGAACAATCTCAAATCCTATCAACCAATCACCTACTGTATCTTTGAACCCTAGTATGTATGTATCACTATCACCTCCCCTTGCTCTGTTCCCAACTTATTACAAGCGAAAAAGAAGACAGAATCGCCCTCTGTTCCCCGTCCGACAAATTTACCATGACTAAAAGAAGTATAAACTCCTAATTACTGAAAGATGGCAAAAAAAATGATTTGATTCCTGAGCCTTGTGCCGTCTTTCTTCTCTGATGACCCCGCCGAGAAAATGAGCTGTTTTTCCTCACATCCCTGCCGTCAGAGTTCATTTGAAGTGGAATCCAGGGCCGCCTGCGGCGCTGCTGTTGCGGTGGAGGAGGTTGTGGGCGATGTTGTCGCGCGCGGCGACGGCCGCCGTGGAGCGCACGGGGTTGTCGGCGACCATGTCGTCGTCGAAGAGCTGGAACGCGATGTCGGGGTCGACGGCGTCGCCGGCGCGCTCGCAGATGTTGTGGAGGACGCAGCAGGCGCCGAGCACGACGGGGAGGTCCTGCAGCTTCACCTCGGTGCGCTTCTGGAGGCAGCCCCAGCGGGACTTGAGGCGCTGGAAGGCGTCCCTGGCGACGGCGCGCACGCCGTCCACCCGCTCGTTGAACACGTGCTGCGCCCACGTCATGTTGTGGTGCGTGTAGGGCACCAGCAGCCAGTCCATGAGCGGGTACCCGGCGCCGCCCACCACCCACTGGCCCTGCAGCAGGCCCGCGGCGCCGCGCTGCGCGTAGAGAGCGGAGCGGTCGAGCACGTCGGCGTCGGACATGGAGCCCGGCCAGCCGATGCAGACGTCCGTGAAGGCTCCACCCGCGTCAACCACGCCCTGCACCGTGATGGAATAAGAGGTCTTCTGATTCCTCTCGGTGTGCCGGCGGTTGTAGTAGGCGGCGACGTTGACCTTGGGCGCGACGATGGGGATGTGGGTGGTGTACATGGCGCCCACGACGCCCGGGATCCCCGACGCGGCCTCGAAGCTGGCGGACACCCCCGCGGCGGCGTCGGGCGCCTCGGGCCACTGCACGGCCTTGGGCATGAGCACGGCCTTGATGGCGGCGCAGACCTCGAGGACCAGCTTGTGGCAGGTGGAGATGCCGAGGCCGAAGCGCTTGGACACGAGGCGGAGCGGCTCCCCGGTGGCGAGGCGCCAGATGCAGACGGCGACGCGCTGGCGGACGGGGATGGCGGCGCGCAGCATGGTGTCCTCCTTGGCGACGGCGGCGCCCAGCTCCTCGCAGACGGCCTCGAAGGTGGCCCGGGACATGCGGAAGCCGCGGCGGAACTCGTCCTCGGGGCACGCCGGGCTGCTCATCCGGTCCCACCACTCGTGGTCGCGCTCCTTGACCCAGAGCCGGCGGCCGCCGCCCCTGCCCGCGCCGGCGGCGCCACCGGCGGACGTGTGCTCGTGGTCGCCATCATTGCTGCCGGCGCTGTTCTCCCGGGAGCTGGTGGTCGGGGAGCGCTGCCTCTTGACCCCGGACGCCTCGCCTTCCAGGAGCCCGTACTCGGCGCTCCTCTTCCTGGGGTCCGCCATAGCTACCGGCGCCTGGAACGCCGGCTGCTCCTCGCCGCACAGGTGCGTGAACCAGGACGTGAGGTCGTCTCCGGCGGGCTGGTCAAACAAGGAGCCGAACTGCGCCTCGGTGTACGAGGTACTCATCTAGGTGATGCCGGTCTGGAGGCTGTAGGGAAGGACCGATCGATCGATGTTCTCTTCTAGGAGTAGAAGCTCTGGGTTCTGGATGATCCGATGATGATCTGATCTGGTTGGTGAATGATGATCGAGCTCGCTGTGATGTCGAGGAGGAAGTGATCTAGAGATGTCGAGGTTGGGAATATATAGGTACCGGGGCGGAGGAGCACGCGGTATCCCGGAGGAAGGTGGGAGGGAAGCTGGGTGACCGCGCGGGCAGGCGGGCGCAACCGCGGCCTACGCGGCTGGGGAGAACGGAGAAAGCGAGTAGCGGAAGCCGAGTGATCTCGTGTCCGGTGTGGCGGTGTCCGTGCGCGCGCGCGATTGGGCGAGGCTTCTAGGCTTCTAGCACACGCGCCCGTCTCTATCCGCCACGCCGATTCGACTGGTCGGTTTCGCGGTCAGTAGCAGCGGGTGGGGCTACTCCCATCGGGCGGCGCTGGGCTGGTGGGGCCGGGTACACTCGGTTTGGGGGGCAGACGGGTGGGACCAGCCGTGGCGTGGGGGAGGGATCTGCGTGGCGCCGTCGCTTGGCTCACCCGGCGCTGCACACACTGACACACCAGTGCCGTGCTCTGTTCTAGTACTCCGCTCTGCTCTTTCTGCGGCTGTTCCGTACGGGGCGGGGGCTCAGCTTATATTCAAATGCTGCGCTGTGGGCGATTGGCGGCGCTTTCGTTTGGTTGTAAAGGATTGATAATTTCCAGTCGGAACAGTATTTTTTTTACACCAAATTCGTCAGCAGTAATAATCCACGATCGTATACGATCGTTTTAGCCCAAGCTAAACACACTGTGGTTTGACTGGTATTAGCCGGAACTAGATTGAAATGGATTGACCGACGGTGATATAGGCTCTACAGCGTGTTATTGTATTATTTAGCGCATTTGCGCTGACATGTGCTTCAAAGCTTGGTAAACAAAGGTTGTATGGTATAACTATAAGCAGCCTGTTCGTTTGGCTGTGGCTTATCGTAAACGATCGTAAATTTCCAGCCGGAACAGTATTTTTCTCTCACACAAACCAGCCAACAGTACTTCTTCACGAACCAGCAACGATACGAACCAGCCAACCGAACAGGCTGAAGGTTATGAGGCGACGAATATTGAAAAACCTTCTATAGCATGTGCAGTACTAGTCTACTTATGCAAGGTTCCTTAGCATTATATACGGAGCAAATATAATCACACATGAATAATTCACTCTTGGTGGTATCCTTAAAATGTTTTACTCATTGGTGCAAAAAAATGTAACTATTTCTAAGGTTTTCTGAAGTCAAACTATGTTACGTAAGGTCTAGTCTATAGAAAAGAATATCTAACATTGCCGTGTTAAAGAACAATTACGTGAAGAAGAACAAGAATTATTATTGGCGCATAGGTCGCTCCAGCATGCACGGTGTTGCGTTTTCTAGGCCATCACAAATGATTATACCATATATGCATATATAGATCCAACATAGGTATATGATAATTTAAGGACACCACCAAGAGTGAATATATCAAACTTAGGTGCAAACTTGAGTGCTCAAGCTCTCCCCCATGTAAGGTTCAAAACGATGGGATAAATCCCATTTATTTTCTACATTGATCTCACAAGTTTTCGTATTCACGAAAAATATGGAAATAGGACAGGAAGTGAAAAGAGGTGTTTCCCATCTCGTTTTTATGCTGGATAGACCCGTATCTATAAAACTCAGGATAAGTTTGAGCAATTATTATTCTAGCAACATTTCTCAAAGAAACAATTAGGGTTTCACGGTAAATACTCCTCGTTTTTTAGAAAAATAGAAAGTCCTCCTCACTCCTGAGAGGTCCTTAAAAATGCTCATGAGGCACTTTAGCATGCTGCATATTCACACTATACCTGATTATGATCCTAGTTGATTTTAGTATATTTGTTTGTTTTTGTATAACCACATATCTGTTTTCATTCATGTTGTTGGCTATCCTGGTCCCACTGGCCAAATGCGTACATGGAAACGGTTAAAGGAGTTCCCGCCTATTTTCATCCTTACCCACACCCCTTAAATCCGTTCCATTTCCAATGGGTGTAGGAATGCATGAAACATGCGAGGTAGTTCAACTCCTCCCCTCCACGCTCCGCACCTCCGCACACGAGGTCACTCTGCCTGATATCCGATTTTATGTTTTTTTCTTGTATTCTTCCATTAATTTGCCCGATCCCAATTAGATCTAACACAGTAATAGTCACGTATGCCTAGAGAACATGCAAGAATTATTCTTACCAAGGTCCCACTACAAAGCGTGGGGTGTCCTCCTGGTAATAAAAAGTTTAAGCATGCCATATCTTTAACTTATAGAATTTAACAAGCTATATCATTTTGAAAACACTATGTGAATTGATTCTATTTTTTCCTTCTAGCCAGCACCTTAAATAAACCTAGATCTCATTCTAAATTAAGACCATTATAGCCCAATGTATTCATTTTTTTAGAAAAAAAACATAGCCACTTAAAGAAAGCCAAACCATGTAATACATAGCTAAAGACAAACTATACCTCCAATCCTCAACAAAGAAAAGGGCAGTATCTCAGTTAACAACGACACTTTATGATTTGCCAAAGCTTCCAACTTCCAAATCTCTATTTGGAGAGCTATTCAACGAGCATTCTATTTATGTATCTATTTTGTCTTCAACAAACTCTCCATTTTTTGTTCTCTATACATTAATAGTTTATCATATATTGCATTTAAAGAGCCATATAGCCTCTCCAAAAGTGGAGAGCGAGAATGGTGGTTTTGAAGAGCGGAAAAAAATAACATTAGTTTATAGAGTCTTCTGAAGCATGTTTTTTTTTCTAAATTTTGTGATAAAAACTATATAGAAGGTCTCTTGAAAATACTCTGACATATGTATTGCATATAAAACTAGACTGATACGGAAATGAGAGCCTGTTGTTTATTTTATGACCAGACATTCCCTTATTCTTAAGGAAAATGAAACCCAAACCCCTACAACATATCATTTTTTTTCTATGTTTGGATTTGGATGTTCGATGTCACGTGAACGCGAGAACAGACATATTAGCGAATGGCACAGGTTGTTTCCAAAACGCAGTGACAGGCCCTAATCCTTTTGGCGCTCACGTTTTTATCCAACGGTGACGGCGTGTGAACTTAATTTTTCACGTTCACACCACTGCTCCATTAATCGCAAAAACCTCCGATTGCTACTCCAGCAGAGTTTGATCTCACGCTGACAGAGGATATAGAAATAGAAATCCGTTGGCTAGCACCACCCGGAATGGCAACCAGGGGCGCATATTATACGCCAGTGAGTCATCAGCCGCCGGCCTCTCCTGCTCTCCCAAATCAGTTGCATGCGCGCACCAATCCGGAGCCGGGATCACTAAACAAAGTGCGGAAGCTGTTAATTAGCGTGTCGTCAAAACATGAGGTCGTTTGGTAGGATGGTTCAGCTTCGGCTGTGTTAGGTCCTCCTTTGACGCTCGATGTGTTAGGTCGTCCTCCTTCGACACTTGATAGAAACGGTCTTTAAACTTTTTTCCTTAATACAAGTATACGTAAATCTTTTGTAGAAAAAAAAGTGTCATTGCATAGCTGATGCGTGCGGCGTGCCTAACGACGGGAGGGAGGGGAAAAAAGAAAAGAAGAATAAAACAAAAGGGCCACCGTGTCCGCGGGGTGGTCACGTCGGGCGAGCGAGCAACTTTGACGGCCACGGGCAGGACCAGGCGGACGGACGGACAGCCCCCCCCCCCCCCCCCCCCCCGCCCGCGTGCATGACGCTGCGCGTGACGCACCGAGTGGGGATCTGGTGATGATGATGCGCTACACGCTTTCCTGGACCTGGAGTGCACGCTTCTCCCTCCCCGGCTCCCAGGCTCCCCCGCCTTCTCGATGCGGCGTCTCCGCCTCACGCTGCCGTCGCTTTCCCGGTGCGCCCGTCTGTGTCCGTTCGCTCGTTCCGAGTCCGTGGCGAGCGGCGAGCCGTCCCTGTCCGGCTGTCCGCTCTCGATGCTCGTCTGCTTGCACCTGATAGTTTCTGGCCTTATAAGTCGGCTGATGCTGTTTTGTTGTGAGAGAAAAATACTATATAATGGCTGATAAGCATGTCTGATATGATCATACAAGCCGAGTGTAGCTCGGCAACGACGGTGCCTTCATGCTGTTTTCAGCCTTTTTTTTCTCTGCACGGGCAACGGGTTGGATCTCCTACTGTCGTATACTGCTTGTCTCCGGGATCCGCGCTCTTTCGGGTCGCGGCTGTGGCAAGTGGCATGGACTACGCTGATGTCCAGTAGCGGCAGTCCTGTTTTTAAGCGGGAGGTTGCGATGGTGGTTGTTATTGTTGTCACCAACGGCGCGGCAGCAAGTTCAGTGACCCCGGCCCCGGCCACAATCATGGATTACGCTCGGCGTTGGATTCACTATACTACTTTGTTTGAGCTTTGATGACGTACTGTTCCACTTTTCCTTTTTAGTTAATTAAACTTTGATTAGCCTGTTTGCTTGTTGGTTTTAGCCAGCCCAAACTAGTCAGTCAATAGTGTTTTCCTCTCACGACAAACCAGCCCTAGCCAGCCTAAACCAGCCTAGAAACCAACCAGCGAACGAGGTGGATATTTGTTCTCTAATTCTCTCGGCTGGTTCTCTCTCCTCCGGTTACCATGGCGAGAATGGGTAGTCAATTGGGGATAGCGGGTGTCACTGCGAACGTTCAAGTTCCAACAGAAGAATTCAGAAAATAGTCAACATTTTGAAGCGTATATATATCAATACTAAAATCAAGTCCACTTAAAAAATATAAGTTTTTAGTTAGCCATCGCGTTTCATCGTGGTACAAGAGTCACAAAGAAGCATAAATAAATGCTCATGGAGAGTTGGAGATAAATCAAAATTAAGTTCTCGTATATCAATGAACAATATAACACCATTAATTATCATGTAGTATGCACTAATCGTAATAATGAACAGTAAGTTCCATTGCAATCTCTAAAGCACAAGTGTGACAGTGTGACTCGAATATAATTGCATCATTTCAAATCCCTAAACTTAATAAGTGAGGTTGACATAAACATCCAAAGCGTACCTTATTTATACAATCCCTAAAAACCAAGTGTGATAGTTTGACTCGAATATAATTGCATCATTTGAAATTCCTAAACTTAATAAGTGAGGTTGACATGAACAGCCAAAACGTACATTTTTATACAATCTCTAAAACACAAGTGTGACAGTTTGACTCGAATACAATTGCATCATTTCAAATTCCTAGACTTCAGAAGTGAGGTTGACATAAACAACCAAAGCGTACCTTATTTATGACCAAAGGAGTACAAAACATGTTTGCATGTTTTCTTCATGCTAAAATGTTGGCTGTTCAAAGTTTTGTTCTAATTCAAATTATTATACATTTTTTGTAAAGTTAGTTAAGGTTAGAAAATTTTGATTTAGAAAAAACTAAATGACCTACTCCTTCGGTCCCCAAAAGAATACAAAATTCTCATTTCGCGAGGAGTTAAATAAATGCAAATTTGATCAGATTTATACAATAAGTCACTAATGTTTATGACTCCGAATAAATACCATTAGATTAATTATGAAATATATTTTCTTAGTAAACCTATGTAAAATATAACGATAATATTATTTTGCATAAATTTAGTCAGATTTAAGACAATTTGGCTCGTCTCAAATTTAGAATTGTATTCTTTCTTAGAACCGAGAGAGTATATTTTAAGATAGACGCGATATGTTGTTAAGACCACCCCACTGACCATCGTAGATATGGGCCCTGCTCGCTTTGAACTTATCGGTCAGTACCAGTTTCAGCGAAATAACATTATTTTTCTCTCACAACAAATTAATATCAGCATCAGCATTAGTCGTTTTTCAAGCCAGCCGAACAACATTATCATTCTCTCCCGGTCCTGTCCACAGCTCGAGAAATTTGGAGGAAACGAGGCACTCTACAACAAAAAGCGCAGGATTATTTCACTGGAGTATGTACTATTGCCTATTGACTGGGCTTGCCGGATCTAGGCCTACTGACCGCCGTTTTTTTTCCTCCAAATGGGGTGCGTCCAAGCGGCCACCATTTCCTGCGTTGCCCTCTTTCCCATGCTCCCACGGTGGCCGGCGGTGCTAGTACAGTACGTGCGACGGGGACACAACGCGGACCAGCAGGCAGCAGGTACCCATTTCTGTACGATCCGGCTCGAATTCACCTGCACAAACCGCATATTCGCCCCCAGAGCATTGACCGAAATGTTGTCAGTAATGACCCGCTGGCCGAAGATATGTTGTCAGTAATGACCCGCTGGCCGCTGCATCTTCGAGCCGTTTTTGGCGAATGGTCGATGACGATGACGACCCGTCGCCCCCCACGGGCACAGCGAGGGGGTGGGTGGGCCGGCCGGTGGCACTGCTCCTCCTTGTCCGGCTGCATACGGACGGACCACGTCCCTATTACCCTATACTACATGCGACCAGTGGCGCGGCCGCCAATCCACCTACGCAACTGCGGGCGATGGATCCCCGTCCGGGTTTGAACTCGAGCCGGCTGCTGTTCCCAGAGCGGCTGACCTGTAAGAACACAGCGCCGCGACCGGGACAGACGACCCGGGGGAGTCCGGTCGTGGCAGGAGGAAACCCGGGGCTCAGGCGACGGCGACGGCGACGCGCGACGGCTTGTGGTGACCGTGACCGACCCAAGCCCCCGCTCCAGCGCGCAAGCCTGCAGCATCAGCAGTCGGTGCGGATACTTTGGACGGCGCGGCGCCCGCTGATTCCAGTGCCTTTTTTTTTTCCCTCTCTCGCCACATTTTCCACTGCCTTTTGCGCGCTTTTCGCCGTGGCTACGGAGACTGGGGAGACCTGAGCAGCTTGCGGACCAGCCAGCGGTGTCGGCCGCGTGGGAGCGGTGCAGTGCAGTCGTGGTCGTGCCGTGCGGATGCCGTGCCGGGGCGCGGTGGAAGTTAACAGTACGCTATCGCGAGTTTTGACCGGTCCGTCCGTCCGTGGGAGCAGAGCAGAGCGGGGCGGGCACACTCGGCAGCGGTGGAGTGGCTGAGACGGCTCGCAATCGCAAGGCCGCGCGCGAAGAGCCCGGGTGAGGTTGGAGTGTTGATTGGCTGGCGACTGGCGTGTTGGGCCGGGGACGGAGGCGGCGATTGGGTTGGATCCTGGCTGCGGCCGCCGGCCGGCGAGCGGCACCCGGAGGGCTCCTTTCCTGCGGAGCGTATGGGGCAAGGCGCAAGGGACCGTTGTTCCGAACTTAACGATCGATTTTCACCGAGGTGGCGGCGGCATCAGAGACACGTACGGATTGCACCAGAAATCGTGTCTCCACGTCGTGTTTTCAGCACTTTTTTCCACCTGTATGTAATTGCTTCTTCAAATATTTTTCATTAAATCTCTTATTCAAATATTTGGGTGCTGGGATTACCAGCACGTGGAAAAACTATCGCAAGATGACAGGATATTTGTCTCCCCTCTGCAGTCCTATCGTTTCTCTTATAATCCGTACTTTTCAGCTTGTTTTTTTAGTCGGAACAATATTTTCTACCATAACAAATTAACCGAAACAGTGTTTCGACTTATTTTTTCAGCGAAGCGAACGAGACCTACAAGTCTTCGAGCCATGCCCGTTTCTCGAGAGTTTTCATTCATGCGGGAAATACACATGAGCATGTCTCATTTTTTTTTCAAAGCTCTTGCAGGAAAATACGCGTACTTCAAACAGAATATCCTCAGCCTGTTCGTTTGGCTGTGGCTTGTCGTAAACGGTCGTAAATTTTCAATCGGAACAGTATTTTTCTCTCACACAAACCAGCCAGCAGTACTTCTTCACGAACCAGCAACGATACGAACCAGCCAACCGATAAGGGCCTGTCAATCAAAACCGTACAAGAAAAGTTGAAAACCTCAAAACTGCATGGGCCAATCAAGTGTACGGGGATGATAAGGAACCGCTGGTGCCCGCATGTCCGATCCAATATTGATCCGGTGGCTGTGGACCGGGCTGATTCCCTTTCCCGGCGCGTGCGTGCACTTTGCGCCTCCGTCCGTGCCTACGCCCACACCCATGGGGATCGCTGGCACCCTCTGCTGCTCCCCACGTCCACATGTATCTCATGTGCAACATTTGATCTATTTTTAAAACATCTAGATACAATATTTACAATATATATATGAAGACAGATGAAACAGTTAAAACATACGTCTAAAACACTTACAAAAACACTTAAAAACCATTGCAAACAGATGCAACATCTAGATAAAACACTTATAACATATGTGTGAAACATATGCAACATATAGATAAATACATTTACAACATATGTATAAAAAAATAGATAAATTACAACATACATATCTATACGTGTACAACCATTGCAAAACCGTTGCTTTTCGAGATAGTCTCGGCACCAGGGCCTGTTGCAGCCCAGAGGTTACCACTTCACTGACTGTAGCCTCTCTGTTGGTGCAGTAGAGTGGCAGCAGTGACCGCAGCACCTCCCAGTGCTCACCGTGGATGTCCCCCTTGAGGGAGGAGATTGAAGCCCGGCCGTGCACCCATTGGGCCCATGCTGAAGATTGCGGGCAGTGAAGCTTGTGGAGGAGTTTCAGTAGCAGACATATGTTCTGCGTCCCCGTGTCTTTGATGCCAAGACCACCAAGGTCTTTTGGGGCACAAACCGTTGTCCAAGCCACAAGGCAGCTGGCCGCCGAGGACTTGCCCGTCTTCTCTCCAGACCACAGGAAAGCCCTTCTCTTTCTGTCCATCTGGTGGATTATTGAGGGAGGCAATTGTAGAGAGCTCATGAAGTAGACCAGCACCGCCCTGCCCATCGGGTTCAGCAATTGAGCCTGCCAGGAGCTGAGGTAGTTGTGAAAGCTGACAGAGGTAACTTGTGAACCGACAAAGGCAGTCCTAAGGGCACTCCCAATGCTAGATTCTATCATAGTTTCCATAGCTTCGAGACTTCATCACTAGAAACCATCCTTCCCAATGCAAGTTTATACAAATAGTTTTCATGGAGAAAAACATTTAATGAGCATCTACACGCCCCCACAAACAAAGAAGATCATCTGTGGCAACGTGAGCCATAGTATAGATAGCAACACTGCAATACTGTAGCAACAATAAATACTGTCGTCCATTACAATAGGAATAGAAATATAAATACCAGTGGCATGCACCTAAACAGGCATGACATAGATACCGTCGTCCATTACAATACGAATAGAAATATAGATAGCAAAGCCAAAATAATTAGATAATAGTATATATTTAGATAATCTCCAGCCATTCAGAAGTCTTCCTGGAAGTCTTCCTGCCTGTAGAAAACATGTCCAGCATCCTCCAGATAGAAGCCATCAACATTCTCAAGTCCTGATCATCAACCTGTAAAATAAGATGAGCTAGTAAATTAACTTTGTTGTAAGAAAAAGAGATGGACAGTACATTAACAGAACCACAGTAACATAGTGATAGGAATGTATTCATGTAACAGGCTAGTATATAAATTAACATTTCTACCTAATTAGTTCAATTCCCAAACTTTTGCCAGATGTGATCAATCAAATCAGATTGAAGTTGCCTATGCGCTTCACGATCACGAATATCGGCATTTCTTTGTAGTACTTCTTCCATCACTGGGTCATGTCCTTGAGAGATTGTAGATGCTTGAACAATCGACGTGGTTGCGTCCTCGTTCAAGTCAAGAGAAACATCCTCTATATCCTTCTCATCCTCAATTATCATGTTGTGAAGGATTATACAAGCTAACATGATATCCTCAAGGTCCCCTTGTTCATATAGACGTGCCGGCCGACGCAAAATGCAAAAACGAGATTGCAAAATCCCAAATGCACATTCAACATCTTTTCTTGCCCCCTCTTGATGTTCTGAAAATAGTTTGTGCTCAGCTGATTGTGGTGCACGTATGGACTTAACAAAAACAGCCCACTCTGGGTATATGCCATCTGCAAGATAATAAGCTTTGGTATATTGCCTTCCATTCACAAAGTACTGCACCTGGGGAGCTTCTCCTCTTAACTGATCGACGAACAAAGTAGATTGATTCAGCACATTGATGTCATTGTTGGATCCTGCCACTCCAAAGAAAGCATGCCATATCCATCGGTCATGTGAAGCAACGGCCTCTAGAATGATTGTTGGTACACCATGATCACCACGAGTATATTGTCCCTTCCATGCGTAGGGGCATTTTTCCCAATGCCAATGCATACAGTCAATTCTTCCTATCATGCCAGGAAAACCACGACGCTCACCGATCTCCAACAATCGTTCTACATCTTGTATTGTGGGTCGTCTCAAGTATACTTCACCATATACTTCAACGACACCCTTAACAAACATTTTCAAGCACTCCACACCAGTACTTTCTCCCATCTTCAGATACTCATCATGCTGGTCTGCAGAACCGCCATATGCCAGTTGACGAATCGCTACTGTACACTTATGAATTGGCGAGAATCCAGGGCGATTCAGAGCATCCGGCCGTAAGGTGAAATACTCAGACCACCCACTTAAGGCCTCAACAATCTTCAGAAAGAGGGGTCTCCTCATCCTAAATCTTCTACGAAAATGTGTCTCATTGTAGACTGGATTAGGCGAGAAGTAGTCATCCATTAGTTGTTGGCTGGCTTGTTCACGAGGTCTGTCCACATATCGCCTAGGACCACGCTGAGTTCTTCCACCTTGTAAGACATCAACAACGGACTGCATTTCAGCTACTAGATGTTTGCCTAAATCATCTACAATTTCTTGCTCTTGAAGATAGTCATCCATGGAGTACAGATCAGCAGGATCGATGCTGCCATTTCCATCCATGGCAGCAAGGGATAGCAGAGAATAGTGGGCAGCAGATAAGAAAGGGCAACAGCAGCAGAAAGGGGACCGAGAAATAGAAGCAGTGACTGAAAGGTGCCGTGGCTGTGCTATACAGAATAATCTCAATGGGCATACATGGACATAGCTCTCAAGTTGAAAAGTGAGAAAGGGAACGTACCAATCGTTTATCTTCATCAACCGACCAGTTCAAACGCCTGTCGGTTCTAAAATCCTCATCGACGTTAATTGTTTCAGTTTCTTCTACATCTACATCATCCACTAGATCATCAGTTTCTTATGCTGGAGAAGGAGTTCTTCTAGCACCCAAATCAATTGGAGACATTGAAGACTGACCCATTGCAGTACCAACAAAGTGAAAATTTTCTGGAATATTATTTCCACTAGGATGGTTAGCAAATGGGTTTGACTGCAGATAATTTGTGAACCCTCCTGGTGGGTATAACCTACAAACATATGAATTTCCATGCTCTAATTAATCATATCTTCACCAAAATAGCACAGTATGCCATACATCACTAGTGACTGAAAATGAAACACTATGCACTGCATATGTAGGTAAACAATCTATATCCACGGAACACTTCTCTGATGACTTACCCTTCACTAGTAGATGACGTTGACCACCATGCACCAACGGGAAAAGGACCAATTTGAGGAGCACAAGTTTTAGGAACACCAACATCTTGAGGAACTCCGGTGGCTCCAGCTTGAGCACGGGTTTCAGCAGCTCCTCTAGGAACACCAGCATCTTGAGGAACACCGGTGGCTCCAGCTTGAGCACGGGTTGCAGCAACTCCGGTGACTAGAGCACATGTCCCAACAGCACGGACGGATGGAAAATGGGTTCTACGGACACCTTTGCCTTGCCGAGAATCAGTCTTTGTTAATCAATTCATCTGTGAGATTTGGGGATTTTTTTGGGTCACAGTGGATGGGGGAGGAGATGGAATCGAAGGGAGCTATGGATGGACCTCGATATGAATCGAAGGGAGCTATGCAGAGATTTGGGTGTGGATTTGGATTAAAGATTGTTGTCGGGAGGAGATCAGTTGGGGATGGTCATGGAGCTTGGGGCGTACCTCGATTTGGGCCTGGGGACCTTGATCTGCAGCAGACGCAGGAGAGAGCAGAAGGCACGCGGGAGCTCGCGGGACGACGCGCGGGAGAGGGCGGTGCAGCGCGCGGGAAAGGGAAGAGCGCGCGCGCGGGAGCGGGGTCGAGGGCGCGCGCGGGAGCGAGGGTGGCGGCGATGGGAGGGAAGGGGAAGGCGCACCGGATCCATGGAAACGATGGACAACTCCGCAATGCGCACGGGGGCTGGTTTCTTCGGCATCGGTCGAAGTGTAGACTCAGCGTCTATGTTAGACGTCGTTTCTTGTTTCTCCCCTCTCTTTCTTCAATAAATACATTGCCACATCAGCAAAAATCAATAAATAAAAGGTAATAAATACACATAGAAACCATT
Source organism: Miscanthus floridulus (assembly GCF_019320115.1). NCBI lineage: Eukaryota > Viridiplantae > Streptophyta > Magnoliopsida > Poales > Poaceae > Miscanthus > Miscanthus floridulus. The sequence goes on from NC_089584.1 coordinate 9,011,292, forward strand.
GTAGAGTCTGCATTGGGAGTGCCCTAAGTATGGCTGTGGGAAACCCTCTCTTTTGCACCCAATGGCTTGAACACAATCGGTGACTACCTGCTCATACATATGTATCGGGACCAGTGTGCTTTTTGCATAATTGATATGTAAACCGGACAGCGAGGCGAACTGGTCTAAATTGTTTTTGAGAGTAGTTACACCTGTAACATCACCTTTAAGCATGATGAGGGTATCGTCAGCGTACTGCAGCACTGTACAAGGAAGCCCATTGTCAGTTGGGTGGTAGATGTTCTCGCAGGCTCTGATCATGCACTGTAATGTTTCTGCAACAAGAAGGAAGAGGTATGGGGATATTGGATCCCCCTGACGCAGGCCCCTTTTGCAAGTGATCCATGGCCCTGGGCAGCCATTGACAAGCACCGCTGACTTGGAAGTGTTTAGGATGTCTTGCATCCACCAGATCCAATAACTCTGAACATACCTTCCCAGTTCACCGTGTCAAACGCCTTGGCGAAGTCAAGTTTAAGTACCACTGCCGGTTTCTTCCTCTTGTGACATACTTGGATCAGCTCAGCAGCATAGACAAAAGTGTCAGCAATTGACCGACCCCTGATGAAGCCCGTTTGGTTGATGTCAATGAGGTTTGGTATGTCTTCTTGTAGCCTTCTGGTTAGGACCTTCGATAGGATCTTGAGGCTGCAGTTTTGCAGGCAAATTGGCCTAAAAGCATCGACGTCCACCGCTCCAGGTTTTTTTGGGATCAGCACCTGTCGACGATCGGAAACTCAGAAGGGGAAAACCAGGTCCGCCGGTCAGGCTGACAACCGATAGCATGATTAGGTTTAGACTTCTACAGAGTTGATGTTCGTTCCCTCTTCCTTTCTCCCCTTCACTACTTCTACTGCCCACTGCTGGGCTTGGGCTCACAAATATTACAGACCCAATCTAGGCCGGTCACTCTTTGGTTCATGGGCCTCCTGCGAACGCTCCTTTTGGGCCAAGTGCTTACTATGTGCGACGTCGTGACACCCCCCTCCCCTTGTGACCCGGCATGTCCCTAGGCCAGAGCAAAAGGAAAGCGTTGTCATATGGCCTCTGCATCTTCCTAGGTAGCAAGATCGGCATCCAGGCCGGACCACTTGATCAGAAGTTGAACGACCGCACCTGTACGTCGGGGATGGAGTCGATGCTATAGTACCGCCTCAGGAACTTGCAAGCCTTCATTAGATTCTAGTGGTGCCACCGAGATGGGGAACTTGGTGGACGGTGCAGCTTTGAGGAGGGAGACGTGCAATACCGGATGAACAGACGATGACTCCGGCAGGTCCAGCTTGTAGGTGACAGCTCCAATCTTCTCCAGCACCTTGTATGGTCCAAAATAACGGAAGAAGAGCTTCTGATGGGAACGAGGAGCAAGCGACGCCTGGACGTAGGGCTGGAGCTTGAGGAACACCATGTCACCGATGTTGAAGGATCTCTCGGAACGGTGCTTGTCAACATACAGCTTCATGCGTTATTGAGCTCGGAGAAGATGTTGGCGAACCAAATCAAGCATAGTGGAACGCTCAGTAAGCATGGTTTCAACATCAGGTATAGATGATGCTTCAGGAGGAGATAGGCCAAAGTGGCTAGGAGGGTGGTCGTACAGTACCTCGAATGACGACCTGTTGAGTGAAGAATGGAGACTGGTGTTATACCAATACTTCGCTAGGCTGATCCACCGTAGCCACTGCTTGGGACAGGAGTGGACAAAGCATCGGAGAAAAGCTTCGAGGCACTGGTTCACCAGTTCCGTCTGGCCATCGGACTGAGGATGGTAGGCAGAGCTCATGCATAGTTTGGTTCTGGCCAAACGGAACAGCTCCTTCCAGAAATAGCTGGTGAAGATGCGGTCGCGGTCGGAGATGATGTGGGATGGCATGCCATGTAAGTGGTAGATTTGGTCAAGGAAGACCTGAGCCACTTGTTGAGCTATGAACGGGTGAAGGAGAGGCACAAAGTGAGCAAACTTGCTGAACTTGTCGACGACAACCATGATGCAATTAGCTGCTCCCGAGCGGGGCAGCCCTTTAATGAAGTCCATTGAGATGACTTGCCACGACTCTGCGGGAACAGGCAATGGAGAAAGTAATCCCGGGTATTTTGCATGATCGGGCTTGGCCTGCAAATAGGTTGTACAAGAAGCAACTAGATTCTTGATGTCAGACTTCATTCCCCTCCAAGCAAACAACTTCTTGATCCGGGCGTAGGTAACAGGGAACCCAGAGTGGCCACCAATAGCACTGGAATGCAATGCTTCAAAGATTTTCAGATGGAGAGTCTTGTTGTCACCCACCCAAATGCGATCTCTAATGTGAATGACACCACTGATCAGAGAATAAGGTGGATGGGAATCATAGTTGATGGTGAGATCCTGCAACAACTTGTGAGAAGTGGGATCTGAATCATAGCCAGCCACCACATCTGACAGCCATGTTGGGGAAGAAGTAGAGATTGCATTAAGTTGTTCTAGAGGCAAAGGATGCCAGGAAAGAGCATCTGCTGCCAAATTTGAAGCCCCTGGTTTATAGACAACCTTGAACTGCAGTCCCACAAGCTTGGTGTAGAGCTTCATTTGCCATGGCGTCTGCAATCGTTGCTCAGTAATATGCATGAGGCTTCGTTGGTCAGTGTAGATAGTGAACTCGCCATGTTGTAAGTAGGATCTCCATTGTTCCACAGCCACAAGAATAGCTAGGTATTCCTTCTCATAAGTAGATAAACCACGCGAATGAGGGCCAAGCGACTTACTAACAAAGGCCAAGGGGTGACCATCTTGAAGGAGGACTGCCCGATGCCTCCATCACTTGCATCAATCTGTAGTTGGAAGGTCTTGGAAAATCGGGTAGGGCCAGAACTGGAGCTTCAGTGAGAGCCTGCTTCAAAGTGTTAAAGGCAAGAGCATGGTTGGCAGTCTAGATGAAGATCACACCCTTCTTGAGCAGATCGGTTAAGGGCCGGGCAATGACAGCGTAGTGCTTAACAAACTTCCGATAATACCCTGTGAGACCAAGGAAGCTGCGGAGCTGCTTGACATCAGTTGGCTATGGCCAGGCTTGCACAGCGGCAACCTTGGATGGGTCTGTGGAGACTCCATGTGCACTAACGACATGACCCAAGTAGTTGATTGATTGTTGAGCAAAGCGGCACTTGGACAATTTAATGAGCCACTGGTCCTTGAAAGCAACTCAAAAACTTGAGCCAGATGCTTAATATGGTCATCATAAGTGGCGCTGTACACTAGGATGTCGTCGAATAACACCAAGGCACACTTGCGAAGTAGGGGATATAATGTAGTGTTCATAGCACCTTGGAAGGAATTTGGGGCGCCAGTTAAGCCGAATGACATCACAGTATACTCGAATTGGCCCCAATGGGTTTGGAAGGCTGTCTTGTGTTCTTCACCAGGGGCAAGGCAGATCTGGTTGAAACCAGCCCTTAAATCCAGACAAGAAAACCAACTGGCCCCGGATAGTTCATCCAACAATTCATCGATGATCGGAATGGGGAACTTGCTCTTCACAGTAAGTGCATTGAGTTGGCGGTAATCGACGCAAAAGCGCCAGCTGTTGTCCTTCTTCCTGACCAAGAGAACTGGGGAGGAGAAGGCACTGGTACTTGGGCGGATGAAGCCAGACTGCAGCATTTCTGTTACTTGAGCCTCAATCTCTGTCTTCAAGGCCGGCGAGTAGCAATAAGGGCGAGCCGACACAGGCTGAGCCCCTAGAATGAGGGGAATGGAGTGATCACAAGCCCGACGTAGAGGCAGCTTGGTAGGCAATTTGAATAAATGTTGATACTGAGAAAGCAGCGCTTGAATCTCCGGCAGATCACTATGCCCAGAAGAAGAAGTATCAACACCTCCAGCGGACAATTGATGTAGCTGAACGACTGAACAACCAAGCTGCTCCGAAGGACTGCCATGTAACACCATAGTGTTGGGGCCATAAGGAATCTAGACCCAACGTTGAAGCCAATGAACCTTCATGGGGGAGAATGCCTGTAACCAATCCATCCCCAGAATCATGTCGTATGTGACAATGGGAATGAGCTTGAGAGTAGAATGAAAACATATCCCTGAATAGACCACTCTGCATACGGAATTTGAGCAGTGCAAGGTACTGATCCTCCATCAGCAATCTTCACAGATGTGGGAACTGACAACTGCTGGACTCCTTGAAAAGATGTTGCCAAGTTGGTATCCAAAAACGAATTGGTGCTCCCAGAATCTAACAAGATGGTGATACTCTAGCCTTGGAGCATGCCTTGAAATTGCAGGGTTCTGGGGTGTAATGATGGAGAAATAGTAGCAGCAGACATGAGCATGAAGGACTGATCTGCTAGGACAAGAGTGTCTTGCTCTGAACTTTCTGTCTCGGTGAACAGCTCTTCACAAAGATTCCACACCTCCTGTAATGCGTGCAACTGGAGAGCCAGAGAGCATTTGTGACCTTGGTGCCATTTCTCGCCACAGCGCATATAGAGGCCACGGGCTTTCCTGTAAGAACGGAGGGACTGCAACTTGTGATCTACTGATACGCGACGGTTGTTAGGACGACGATCTTCAGGATGGAGCTTCGGCTCTGGCGGCATGGGAGGAGCGGGAAGAGCCAGACGTTGGGGAGGAGCAGGAAGCGGCAACGGCCCCCGTGGTGTCGCCGGCTTCAGTAATGCAGGAGCATTAGTACGTCGGAATCCCCGGCAGCGACTCGGCTCGGTGGCTTCCTCCTGCAAAAGGGCAAGCGAACAAGAAGCATCGAGATCGACGGGACGCTGAACAAGAACAACAGAGCGAATGTCGTCGCGGAGTCCATCGATGAAACATGTGGTGTAGGAGAGAGTATCTGGGTTAGGTGAGTAGGCTGAGAGCTGCTCAATAAGATCGACAAATTGATCGACGTATTCTTGAACCGAGGTTGTTTGCTTAATGTGGAATAGCTGGCGGATGAGAAGTTCGTGTTGATCGCGGCAGAAGCGCTCGCGCACCATTGCACAGAAGTCCTACCAACTAATGTGTTCAAGGCGATGTGCAATGGACTGAATCCATCGTTTGGCTACACCCGTGAACTGCATTGTAGCCACGCGTACCCACATGGATTGATCAACGAAGTACATATCAAAGTAAGAATGGGCCTGAGTGATCCATAATTGGGGTGTAGTACTATCAAACTGAGGAAAATGCATTTTGGGTAATTGGCCGTGGTTGTAGGATTGGGGTTGGGTGGGTGAAGGGTCTGGTGGGGGGGGGGAGGAAGGTGGGCATCCGCGACGTTGAAGGAAAGGTTGGGAGTAGGATGTGGATGGGGATATGGAGCAGAAGGAGGAGGGAAATGGGGCAATCGATGCATACCATTGGCCGGGTTCGGAGCTATTGTTGTGACCAACCCATAACCCCTCTCCCGTGTAGTCGATTCGACGCGGTGCCCGCTGGGCCAGTTGGTCGGAGTCCCGGCAGATGAACGCGCGGCGACAACTCCGATTGCCGCAGGGCTCCCGACGTGGGTAGCTCCCCCACAGCACGACCTCCACTCGACCGGAGGTTCTTCACCTCGAATCGAAGATCGTCGATCAGGCCGTCCACCTTCGGGCGCCAACTGACGAGCTCCTCCACGATGGTCTCGACGGCGGCTACCCTGTCGTCGCGCTCGTCGTTGATCTCGTGGATGCGGATCAGCTCGAGATCCACCATCCGCTGCTCGAGGTCGGAGATGCGCTCGTCGAAGTGGCCCCCCCAGTTGTCGGCGACGACGGCGGCAGTGTACTGTGCCGAGGCAAACTCCTCCAACGGCTGGATGCGACGGTCCACCGCCTCGTTCCGCTCCTGGAAATCTGATGTCGCCTCCTCGAAGCGGTGCTCCCACCGCTCCCATCGACCACTGGAATCGGTGCGGAGGTTGTCGATCCCCTTGAGTACTTCGTCGAAGAGGGAGCGCACGTTTGGATCCATGACTCCCCTGGTGCGCTGAAGACGGGTGAAGTGGGGGTGTGGCTTCGGCGGATCCAGCCCTGGGAAGCGCCGGATCGATGGCTCTAGTACCAAATTGTCGACGACGCTCGCTGCGGCGCCGCCGGAAACTCAGAAGGGGAAAACCAAGTCCGCCGGTCAAGCTGACGACCGATAGCGTGATTAGGTTTAGACTTCTACAGAGTTGATGTTCGTTCCCTCTTCCTTTCTCCCCTTCACTACTTCTACTGCTCACTGCTGGGCTTGGGCTCACAAATATTATAGACCCAATCTAGGCCGGTCACTCTTTGGTTCATGGGCCTCCTGCGAACGCTCCTTTTGGGCCCAGTGCTTACTGTGTGCGGCGTCGTGACACGACCATGTGAGAGCGGTTGATACGCTCAAGCTGGGCATCGCCGCGATGGAAAGCTGCCATGAACTCCATGATCTGCTCCTTCACTGTTGGCCATGCTACCTTGTAGAACGCCGGGTCGAAACCATCCGGGCCAGGCGCGCTGTTCCGGTTCATTGACAGCAGCGCAAGCTTCGTTTCAGTCTCCGTGAAGGCTGCAGTAAGGTTGCTGCTAGGTTGTGCTCTTCCCTCATACAAGCTTTCCAAGTCAGCAGGCACAGAGGTTCCAGCCACCCCAACAATTGATCTGAAGTATGCGGTCAGGGCATTTGTCTTTCCGTCATGGTTCACGATCTCTGCTCCGTCCACGCGCACCATTCTGATGAAGTTTTGACGCAGGCGTTGAGTTGTCTGTGCATGGTGGAAGGCGGTGTTGGAGTCACTATCACGGATGGCTCTATGCTTGCTTCGTTGCTTCCAGTATGTCGCCTTGGCCTTGATAGCCTGTTCAAGAGCTTGCTGGGCCTTTCTCCGCACCTGAAATTCCTCGTGGGACAGTAGTCTCATCTCTTCGAAGTAATCGAACAACTGAATTATGAATTGACAGTTATGAATTAGGTGTATGGGTGCCCTGAAACACCGAGACCAAACCTTTGCTGCTGCTCTTGTCGATTTGATGCAAGCGGCTAGCTGCCCAACCGCATCCGCACGAACCGGAGCCTGCTGCCAAGCCGTGATGACCGAGGGATGGAAGTTTTGGTTATGTAGCCAGTGATTTTCAAAACGGAAGAAGCCGGCTCTGGGGAGGTTGGTGGACAGGGAGAGTAGAATTGGCGTGTGATCGGACGTAGGCCTCGGCAGTGAGGAAAGGTTGGTCATCGGGAAGGCAAGGTTGAGCCAATTATTAATGAAGACACGGTCGAGCCTTGCAAGGATTGGGTTCGGCTGCTTGTTAGACCAAGTGTAAAGGCGATCAGAGAGCTCTACCTCTGACACGTTCAAATCCTGAAGCGTGTCATTGAAGGCTGTGGTAAGGGTAGAGTTAATCTGACCATTGTTCTTGTCAGCTGCGCATCTGACCAGGTTGAAATCGCCCAGGAGAATCCACGGCCCATGGATCAACGGGATCAGCTCTTTGAGGTTCCGTAGGTAGGGTAAGGAGCCCTGGTGATCAGAGGGTCCGTAGGTGTTTGTGATAGTGAAATCCAGATTTGTGGCATTGCAAGAAAGAGAGGTAGTCAGAGTATGTGGTTTTAGGAAAAAAATTTCGAGAGAGAAAAGTGCAGGATCCAAAGCAGTTAAAATTCCGCCCCTAGTGCCATCCACCGGGGCGAAGACATGAGAGGACGACAGGTTAGCAGGTAGAAAGGATTTCGCTTTGAAAATGTCGATGGTTGCAAGTTTGGTTTCCTGAATGCAGACGATCGATGGTTTAGCATCACAGAATGCGTTGCGCACAATTGAGCACTTGTCCGAGTCGCCTAGACCGCGTACAGAATATAGAAAGACCGATTGTTCGAATTCATGGATCAGCAGTACAACACCGGACGCGCTTGAACAGCAAACCAAACCGCAAAAGTTTGCAGAACTCAAACACAAGAGTACAAGAAAGAACAAGAAACAACCTAAAGAACAAGGAACTAAAGATAGGTGCGCTGCCATTTTCAAAGCCCCAGCGGCCGTTGGGGCGAGAGCGCAAACCGCCAAGCATGTGCGTGTCCTCCCCGATCATTCAGCGACGTCAGTCACCACGCCGACGACGTCGACGTTCTTGCAGCCCAAGCCGACGGCGGACACCAGCTTGCGCAGATCGGCAACCCCGATCGGCAGCTTGTTGCGTGAGAGGATGTTCTTTTTGGCAACATGTTTTTTGAGGCTGCCTGAGCATCCAGACAGGAAGTTGAGCAGGGCCTTGCGTTGGACCGCCTGGGTGGTCAAATCAACGAAGTTGGCCGGAGCTTTAGCAGCCCGGCGTGAGCTGTGTCGCATGGCAGCAGCGGTCAAGGTTGAGCGCGCGCGAACGCGGGTGCGGCGGTAAGTGATGATAGGTGGGCTGGGGGTTGAAGCAAGGGATGGAGGCGGTGCTGCTGAGCTACTAGGTGCGGTGGCCAGTGACGGTGGTGGAGCTGTTGGGCTGGCTGGCTCGATCAAGAGAGGGCAGCAACATCGACTTGGCTATTGTTGATGCAGCAGCTTCAGTACTCGTTCTCTTTCGTTTAGAACAAGCCCTGCCACTGTTCATTGATTCATCAAGTAATGCAATTACTTCCTTCAGTTCTTTATCACCACCAAGTATATTAATTTCTCGGTGGGGAAAGAACTTGTAATTGGCCTGATACATTTGTCAAATCGTTGTGCTACTTCACGCAAACCCATGTTGTGCAATTGATTGTAGAGATTACCTAGCCTTTTCTGAATTGCATCCACCTTGTTGAAGCTGCCCTCAACGACACTGTTAAAGAAGTCCAGGGAAGGTGCTTGAATCACATTGCCCTCCACTTCCATCTTTAGCTCGTACCATCGGAACTCATCAAGAATGTCTTCAGCATCATACACTGCATCCTTCACAGGTGGAAGAAGCTTGGCTACATGGACTTCATGGCTTCTCCACTCTGCTCGAATCAATGAGGTCGTACATTGCAGGAAGAGTTTCCCTGAGGCGTTGAAGGCCACTTTCCAATTCCAATACATCATCTTGAAGCTTTCTCTCGTGTCTAGCATGTGAGCGCAGAGATGAAATGGCAGATTTAACCCATTGAAAAAAATTGACACACTCGTTGATGTTGCTAATGACTCCAACAGCCTTTGAGAAGCTCATGGTTACAGGAATAACTCAGCTAACACCTCTTTTTAATCCTGTCTGCAGGTAGACAATGTTCGCTGGAGGATTATCTTAAAGTCAGTTAACAAACGAAAGTACAAAATAACACAGCTAAGTCCATGTTAATAGTTGTTTGTTGCTCTGCAGGATAAAGGGCAGCAAAATGCAAGAATTGTTGAGCTCTCCCGCCTGACGCGGTTCGCACAACCACACCCGGCGGCGCCCTCCCCGCCAGGCCCGCTCCCCTGTCCGGTGCGCGGCCGAGAGGCCCGGCGCCCGCTTCTCGGCCCGACGCGGTGGCGACCGGCGTGGGACGTGGGGTGCGACCACGCGATGGCGCAGTGGCGGCGGCGCGGCAGGGGCGGACCGCCCGGCGTAGAGCGCGGCCTAGCTCGGCATTGTGGGTCCGGAATATCAGTGTGAGAGGAAAAAAAATCCTGGTAAGGGATTGAGGGAAGGTTTTGACTTTTGAGATTAAGATTTTTTTTTTGAGAAAAAAAGGTTCGGGATGTGATGAAGCTCTGTTTTTTTTTTGTTTTAAACCTACTTTGCTGCTAGTTTTAAATCTACCCGTGGGAAAAAAATGAGATTATATTTGTTTAATCTGGTGGAAATGCTCTAACTCATTTTAGGAATCCCTTTAAAAAAGATTTAGTAACCAATTTAAACGAAATCTGCAGGTGTTTAAGATCAACTTCTGTATTTCTTGTGATTGCAGCACCTAACACATAAGTAGCTGCTTGGATCTATCAAGGCAATGCTCATGGCTTATAGGAGATTTGCCTCTGAGGATGAGAGAGTTCAGCACAGGGTCAATCGTGCAAACTGGCCTTTTGCGGTTTATAAGCCGGCTGATGCTGTTTTGTTGTGAGAGAAAAAACATTATATTATGGCTGATAAACATGGCTAATACGATCAAGCAAACAGGGTGCTGATCCGCAAGTTCCAGAGTTTGACTGGCTAACACCCTCCCGTTTTTTCCACAGGTATATTGAGAGAGAAAAATCTCTAGCCGTAGAGTGGGTGTGAATAATGATACATACTCACACCCGTAAAGATACTTCCATTGCTGCTATTGCAATTCGTAAGCGATAGCATCAATTGTGCAATAATTGCAAGTGCTGGCAGCATGGCCCTGTTCGGCTTATCTAGAAGCCGGTTTGTTCGGCTTTTTTTTAGTCAAAACAATATTTTTCTCTCACAACAATTTAGTCAGAACAGTATTTTCAGCTAATTTCAGCCAAAATTCAGCAAGCCGAACGGGGCCATACCCTTCACTAATGCCACCATATAACTCCCCACACTGAATTAGCAATTCTCTAAATGACCAGGATAAGATTGTGGGAGAGTAACAAGAGAATGCTAATATTATTTAATCTCCTACATCACATTCTCCTCCACCAAGAGGTAACTGAATATGGTCTTGCCGCATCAGTATGGTATAATAAAGCTCAAAACTATGCATGCTCTTCTTGTTGCAGTCCTCCAAATGCACAACCATACTAACCCCAAGCTGGTGTAGGTTAATAAGTGCATTAGTACTGAGCAATTGGTGTTTCGTTTGAACTGGCCATATATTGCTCAATTCATGGTGACCTCTAGCGGACATGCTCACATGCATAAATCTGAGATACAGACCAAAATAACAAGGCCACCTGAAATCAGCTTGGTTGCCGGATCTCGGAAGATTCACAGAATGAGCACGATACTGACAGATCTCATCGCTACAATTGAAATCACCAGGTTGAATTTGCTATGTATTTGGACATACATATTTCTAAATACAAAGTAAATTTAATGTATCGAAGAATCAAAGTGACTTATAATTTAAATTGGAGAGTATAAATCAGCCTAACTTGTGTAAACAATCTTGGACCAAAATTTGAGCATTCAACACATACTTTTATGTGTTTTTTTTTTCTAGCGAAGGGCTCTCTTTTGACGTTGGAGGCCCATGAAGAAAACATTGAGCCTTCTCAGCCTCGCTGCGCCAAGCATCACGTTTGTCCATTTGACTTTGTCTTCCTCTCATGAACAATCGAAATACTATATTTTATCAAAAAAAAAATATTATTCTTAAAAACATAATAGAATTTCACGGACAAATAGCCCCAGGGAACAGGCGTTGATTGGCCTTTGTACGACGAGAGCCTGCCATTTGATCAAGTGAGCGAGCGTTGCGCCATGGAAGATTATCATCACCACTTCGTCACCCCTCACCAGCACGTCACGCTTGCAGCGGCCCTGTTCACATATCGTATCGTTTCAACGAAATAACAGTATTCTCCTCAGTAAATTAGCTTCAGCATCAGCGTCCGTTATTTTTCAAGCAAGCCGAACAGGGCCACGAATGCGTGCGTGTGAACCTGAGCGTGACAGCGCAGCTCCCTCCTTTCCCGACACATCGCACATCCAGGACGCAGATCGCCGCGCGCACGCGAGCAGGCAGGCGGCGCAGCGAGAACAAAAGCATCGCTGCCGATCTGGACCGTCCGTCCTCTGGCCACCACTCCTGCCCGGTCGCCACGGAGACGGAAGACACAGTACGGTTAGATACTGTACACCGTAAAAAGAAGTAGTACTACTGTATTCGAAACCAATAAGAAACCGGTCTGTAGTAGTTGAACACGTCGGATGGATCGATCGGAATCCAAGACAGGGATGACAGGCAGAGGGGGAGACAGAGATCGGAATCTAAGCTCGCTGACCTGTGAGATCTGGCATGGCAGCTGAGAGAGATCATAGTAGCGTAAAAAATTCCCGTTTCCTCGTGCTGGCATCTGAGCTGGGCTGGCACGCACGCACCTGTCCTGCGGCCTGCGGGCGGCAGACGGATCCGCCCCGTCCCCCGCACCAGGCTGGCCGGCCGCATTATTTTCTCGCGCGGCGCGCGAGGCCCCTGCCCGGCTGCCCCTGCTCCGGCGCGCGTCCAACATGGCATGCCGCCCCGCGGCTCGCCTGCAGATCTCGTCTCGGCGCCACCGCACGAGATAATATTCTTCCGCGGGACCACATCAGCAGCGTCGTCTCGTCTGGTTACAGGACAAGCAGCCTGTTTGCTGGCCGATAAGCTCAGCTCAGCTGGTATTGATTTATTATGAGATGAGCTGGTATTGATTTATTATGAGAGAAAAATATTGTATCATAGTTGATAAGCTCTGGCTGAAACCAACAAACGAACAGGCTGAAGGACGAACCAGCCTGCCTGATGGATCGATATCCATTGGCGTCGCCCGGCCCATGACACCGGCGTCGGATCCGTCCAAGGCGCGCGCGGTCCATGTCCGAGAGAACAAGAGAGGCGGAGGCCAGACCGCCGACTCCGACTGGTGCGGAATGCGTGTGGTGTGCCGTGGCCGAGCCGATCGACGCCATGGCTCAGTGTCAGCGTCATACGGATCCATCGAGCAACCAAACAGTACTGTCTGCTCGTACTCTACTAGTACAATTTTATATGTGGCGAGTGTTAGTTTGATCTCCATCAATTGACCCAGCCCTTGGATCTACGCCCTGATCTGGGGTGCCCAACCGCTCCGTGGTTGGTGGCCTCCCGTCGCACAGCACCATAAAAGAGAGGTGGGGGCCGGGCACAAGGCACGAGGTTTCACTGAGCTACCAGGCGTCCCCACGACCATTCCCTAACCCTAACCGATCTAGAGAGATGGTGCTGCCAGCGGCAGGAAGCCACCACGGACTTCACCGTCGCCTCTGCATCGCCACCACTACGCCGAACTTCAACGCCCGCACTGCGTACCCGCGGCCATGGCGGCTACTTCCTCCTCTACCTCCTCTACTAAGCCCGAAGGTATGGCCCCTCTACTCTCTCTGCCTCCTTGTCCCAAGTTCACTTATACTCAATTTAAATCAACCAGTAAGCAATTCACCCTCAGTACTACACCTAGATGAATCCTAAGCGTATAACAATGGTATCAAAGCCAGGTTGCTAGTGTGTAGATCAAGTGTGGGGTAGAAAATTGAAAAGAAATCGAAGAGATAGAGAAGCAGAGGGTTCGATCCGGTTAGGATTGAAACCCTAACCCCAATCGACGGAATAAACAGAGATGCACAGGGTTCAACCAAACCTTAACCCAACAGGGAAGATGAACAGTAACACTAACCCTAACCCTAACCCTAATCCCAAATCGGACCAGCTCCGAGAAGAAAAGAAAGAAGATCCAAAATAAAAGAAGGGGAAAGGGGAAGAGCTAGGAAGACGGCTTACCAAACGAAACCCTAACCCTAACTTGCAGCGAGGAAGGGGAAGAGAGTGAACGGACAAGGAGAAGGAGCTCCTACATGGGGTCCGCCTGCTCCGTCTCTACCGCCGGCCGTCGCATGGACGTCGCGCGGGAAGTCAACCCAGCCGCCAGGGCTAGAGAAGCGCCGCTGCACAGTCTCCGCATTGGGCTCAGGCCAAAGGGCACCATCATGGTGCCACTCGACGGTGCCGCGCGCGGCTCTAGCCGCACGCGTGCACCGGCGAGGGGTGCCACGGCGGCGCCACTATCTCCGACCGCCGAGGTCCTAGAGAGAGAAGGGGAGAGAGAGAGCGGACCGTCGCGGGCGTAGAGAGAGAAGAGGGAGGGGCGAGTGAGCTAGGGTTCTAGGGCGCGCGACCGGCCAGGCGTTTTTGTTCCGTCGAGGAGCGCGGACGGCCGTCCGATCAAGATCAATGGCCAACGTTGATCGGACCAGGATCCGGCCCAGGCGGGAGCGCGCGCGAGAAGAGCAGGCCAGGCCAGTTTTTGCCGCTGGGCTGGGCAACAGTAAAGAATTGAGTCTATTTTTCTTTTTCGTTTTTCCAGTAAATTGTTATTTCCTAGAAAATGATTAATGACTCAAAGGAAATTAGTAAAAAGATTTTTTCTATGGATAAAATTCACTAATTATGTTTAAGTTTCCGCTGTAAAGTTTTATGTTGATTATCTTCTAATTAAATTTGAACCAATGGGATAATTTAATTTAAAGAGCAGTTATATTTAGTAAATTATGATTATGCTTATCTATAATAAAATTGGAACCATCGAGAAAATTTAATTAGAGCTGTCACGGAACCGACCAATTTATAAGAGCACAAGTACAAAAACAATCGCCGGAACGATCAAATTCTCGAACTTGAGCCCATATAAACCCGGTAGTCAACCGAAATCTCGAAGGATTTCAAACCAACTTGCATACAACCAAGATCACAGTAATCCAACATAACATATCGTACGTTACAACATTTCACAGATGTTCGCAAATAGATTACATCATCACAGAGTCATTGTTATTACAAAACGAGTCTTGTAAAACATGCGGAAGCAAATAGTTTAACTCACACACTGAGTTCAAATACACATACTGGTTCGCTGATCACAGACCGCAAAAGCATTCAGATAAGAGAAAGGAAATCATGCCCATGATCTAGTCCTCATCACCCGTCGGGTGGAGACAATACTTGCAGAATCCCTGATATAGGAGGTCATCTGCAACAAGAGGGAAATAAACCCTGAGTACGGGAATGTACTCAGCTAGACTTACCCGTCGGAAACCAAACAAATGACACCAAGGATTATGCATAGCTTAATGTAGTGGAGCTGGCTGACATTTTCTTTTTGCAGAAAAGCATAAGTAATATTGATCAACTCTTAACCTGAACTAGCAGTAACTTTTTAGCCATTAACCTGTCATCTATATTAGCACCTGTACTAAGCAATCATTTTATTATGGTGCAAACATTAATAACCATATCAGGTATTCATTGTGGCAACCTTATCATCATCCATTTAACCATATCGTTAAATTAATTGAATCTACGTTGCCGCTGTTCAGTCAAGTTCTCACTATCCGGGAGAGACGGCGATTCGAATCGATTCCTATCCAGCTGGAGGGGTATTCCTAAACAAAAACCCTGCTTCCCCTGTCAGGGTCGCAACAAGTCACCTTTGGTACAATTCAGGAGTCGCGGGTCCGAACAGATCGGCATTCTCAGAGAACCACTCTGCCAAGGTTGTTCGGGACTCTAACCCGCCTTGGACTTATGCCAATGGCTCTCCGCACATCCTTACTACCTCCAGAGTGCCGCCACTGCTCGCGTTCCTAGCCTGAATCGAGCTACTAGGCTTCGCGGTCGGAACGACTTATCCGGCCAGCTAAGTGTTAGGCTGCGTTCAACATGACATGAGGACATATAGCGTATCGGTCCTTAAACGACTCAGATGGAGTCACTATGTTCAAACCTACACAAGACCCCGCCCGGTCTTAATTCATTATTTATATGGTTCTTTTCCACGATAGCAAATATAGCCAACCGTGATCCACCTCATCCTAAAGCTCGCAGGTGACAGGAAATCACCTGACTTCTACCGCACTAAGCATGGCTAAGCATTTAACCCGTTCCTGAACTTAAATAGGATTCCAGTGCGATATCTGGACAAGGAAGGATATAATGCAGCAATTGGTTTCAACCAATTCCTATACTTAATGCATCATCAACAATAAAAGATACTCAATGTATTTGTGAAAACATAGGAGGCTTAATATGCTCCGGGGCTTGCCTTTCAGGAACGAGGAAGGCTGGTGGTCAGGGCACTCGGGCAATTCCTCCGCGGCGACTGCTTCGTCGGCTTCTTGCACTTCGGGTTCCTCCTCCTGGTTGGCTCCCTCGAACTCCAGCAACGTCACTCCCTCCGGCACACCTATTGCATGAATGCGCAAGATAAATATCATGAATGCACATGTATGAATGTCGGGGATGCTCGGGGAATGCACATGTTCGCTGTAGTTTGCAGATTCCAACTTAAGCCCTATTCAAATCACTTTCACTTACCACGTTTATACAACCTAAGGTATAATTGCTCATCTTCCGTTAATGACCTAGCACCTGCACCTAAGCATATTCTTAAGTTAGGCTAACCCCTAAACAATCAACGAGAACCTTGCAACAACATACATTCAAGCATTTGTATTTCAGCAAAATGAATACTATGTAGTGGTGCAGTAAACTAGTCATAACTGAAGATTTATAAATCCAATTGATATGCAACAAGACAATCTGAAAAGCTTATAAAATTGTCTACAATACATTTTCAGACCTCAAAGCATGATTCAAACCTTTACTAGGTCGAATTCATCAATCAACAGAAGTCTATCCTCACCAGGCAGAGAATCAGCAAAAACTGCAACCTAACTTTAAAAAGCTGTAGTTTCTAAACTACTGGGCCAAATGCCCTCAAATTTTGACAGGAGCTAGCTACCTAATTTATCTACAACTCTTGTATTCAACTCATTCACAGAAAACCAAAATATCATGGGGAACTTTTCAAAGTCCCCAGATCTGTCCCGAGGGACATAATGCAAACAATTAATTACTAACTTATGATATAAACACTTAATTGGACAAAACTAACTTTACTGATATATCACACATATCACAAGAACACCAGAAAGTAGGGGGTTCATCACCAAAACATTTCTTTTAATCCATTTCTTAATTTATTTAATTAATTAGGGGAAATAGTAAACATATATGAAAACTGCCCCATTAATTCTACAAAAATTACAGTAGACACTACATGCTTTAAGTAGAATACCATAAAAATTTCACACCATTTGAGTAAGTATAACAATCTACACAAAAATGGTAAGGCAGAATGACTTAAAATGGCATAATTAGGAAACCTTAGTGAAAAGTGTCAAGCAACAGATTTCATATTTTTCCTAGCATCCTTAAGGTACTAAGATACTACCTACCAAGTTTCATGGCCATAGGATTCCTAGAAAATTTATAAAAATTCACACAAGTATCTACTAGTGATAAAAGGAAAATCTATAACTCAAAAACTACACATGCAATGACTCTAAAATTTTAACCAGGGCTTCTACTATACAATACTAGCTTACCCACAAAATTTCATAATTTTTGGATCACAGAAACTCAAGATATGATTTAAACAAGTTTGCATGCATTCAAAAACACATTTCAAGTTCCTACTTAATTCACCCAAAATTTCTACCTACTGTGCTCAAGATATATTTTTATTAAATACTAGACCTCACAGTGAGTCTAACAAAATTAGAACCACCCAATTTGGATCTACAAAACAGGAGATACAAAAATATCAAATCAACACTCAAAACTGAAAATTTGAACTATCCTTAAGAATAACAGCCACTGACGTGTGGGACCCGGCTGTCAGCCGACCCCACTGGTCAGCGGCAGCAAAGCAGAGGAGGCGGCTGCGACGCTCGGAAGACGGCGGAGCTCGCCGACGGTGACCTCACCGGCGACGAGAACGGCACCAACGTGACCGCCTAGACCTACTGTGTCGATTGGCACCCTAACCGCAAACCCTACCGACCTCTAGGTACCCCGGCCACGGAGCTCGGCGGCTCGGCCATGGCGCACGGCGGCGCGTGACCGTGTTCTGGCTTGGCTGGACCGGCGTGGGTGGTGACATCATCACCCGAGCATCAGCGCATGACGGGGAAGACGAGACGCGGGCTAAGGATGGAGGAGTGGTGCGGTGGTGCGCTGGCCGCGGTGAGCGCCATCTCCGGCGAGAGTGCAACGGCGCGGGAACGCCGACAGCAGCCTCACCTGAGGTCGAATGACCGCGCGGAGATGATGACGAGCAAGAGGGGATCACGGCGGAGCTTCGATGAAGTTGTAGTGTGCGTTTTCACGGTGGTGAGTGCGCGGGAGCTTGCCGAAGCTCACGGCGGCAATGGGGAGCGGTGGTTCCGCTGCTTCGGCTGCGGAGGAGAAGGGAGGAAGCGAAGAAATGAACTGAGGCATAGGGGGGCTCTCGGTGGCGTGCTGCGGCTTGTGCTGGCGCTCTCAGGCCCGACGTGGCCTAGCCGATCAGGCCGGCGGTGACGTGCGGCGCCACGCGGCCGTCGAGTTCTGAATCGGTCGGGTCACTGTAGGTGTCTGAACTTTCGTTTCAGTTTCGACAATACCGACTGACAGGCGAACTTCAACGATGATTATCTCCTGAACCGTGTTGATTTAGCTCGTGGTATAATTAACAAAGTTTTTCATCTATATGCGAACTACAATCTTTACAATTGGAGCTCGAGTTGTTTGGGCTTTGTTTGGAATCTACAAGGTGCATAAGTTGGGTACATGAAACTGAAATCCAGTTATAAGACTTAGAAAATTTACAAGTGTGGAATCAGCCTTCAAAGCTGACATGTGGGCCATGTTAGAGACTGTTCCACACAATTTCATGACTTGACTTCTAAACAAAGTTTGTTTCTTATATAATTCTCTACATCTTTGCTTTAGGTTGCTCAGACATGCAAACATCCTAAGCCACACTTTTTAAACAGTCAAACAAAAAGGTTCAGGGGTCAAATTTGGTCAAACCATGACTTGGAAACCTAATTAGGCAAAATGATCAACATGAACAATGTTCCAAATGATATTTTATGTATAACTGAGTTACTTACAAGTATTTCTAGCCACACCATGCATTGGTCACACAAGAATCAATCAAGGTATGTACTGAAACAATGAAAAACACAAGAAATGTTGCAAATGTTTCATAGTCATGTTTCACATGTTTCATGATCTTGTTGCATAGTATTAACAACTCTTGTTTCACTAAGTGAGTGGCACATGTTGCACTTAAGTGTTGCACACTTTACATTTCATAAAAGAACAACACACATGAAATATACAACACGTTGCAATGTTTCGAAATTATGTTTCATGTGCTATAAGTTCACGAATGGATGCATGATGCTCATGTTTATGAAATGCAGTGCAAATGTGGAAGCTAAACACCAGGAGTGTTACAGCCCTCCCCCCTTATAAAAATCTCGTCCCGAGATTTGAAAAGCGTACCATTGTTGATAGAATTCCTTATAACCATCCCTCAAATAGTCT
This sequence comes from Miscanthus floridulus, assembly GCF_019320115.1. Classification (NCBI taxonomy): domain Eukaryota; kingdom Viridiplantae; phylum Streptophyta; class Magnoliopsida; order Poales; family Poaceae; genus Miscanthus; species Miscanthus floridulus. Next base: position 9,030,313 of record NC_089584.1, read on the forward strand.
TCCCTTTCCCACGTTGCATCGCGTTCACTACCCTGATTGCTCCACATGACTTTATAGAACTTGACTACCCGACTCTGAGTCACTCGCTCACGAGTGTCAATCACTCGAACCGGCTTTTCTTCAAAGGTCAAATCTGATTTTAACTCGATATCCCCCAATGGAACTCTCTCTTCAGGGACGCGAAGACATTTCTTTAATTGGGATACATGAAAGACATTGAAGATAGCACTCATCTCAGGAGGTAATTGAATCTTGTACGCCACTTTACCACTTTGTCCAATGATTTCAAACGGACCAATATATCTCGGCGCAAGCTTTTGCTTCACACCAAAGCGTTGGACACTCTTCATAGGTGAGACTTTCAGATAAACGAAGTCTCCAACTTCGAACTCAATAGGTTTCCTACGTCGATCAGCATAACTCTTCTGCCTAGCTTGAGCTGCGGCCATGTGGGTTTGGATAGTACGGACTTGTTCCTCAGCTTCTTGAATGAAATCAATTCCATAATATCTCCTTTCACCGGCTTCTACCCAGTTCAACGGGGTTCTACACTTCCAGCCATACAAAGCTTCAAACGGTGCCATCTTTATGCTCTCTTGATAACTATTATTATACGAGAATTCAGCTAGGGGTAACCATTTTTCCCATGAGCCCTTAGCCGAGATGACACAAGCTCTCAACATATCTTCTAAGATTTGATTCACCCGTTCAGTTTGCCCATTGGTTTGCGGATGATAGGCAGAACTTCTTACGAGCTTAGTCCCTAATAATCCGTGTAAGTGCTCCCAAAAGCGCGTAGTGAACTGTGGTCCTCTATCTGAGACAATAGTACGAGGGATCCTATGAAGTTGGACTATCTGGTTGAAGTACAACTCCGCGTAGTCGGTTGGACGAAAGTCTATGCGGACAGGAATAAAGTGTGCCGACTTGGTCAGTCGGTCCACAATTACCCAAATTGAGTTAAAATTCCTCTGAGTGGTAGGGAGTCCAACTATAAAATCCATACTTATCTCTTCCTATTTTCAACCTGGAATAGAGAGTGGCTGAAGTAATCCAGCTTTCATGTGTACCGCCTTGACCCGACAACAAGTGTCACACCTAGCCACATAAGCGGCTATCTCTTTCTTCATTTTGGTCCACCAAAATCGAGGCTTTAAATCATGATACATTTTACTACTACCAGGATGAATAGATAGTTTAGAGGAATGAGCTTCGGATATGATTTGGTTTCTAAGCTCTCTATCCTTCGGAACTACTAACCTATCCTTGAACCATAACACGCCTTCCTCATCTACTCGAAAATGTTTGGTTTCTTGCTCTTTCATCTTGCGCTTGATGTGAAACACACCTGCATCTATCTTCTGTAGCTCGATAATTCGACTCTGTAGAGTACAACTGACAGTGATGTTGTGCAGGACTGCAGGATGAAGGAGCTTTGACAAATGGACATCACTCTCAATCAACGAGTGGCAATGAGACTTTCTGCTTAAGGCATCCGCGACGACGTTTGCCTTGCCAGGGTGATAGTGCACTTGAAGGTTATAATCCTTGATCAACTCGAGCCATCTTCTCTGACGCATATTTAACTCTGGTTGAGTGAAGATGTACTTGAGGCTTTTGTGATCAGTGTAGATGTTGCACACATTGCCAAGTAGATAATGTCTCCAGGCCTTCAAAGCATGAACAACTGCAGCGAGTTCCAAGTCATACGTTGGATAATTCACTTCATGCTTCCGAAGTTGGCGAGAGGTATAAGCGATGACTCTACCCTCTTGCATAAGAACACCTCCTAACCCAATACCTGATGCATCACAGAACACATCAAAAGGTTTTTCGATATCCGGTTGTGCCAAAACCGGAGCCGATGTTAGAAGAGTTCGCAGGGTATGGAAAGCCGCATCACACTCAGGAGTCCAGACAAACTTCATGTCTTTTTGCAGCAATCGAGTCATAGGCTTGGCTATTTTAGAGAAATCCAGGATGAAGCGACGATAATAGCCAGCCAACCCCAGAAAACTCTGAACCTCGTGCACCGAGATGGGAGCCTTCCAGTTCAATACTTCTTGCACCTTGGTGGGATCAACCATAATTCCACCATCGGACAACACGTGTCCAAGAAAAGGTACCTCACGAAGCCAAAATTCACATTTGCTGAACTTTGCATACAGCTGGTGTTCTCGCAATCTAGTAAGAACCACCCGCAAATGTTCAACATGATCTTTCTCATTCTCAGAATAGACCAGGATATCATCTATAAATACTACCACAAATTTGTCCAACTCAGGCATAAACACTGAATTCATCAGATACGTAAAATGTGCGGGGGCATTGGTCAATCCAAAAGACATAACAAGGTATTCATACAGACCATATCTTGTAGAGAATGTAGTTTTTGGGACATCCTCAGGCCGAATTTTGATTTGATGATACCCAGATCTCAAATCAATCTTAGAAAAGACTTTTGCTTTAGATAACTGATCAAACAAGATATCTATGCATGGCAGAGGGTACTTATTCTTGATTGTAACTGCATTCAAGGGTCTATAATCTACACACATGCGTAGAGATTGATCCTTCTTCTTCACAAAGATGGCTGGGCACCCCCACGGAGATGAACTAGGGCGGATAAGGCCTTTCTGTAGCAGTTCATTCAATTGGGTCTTGAGTTCAGCTAGTTCATTGGGAGGCATTCTATATGGTCTTCTAGATATGGGAGCTGTACCAGGAAGCAACTCTATCTTGAATTCTACTTCTCGATCCGGGGGCAATCCAGGCAAATCATCGGGAAAAACATCCGAAAAGTCACACACGACAGGGATATCTGCCAGAGACTTTGCTTGCACCGCATTGGTCGTGCAAGAAAGATTGATGTCCTTGGGTAACTGTACTAGAAAACCCTCCTGATTACCAGGATCTCTGAGCATGACTACTCTAGTCAACGTATCAATAAGCACTCCATGACGGCTCATCCAGTTCATTCCCAATATCACATCGATACCTAGCCCCGGTAAAACTACCAAATCAACCTGATAACTTCGCCCCTCTATCTCAAATTGTACGTCCCCAACTACCAGCTTGGTTGGGATAATACCACTGGCAGCCCTAATACAATAACCCTCACCCTCAACAGTATATGTTTTCTGCATAAACTTGGATGCAAATGATGGACTAATGAAGGAATGCGAAGCACCTGAATCAAATAGTACAACTGCGGGGTGTTGGTCAATCAGAAACTTACCGGCAGTCACTACCTCACCTGAAGGGATCTCAGTAATATTAGTGTGGTTCACTTGTCCTTGACGGCCACCCTGGTAATTATTCTTCTTAGGGTAAGGGCATTCCCTTGCCCAGTGGCCTGTCTTATTACAATTCCAGCACGGCATGTTGCTTGGTGGAGCTCTGGAACTGCCCTGACTGGTAGTGCCCTTGGGAAGAGCAACTGTAAATGCCTTGCGAAACCCAGTCTTGGTGGGATTCTTCTTCTGCGGGGGGCGAAACTTGGCAGCTGATGCTGGAGGACGGAATGGAGCCTTTTGTGCGACGGGAGCCTTGGATTGTGAGGAACCTGCCTCATAGGCCCTCTTACGACTTTTTGAAGCAGCATACACCGCATTGTTGTTCTCTTGCGATAAAGCATCACTCACAAACTCATTAAAATGAGCGCACTTGCAATTTCCCATGGTCTTCATCAGTTTGGGGCTAAGTCCCCGCTTGAAGCTTGCAATCTTCTTGGCATCTGTGTCCACAAACTCGGTAGCATACCTTGCAAGGTTGTTGAAAGCTTGCAGGTATTTGTTCAGGCTCTTGTTTCCCTGAGTCAGCTTCATGAACTCTGTATGTTTGATCGCCATAAGACCAGGAGGAATGTAATTTCCCCTGAAAGCAGACTTGAACTGATCCCATGTGATTTGGGCATTAGCAGGCATAGTGGACCGATGATGACTCCACCAAATGGCAGCAGGCCCATGAAGTTGGTGCGATGCGTACTCAGTTTTTAGCACCTCAGTCAAGCGGAGCAGATGGAACTTCTGCTCGAGAGTATTCAACCACTCATCAGCTTGTAGAGGCTCCTCAGCCTCCTTGAAGATTGGGGGTTTCGTGTCAAGGAAATCCTTGAAATCACTGTACTGATTTGGATCCGGTCCTTGGCGTGGACCACGGCCATCACGATTCGCAATCGTACGGAGGGCTTCGGCCATAGTGCGCTGTCCTTCCGCAAGCATTGCTATTAGTTCCGTGGGTGTGGGTGGTGATGGCGGAAGATCATCATCATCACTCGCACCGGTGGAACGAGTACGAGGCATCTGCACAATGCGCAACCAGTAATTATTGATGATGTCAGCACATTGGAGAGGAACAATACAATCGTGCCAAACTGTATTTACTGACGAGAATGAAAACTTCATACAATAAACAGAGGCAATAATTCATTCTCCAATCCCCACATCATCAAGTAGATTACTAGCGCCATATGCAGTGCATTCCAACATGACAAGTTTTAAACTTCACCCACGTTACGCATCCCGAAGGGAGCGAATTAAAGTACATTACCAGTATGACTGCAAAAGCTTAACTCGTGAGACTTGCTAACGAACTACTCGTCGAAGTGATTACTGTCCACATTGGAGACACCTTGGACTTCTTCTGGGTATTCCTCTCCTTCTAACTTCTTACCGAGAGATTTCACTTTATACTTGGGATAAGCAATTATAAGGGAGGGAGTAATGCAATATGAATGTCATGAGTGAATATGATGCATGCTCGTTCCGTACGTCCTCCCAAACCTAAGAAAATTTAAGCTTTAGCGGGCTATACGGTGGCATACATACGTTCTCTCAATTAGCGGTAACTAGTCGATCTACACGGTGCGTTGTTAGCGTACCTGCAGAAAAACTTCATTGCACCCCAACCCAACAAGATATAATGCTAATTACACAAGTAGTACTAAGATACTCTCCATATATACATCCCCCGATATATATACTTCGGTATCCAAGCTACCCGACAAATGTACCCACAATTAAGTACTTTCATATATACATGTATGCAACATGTAAATACTCCAGTAACCACAACTAGCTCTCTCCTAGACCGACGGTTGGACGGTCATGCTCTCACAACTCACTCTTACCTTAGCGTAGAGGCAATTGATCCATACATTACCATTCAACGAATGGTATCCATGCAATATCACGCCGTATGGACGACGAAATAGAGACAATCAATTCCCCCAAGTTAGTAATTATATATAAGCCACCTAGAAGTCCTTAAGTGGGCTATAAAGGATGTGATCACCAGTATACCATAAAAATTTTGATTTTTGAACACTTATATATATAATTATAAGTTTGAAAACCATTTTTACAACAAAAGCTTTTGTTTTAAATAGCCGTAAGACATGTTTAATGTTGAATCTAGCTCCGATACCAGCTATCACGGAACCGACCAATTTATAAGAGCACAAGTACAAAAACAATCGCCGGAATGATCAAATTCTCGAACTTGAGCCCATATAAACCCGGTAGTCAACCAAAATCTCGAAGGATTTCAAACCAACTTGCATAAAACCAAGATCACAGTAATCCAACATAACATATCGTACGTTACAACATTTCACAGATGTTCGCAAATAGATTACATCATCACAGAGTCATTGTTATTACAAAATGAGTCTTGTAAAACATGCGGAAGCAAATAGTTTAACTCACACACCGAGTTCAAATACACATACTGGTTCGCTGATCACAGACCGCAAAAGCATTCAGATAAGAGAAAGGAAATCATGCCCATGATCTAGTCCTCATCACCCGCCGGGTGGAGACAATACTTGCAGAATCCCTGATATAGGAGGTCATCTGCAACAAGAGGGAAATAAACCCTGAGTACGGGAATGTACTCAGCTAGACTTACCCGTCGGAAACCAAACAAATGACACCAAGGATTATGCATAGCTTAATGTAGTGGAGCTGGCTGACATTTTCTTTTTGCAGAAAAGCATAAGTAATATTGATCAACTCTTAACCTGAACTAGCAGTAACTTTTTAGCCATTAACCTGTCATCTATATTAGCACCTGTACTAAGCAATCATTTTATTAGGGTGCAAACATTAATAACCATATCAGGTATTCATTGTGGCAACCTTATCATCATCCATTTAACCATATCGTTAAATTAATTGAATCTACGTTGCCGCTGCTCAGTCAAGTTCTCACTATCCAGAAGAGACGGTGATTCGAATCGATTCCTATCCAGCTGGAGGGGTATTCCTAAACACAAACCCTGCTTCCCCCGTCAGGGTCGCAACAAGTCACCTTTGGTACAATTCAGGAGTCGCGGGTCCGAACAGATCGGCATTCTCAGAGAACCACTCTGCCAAGGTTGTTCGGGACTCTAACCCGCCTTGGAGTTATGCCAATGGCTCTCCGCACATCCTTACTACCTCCAGAGTGCCGCCACTACTCGCGTTCCCGGCCTGAATCGAGCTACTAGGCTTCGCGGTCGGAACAACTTATCCGGCCAGCTAAGTGTTAGGCTGCGTTCAACATGACGTGAGGACATACAGCGTATCGGTCCTTAAATAACTCAGACAGAGTCACTATGTTCAAACCTACACAAGACCCCGCCCGGTCTTAATTCATTATTTACATGGTTCTTTTCCACGATAGCAAATATAGCCAACCGTGATCCACCTCATCCTAAAGCTCGCAGGTGACAGGAAATCACCTGACTTCTACCGCACTAAGCATGGCTAAGCATTTAACCCGTTCCTAAACTTAAATAGGATTCCAGTGCGATATCTGGACAAGGAAGGATATAATGCAGCAATTGGTTTCAACCAATTCCTATACTTAATGCATCATCAACAATAAAAGATACTCAATATATTTGTGAAAACATAGGAGGCTTAATATGCTCCGGGGCTTGCCTTTCAGGAACGAGGAAGGCTGGTGGTCAGGGCACTCGGGCAATTCCTCCGTGGCGACTGCTTCGTCGGCTTCCTGCACTTCGGGTTCCTCCTCCTGGTTGGCTCCCTCAAACTCCAGCAACGTCACTCCCTCCGACACACCTATTGCATGAATGCGCAAGATAAATATCATGAATGCACATGTATGAATGTCGGGGATGCTCGGGGAATGCACATGTTCGCTGTAGTTTGCAGATTCCAACTTAAACCCTATTCAAATCACTTTCACTTACCACGTTTATACAACCTAAGGTATAATTGCTCATCTTCCGTTAATGACCTAGCACCTGCACCTAAGCATATTCTTAAGTTAGGCTAACCCCTAAACAATCAACGAGAACCTTGCAACAACATACATTCAAGCATTTGTATTTCAGCAAAATGAATACTATGTAGCGGTGCAGTAAACTAGTCATAACTGAAGATTTATAAATCCAATTGATATGCAACAAGACAATCTGGAAAGCTTATAAAATTGTCTACAATACATTTTCAGACCTCAAAGCATGATTCAAACCTTTACTAGGTCGAATTCATCAATCAACAGAAGTCTATCCTCACCAGGCAGAGAATCAGCAAAAACTGCAACCTAACTTTAAACAGCTGTAGTTTCTAAACTACTAGGCCAAATGCCCTCAAATTTTGATAGGAGCTAGCTACCTAATTTATCTACAACTATTGTATTCAACTTATTCACAGAAAACCAAAATATCATGGGGAACTTTTCAAAGTCCCCAGATCTGTCCCGAGGGACATAATGCAAACAATTAATTACTAACTTATGATATAAACACTTAATTGGACAAAACTAACTTTACTGATATATCACACATATCACAAGAACACCATAAAGTAGGGGGTTCATCACCAAAACATTTCTTTTAATCCATTTCTTAATTTATTTAATTAATTAGGGGAAATAGTAAACATATATGAAAACTGCCCCATTAATTCTACAAAAATTACAGTAGACACTACATGCTTTAAGTAGAATACCATAAAAATTTCACACCATTTGAGTAAGTATAACAATCTACACAAAAATGGTAAGGCAGAATGACTTAAAATGGCATAATTAGGAAACCTTAGTGAAAAGTGTCAAGCAACAGATTTCATATTTTTCCTAGCATCCTTAAGGTACTAAGATACTACCTACCAAGTTTCATGGCCATAGGATTCCTAGAAAATTTATAAAAATTCACACAAGTATCTACTAGTGATAAAAGGAAAATCTATAACTCAAAAACTACACATGCAATGACTCTAAAATTTTAACCAGGGCTTCTACTATACAATACTAGCTTACCCACAAAATTTCATAATTTTTGGATCACAGAAACTCAAGATATGATTTAAACAAGTTTGCATGCATTCAAAAACACATTTCAAGTTCCTATTTAATTCACCCAAAATTTCTACCTACTGTGCTCAAGATATATTTTTATTAAATACTAGACCTCACAGTGAGTCTAACAAAATTGGAACCACCCAATTTGGATCTACAAAACAGGAGATACAAAAATATCAAATCAACACTCAAAACTGAAAATTTGAACTATCCTTAAGAATAACAGCCACTGACGTGTGGGACCCGGCTGTCAGCCGACCCCACTGGTCAGCGGCAGCAAAGCAGAGGAGGCGGCTGCGATGCTCGGAAGACGGCGGAGCTCACCGACGGTGACCTCACCGGCGACGAGAACGGCACCAACGTGACCGCCTAGACCTACTGCGTCGATTGGCACCCTAACCGCAAACCCTACCGACCTCTAGGTACCCTGGCCACGGAGCTCGGTGGCTCGGCCATGGCGCACGGCGGTGCGTGACCGTGTTCCGGCTTGGCTGGACCGGCGTGGGTGGTGACATCATCACCCAAGCATCAGCGCATGACGGGGAAGACGAGACGCGGGCTAAGGATGGAGGAGTGGTGCGGTGGTGCGCTGGCCGCGGTGAGCGCCATCTCCGGCGAGAGTGCGACGGCGCGGGAACACCGACAGCGGCCTCACCTGAGGTCGAATGACCGCGCGGAGATGATGACGAGCAAGAGGGGATCACGGCGGAGCTTCGGTGAAGGTGTAGTGCGCGTTTTCGCGGTGGTGAGTGCGCGGGAGCTTGCCGAAGCTCACGGCGGCAATGGGGAGCGGTGGTTCCGCTGCTTCGGCTGTGGAGGAGAAGGGAGGAAGCGAAGAAATGAACTGAGGCACAGGGGGGGCTCTCGGTGGCGTGCTGCGGCTTGTGCTGGCGCTCTCAGGCCCGACGTGGCCTGGCCGATCAGGCCGGCGGTGACGCGCGGCGCCACGCGGCCGTCGAGTTCTGAATCGGTCGGGTCACTGTAGGTGTCTGAACTTTCGTTTCAGTTTCGACAATACCGACTGACAGGCGAACTTCAACGATGATTATCTCCTGAACCGTGTTGATTTAGCTCGTGGTATAATTAACAAAGTTTTTCATCTATATGCGAACTACAATCTTTACAATTGGAGCTCGAGCTGTTTTGGCTTTGTTTGGAATCTACAAGGTGCATAAGTTGGGTACATGAAACTGAAATCCAGTTATAAGACTTAGAAAATTTTCAAGTGTGGAATCAGCCTTCAAAGCTGACATGTGGGCCATGTTAGAGACTGTTCCACACAATTTCATGACTTGACTTCTAAACAAAGTTTGTTCCTTATATAATTCTCTACATCTTTGCTTTAGGTTTCTCAGACATGCAAACATCCTAAGCCACACTTTTTAAACAGTCAAACAAAAAGGTTCAGGGGTCAAATTTGGTCAAACCATGACTTGGAAACCTAATTAGGCAAAATGATCAACATGAACAATGTTCCAAATGATATTTTTATGTATAACTGAGTTACTTACAAGTATTTCTAGCCACACCATGCATTGGTCACACAAGAATCAATCAAGGTATGTACTGAAACAATGAAAAACACAAGAAATGTTGCAAATGTTTCATAGTCATGTTTCACATGTTTCATGATCTTGTTGCATAGTATTAACAACTCTTGTTTCACTAAGTGAGTGGCACATGTTGCACTTAAGTGTTGCACACTTTACATTTCATAAAAGAACAACACACATGAAATATACAACACGTTGCAATGTTTCGAAATTATGTTTCATGTGCTATAAGTTCACGAATGGATGCATGATGCTCATGTTTATGAAATGCAGTGCAAATGTGGAAGCTAAACACCAGGAGTGTTACAAGAGCGGTAGTCCGGTTTTGTTTAAGTAAGATTATGGTATTATCATTTTCTGACCAACGTTGATGATGATAATATTATAATAAATTTAAGTTTGAAGTTTAAATAAGATTAATGTATTGTCATTTTCTAACCAACGTTGATGATAAAAATATTATAATGAATTTTAAGTTTGGAGTTCAGATCTCTGATAAATTTTACACCAACGTGGTTAATTTTTTAGAGAGTAGATAAGGACCAGAAATGTTCCTGAACTAAAAGAATGTATTCCATTATCAAGTTTCCGCTGCAATGATATTGATTATCTTTCAATTAAATTCGAACCAACGGGAGAATTTAATTTTGAAGAGTAATTATATGGATTCCAAGTTAATTTATGAGTTTTATGCATTAATTCTATTTTCTGTCCAATGGTGATGTAGAATTGATGCAGAAGCATATTGTATGTTTTATTTTTTAATTGACGAGATCACTCGGCTGCATGCCAACGGACTGCAATATTGGGGTATGTGAATGAAAAGGCTTGAGTCAAGCTAGTTCAGGATAATTTTTTGTTAGTTTACTAATTTTCTGATTAAATTGAAACCAACAGAAAGATTTAATTGGAAAATGAAGTATGAGTGAATGTTTAATCGTCATGACTGAGTTTTCGTATAGATGTATCCCGCATGAGGATAAGTTTTGGTACAATAATTATGCTAGTCCATCCTACACGACGGGAGATGTTTTGTGATGACTCATATGTTTTTGTATCCCGCATAGCGAGAGTAGTTTGGATAGCTCTTATGCTATCTTAGTGTTGACCATGGCACAATAGAAATGTATCGGCACAATCAATACTAACCAAAGGATAAGAAAAGATGCAAGCGTGACTTTCAAAAGTACTGCTAATGAAAGACCTTGTTGAGTTTTTAAAGTGAATGAAAAAAGTGTACTCCTAAACGGATCAAGATATAACTATGTTCTCATGGCATAATCATGTGAATCAAGTAAGTTATATATGTCTCATCGTTCATAGGTTTTCTGAATAGTTATCGAAATTATGACAGTAAAGATCATGCTATATTTCGAGGGGGAGAGTATTAAGATCAATTAAGAAAAATACTCTTCATTAAGAGTGAGATAAAGATTAATTAAGAAAGATACTCTTCATTAAGAGCGAGATAAAGACCGTTGGAGGAGTACAACGGTTACAACAATGATACCCATAAATAGAGAAATAGCTAATCTTTTAAAGTTCCGATAGAAAAATAGCGTAGTTAGTCTCAAAGATGTTAAGGTGGCGCTTAAAGCGCCATATAAAATTTTAACGGATTAAACCCAAAATAAGATATTTGAAGATACACTATCTTTAGAAAAGATGGAAAGATCTGGGAGAGCATGATATATAGAGGTATGTAGAGACCTAAGACTTGAAGAGAAGCGGGACAACATGCCCACTTCAGTGATTTAAAAACAACGAATCTCTCAATACCTATTGATATTGTATGACTTATACAACACCTGTTGTTGGCTTTTCGAAGAAGATGAATAATGTAAATAAGGATCTTGTAATACAGAAGCCTGTAGAATCAATTGTCTCTTGGCAATGAAGAGCAACAACAACCCCATATGAAAAGTGCCAGTAGATGAGACCCCAGAAGGTCTTAAAGAATTAGTAAACCAGTTTTTTCAATGACTATGAAGTCTATGTTAGTAAAGAAATTCAAATGAAGGTTGATTCCACCTCATTTAAAGAAGTTATGAGAAGCGTTTACTCGTTTAAATAGCAAGAAGCTATAGAAGTTGAAATAAATTAGATGAATATCAACGATTTTTGAGACTTAAAAGTAATTCCTAATGAAGCCAAAACAGTAGGCTGTTAATGGGTCTAGAAGACAAAATGTGACTCTAAAGTGAATGTAGAAAGATATAAAGTTAAAATGAATTCGATGAATATCAATGATGTTTGGGACTTAGAAGTAATTTCTAATGGAGCAAAAACAATAGGCTGTTAATGGGTCTACAATACAAAATGTGACTTCAAAGAAAATATAGAAAGATATAAAACACGACTTGTAGCAATATGCTTTATGCAAAGAGAATAAAAATATTACAATGAGAGTTTTCTCTCTAGTCTCATGCAAGGATTCTTTAGAATCATAATGGTGTTCATGACATATTACGATTTAGAAATATATCAGATGGATGTAAAGACGACATTCCTCATCGGGGATTTCTATGAAAACATTAACATGGCATAACCCAAAAGGTTTTGTCGTGGAAGAAAAGAAAATAAGGATGCCACCTGTAGAAATTCATTTATGGGTTAAAAATAAGTCTCTAGATAGTAGTATATGTTGTAAAGGAGAAAATCCAGAATCATTTTGAAAGCATTGAGTAAATAAATACTGAGCAAGTATTTACGGATCCGCTTACTAAAGACTTACCACCCAGTGCGTTCAGAGAATACACAGTCGACATGGGTTTATGGAAAAGCCTATGATTTCTGGATACTAAGGGCCTAGTTGAGTATATATTTCAAAACAGAGAGGTGCATTGTAGCCGTTAAATCTAATGGCAACTGATCTTGACGATGAAGGCACGCTCTATGCACTGATCTGTGATGGAATGGAAAAAAGAAAAAAGAAAGTTAAGTTTAAGTCATAAGGTGAGATAAGGGGGAGAATGTTAGTTTGATCTCCACCAATTGGCCAATTGGGCCCTTGGATCCGCGCCCTGACCAGGGACGTCCAACCGCTCCATGGTTGGTGACCCCCCGTCGCACAACACCATAAAAGAGAGGTGGGGGCCGGGGCACAAGGCATAAGGTTTCTCTGAGCTACCAGGCGCCCCACCGACCATTCCCTAACCCTAACCGATCTAGAGAGAGGGTGCTACCAGCGACGGGAAGTCGCCACCGACTTCATCGCCGCCTCTGCATGGCCACCACTGCGCCGGACTTCACCGCCCGCACTACGTACCCGCTGCCATGGCGGCTACTTCCTCCTTTACCTCATCCGCCAAGCCCGAAGGTATGACCTCTCTACTCTCTCTACCTCCTTGTTCTAAGTTCACCGTTACTCGATTTGAATCGATAAGTAAACAGTTCACCTTCAGTACTACACCTACGCCTAGATGAATCCTAAACGTATAACAGCGAGTGCTGCACTGTTTGGACCGGCTAGCGAGCGGCGATGTCATTATCGATAGGTTCCTTGTAATTGTTGCTCCCTGTCGCTCGTCGAAAATGCAACGCAACGCAACGAAAACAAAAACACCTGGGAAATTCCCCTGCGATTCCTGGCCGGCACTTGACTTCTCTCGATCTCGGTGGCAGCAGATCCAGACGTGTTGTGGTCAGCATCAGAACCTGCAAGTCAACCCGGCCGGCGGTTGCTGCCTGGGTTGCCTCGACGCCACTAGTACGTGCCACGTCGTACGATCATGGCCGAGCGCAAGCGGTGACCGACCGACCGACTGGATCCGGCTCCGAGCAATTCGTTCAGGACTGCAGGTGAAGCAGCGCGTGAAGTGAAGCCATGAAAAAGGCAGGCTGCCGGCCCCGTTCGACAACGACGTGGCCTCGACCGACACGACAGCACGCCATCGATCTGCCGCGCCGTACCTGGCCCGTACGCGCCCCGTCGGCCGCCGTCGGCGAGCTCCATCATCGCGGACCGGTGCCGGTGCTCTCAAGCTCGTGCCAGATTCAGCATGGCCGGCCAGGCAAAGAGGATAATAAGTGGATATAGATAGATATATAGAGCAAGACATAATTACTGAAGCATGCTTGTAACAATTATCACTTTCCGTTTCTGCAAGAGGATCAGAGATCGATCCCGCCATTTTTTGCTTGCTTGCTGCAAACAATCGAGGGTTTCCATCATACGATAATCATGGCTAACTACGTATCCGGGCGTCAGTTACATACTCACTCTCACCGCACTCATTGAAAAAGGAAAACAAAAGAAAACCGCCATTATTTTTACTGGGAGATCAGCCAATGCATGGGCTTCCCATGTGCAGTGTTGGACACGGCCGAACGGGACACATGATGACGCTCAGAGAGGCGAACCGGGGAAGGCCACCGGCCACGGACCACGTGCGGACGTGCCCGACCAACACCGTGAAAAACTTTGACCCGGCCATGCTGCTTCAGGTCCAGAACCCATATCCTGTTAATCTCCAAGTCCAAGTCTAAAAGTCTCGTTTGATTCAGAGTGCTTTTAGAGTTTTAAAAAATATATATCACGATTTTATGAAGTATTTTAGTATTGGAGTGATATAAATAAAGTGTTTAGATGCATAAAATTTATAGTTTTGAAAACCATAGCACATGACGTGTGTCCCCATTCGCAATTCATTCATCGGATCGAAAACTCCAAAGCACGCAGGCGCGTGCGGCTCCTGAGATCGACAGGCATTTTTGAGAATTTTTACGTGCAAAATACCTAAACACAGCTCGTCCTCCACACGAGCACACCGTCAGACATGACAGAAGAGATCGCTCAGCGCAAGCAATGACAAAAACTAAAAAAAGAAAAAAAAATAACTCCAGCTGGAAACTGTACTACCCACTTGCGCACCTGCCTCCAGCCTTCTTCTATTCGTGGACCACCGAGCTCGCTTACGCTCAGGCCTTGCTCTCCCCCATTTCATATTTTCCCTCTAACCTACCACGAAAAACCCGGTTAGTTTAACGCGATCCTGCGCTGTACATAAGCGGCCCGCGCGCGCGCTTGCGACAAGCATCATCGCCCCCCCATAGAGAGAGGCCCAGACACCGAGGGGCAAAAAGGAGAGAGAGAGAATACACAGCCGCTGCGCCTGCGCTGAGGGAAGAGAGAGAGAGAGAGACAGGGACAGCTAGAGAGAGAGAGAGGGACTGCCAGCGGTGCAGGGGGTGGTGTGGGGTGTGGGGGGATGGAGAGCGAGATGGCGGACGCGCCGGCCGCGGCGGCGATCCCCGCCGCCGCCGAGCCGCTCGCGGCGGTGGCGGAGGAAGGGGAAGGGGAAGCGGAGGCGGGGGCGGGGGCGGACGCGGACGCGCCCGCCGAGGCGGTGGGGTCCACCCTCACCATGGAGCGCGTCGCCGCCGCGAAGAAGTTCATCGAGAACCACTACCGCTCGCAGACGAAGACCATCCAGGATCGCAAGGAGAGGTAACCGTACCGGCCCTGCTGATCCGATCTCCTCCCCCACACGCCCGCGGCCACGGCCGGCCGCCAATTGGAGCTGCTGCTTGCTCGCGCGCGGGGGCGGCTGGGCTAGATCTCGCGCGCTGCGAGCTCGATCGAGGGGCCTGAGCTGGGGTTGGCCGTCGTCCGAGCTCGCGCCGCTGGAGCTTGCCCGTCCGGGCTGCTGATTTTCGGCGCCAGCTTTTGGCTGCTTTCTTCTGGAATGCAGGGCACCGTGTACTAGCACTAGTAGCCTGGTGGCCATGACTTCAGAAGTTCTAGAGTAGCGTGATGCAGTAGGTGTTTCAGTGCACTACTGTGGTGTAGTGCAGCGGTATAGGACACCTCTGCCTGCAATTTGAGGTCCTGATGCCCGCGTCGCATGGTTTAGGGATGATTGATAGTTCCAGCACGAGGAGGACCGGCGAGCTTGTTGCACTAGCTGTTTTTGAATGCTTAGCGTCTGCTAAATACATCAGGCAAAATTAGTTCAAATTGCTTGCATGGAGTAGTTTTTTTGGCGCTAAGAGCTGTTACGCTGAGCTTCTAGTGCTCACCGCTGTTTGGCTCACCGCGTGCCTGGGGTGTTGTTGTTGAGAAGCTTGTTAGATGACAATTGAGCAAAAACCAATGTGGCAGCACTGCGATTGCCTTTGACCTAGAGGAGCTGAAGTGACGCAAAAGTTTGTCGGACGTGCTCCTTTTGTTTCCCCCCATTTTTTGTTTGATAGTGTGTAGTTGGAGTTGTTTGTGTTTGTTTCAAATCACAATCAGACTGATAGTTTCGGTGTAACTAGAACATGTTTCCTGCTGCTTGTGAACTGAGAGTGGACTATTTGGGCATTCTCATTTCTCATGGTCTTTCCATTAATAGGCAGTGGATGATGATGCAGACTCTTTAAAACACACTTGTTCTATTAATCATTCTAGAAATTATCTTTTGGCAATCACTCATTAATGTACATCACAACATTTACAGCTTTGGCTTACCTTTCCTTTTTTACCTAGGGGAATAGTTGATCCCTGTTTCCCTTTTTGTTGACATGGAAACAATGCATCAGATGCCAGCTGTATTAATACATTCCTGAACTATTAAATGGATATGTAATGAAGTAGAATTATTATCTATACATATATACTAACTCCGCCCAAAAAAAACTTGATGTTTTAGGATTTTTAGGATAGATTAGTGCCCAATGGAAATTACCCAAGCCATACTAATGAATGAATAAGCCCCTCATTAGAGAAATGCATGGAGGCATGTGCAGACTGCAATCTCAAGCTGATATGTACCAAATCTTTTGCCCAAGAGCTAAAACATCAAGTTTCCTGAAATGGAGGGAGTATGTATCATGGAGACACACTTTTCATACATTGGTCTTTTATTATACTAAGCATGCCATTGATTTATGACCTACTACCTATGGTGCTTGATTGTGATATTGTTATTTGTTGGCCTTATTCTCTGACATTCCAATTTATTGTAATCAGATTGCCTTTTACCCTGAGATCATGAGTTTATGACCTTTATTTGAAGAGGGTGCATCTTTTATTCACATCTTATCACTTACAAAATGTAATGCATTGCAGGCGCTTTAGATTGGAGAGACAGCTAGCCTCTTCTCAAGTTCCCAAGGAGCAGCAAATCAATTTAATGAAAGATCTTGAGAGGAAGGAAACTGAATACATGCGACTTAAAAGGCACAAGATTTGTGTGGATGACTTTGAACTGCTTACTATTATTGGGAGAGGTGCTTTTGGAGAGGTCTGCAAACTGAATTTCTGTCATATACTTCTCCACATGTACCTATGTGACTATTTATGGCAGTGAAGTTAGTTAGTTGCACTAATTTTCTATGTCAAAAAATGCTTAAACTCTAGGGAAAGCTAGACATATTCTCTTTGAGATGTGGCAACTGTTGCATTTACCTTTAATAACTTATTACTGAGTAATTTTGTGCTGTTCATAATGTATATGACAGGTTCGATTGTGTCGAGAGAAGACCTCTGGCAACATTTATGCAATGAAAAAACTCAAGAAGTCTGATATGGTTGTCAGGGGGCAAGTAAGATAGCTTGCATTTCTGGCTATTTTCGATTTCTGTTTTGGAGTTATAATGGCTCTATTGACTGGTTTATGTTTCATCTACGTACCTGATTGAAAATATTATGTGAAAGTGCCTTTTCTATTCTGTGAGTTCCTTTTCATTTAGTATACTTGTATCCTATCTCTGACAACCAACAGACAGTGAAATAATGAATCAGTAGAATAAATAATGCGTCATTTAGGTTAGTTTCCTGCGTAAGAGAAGCCCACATCCCATTGTTTCTCTCATCAACAACAACAACAACAACAAAGCCTTTAAGTCCCAAACAAGTTGGGGTAGGCTAGAGTTGAAACCCAACAGAAGCAATCAAGGTTCAGGCACGTGAATAGCTATCTTCCAAGCACTCCTATCTAAGGCTAAGTCTTTGGGTATATTCCATCCTTTCAAGTCTCATTTTATTGCCTCTACCCAAGTCAACTTCGGTCTTCCTCTGCCTCTCTTCACGTTACTATCCTGACTTAGGATTCCACTACGCACCGGTGCATCTGGAGGTCTCCGTTGCACATGTCCAAACCATCTCAACCGGTGTTGGACAAGCTTTTTTTTCAATTGGTGCTACCCCTAATCTCTCACGTATATCATCGTTCCGAACTCGATCCCTTCTTATATGACCGCAAATCCAACGCAACATACGCATTTCCGCGACACTTAGCTGTTGAATATGTCGTCTTTTCGTAGGCCAACATTCTGTACCATACAACATAGCAGGTCTAATCGCCGTCCTATAAAACTTGCCTTTTAGCTTCTGTGGTACCCTTTTGTCACATAGGACACCAGACGCTTGCCGCCACTTCATCCACCCTGCTTTGATTCTATGGCTAACATCTTCATCAATATCCCCGTCCCTCTGTAGCATTGATCCTAAATATCGAAAGGTATCCTTCCTAGGCACTACTTGACCTTCCAAACTAACATCTTCCTCCTCCCGAGTAGTAGTGCCGAAGTCACATCTCATATACTCAGTTTTAGTTCTACTAAGTCTAAAACCTTTGGACTCCAAAGTCTCCCGCCATAACTCCAGTTTCTGATTCACTCCTGTCCGGCTTTCATCAACTAGCACTACATCGTCCGCGAAAAGCATACACCAAGGGATGTCCCCTTGTATGTCCCTTGTGACCTCATCCATCACTAAAGCAAACAAATAAGGGCTCAAAGCTGACCCTTGATGTAGTCCTATCCTAATCGGGAAGTCATCCGTGTCTCCATCGCTTGTTCGAACTCTAGTCACAACATTGCTGTACATGTCCTTAATGAGCCCGACGTACTTCGTTGGGACTTTATGTTTGTCCAAAGCCCACCACATAACATTCCTTGGTATTTATCATAAGCCTTCTCCAAGTCAATAAAAACCATATGTAGGTCCTTCTTCTTCTCCCTATATCGCTCCATAACTTGTCTTATTAAGAAAATGGCTTCCATGGTTGACCTTCCGGGCATGAAACCAAATTGGTTCATAGAGACCCGCGTTATTGCTCTTAAGCGATGCTCGATAACTCTCTCCCATAACTTCATAGTATGGCTCATCAACTTAATTCCCCGGTAATTTGTACAACTTTGAATATCCCCTTTATTCTTGTAGATCGGTACCAATATACTTCTCCTCCACTCATCAGGCATCTTGTTCGATCGAAAAATATGGTTGAACAGCTTGGTTAACCATACTACAGCTATGTCCCCGAGGCATCTCCACACCTCGATTGGGATACCATCCGGTCCCATCGCCTTACCTCCTTTCATCCTTTTCAACGCCTCTCTGACCTCAGATTCTTGGATTCTCCGCACAAAGCGCCTATTGGTGTCATCAAAAGAGTCATCCAACTGAAAGGTTGTGTCCATATTCTCACCATTGAACAATTTGTCAAAATACTCTTGCCATCGATGTCGGATCTCATCCTCCTTTACCAAGAGATGCTCTCTTTCATCCTTAATGCACTTAACTTGTTGAAGTCCCGTGTCTTTCTCTCACGAACCCTAGCCATCCTATAGATGTCCTTCTCTCCTTCCTTCGTACTCAAATGTTGGTAAAGATCCTCGTACGCTCTACCCTTTGCCACACTTACAGCTCGCTTTGCAGTCTTCTTTGCCACCTTGTACTTCTCTATGTTGTCCACACTCCTGTCATGGTACAAGCGTCTACAGCATTTTTTCTTCTCCTTAATAGCCATTTGGACTTCCTCGTTCCACCACCAAGTATCTTTAGCCTCGCGTCCCCTTCCTTTGGTTACTCCACACACCTCTGAGGCTACCTTCCGAATGTTGGTTGCCATCTTGTCCCACATATTGTTTATGTCGTCTTCTTCCTTCCAAGAGCCCTCTTTGATAACCCTTTCCCTAAATACCTCTGACGTCTCCCCTTTCAGTTTCCACCACTGTATTCTTTCAATCTTAGCTTGTTTATCCCTACGGGCACGCACCTGAAAACGAAAATCTGCCACCAAAAGCTTATGTTGAGAAACAACACACTCCCCTGGTATCACCTTGCAATCCAAGCATGCTCGTTTGTCCTTTCTTCTTGCGAGGACAAAGTCAATCTGGCTACAGTGTTGTCCGCTACTGAAGGTCACTAGATGAGATTCTCTCTTTCTAAAGAAAGTGTTGGCTATCATCAGGTCAAAAGCTATCGCGAAGTCCAGAACTTCCTCCCCCTCCTGATTCCTACTACCATACCCAAAACCTCCATGAACTGCCTCGAAACCTGCGCTTGTAGTACCTACATGCCCATTAAGATCTCCTCCTATAAAAAGCTTCTCACTACTAGGTATAGCTCTAACCAGACCATCTAAGTCTTCCCAGAACTGTCTCTTAGCACTCTCGTCGAGGCCTACTTGGGGGGCATACGCACTAATTACGTTCAAGACCATTGTTTCTCTCATCAAAAACATTAATTTATAACTGTTTGAACTTCTTTTTGTTGATATAGCTATAAAATGATGTGTGAGAGAACCATGAAATTGAAAGCACTAGTGCTGCAAGGGTCAATTTTTCTGAGCTCTATCTTAGTCGCTATATTTTACCATCCAGAGGTTTTTTTACTGAATTATCCATTTAGTTGACATGTTTTTCATTATCTTAATTCAGTGACCATGAACTTTGTTTGAGATCAGGCGAAGACTTGATTTTATTTGGATGAACCCCGCAAATGTTTCTCAGATGAACCTGTCATTGTTGTTCAATTCTATTATGTTTCAATTTTTCTGAGCTCTATCTTAGTCGCAATATTTTACTATCCAGAGGATTTTTTCTGAATTATCCATTTAGTTGACATGTTTTTCATTTTCTTAATTCAGTGACCATGAACTTTGTTTGAGATCAGGCGAAGACTTGATTTTATTTGGATGAACCCCGCAAATGTTTCTCAGATGAACCTGTCATTGTTGTTCAATTCTATTATGTTTAATAAAATCACATATGAAGTGCTGCATCATAGTTGTCAAAATCTCTCCTTAGAAATTTGCCTTGACAATGCTTTAGATCAGTCTGCTAAAGAAAATTTACTAGCTTGAGATCTAACCATTTAGGACATGATGTTTGCTATTAAAGGCCCTGCTGTTTTGTTTGCGATGAAAGCTCTTTTTTATCAGAATCACTTTGATGTTTTTCAAGAGACCATTTAAAAATTGACTAATCAAGTCCCTGCTGCATTGATTGCGATGAAATCAAAATTACTCTGATGTTTTTCAAATGACCATAAAAGAATAATTGGTGTCCATTATTCGAGAGTTGAGTTAATGGAGTTCTTTGTTATTATCTCTATTAGGTGGAACATGTTAGAGCTGAAAGAAACTTGTTGGCAGAAGTTGCTAGTCACTGCATTGTGAAGCTTTACTATTCTTTCCAAGACACCGAGTACCTTTACCTTATTATGGAGTACCTCCCTGGTGGTGATATCATGACCCTTCTCATGAGAGAGGATACCTTGACTGAACATGTGGCGCGATTCTACATTGCTGAGACAATTCTTGCTATTGAATCCATCCATAAACATAACTACATCCACAGGTTACATATCTTTGTTTAAAGGCACCTAATGTATTGTGGTTCTACCATTTTGCTGATTTATATGTTTGGTTTGTTTTCATTGCAGAGATATTAAGCCTGATAATTTGCTTCTAGATAAGAATGGTCACATGAAGCTATCAGATTTTGGGCTGTGCAAGCCAATTGATTGTTCGAAGCTCTCAACTTTGAATGAAGATGAACCCATGGGTGATGACAACTTGAGGGAATCAATGGATATTGATAGTTCTTCGTTGGATACAGCAAATGGTAGAAGATGGAGAAGTCAGCACGAACAGCTTCAACACTGGCAGATGAACAGGAGAAAACTGGTATACATATGTACAGTTTACCTATTGGGGATTGCATCAATCTTTATGATTTTTATTTTGCTTGGATAATATCTCGTAGCGATTCCTTACCAGGAAGAGAATTGATACTCTGTATGTACAATGTACAACATGATTGCTTCTTATTAGCTTTTCTTACTTTGAATTTATGTTTATGCAGGCATTCTCAACTGTTGGGACACCGGATTATATTGCTCCAGAGGTTCTGCTAAAGAAGGGATATGGAATGGAATGCGATTGGTAACTTTATTGGAATAATGTTTATATAGTCTAGTTAATGTCGAGGCGCTTATATGTGTCTTCAATTTTAATAACTGGTATTAATTGTTCTCTGTTTTATTCCCAGGTGGTCTCTGGGCGCGATCATGTATGAGATGCTAGTTGGGTATCCACCATTTTACGCTGATGATCCAATAACTACATGCCGAAAGGTTTGTTTTTCATTGGTGTTTCTTTGGTTCAGTTCTATCGTTTTATCTTCTTAATATATAGTTTGCTGAGTGTTACTCCCTCCGTTCCAAATTATAAGCCACTTTGACTTTTTTGGTTCATCCATTTTGCTATGTATCTTGACATATTATTATATCTAGATGCATAGCAAAATGGATGTACCAAAAAAGTCAAAGCGACTTATAATTTGGAACGGAGGAAGTATTTGGCTTAGCGTAGCTTATAGGCTTCTCATCAAAATAAGGCTAAGTTAGCACAGAAAACTGCTTTATTTCTTAGTCTTTTTAGCTGATGCTGTGAGGTGATACCTAATTACAGCCACTGCATACCTGCATCTTATAGAGCTTAGTCTACTCAATCAGTTTATGGATATTGTCTAATAGGTTAGCTTCAAGCTGGGTCATTAGGGAAATCAAGTCCCAGTAATATTAACATTCATGACAACTTATCGAAGTTGCAAATCTCAGCCATAAATGATGTTTTCTGCAGTTTCTTGGAAATATGTAATGAATGCAAGATAGATTTTGATGCATACTACTAAACAGCACTGTATCATTCTGCTAAACTGAAAATTTATGCATAGATTCAATAGCCTATGATAGAACTGACATGGTTCTTTTGACCTCATAATCAGATATGATTCATAAAAAATAAAGAAATCTGAGTGGGGTTTTTCTTTGTTGTCTTCCATTGTAGGGATATACAACATGTTTACCATTCTTGCACATCAACCTCATGAATAATTGCAAGCTTATCCTGCCTTTTTTAGAGTGTTACACTGATATCTTTTTTCCCATTTTTCTAGATTGTGCACTGGAGAAACCATTTGAAATTTCCTGAGGATGCAAAGTTGTCAAATGAAGCAAGAGATCTCATTTGTCGGTTATTATGTGATGTTGACCACAGGATTGGCAGTGCAGGGGCAGATCAAATAAAGGTAGTGCCTGTCACAGATTTTTTTTAACTTATATAGTTAATGTCTTGTTTACTGTGTTTTTGCTATGTTTACTAAATGTTCTCCTTTACAATTAGGCACATCCTTGGTTCCGAGGAGTTGCATGGGATAAACTTTATGAAATGGAAGCAGCATTTAAGCCTCAAGTAAACGATGAACTGGATACACAGAATTTCATGAAATTTGAGGAAGTAAGTGAATCACTTTGCACTTAAATTTTTTTACTGCTCTACAATTCTTTAAATTGTACACTTAAGTCAATCTGAAGCTACAGTGATAGGATTACTCTTGTTCCTGCTTTGGGTTCTTCAAACTGTAAACTTTGTCAATCAACAAACTATTGCCTTCAGAATATGGCAAGTAATTAATTGAAAGAGGCCGCTGGTATTATTTGATTGATTTTCTTGCATTTTATTTCATCTTCAAGGAACATTTAAATATTTTCATGTACGAGGCTGTGTGTAACTATGTTTTTTGTTCGTATGTGCTTGACTATATGGATGCCAAAGTTTCTTCTTTCTGAGCTTGGCACTATTTTTTACTTTCTTGTATATTTTTGTTGTTAGCTCATGAATCATGTTTCTCCAACTTACTTTCATTATTCTCTGCGGCAGTTGGAAAATCCTCCAGCCAAATCAGGCTCTGGGCCTTCAAGAAAGGTATGCTTGTACATTCAGATTCAGAAACTAGCGTAAAAAAAACACTGAAGCTCTAAAGTTCATCATTTTTTTGCATTCCAGCTTGCTAGTGTGCCGTGTAACTGTTTTCCTGAGTTTATTTTTCATCAGATTATGATTGTCTCACACCCTCTATTCATGTTGATACAAGCTGTCATGAGAAAATTAGGTGGATAGTGTTTATACTGGACTATCCGTATTCTTACGTATTGTAGAAGTACAAAACAGTAGATCATACTAGTATTACTGCTGTAAGGTATAGGATTAATCCGTTGCCTAACAATGGTTATATAAGCTGCTATTTAGAAATGTTTTTTTGCACCAGTTACCTCAAATTTAAAATCACCTGCCTGTCTTAGTAGAATTTATGTTCATTTCGTCTTAGACATATACATCTATTTTTTTTTTCCCTTTGCATTCTCAACCTTATGTATCTTTTATGGAATAAATCCAGATGATGCTAAACTCCAAAGATCTTAGCTTTGTGGGGTATACATACAAAAACTTTGATGCAGTGAAAGCAATAAAAATTTCAGGTTTGTCTCCTTAATCCTTATGACATCGGTACTTATCAAGAAGTTGCGTGTTGAATTCTGCAAGCAGTCATTTTTTCAGAAACCTTAATAATGTTCCATTGAATTACCAGTATTTACATGCCTAGGTGTCAATGGCATCTAAATGGACATTATGCTCTAATGTTACTTCTGAACTGAAAGACTGAAACTATAAATGCATGCAGATCTGCAAAGGAATTCATCTCTAACGAGGCCTTCCATTGGTTCGATATTCGGTAACATACTTCTGCCAGTGACATGTAACCTCTATTTTGATCACATCCTGCATCTGCTCTTATCTTATATTTGATAAATTATCAATCTCAGGTCCACCAGGCATGGATTCTCCCATGGAACCTAACGGGAGGGACACACATATGCACACAGTTTCATCTGGTGATCCAATGATTCCCTAACCTGCAGTGCTGTTTGTCCTCAGCAACTTTCCGAACTAAATCAGCATGCAAATGCCTGGATGACGTGGCTCCAGCTGGACAACCTGCTCATTTTTAGCCAGGTTTCTGCTTTCTAAATCGTGGGCAAGGGGTTTGTAGAGATCCACCAAAGTTTCTAGTTGTAAAATAGTAATGCCACAGACTTTAACAAAGGTCCCATGTACTAAGGGCTCATCAGACATGGGGGCAGGTTTTTTTTGGAGAAATTGCACCTTGCGGCTGGCTGCCCAGGTTGGCAGAGCAAATTGCGGCCTTCTCTTGTGGCAGTTCCCGGTCCGCTAACATTTGATCATGGGAGGGAAATAAGATGATGTTGTTGCGGCAGGAATTCTCATGGGTGAGTTAGTGTTGTTGTTGGTGTTTGATATGTATCAGGAATTTTTCCCATTTGAAGTAGGGTTTCTGTTAGCAGAGTTGTAGCTATTTACAAGGAACATACTTTTATAGAGTTGCTATTTCTCATTGATGTATGGAAAACGACATATTTTGGAGATCGAAGTTCGATCTAACTTCTATGCTGCATATCTGATCCAGATTACATCAAATATGATTCATCCGATATATTCAGATCGGAGACGAGAAGATATTGGAGGGAAAGAGGGAGGCAGGCAGTGGGCTGCGCTGCGCCTCTGTGCATCCGCCTCGAAATTTGGCTGCGACGTGTCCAATACCATGGTCAAGCATCAACGCCAGTTTAGAGATGGGCGCGGCGGGACATCCACCTGCTGCGCATTGCTTGTTGCTGGGCCATGATCTTTAGTTGAAGCCCAGCAGCTCGTTCTTCTTTTCACCGTTACCTGTTCCTTTTCTTTTTCAATATATAATCTATATGCAATATAAAATATATGTGCTAGCCAATTCATCTAAAATTGGATGGATAGATTTTTTTTTTCTGACTGGTTTCATCGGCAGATAGATTCCACCACATATCTTCGACAACTAATAAAACTAAGGTGTTTTAAGATTATCAAAGCAACTTTAACAGGGCCCCTGCTTAGCCTCCAAAATCAAACTAGGAGCACCGAGCACGTACGACGGGGATGGGTTACTAAACTGATCGGTGACGGTGAAATGGTCGGCGTCGGCGTACGTCTGCAGCAGACTGGCGGACAGCTCTGAAGTGGTTGTCGTGCTGTGTGCATGTCTACCCTGCTCTTCGTTCCATGGACGCAAGGCACACGGCCTCTCACGCGCCAGCCGCCAACCATCGACTTGACAGGATGGCCAGCTTATGGGTTCCGAGCCCACCGCGCACGCCGTCAAAGCAACCCCTGCTCTTGCTTCCGGCCGTGGTGTGAGACTGAGTGTGACACTGTAGCAAATGGAAATTTGAGCTTGTAAACCAAGCACTTATTCTTGGTTAGTCGATCTGTTTGGAGAATAAGGTGATAATCTGGTTCTGATAGACGTCAGGCACGTGCATTGTGCGCTCTTAGACAAAAGGGAGGTCAAGGCAGAGCCATGCAAGCATCTATCGCTGCCTGGACTATAGGTAATTAGCTAGTCGTCCTTGCACTCTGGCTGATGATTTTTACTCCTTTCGCATCCGTTAATCATGTGGTTTCCCCTCGCTTTCAGTTGGAGCTTGCTACAGTAGGTAATAAGGCCCCAAACTTCAAAGGTGAATCGTACGGCTCACTGGCGCCCACAACTCGGTAGTAGTCCGTAGTAGTACGTCAGGTTTTCAAGTTTGACCACAAGCGAAGCGAGCAGCTGGGAGAGGACAGCACGCACGTTTCCATGAATAATCCACCGAATGTTCTAACCCCTAACAAAAAGCATGCGTGCACCGATGGCGATGGTCGGAGACCTGGGCATATTCCGTTCCGGGAACATATGCAAGTGCGGCGCGGCGCGCATGGCGAAATCGAAGTGTGCCGGCCGGCCGGGGCTTCTTCATCGATGATGAGAGCGCGGATCGGAGGTGCATCCAATTGGAAAGTTATTAACACATGAGTTTCTGTACACCACGCCGGCGGCCGATCGACCCGCAAGCCGACGTGAATTCTCTATGTACACACGCGTACACGGATTCACCAATACTGCACACAAATCGTTAAACAGGAATTAACTGTGAATTGTGATGGCTCCAAAATACTCCTATAATGCATCCTAGCTCCTCCGCCCAAGTCAAGGTCAAGTCCACACGTCGTCGTCCGAACCGCTCCAAGCCTCGGTCTGCGCACCGCCGCGCAGTGACGGCCGGCCGGCCGGGTCGGGTACGTCGATCGAGCCAGCGAGCGTCACGCGCGGCACCACCGGCGCGGCGAGGAGATGCCCCCATGCACGCGCACGCGGCCAGCCTCCACTCCAACTACGCAGCGGCAGCGAGCATCATGCACACGCGCAGCGAGAAGGCCACGACCACGGACGCCACGGCCACCACCATCCCCCACTTCTGCACCCTTGCCACCGCCGCCTCGCCGGGCCTCGCCACGATCGAGAACATGGACAGGCCCAGGCTCGAGAAGAAACCGAGGCTGATGAACGCCATGTCGGCGCTGTACAGCAGAGTGGCGGCGGCGGCTCCTCCGCCGTGCAGCCCCACCGCCGCCGACGCCGGCGGCGCGGCGCCGCCGGGCTGCTGCTTGTTGTTGGGGAGGTTGGCGAACAGCACGAGCGAGGCGGACGCGGCGAAGAGGCACACGGTCTGGACGCTCTTGCCCACGCGCCTCGACTCCGCGTCGACCTCGGTGGCAGCGGGCTCCTCCTGGCCCTCCGCCGGTCCTTCGGGGGCGGTACCGGTGGGGGCCAGCGGCGTCGTCCCCGCCTCGATGTCGAACGGGTGGC
Organism: Miscanthus floridulus; assembly: GCF_019320115.1. Classification (NCBI taxonomy): domain Eukaryota; kingdom Viridiplantae; phylum Streptophyta; class Magnoliopsida; order Poales; family Poaceae; genus Miscanthus; species Miscanthus floridulus. The sequence continues at coordinate 9,057,978 of NC_089584.1, forward strand.
TGGCCGCGGTCGTGACCGATGAAGCAGCAAGCGTCGCCGCCTCGGGTGCTTGCGGCGGCGGAGGAGCGGAGCGGGCCTCCTCCGTCTGCGTGGGCCCGAGCTCGGCGTCGTGCTCGTGCAGCAGGCTGGTCCGGTCGTTGAAGGAGCCGGTGAAGCTGAGCACGCGGGAGATGAAGCCGCCGTAGCTGCTGTTGGTGGAAGCAAAGGTGGACGTGATCCGGTGAAGCGCCGGCCGGATCACGCTAGACAAGTCCATAGTTCCCGCTACAAAGGTCTCCACTTCCCGCTACAAAGATTTTTCTACCGCTACCGGCCTACCGCTGCCAGTACGTAGTCTAGCAGTAGCTAGCGCATCAGTTGCCACTCTATTGGGGTTTATTTATAGGGAGGAGAGGCCTAGGTGAGACGGGATGGTAATTAACGTAACGACGGCCGGATCATTAGTGTATCATATAGTTAAGGTCATATTTGATCCATAGAACTAACATCTAGTTGACTCATTTTTAGTCTCTAAGCATCTAAACAGGTGGATTAATTGCCAGTCCACTGGTCATGGACTAGTTGTTAGTTCACCGGTTTATTTATAAAAATTAACAGAACTAGTTGGTAGTCCTAGTCTATTTAAACAGACTCTAAATTAAAGAATGTGTGTTGTGCACTACTGGGAGAAATAAAAAAAACGCTAGCTGCCTTTATATGCAAAAAGGCTCCTCACGGCACGGTAAAATAGCCTGCATTTGCATTATCTTATAATCTGTATTTTTTAGCTTTTTTTAATTAGAATAATGTTTTTCTCTCACAATAAATCAGTCAACAATACTTTCTGCCATAACTTATCAGTCAAGCGAACGAGGTCATTGGTTTTTTTATTTGACTTACCAAAGGGGGCAAGAAACTAAACATACGGTAATAATTAATGGAGCGTGCAGATATACACATCTGACGTACGTATGATGTCCATCTTACGTGCACATCAGCGACGACTAATTAAGACAAGGTAGGGCAAAAGAACCTTGATATACTGTACATGGGAACGAACATAAAATGCCATCGATCGGGTCCCAACAGTAAAAAATTGAGTTGGTCTGGAGGAAGACAAGCAAGCTTGCCTAATTTCAGCATCAGTGCATACCGACAGAGACAAGTAATAAATATTAAACGAAGTCTACATGTCAAAGATTCCTCAATACAAGTAGTATATATAGAAAAGTAGGCGAACTTCATTATTGTTCTTTATGTTAGTACAACAGCCATGCCAAAAGTTTTAGCACCAAATTTTTTTGATGTAAAAGTTTTAGCATTTTAACTATAGACTTAGGTGTTTAGATCCATAGCAAAACTTTAGCACTATATGAATAGAAGACTGATTTGCCCTCATTTAATGGTTGATTTGCTTCATTAATTAGTGCATGCATAGCCATGCATGTTCATGACACCACGCCGGTGCCCTTGTGTGAGTCGCCGGAGTTGCTCGGTGAGCTGCTCACCCTTGCTGCAGCTCACTTTGATGCCATGCCTGGCATTGTTAAGGAACCATAAAAAATTACACTTTATTACACAATTATTGAATATATCAAGTACACAATTCAATTGTTCTCAACTATAAAAAAAACAAAATACATGTTACATTTCAAGCTCACATTCGAATTATCATGATCTATTTAACAAACCAAGGGCAACCGAGTCACGGAAAGCATTCATCATCGTAGATTCATCCCTTGCCGGTGTTTGACTAGTACGTGGCTGAGAGCAGGATGCTTCAGGTGAAACATAGTTCTCATCACGGTCACAACGATCAAAATCCCTATCCACTATTCCACTCGTTCTAACGAAGTTATGTAGTGCCATGCATGCAACACTTATTTGGCTTTACTTATGAGGTGCATAACTTGGCATTTGCAACAAAATCCTCCACTTCATCTTCAAAACTCCAAACGACCTCTCAATGACATTTCTAAGAGATGAATGCGCGTAGTTGAAGATCTCTTTTTTACCTTGTGGCTCTAGACCGTCTCGATACTCCGGAAGATGGTATTTGGTTCCCTTGTAGGGCTCAAGGTAACTCGGTCGATTGGAGTAGCCGGAGTCCACCAAGTAAAATTTTTCTACACAATGGATCAATTTTGTAAGATTCAACTAATTCAACTAGAAGCTGCAAATACAACAGAAGCAAGGTGTTTACCTGTGGGTGGATGTGGAAAGACATGGCTATACTTGGTCAGAGCATCATTGAACACTCTCATGTCATATACTGAACCAGGCCATCCAGCAAGAACAACACCATGGAACATTTGGTCCAGTTCATTGATGTAACCTGGCCACCCATTCTTGCATTTCTTCCAGTCTGGGTGGCCCTGCAGTGCTTATTTTAGTGAGCAAGGAAAGAGATTTCTAGACATAAATAGGAAAACAGGAATATTGGCAATTACCTTAGTGTTTTCTTCCCACCATTTTTCAGTGGCATCAACAGTTCCATCATATCTACGGCCTAAGCCAGTGTCATTGTGCAGTCTTTGGCCCTGTTCGCTTCTCTTATAATCTGTTTTTAGCTTGTTTTTTCAGCTAGAACAGTGTTTTTCTCTCACAACAAATCAGCCGGAACAGTGTTTCGGCTTATTTTTTTAGCGAAGCGAATGGGGTCTTTGTATGAATTGCCAATATCCCTTCAATTGCCTAATCCTATTACCAATCTGAGTTCTACCATGAACCAAATTTATGGCAACATAGTACCTTGCTATGACCTCCCTCATCCCTGACTTGTTCATGACACCATTCACACAATTACCTTTAGTGATTTGGTCAACCCAAATCTCACATAGTTTGCCTGTATTTGCTTCTGACCAATTTTCCCTGTCGACTCTATCCTAAACGATGCATAACAAGAATACGAACATATATTACGAAGACGGTAACAATCAAACTGAAACCAAATTGTGCAGGGTTCTAAAAAATTACCGGGATTGCAGCGTTTGGAAAGATCTCATCATCATCAGCATCCAAAGGGTTGTTGACCTCGAAGTTGTCTTCCGCAACAGCTGTACTCGTGGGTCATCAACGTCCACCGTGGCTCCTAGATCCGGCAGGCGTGCCAGATGCAGATCTAGGCGAAGCGCGCATGCCGGCGGTCATAGGAGGCAACTGAGGTCCATGGCCACCACCAGAGGATGATGACAAGGTGTGAGCGGCCGTGGCGCCTCCTCCACCGCCACTGCGAGCCGCGCATAAGCCCCGAGTACGACTGCCGCTGCGGACGCGAATGGGAGGGGGACCCATGCCGCCGCTGGTGCCTCCACCTTGCAGGCCAGAGTGAAGGAGGTCCTCATATCCTGCCATTCTGGGCCACTCTTGGCCATGGGAGTTGAGGTCGAGCGCCGCCATGCCCACCCGGGGAGCATTGACGCTGCTCGAGCCCAAAAAGGGATAAGCCGCGTCATTGATGTTCTCATAGCCACCGATGGGGGAGAACGAATTAGGTTGGGAGAAGAAGTCCCTAGTGTGGTCACCATCGCCGTAGCCATCACCATTCCTGATGTGACCACGCCAGCGTCGGAGACCTCGGCAACCTCGTCGGCCACCCCGATGACCTCATCTACCTCATCGGTGACCTCTCCGACCACCTCACCGACCTCATTGACCTCACCAGCTGCTTCCCCAACCACTACACTACTCCAAGTCCCTACTGGACCAATCACCCGTAGCCACGCCAAAAAGATACAACAAGAGGTGCACGCGCTACTTTGTGAATTTCAATTAAACATTGATGGTAATTTCGAGCTACCTAAGTCGTGCATGTTGTTATTACTCAGGTTCTCCGAGGAGGAAGACAAGGATACATCAAGGATGGATCAGAAAGAAGAGCTACGTTCGAGTCAACCCAGCATGACAGAACCATCCAGAAGAAATAGTCATATCTTTTGTCTCCCAAAAGCTATGAAGGTGAATGAGCACTTGTTGGAGAGATCTTGAAGCCTAGTTTCCAATGCTGTCATGCCCGACCAGCTTGGAGTGTCCAGCATGGCGTCCAACTAGTTTTAGTGAAGACTGCTCCAAAGCTCAACAGTCTGCATGAAGCTAAAGATCCTGTGCAAAACTGTACCATTCTACAATAATTCATGGTGCATAGCATACATGGTTGGGAAGATGATGAAGTTAGCTTTCCAACGCATCCAACAGTTCATCATTTGAATTTCCTAGGAAGGAGTTATGACCAAAATATTGAAGACTGCACCGAAGCCCAGAAGACGCGCGGGAACTGAAGACCACCTCGTGAATGCTCTAGCCAGTTGTCCTTCCACCTCCCAACGTGGCTTCTTCAGTTCACATCTATCTTAGAGACTTCTCATAGTATAAATACCACCTCTAGGCTACTAGAAAAGGACTTTTTGATGATTTGATAATTCAAGTGATATTGCAGCCGAGCTGCCGAGTGCTTACTCAAACCCTTGTTCTTCCTTGTTCTTCCTGGACTTGTGAAGAGATCCCTCTAGGATCCACTAGTTCGTGCTTTGTGGGTTCTAGTACGGCTGCCCCGCCTTGTGTGGATTAGCTCCGGTTGTGGTTCTACGGTCGTTTGGAGATTAAGTCAAAGTCTTCGTGGTTTCGTTGCCTCTCTCCCCGTCGCTTGGTCGCATCCAACCTTGGCCAGGTATAAAGCTAGTTACTCTGTTGTTCTTCAGCAAGTTACCCTTTAATCCCCGCTGGCTTATTGCAAGTTATCTTGATCATGACCTACTGTCGTGAAGATCGGGCCAACTCTCGTACTGAAATAATCCAGTACTTATCATCTGGTATCAGAGCCCAGGTTGACACGGTAGGTCTTGCCGTCATCCACATCGTTATCCTTGTTTAATCTACTTCATATATTTGTGTTTATTCATATCCTATAGTCCAAAGCCACACAAAAAATACCTATAACCATTTTGCGGTACTGTTACGTTGTGTTTTGTGTTCATCGAGTTGCTAGTCACCACCATTTATATAAAAATTGAGTTGTTTCGTTCGTTACCGCTGTCAGTGTTATAAAAAAATAGATAAAAAAAGAAAGATTAGTTTCAAAAAAAGAGAGAAGTGAAAAGAATTTGAAGGATCTGTGTTGTGGTGTATTGCTGAAAATTTCAGTTTACATATTTGAGTTGGTGGTAATATTGTTAGCAGCAATGTCGTATCTTTGAGCACATCAAACCACTCGGTTGGCAGTACCGTATCCCTCCTTGTTAGCCACCTATAGCTCCACCAAAACCTAAACCAGGACGTTCGATTCGTAATCCTTATGACCTCTCTACCACCTCCGTTGAAGCTGCCACACCAGCACCATCATGGTCCTTGAGATCAGGAAAGAACTTGGGTAAGTAAAAGGTGAGATCGAGTGTTTCCACAAATAATTTTATATTCCACCTTCTCTTGCTGCCCCTAACATGGCAAGATCAGATTCAAGTGTCCATGGTGGAAACCATGGAGATGGGGAGCCCCCAGTCTCACGGGCTGAGATGCGCCACATGGCAAACTCGCTGGTGGAGGTGATGGAAAGGATGCTTGATGCTCGTCTTCCTATGGAGGAAGGCCTGAGGGCCACATCGTCATCATGAAGAAAATCACCGGGAGGAGTCTGGTGATGAGAATTCTAGTTTTGGCCATGGATTTGATCGCTTCGACGATGGCCATGGAGGATATGGTGGTGGTCGCCGTGCTAATTTTGATAATCAGCGTGGTGGTCGTCGTGCACATGGACGTCGTGTATGATTTGAAGATGAAGAGTTTGAATACAATGATCATGATGGATCTTATGATGATGAAAATCCTTTTGCACACGGCGGAAGGTTTGAGCGATGTCATCATCACCGACGTGCTGATTTTGAAGATAGGAATCATCATCGTGGTCGTCGTCATAGAGATGACCCAAACAACATTGCTCGAGTCAAATTGAGCATTCCAAAATTCACTGGGAAGGAGAATGCCGATGAGTATCTTGAATGGGCTGAATAGTGTAATCAAATCTTCACGGTACATAACCTTTCAAATCAGCACCGTGTAAATCTTGCTTCGGTGGAGTTCTCTGGATATGCTCTTATTTGGTGGAATCAAGTACAAGAGAATCAACTTGAATTGGGTCTTGGTTATATTAATACATGGGAAGAGATGAAGCGAGTGATGAAAAGGCGATTTGTGCCTTCGAGCTATCAGCGTGATCTCAAAAACCGGCTGCAAATGCTGAAGCAAGGGAAGAGAACAGTTGATGAGTACTATAAGGAGATGGAGTTGCTATTGGTACGGGCCGGGATCAGAGAAGATGTCGAGTCAAAAATGGCAAGATTTTTAGGAGGACTCAATGAATAAATTTTTGGTTTTGTTGAGATGTTTCCCTACCGTACCTTGCAAGATCTAGTTGATCAAGCTATGCATACGGAAAGGAAAATTTAGCAAGAGTCCCATGGAAAATCATATGGTAGTCATTCCATTGCTGCCCCTTGGCACAAACAGCATTCCAATATGTCTTTGGGTGGAGGACGATCTCAAGGAGCTGCAGCTAGATCTTCTCCATCAATTGCTAATTCAAAGATGGTGGCTTCCACAGCATCATCGCCTGCAAATCAACAACGGTTTGCTGCAAATTTAGTAGCCCCAATCATTGCTACAGGTGCCGCTTCTTCTACTCGAAGCAGAGAGATTGTATGCCATAAGTGTCATGGCCGTGGGCACATTGCTGCCCAATGTCCAAGCCATAGGACCATGTTGCTAAATGAGAAAGGCGAATGGGAGTCAGAAAGTGATCCAGAAGATGATGGACCAATATTTGATGAAGAAATTGAAGAGGACGCGAGTGAAATTTAGCCTAATGAAGGAGATCATAATTGTTTTATTTCTCTTCGTGTGCTTAGTATTACTACTGAAAAAGAAGAGAATGGCCAGCGGCACAATCTTTTCTATACCAGAGGCATGATTAAGGACAAGCTATGTCACATCATCGTTGACAATGGTAGCTGCAACAATATTACAAGTCAAGAATTGGTGAACAGATTGGGGTTGAAACCACGGCGTCATCCAAGTCCATACAAGATGCAATGGCTCAATGACTGCGGTGTGCTGTGTGTTAATCATGTGGTGACTATACCCTTCTCTATTGGGAAGTATAATGATCAGGTGGAATGTGATGTGGTGCCTATGCAAGCATACCAGCTGCTACTAGGGAGGCCATGGTTATTTGATCGTGATGTTCAGATCTTTGGAAGAACCAACAAGCTGTCTTTCATGTACAAAGGAGAGCGAATTTCGTTGCTTTCTTTAACACTGGAGGAAATTTTGAAGGATGATCTTAAGAAGAAATAGCAAGAGAGCAAGAACCACCTGCGAGTGACCCACAAAAATAGTGAGGGAGAGATTCCAAAGCCAAATAAAACCCCACAGCCTCAAAGAACCAAGACACCGGGAAAAGAGGGTTTAGTTATGATGGCTAGGAAAGGGGATCTAAAAGAATTGAGTGAACCCAATGCCATGTTCTTCGTACTCCTGTACAAGGACACTCTTCTTTCTACTAACAACTTACCCTCTACCCTGCCAAGTGTTGTCTTTGATGTGTTACAGGAATATGAGGATGTCTTTCCGGATGAAGTGCCACCAGGACTACCACCTAAGAGAGAAATCGAACATCAAATTGATCTTGTGACCGGTGCTTCACTCCCAAACCGTGCTGCCTACCGCACCAACCCAGAAGAAACCAAGGAGATTCAGTGACAAGTGGAAGAATTGATGAGAAAAGGGTACGTACAAGAAAGTTTATCACCTTGTGCTGTTCCTGTCCTTTTAGTTCCTAAGAAAGATGGGTCTTGGCGGATGTGTGTGGATTGCCGAGCAATAAATAACATTACCATAAGGTATAGACACCCCATCCCTCGGCTGGATGATATGCTTGATGAACTTAGTGGTGCTATCATATTCACTAAAATTGATTTAAGAAGTGGATATCACCAGATTTGCATGAAAGGAGATGAATGAAAAACAACTTTTAAAACAAAATTTGGGTTGTATGAATGGTTGGTAATGCCTTTTAGGTTAACCAATGCACCAAGTACATTTATGAGATTGATGAATCATGTGCTCAGAGCTTTCATTGGCAAGTTTGTTGTCGTTTACTTTGATGACATCTTAATTTACAGCAAGTCTCTTGATGAACATGTTGAACATATCCAATGTGTGCTTGCTGTCCTACGTGAACAAAAATTGTATGCTAACCTTGAGAAGTGCACCTTTTGCACCGACAAGGTAGTCTTTCTTGGATTTGTTGTTACAGGACAAGGAGTGGAGGTAGATGAAGAAAAGATCAAGGCTGTATGAGACTGGACGCCTCCACAGAACATGAGCCAAGTAAGAAGCTTCCTTGGACTTGCTGGTTTCTATTGGCAGTTCATGAAGGATTTTAGCACTATTGCTGCACCAATCAATGAGCTAACAAAGAAAGAAGTGCTTTTCAAGTGGGGAAGAAGCACAACAGAAGGCATTTGAAGAATTGAAGATGAAGTTAACAACAACCCTAGTCCTTGCACTCCTAGATTTTGGTAAGACATTTGAAATAGAATGTGATGCAAGTGGAGTTGAGATTGGAGGTGTGCTCATGCAAGGATGAAGGCCAATTGCATACTTCAGTGAAAAGCTAAGTGGTCCAACTCTATATTATTTAGTTTATGATAAAGAATTATATGCTCTTGTTCGGAGTTTGAAAACTTGGGAACATTACCTTTTTCCTAAAGAATTTGTGATACATTCAGATCATGAATCATTGAAACACCTTAAAGGATAGCTAAAACTGAATAGAAGGCATGCAAAATGGTGTGAATTCATTGAATCATTTCCCTATATTGCCAAGTACAAGAAAGGAAAAGAGAATGTTGTAGCAGATGCTTTGTCTCGATGTCACACTTTGCTAACCCAACTTGACGCTAAGATTCTTGGATTAGAAAGCATAAAAGATTTATATACAACTGATTCATATTTTGCTGAACCATATTCCAAGTGTTGAGATGGCAAAGGATGGAAAAAATTTCATGTGCATAATGGGTTTTTGTTTCGAGCTAACAAACTCTGTATTCCAGATTGCTCTTTTCGAATTTTACTTATGCAGGAAGCCCACGCAGGAGGACTCATGGGCCATTTTGGCGCCAAGAAGACAGAACAAGTCCTTACCGACCACTTCTTTTGGCCAAAGATGAGAAGAGATGTGGAGAGACATGTTCTTCGCTGTGAATCATGCCACAAAGCTAAGTCTCATGTGAATCCTCATGGATTATACACTCCTTTGCCTATCCCTAGTGTGCCTTGGGAAGATATCTCCATGGATTTTATTCTTGGTTTACCTCGAACCAAGCGGGGAAGGGATTCCATTTTTGTTGTGGTTGATTGTTTTAGCAAAATGGCACATTTTATCCCATGCCACAAGAGTGATGATGCTTCACATATCGCTGAATTATTTTTCAAAGAAATTGTACGACTACATAGAGTGCCACGAACCATTATTTCTGATCGTGACACCAAATTTTTGAGTTACTTTTGGAAAACTTTGTGGGGAAAACTTGGAACACGGTTGATGTTCTCTATGACGTGTCATCCACAAACGGAATGGACAAACTGAAGTTGTGAACCAGTACTCTATCAATGCTACTACGAGCTATCCTCAAGAAGAACTTGAAACTTTGGGAAGAAAGTTTGCCACATGTCGAGTTTGCATACAATAGGGCAGTACACTCAACCACTAAATTTTGTCCATTTGAAATTGTATATGGGTTCAAACCCACTGCTCCCATAGATCTTTTGCCTTTACCTATGCAGGAACGTGTAAACTTCGATGCAAGCAAGCGAGTCGAGTTTGTCAAGAACCTTCATGATAGAGCTCGGACAAACATTGAAAAGATGACCAGGATGTATGAGAAGCATGGCAATAAAGGTCGAAGGAAGGTGTTATTTGAACCAGGAGACTTGGTTTGGGTGCATCTACATAAGGACAGATTTCCTGAACAACGCAAAAGCAAGTTGCAAGCCCGAGCTGATGGTCCATTCAAAGTGCTACGCAAGATCAATGACAACACTTATGAAATTGATCTGCCTAGTACTTATGGTGTGAGCACCAGTTTTAATGTGGCTGACCTCTCTCCATTCTTTGGATTGGAAGAGTCAAGGACGACTCTTTTCCAAGGGGGGGGGGGAGGATGATGTGACCACGCCAGCGTCGGGGACCTCAGCAACCTCGTCGGCCACCCTGACGACCTCATCTACCTCATCAGCGACCTCTCCAACCACCTCACCGACCTCGTTGACCTCACCAGCTGCTTCCCCGACCACTACACTACTCCAAGTCCCTACTGGACCAATCACTCGTAGCCACGCCAAAAAGATACAACAAGAGGTGCACGCGCAACTTTATGAATTTCAATTAAACATTGATGGTAATTTCGAGCTACCTAAGTCGTGCATGTTGTTATTACTCAAGTTCTCCAAGGAGGAAGACAAGGATACATCAAGGATGGATCAGAAAGAAGAGCTACGTTCGAGTCAACCCAGCATGACAGAACCATCCAGAAGAAACAGTCATATCTTTTGTCTCCCAAAAGCTATGAAGGTGAATGGGCACTTGTTGGAGAGATCTTGAAGCCTAGTTTCCAATGCTATCATGCCTGACTAGTTTGGAGTGTCCAGCGTGGTGTCCGACTAGTTTTAGTGAAGACTGCTCTGAAGCTTAATAGTCTGCATGAAGCTAAAGATCCCGTGCAAAACTATACCATTCTACAATAATTCATGGTGCATAGCATACATGGTTGGGAAGATGATGAAGTTAGCTTTCCAACGCATCCAATGGTTCATCATTTGGATTTCCCAGGAAGGAGTTATGACCTAAAATATTGAAGACTGCACCAAAGCCCAGAAAACGCGCTGGGAACTGAAGACCACCTCGTGAATGCTCTAGCCAGTTGTCCTTCCACCTCCCAACAGTGGCTTCTTCAGTTCACATCTATCTTAGAGACTTCTCATAGTATAAATACCACCTCTAGGCTACTAGAAAAGGACTTTTTGATGATTTGATAATTCAAGTGATATTGCAGCCGAGCTGTCGAGTGCTTACTCAAACCCTTGTTCTTCCTTGTTCTTCCAAGACTTGTGAAGAGACCCCTCTGGGATCCACTAGTTTCGTGCTTTGTGGGTTCTAGTACAGCTGCCCCAGGCTTGTGTGGATTAGCTCTGGTTGTGGTTCTGCGGTTGTTTGGAGATCGAGTCGAAGTCTTCATGGTTTCGGTGCCTCTCTCCCCGTCGCTTGGTCACATCCAACCTTGGCCAAGTATAAAGCTAGTTACTCCGCTGTTCTTCAGCAAGTTACCCTTTTATCCCCACTGCCTTGTTATAAGTTATCTTGATCGTGACCTACTATCATGAAGATCGGGCCAACTCTCGTACTGAAATAATTCAGTACTTATCAGTTCCCGTTGCCATTGCCGTAGCTGTCAATGTTGTAGCCATACATTAGCGAGGCCTGGGAGGAGGACCTAGCTCAGGGTGGCACCGTAGGAAGAGCTAGATCTAGGGCCTGAGGAGGAGGAGCTAGATCTAGGGGCCGTGGAGGAGGAGCTGGATCTGGTCAGCCGCGGAGGCTCAAAGCGAGAGTGGCGAGCGGAGCTAGGGTTCGCATGGAGTGAGAGAGCGAGAGCGGTGGGGAGTGACTATGGGGGAATGGATAGGGTCCGAGTGGCAGGGTGGGTGGGTGCAGGGGTAGTGGACGTCTGGCTCTCCCCCACAGTGTTTTTTACAAGTTTTGGGCCTCTTGGTTCCCAAATGCCAAAACTTTTGAAGCCCCACTTTTGCTATTTTGGGTACATGGTGTTTAGATCCATTTTGCAAAAAGATAGGCTAAAACACCAAAACTTTTGGCAAAATTGGGGAACTAAATGTAACAACCCAAAAATCCACACAGAAAAAATCGCAACTATAAATTTTTTGTTGTAACCCCATGCAATGTTGATGAGTGTCATGTATAGAAACCCAACCTAAGAGATGCATTAGGTCTAACCCCAACCTAAGTCAACACATAAGCATGGCATAACTCTTGGCATAAACATGTGATTAAGTTTCCTAACTAAATGAACCTTGCATGCATATTAATACCACTTGTGAGTTGGATTCTTCTTTTGCATTATGTTATGCTAATTAAAAATCACCAAACAACTATTAAGCTTGCTAATTAATCCTTTGATGAGCAAATGCCTTGAGCAAACAAACAGAGAACAAAAGAAAAGGAAAAAGAGAGATGAAGAGAGAGGGCCTCGCAGCCAGTAGCTCGGCCCAAGCTAGCCAGCCCAGCTGAGCCTCGCCTACCCTTTCACACGTGTAGCCCACGAAGCCGGCCCACCATCGCTGCTCGCACACGCACAGCCGCTGACAAGCCGAGCCTGCTCGTCAGCCATCACACACAGCACACAGCCACATCGCGCCAAGCGCCTAATGACCCAACCCCGCTTGTCAGCACAGTAGCATCTTCTTCCTCTCGCCCACGCATTCTCCACCACGCAACCAGGAGCCAACCAGTGTGGCAGACGCGGGCGCAGGGTCATGCAAATCGCATGACCTTGTTCCCCTTGCGCCGCGCTCACACTACAGCACACGAGCCATTGGATGCGCCGCATGTATCACCACCGCCCGATCGCCGTCCACCATTGGAGCCCTGGGAGCTCGGCTATAAAAGCCAACATCCGTGAGCCCTAACCCTCAGCCCGTTTGCCGCCGCCGCTGGTGGCACAGCACCACACAACGTCAAGCCAAGAAAGAGAGAGGAGGGAGAAGCAAGGAGTAGAAAGAAGCCACTATGGGGAGGACCTCGCCAGAGCTAGGAGCACTGCCCCGATCAGCTATAGCAACGTAGCTGCTCGGCACGGCACTGCATCGCCCTATCACGACCTTGCCTCACCACCGCACTGCCATCCTACCGTCACGAACCCTACAGTGAGCCATCTTGCTGAGACCACCTCCCTAGCCAAATGGAACAAGCACCGCCATGATCGAAATAGTGCTGAAGCTTCGAGCTTTGGCCTAGCCCAACTGGTTAGTTAGGGAGACCACCATGGCCACGCTTGCCGAGACCCAGGACGCGCCATGCGCGCTAACAATAGCTAAAAGGAGGACCCCAGCCAGGACATTGTACATCAGAGCAGGAGCGCACATGCACGAACATGCTCACCATGTCCGAGAGCACAACCATGGCAAGACCGCCGCATCTTCTACATCGTGGTAAAGGCGACGTTGGCACCTCGATTGGTTCTGCCATGACGAGAGTCACACCGCGCTCACCTTAGCCAAGGAAGAAGCCCCATCGAAGCCCTGTGTTGCCGCACCGCACCTCACCGAAGCGCCACCGCCTCTGTTTTGCCCCCACCACTGTGACCGAAGCCACTGGGAGCACTAGGAGTTCCTTCAACACTCCTACCATGTCCGTAGAAGCATCGTGGAGCTCACACGCTCCTCCAACTAGGCTCTCGCTACCACCACATCCCTGTCCATGCACGCCGACCACGACCACACTGACCATGTCCTGAGCAGCTCCGCCGAGCAGCTCCGACCATGATCTCGCCGACCACGACCACACCGACCATGTCCTGAGCAGCTCCGCCGAGCAGCTCCAACCACGACCTCGCCGACCACGACCACACTGACCATGTCTCGAGCAGCTCCACCGAGTAGCTCCGACCACGATCTCGTCGACCACGACCACACCGACCATGTCCCGAGCAGCTCTGCCGAGTAGCTCCAACCACGACCACATCCCGAGCAGCTCCGCCGAGCAGCTCCGACCATGACCATGTCGTGCACGTGAACCAAACCCTGGGAAGGAGTCAGAGGACCAAGTCCATCATAGGCTAGCTCTGCAGTCTATGGACCAACACAAGCGGGTTCACCATGAACCGCGCCTCACCTGCACCCGTGGATCATGTCCCGTTAGTGGCCCAGTAAGACAATGTGGTAGCACCAGCGCGCACCACGTGGTGGGCCAAAGCCCAGCCCGTATCTAGGCCCAACCGGCCTAGTATGGGTCCAAACTGTATTGACCAATGACCGGTCAACGTTGGCTTTGACCGAACCCACATGTTAGCGACCCAAGAGCCCTGGCCCCACCTGTCGGAATTGATGACATTGATGACGTCATGCTGATGTCGCGATGATGTTAGCGGGACCCACCTGTCAGTCGTGGTTTTAGCTCTGATGACGTTATGCTAATGTCAGCATGCCACGTGGACCAGTCGCAGCATGACACGTGTCAGCCCCAGAATAATTTAGCATTTTTCCATTTTCAGAAATGATTTAAACTTTGGAAATTCATAACTAATTCATATGAACTCAGAAAAATACAAAACTAGGACCAAAATTCATCTAAAATCGAGCTTTACGCAATGAATCCATGTTTGAGTGCATTTGGCTCTTTTGAATTTTCATTGCTTCTTTGTGCTATTCTATAGACGTCGCTAACGCGACCATAATACGATCGTTGTAGAATCGGAGGAGAACCAGACGGACGAGGATCATGAGTACCGTGAGGAGAACGGAGACAACTACACTAAAGGTGCCACATCCCACCCAATCTCGTAGCACCTATTACGCATGGCTAATGTAGAACTGCTATTGCTTTACTTTACTGCTACAATCATATTATGATAGGACTTGCATGATAGTATGCTTACTTGAAGGCCTTTACCTTGATGCAACCTTACCCCTACATACCCTGCTGTTAGGCTAGACACACGCTTACTACTATATTTTTCATTACTTATACTTCTACTACGCTTGTACTACATGCGTGGTGGAAACTGGTGTTATCTGGACTATGGGGAGAGTGCTGCGTGTGTGACTTGGGTGTGTGGAGGGTAAGGGTTGTGTCGACCAAGTTGGAGTATACGATGAGCCTAGGGCAAGTCTTGCCATGGGGTGCTACCTTGGCACCCCTATAATGGATACCTGTGGTGGGTAATGGTATATGAGGTGACCCTAGGCGTGAACCTATGATGGGAGGAGACCGGGGTGGAGGTGCTATGGTGGCATGATGAATGGAAACCCTAATGAAGACATTCTAGCTTGGTCAACCCTAAGGACTTACTAGTACTCAGATTCACTAGGAAGCCTTACGTACCACTCGCCCTATATGGTGTGGGACGGCCGGACTACTTGGTAGGATACTGCCACTACTGCTAGGTTGATAGCAGACAGTGTAAGGAGGTATGGGGTGCGAAGGATTTCCCCCACACCCTTCCGAGACTTCATGGAGACCTTGTGGACTTGGCTCATGACTCACAGTTTCAGCCACCCCAGATTAGACTTGGGGTGAACCAGGGCTGAATGGTAGAGTGGCATTATCCTAGGCTAGCAAGCGGCCAGAATCAGCCTAGTTGACGATGGTCAGCGAGGAAGGCGGATCTTGTGGTTATGTAAAACCTCTACAGAGTGTATGGTTGATCGTTTGATACATGTGCCGACCTATCGGATATGGACCTTTCCTATGTTTCGCTTAAACTAGATAGTGAGATGAGTCCTTCTCTTCTTCCCCCGTGAGAGAGTGTCGGTCGTAGCCAAGGGCTACAGGCCTTGAGATAGTGCCAAGAGGGAGTTGGCCTATTGACTGAGCGATGGTATGGTGATGGTGTGGAGATGGAGATGAATCGATCCTAGGATCGAAACCTGGCTCAAAAAAGGGAATGGGATGGAATGTGTGTGGGAATGGTGTTAAAACTTGACTATACTATTATATAATTGATATGCTAAATACATAGGAAACCCAACCTTATAGGTTCCTATTGATTATATCCAACTTGCATCCAATTTCCACAAAGCAATGCTCATAGGGTGGGAGTGGCCAGTACAAATCGTACTGATAAATTTTGGCACACAGGTTCTGCTGAGGAGTGTAGTTCCGAGGAGTTTGATGGATGAGGGGTTCGTGCTTACGCTCGAGTTTGGTGATCTTATCTTCAAGCTATTCTGAATGAACGCTACTTTTGATTCTGCCAATGCGGCGATGTAATAAATTATGTAATTCTGCACTATTTGTACTCTGATATTATCGTTGTATGGATGTGGTATTCGACTGGAATTTGGGTAATATGATCTACAATGGTCTTATTACACTTCGACTCTATGGATTTCCCTTCGCAGAAATCAGGTCGTTTCAGTTGGTATCAGAGCCATACTTGATCATAGGACGAAACCCTCAGAAAAGGACGATAGAATAGGACATGAACAACCCTTCTTTTGGTTATATACCGACCCTGCATTTACTTTTATGCAAGGCTTATCTATCATTGACCTGCTAACACCTATTCCTTAAAAACATGTAGATGGCAACGAATGTCGACTGGCCGCCTCTAGGACCGGTACCTCTGGACCACGCCAAGCTTACCTTCGACCTACATGAGCTCGGGGGTTTTGCATAGACCCTTTGCCAAGTTCTCATCACATTAGGTGTCCCCGACGAGCTTGTCAAGGTCACCTGCACTAGGAAGCCAGCTTAGGAAGGAGGGATTGAAGGACCAATTGTCACCTCAGTCGAGTTCCCAGCTAGCACTACCTTACCTTCTGTCCTAGCTTTCACCGAGTTGACCATAGAGGACACAGTCAAGGAGGGACTGCAAGCTATCTCACACAAGGCACTGCACAGAGTGATGAGGGACCACTATGAGCACCTGAAGATGACAGAGTTTTATCTACTTCCCTAGGCCCTCGACCTCAGCCTTACCCCTAGTGAGCAGAGTTTCACAGTCGGTAGAGTTATCCTTGCCGAGGAGGACAGATGCCTTCGCGTCTCAGCTATTCACCTACTGGAGCAGGACAGGTACGTGACCCAGCTAGAGCAGAGGAGACATCGGGACTAGGCCCTTCAGTGGGAGTACTAGGAGTGAGACACACAGGGAGTACAGGAGCGAGCTAGTCTACTTGAGACAGTTGCCAAGCTATAGGACGAGCTCAACCGTCGTGAAGAAGTCCATAAAGCCAAGGTCGCTGACTTACAGGACAAAGCAGCCAACCTAGGCAACAAGAACTGCTACCTCGACAGCAAGGTCTTGGAGTTGTAGAGAGAGTTGGATGACAAGAAGGCCAAGTTCAACCATAGAGGAGACAGAGAGAGATCCAAGGGGATTGATATGCTAAAGATCCAATCTCGGAACAAGACCATAACTCAAGAGCTAGAGGAGTTTAGGAAGAAGGCCGTTCACAACCAGGGTCACCTGATCGAGGCACTCAAGCAGACCTGAGTACCTACAAGACAAGTGTGAGAGGACATGGCAGGCTTGGTAGAAGTCCGACAGGAAGCGCCTTAGGGAGATGAAGGGTATGTGGGATCAGCTACCCAAGGAGATTCGTAGCAAGACGAAGCCTAGGATGGAGGAGTTTGAGGTAGCCCCGACTCGCCTTAACCTAGACACCTACCCTACCCTACCTGGAGCCAAGCCTACTGAGGAGCTTGCCAAGGCCTTGAAGTACGTGTCCTGACTTCACAAGTCCGACGAGGAGATTGAGATCAAGAACAGTCGTATCCTAGCTACGGTGTACGAGTTAGAGTAGGATGACCCTACATGGTCAAGAGTCTTGTCAGTAGCTTCTATAAGTTGTACCCCATGATGTACCCCTTATGAGATGTATTATGGGGCATTATGCATAGTACGATTCTTGCACGTCTTCAAGTGTAACTATTGGAGATGATGCTATGTAATAAAACCCATGTAATGAATGTTTTGGATTTTATTGCATCATATGAATCTTATTGCTTCTTTGTAATGAGTGTTGGATAGTATAAATGTTTTTCTTTAAATCATCAAAAATCATGTAATCATATTGAATTATAAGCACTTATGGCACAAACACTAAAATTCCTATGATTCGTGTTGCAGATGCCGAACCGCTGATCTAATCGCCTAATGAACCGTGGACGTGTGCCCACCCCCGAACCAGTCGAACCAAATGGGGGGCGTGGTGGCAACAACTGTGGCCGTGGCCATGGCCGTGGACGTGGAGGGATACCCTTCCACCTAGAGAATACCCCACCGCCTGAGGAGAACATTCCACAACCACCACCACCGAACCTGGCAGAAGTGATGGCACAACAGACCCAGCTTCTTGCAGCTCTTGTTGAAGGAGCAAACCGTCGCCAAGGAGGTGAGCAGAATGACTTCCAAAGGAAGCTAGAGGGATTTTTGAAGCTAAGGCCACCTACCTATGATGGCATCGACCCTGACCCGCTTGTAGCCGATGACTGGCTCAAGGAGATGGAGAAGAAGCTTGACCTCACTACTTTCACCAACGATGAGTGTGTTGGAGCTGCCACACACCAGCTCACAGGTGCAGCACATGCCTAGTGGGACAGTTTCAGTGATTCCCATGAGGACCCTGCCAACATCTCGTGGGATGAGTTCACCGAAGCATTCACTGAGTATCACATTCCCAAGGGTATCATGGAGGCTAAAGCTGAGGAGTTCCGCAACATCAAGATGGGAAAGGATAGGGTGACTGAGTACACTACTCGTTTCACCAATCTTCTTCGCTATGCACCTTCCTATGTTGTGAACTCTAAGAAGGAGAAGCTGAACTATTACCACAAGGGACTTAACCCGCACATCAAGCTGAAGTTTGGCGGTATTGAGAGTAACACACTGCGTGCTCTGGTGGATCAGCTACATCTAGATTGAGAAGGACCATGCTGAAGCTGGAGAAGAGTATAGGGAGAGGAAGCGTAAGCCTAAGGAGTCTTTTCGTGGATGTGATCGCAAGAGGTTTCGTAGAGATGCACCATCTAGGGAACACTCTCGCCACAATAGGGATGACAACCCTGGATCGAGTAGGGGTAGTGGAGGCCACACCACCAAATACTCCTACCCTACTTAGGATCGTTACACTCGGGACCGTTATGCTTAGGACCGCAACACTTAGGACTGTTTCAACCGTCCCCGCTCAGCGAATGAATGCCCAGCACAGAACTGCCCTGCACCAAGCACTAGAAATTGGAAGGCACCCGCGCCAACCCCTACAGGCAGTACGCCTTTCACCTGCTTCAGCTTGTGGCCAACCAGGTCACAAAGCCGCTGAGTGCCCACAAAACTCAGCTGCTTAGAAGTCTCAGTTCAAGGGATCTACTACTTGTGGACATCTCAACCATCTGGACGCCGAGGAAGCACAGACTGCCCCTGATGTGGTGTACGGTATGTTTTTAGTTAATGGCAATACTACATCAGTTCTATTTGACTCTGGAGCAACTTGTTCTTACATATCATCCAAGTTTGCACAAGAGCATGACCTGCCTAGAACCCCATGTGGAAAGCCTATCATCACCAGTTCACCTTTAGGAGACCTAAAGTGCACACACATCTGTAAGGGAGTGAGTCTTACCATTGAGGGTCTTATCTTTAAAGCCGACCTAACCCTGCTACCTTCCACAAACCTAGATGTCATCTTAGGCATGGATTGGTTAACCATTCACCGAGGTATCATATCATGTTCACCTAGATACATCCAAGTGACCCACACATCAGGCCAAGTCATTAGATGTGAACCCTAGTCCGAAAAGTCCACCTCTATCCTATGTGCCCTTAAAGCCAATTTAGAATCATAGAAAGAGGAGAAGACAGTACATGATGTGCCTCTGGTCAGAGACTATCCCGATGTATTCCCTAAAGAATTACCTAGGTATGCCACCAGACCATGATGTAGAGTTCATCATTGATCTTTTGCCAGGAACAAGACCCATTGCCAAGAGACCCTATCGCATGTCAGTTGATGAACTGGCCAAGCTCAAGAAATAGCTTGATGAGCTCATCTTGAAGGGATATATCAGACCCAGTGCTTCACCCTGGGGATCCCCTATTCTGTTTGTTAAGAAGAAGGATGGCTCGATGAGAATGTGCATTGATTACCAGGAACTTGAACATAGTCACCATCAAGAACAAGTACCCTCTGCCAAGAATCGATGATCTGCTTGATCAGCTTCGAGGTGCCAAGTATTTCTCCAAGATTGATCTCAGATCTGGCTATCATCAGATGAAGATTCGAGAGAGTGACATTCCGAAGACAACTTTTGTGACTAGGTATGGGCAGTTTGAGTTCACCGTGGTGTCCTTTGGACTCACGAATGCTCCCGCCTACTTCATGAACATGATGAATAAGGTTTTCATGAATGAACTAGATAAGTTCATGGTAGTATTCATTGATGACATTCTTGTCTATTCACCCACCGCTGAAGAACACGAACATCATCTGAGAACTGTACTAGAAAAACTAGCCCAACATTAGCTCTATGCAAAGTTCAGCAAATGCAAATTTTGGCTACAGGAAGTTGCCTTCCTAGGCCATTTACTATCAGCTAAAGGTGTCGCAGTTGACCCAACCATGATTAAAGCTGTGAAAGAGTGGGATCAACCCCGTAATATGACAGAAGTCAGAAGCTTCTTGGGATTGGCTGGATATTATCGTTGATTCATTGAGAACTTCTCCAAGATAGCCCATCCAATGACCAACCTTCTGAAGAAGACTAAGGAGTTTGAATGGATGCCTGTGTGCGAACAAAGCTTCCAGGAATTGAAATAGAAGCTTACCACAACTCCTGTGCTAGCATTGCCTGATATCAGCAAAGATTTCATGGTCTATTGTGATGCATCCCATCAAGGACTGGGTTGTGTACTGATGCAAGATGGAAGAGTGATAGCATATGCATCTCGATAGCTGAAAGAACACGAGAACTGTTACCCTACTCATGATCTTGAGTTAGCAGCAGTTGTGCATGCCTTGAAGATCTAGAGACACTACTTGATAGGCAACAAGTGTGATGTCTATACGGATCACAAGAGCTTGAAGTACTTTTTCACTCAGGAAGATCTAAATATGAGGTAACACCGATGGCTAGAGTTGATCAAAGATTATGACCTAGAAATCCACTATCATCCGGGAAAAGCTAATGTAGTCATAGATGCTCTCAGTCGCAAGAGTTACTATCACACTTTGATCACTGAATCCGTACCACCTGAGCTCAAGGAAGAGATTGATGATTTCCAACTTGAGATACTACCGCATGACTTGTTGTATGAGCTTCGCATACAGTATGATCTTACAGATCGCATCCATCAAGCTCAGAAAAGTTGTGAAGAGATTGAGTATCTCCATGGTCTGATGAAACTAGGCTACAAGACCAACCACCAAGAAGATGAACAAGGAACCATCTGGTTCAAGAACAAAATCCGTGTTCCATCTGACCCAGTACTATGAGAGGAAATTCTGTCAGAAGCCCATGATTCCAAGTACTGTATTCACCCTGGAGGTACAAAGATGTATCAAGACTTGAAGAAACACTTCTGGTGGAAAGGCATGAAGACAGACATTGTAGGACATGTGGCACGATGTGACACCTGTAATAGAGTCAAGGCTGAACATCAAAGGCCTGCAGGTTTATTGAAGCCTCTTGACATTCCCGAGTGGAAATGGGAGAACATATCCATGGATTTCATAGTTGGATTGCCCCGTTCATAGAAAGACAATGATTCCATCTAGGTGATTGTCAATCGTTTGACCAAGATTTCTCACTTTGTACCAGTTAAGACCAAGACCGATGCTGAAAAATTAGCAGATCTATATGTTGAACATATTCTTAGACTGCATGGAGCTCCTTCTAGTATTGTATCTGATCGTGGTCCTCAGTTTGTGTCCTGATTCTAGGAAGCTCTGCACAAGTCCATTGGAACCAAACTTGATTTCAGTACCGCTTATCACCCATAGACAGATGGATAGACAGAACGAGTAAATCAGATCTTAGAAGACATGCTTCGCGCTAGTGTACTGAATTATGGCTCTGATTGGGAGAAATGCCTACCCTATGCAGAGTTCTCTTACAACAACAACTACCAAGCCAGTATCAAGATGTCGCCATTTGAAGCTCTGTATGGCAGACCTTGTAAGACACCTTTGATGTGGTCCCAACTAGGAGAAAGATCGTTCTTTGACTCCGCTAAGATTCAAGATGCCGAAGAAGGAGTTGCTCAAGTGAAGAAGACTTTGAGAATTGCTCAAAGTCAATACAAGAGCTATGCTGACAAAAGAAGAAGAGAACTTGAGTTCAATGTGGGAGATTTCATCTATCTTAAGGTATCCCCGCTACGTGGAACTGTCATATTCCATGTCAAAGGAAAGCTTGCCCCTAGATTTGTTGGCCCATACAAGATTTACAAGAGGATTGGAAAGCTCGCCTACAAACTTGAGCTACCCGAGGAATTGATGGGTGTACATCTCGTATTCCATGTCTCATAGCTACACAAGTGTTTGAGAGTGCCCGATGAAGTAATCCCGACTGCTACACTTGACATTCAAGATATACTCGAGTATAAAGAACATCCTATCAAAATTCTGGGTAGAGATACCAAAGAGACCTGAAGCAAGACTATTCCTATGTGCAAGATCCAATGGAGCAATCACACTGAGAGAGAAGCAACATGGGAGAAAGAGTCTGACCTCCAGCTACAATACCCTTACCTCTTCGAAGAGTACGTTACACTTTAATCTCGAGGACGAGATTCTATTAAGGGGGTAGGACTGTAACAACCCAAAAATCCACACACCAAAAATCGCAACTATAAAATTTTTGTTGTAACCCCATGCAATGTTGATGAGTGTCATGTATAGAAACCCAACCTAAGAGATGCATTAGGTCTAACCCCAACCTAAGTCAATGCATAAGCATGGCATAACTCTTGGCATAAACATGTGATTAAGTTTCCTAACTAAATGAACCTTGCATGCATATTAATACCACTTGTGAGTTGGATTCTTCTTTTGCCTTATGTTATGCTAATTAAAAATCACCAAACAACTATTAAGCTTGCTAATTAATCCTTTGATGAGCAAATGCCTTGAGCAAACAAACAGAGAACAAAAGAAAAGGAAAAAGAGAGATGAAGAGAGAGGGCCTCGCAGCCAGTAGCTCGGCCCAAGCTAGCCAGCCCAGCCGAGCCTCGCCTACCCTTTCACGTGCAGTAGCCCACGAAGCCGGCCCAGCATCGCTGCTCGCACACGCACAGCCG
This sequence comes from Miscanthus floridulus, assembly GCF_019320115.1. NCBI lineage: Eukaryota > Viridiplantae > Streptophyta > Magnoliopsida > Poales > Poaceae > Miscanthus > Miscanthus floridulus. The sequence continues at coordinate 9,081,044 of NC_089584.1, forward strand.
CTGACAAGCCAAGCCTGCTCGTCAGCCATCACACGCAGCACGCAGCCACATCGCGCCAAGTGCCTGATGACCCGACCCCACTTGTTAGTATAGTAGCATCTTCTTCCTCTCACCCACGCATTCTCCACCACGCGACCGGGAGCCGACCAGCGTGGCAGACAGTGGGCCTAGGGTCACGCAAATCGCATGACCTTGTTCCCCTTGCGCCGCGCTCACTGCTCATGCTACCGCACGCGAGCCTGTTGGATGCGCCGCATGTATCACCACCGCCCGATCGCCGTCCACCATTGGAGCCCTAGGAGGTCGGCTATAAAAGCCAACGTCCGTGAGCCCTAACCCTCAGCCCGTTCGCCGCTGGTGGCATAGCACCACACAACGTCAAGCCAAGAAAGAGAGAGGAGGGAGAAGCAAGGAGGAGAAGGAAGCTGCTATGGGGTGGACCTCGCTGGAGCTAGGAGCGCCACCCCGATCAGCTACAGCAATGTAGCTGCTCGGCACGGCACTGCATCGCCCTATCACGGCCTTGCCACGCCACCGCACCGCCATCCTACCACCATGAACCCTATGGTGAGCCATCTTACTAAGACCACCTCCCTAGCCAAATGGAACGAGCACCGCCATGATCGAAACCGTGCTGAAGCTTCGAGCTCCAGCCTAGCCCAACTGGTTAGTTAGGGAGACCACCATGGCCATGCTTGCCGAGACCCAGGATGCACCATGCACGTTGACAACAGCCAAAAGGAGGACCCCAGCTAGGATGTTGTATGTCAGAGCAGGAGCGCACATGCACGGACATGCTCACCATGTCCGAGAGCACAACCATGGCAAGACCGCCGTGTCTTCTACATCGCGGTAAAGGCCACGTTGGCACCTCGATTGGTTCCGCCATGATGAGAGTCACACCTGCGCTCACCTTAGCCGAGGAAGAAGCCCCATCGGAGCCCTAGTGTTGCCGCATTGCACCTCGCCGAAGTGCCACCGCCTCTGTTTTGCCCCCACCACCATGACCAGAGCCACTAGGAGCACTAGGAGTTCCTTCAACACTCCTACCATGGTCGTAGAAGCGCTAGGGAGCTCACACGCTCCTCCAACTAGGCTCTCACTACCACCGCAGCCCTATCCATGCACGCCGACCATGACCACACCGACCATGTCCCGAGCAGCTTCGCCGAGCAGCTCGGACCATGATCTCGCCGACCATGACCACACCGACCATGTCCCGAGCAGCTCCAACCACGACCTCGCCGACCACAACCACACTGACCATGTCCCGAGCAGCTCCACCGAGTAGCTCCGACCATGATCTCATCGACCACGACCACACCGACCATGTCCCGAGCAACTCCGCCGAGCAGCTCCAACCATGACCTCGCCGACCACGACCTCACCGACCACGCCCCGAGTAGCTCCATCGAGCAGCTTTGACCACGACCATGTCGTGCACGTGAACCAAACACTGGGAAGGAGTCAGAGGACCAAGTCCATCATAGGATGGCTCTACAGTCTATGGACCAACGCAGGCGGGTTCACCATGAACCGCGCCTCACCTACACCCGTGGATCATGGCCCGTTAGTGGCCCAGTAAGACGACGTGGCAGCACCAGCGTGCGCCACATGGTGGGCCAAAGCCTAGCCCGTATCTAGGCCCAATCGGCCCAGTATGGGTCTGGACTGTATTGACCAAATGACCAGCCAATGTTGGCTTTGACCGAACCCACATGTCAGCGACCCAAGAGCCCTGGCCCCACCTATCGGAATTGATGACGTTGATGACGTCAAGCTGATGTCGCGATGACATCAGCAGGACCCACCTGTCAGCCGCGGTTTTAGCTCTAATGATGTCATGCTGATGTCAGCATGCCACGTGGACCAGTCGCAGCGTGACACGTGTCAGCCCAGGAATAATTCAGTCTTTTTTCCATTTTCAGAAATGATTTAAACTTCGGAAATTCATAACTAATTCATACGAACTCAAAAAAATATGAAACTAAGACCAAAATTCATCTAAAATCGAGCTTTATGCAATGAATCCATGTTTGAGTGCATTTGGCTCTTTTGAATTTTCATTGCTTCTTTGTGCTATTCTATAGATGTCGCTAACGCGACCATAATACGATCATTGCAGAATCAGAGGAGAACTAGATGGACGAGGATCGTGAGTACCATGAGGAGAACGGAGATGACTACACTGAAGGTGCCACATCCCACCCAATCTCGTAGCACCTATTATGCATGGCTAATATAGAACTGCTATTGCTTTACTTTACTACTACAGTCATATTATGACAGGACTTGCATGGTAGTATGCTTACTTGAAGGCCTTTACCTTGATGCAACCTTACCCTTGCATACCCTGCTGTTAGGCTAGACACACGCTTACTACTATATTTTTCATTACTTATACTTCTACTACGCTTGTACTACATGCGTGGTGGAAACTGGTGTTATCTGGACTATGGGGAGAGTGTTGCGTGTGTGACTTGGGTGTATGGAGGGTGAGGGTTGTGTCGACCAAGTTGGAGTATACGACGAGCCTAGGGCAAGTCTTGCCATGGGGTGCTACCTAGGCACCCCTGGAATGGATACCTATGGTGGGTAATGGTATATGAGGTGACCCAGGGCATGAACCTGTGATGGGAGGAGCCCGGGGTGGAGGTGCTGTGGTGGCACAATGAATGGAAACCCTGATGAAGACATTCTAGCTTGGTCAACCCTAAGGACTTACTAGTACTCAGATTCACCAGGAAGCCTTACGTACCACTCGCCCTATATGGTGCGGGACGGCCGGACTACTTGGTAGGATACTACCACTACTGCTAGGTTGATAGCGGACAGTGTAAGGAGGTATGGGGCGTGGAGGATTTCCTCCACACCCTTCCGAGACTTCATGGAGACCTTGTGGACCCGGCTCATGACTCATAGTTTCAGCCACCCTAGACTAGACTTGGGGTGAACCAGGGCTAAATGGTAGAGTGGCATTATCCTAGGCTAGCAAGCGGCCGGAATCAGCCTAGTTGATGACGGTCAGCAAGGAAGGCGGATCTTGTGGTTATGTAAAACCTCTGTAGAGTGTATGGTTGATCGATCGATACATGTGCCGACCTGTCGGATATGGACCTTTTCTGGGTTTCGCTTAAACTAGATAGTGAGATGAGTCCTTCTCTTCTTCCCCCGTGAGAGAGTGTTGGTCGTAGCCAGGGGCTACGGGCCTTGAGACAGTGCCGAGAGGGAGTTGGCCTATCGACTGAGCGATGGTATGGTGATGGTGTGGAGATGGAGATGAATCGATCCCAGGATCGAAACCTAGCTCGGAAAAGGGAATGGGGTGGAATGTGTGTGGGAATGGTGTTTAAACTTGACTATACTATTATATAATTGATATGCTAAATACATAGAAAACCCAGCCTTATAGGTTCCTATTGATTATATCCAACTTGTATCCAATTTCCACAAAGCAATGCTCATAGGGTGGGAGTGGCCAGTACAAATTGTACTGATAAATTTTGGCACACAGGTTCTGCTGAGGAGTATAGTTTCGAGGAGTTTGATGGATGAGGGGTTCGTGCCTACGCTCGAGGTTGGCGATCTTATCTTCAAGCTGTTCTGAATGAACGCTACTTTTGATTCCACCAATGCGGCGATGTAATAAATTATGTAATTCCGCACTATTTGTACTCTAATATTATCATTGTATGGATGTGGTATTCGACTAGAATTTGGGTAATATGATCTACAACGGTCTTATTACACTTTGACTCTGTGGATTTTCCTTCGCGGAAATCAGGTCATTTCACTAAACACCCCCTTAGTATTTGGCTCTAGCCACGTCTGGATTTTCTCGCCATTTCCTATCCAGGATTTTTGGTAAAATTGATCCAATTTAACCTATATATATATATATTTCCTCCCGTCTCTAAATAAACTAGTAATTTCTAGAGTTGTCTTAGATCGAAATTTCATATTTAATCAAATTTATTGAAAAGAGCACTATATGCTCTAAATTCGGTTGAATTTTAAAAAATCTAAGGGCAGAGGTAGTAATTTTTTATTATCACAAATATTATATTATTTATATTAATACTATGTACAAATATGTATAATCTACACTACATATCAACAACCAACATTGGCCGTACCACCCTACTAGTTACACCACTGTTTTCTCCACTCCACCTTGGTCCTATTTTCCATGTCCAGCGCTAGATTTTAGTTTTTACTCCCATTTGCTTCTTGTGCATGTCACTATCAAAATGGTGGAGTTCTCCTAGTGTTTTTAAGTAGTAATAAAACAATACCACTAGTCATAGCACATGAGAATCCTCACTTGGAGGCATTTGGTAGGGAAAGTTTATACTTAAATGTTGAATGCTAAAACACTAGGAGAACCTCACATCACTAAGAGAAATTGGAGATTCTGGTGTGGTACGAAGATTTTGGACAAACGCCAGTAAGTTGAGCAAACAAAAAGATGTACGTGTGGATACTGTAGCTTTCGCTCTCCGGCCATTCTATAACTTTCTCTTATCATAAGTACATCTAGCAGTATTATATCGTAGCTTATTCAAAACTGTGATAGTAACAAAACTAGGGCCCTGTTTGGGACATGTTATAATCATCGTACCATAGGAATATTTATCGATTCTCGATTGTGCTAGTTCAAAGTTCTGAATGGGCAGCCAAAACAATCAGAAATGATGTGCCTGTGGAGTAGGACGTTGCATATGCCTATGTTTATATTAAATGATGTGCCTGTGGGGTGGGGTTGGGGGGATTATGGTGAGTAAAAAAACTCGATCAGGGACAGGGTGAAAGTGGTGTGGATATATAATTCTCCGCTCTGATCCGAATCCAAATCTAGATTTTAATGAAATTGGGAAGAACTTTTAATATCCATGCGGATATGGATAATCTAAATCCGATTATGTGCGAATGGGGGGTAGGATATACGATGAGGACATCGCTCCATCGGATAAAATCCTTATCACTAATTCGACACCGAATTCTTTAGAAGGACCAATGACAAGGTCTCGTGCATGTCATTTGAATTATGAGGTGCATTCGTTCCTTATGTTACATACTAATATTCATGAGGATGGGATGCTACTAAAGTCTTGTGTTCGTCTTCGTGCCTTATGTTTTTGTTTTGAGAAGAGTTCAAGAGAAAGAGATGGTTCTCCAAAGCTAGAATCAGGTTCCACCCCAAGAGAAAAGAGAGCTCCCAAGAGCTCTAGTTGGTAACGTGTAAAAAAACAGCGATAAGAGGAAAAACACAGTGAAAATGAGGTAAAAAAGGGAGAAACAGAGTGACATGGAAAAAAGAGAGGTAAAAAAAGAGAAAAGAGAGAAAAGAAAAGAAAGAAGAAAACAAGAAGCAATCTGTTCATTCAGCTTTGTGTTTGGTGCTTGGTGCTTTCTTTTATCTTGTTGTCCTAAGTCTAGGGACACATTATGGACCAGCAACTGTGACTTGTGCTTTGGATACTATTCAACTTTGCAACTCTATTCACGTATTTGCTAACCCTTGCTACATATTGAGCCTTCCAAGCTCCACCTTTCTCTGTCCGAATAGATTTTTCCTTGCAATCTGCCCACGCTCGACTGATTTATCACGAACCAGCCACCGGTTGACCGCCCTGCTACAGTTGGTAAGAACACTTGCAAGCACGTGGTAAGGTGCTTGAGTGTGAGTGATTCCACTTCTACTGCCCCATAGTTGATAGGGTTACTCCCTTGTTATTGTTCTTTGTTCACTAATTAATCCTGTTCAGGTGTTGCTGCTCCTACTGATTTTAGCGATTGCGTGTCGAAGGATGAACTCACCAATATTCTACGAGAACAGCACAATACCCAATTGCATCTCCTTTGGGACATTTAGACAAGCATTGCAAACCTTACCACTCATGTTGACAATCTTGAGCAGGCGCTCGAAGAGCCCATCCATGGAGATGACGAGGATGATGATGCTAGCAATGCTGGGCAAGATGGCCATAGACATGATGGTGGACGCGACCAACATCAACAAAACCGCCACCGCCAAGGTATGGGAGGTAACAATGGTCGAACTGATCCTTATTCTAAGGATAAGTTTGTCATCCCTTCTTCTGATGTATCATATGATGGAGATGCTTATCTTGATTGGGGGATGATTGTTGAGCAAAAATTTAACACCCATATGGTTTCTAAAATTCATCGAGTTCAGTCTTGCTACTTGTGAGTTCATCAGATATGCTATTTTGTGGTGGAACGAGCTTGTTAATTCTGGTTTAGAACCTAACACTTGGGATAGATTAAAGTGAGCTATGCGTGGTAGATTCCTTCCCACAACATATAAACGTGATTTGAAAAAAATTGCAGTGACTAAATCAAGGAAAAAAATCTATCAACGACTACTATCAAGAGATGTGTCAGGTATCGATATTAGGGATACCCAAAGCAAGGAAGTTAGTGCCCACGCTAACTTCCTCGTATGGCTCGAGATGTAATAAAAGGTCTCGCTCGACCCCAAGGCCGTGGGCTCCGTCTGGCCTGACCTCGAGGCCACGGGCTTCGTCTCGCCCGACTCCTTGGGTGCGGGCTCTATCTCGCTCGACCCTAAGGATGCGGGTTTCATCTCATCCAAGGCCACAGGCTCCATCTTGCCCAACCTCGAGGCCGCAGGCTCTACCTTACCTAACCTTGAGGCCATGAGCTCTGTCTCACCCGACTCCTTGGGTGCGGGCTCCGTCTTGCCCAACCCCAAGGACGTGGTTTTTGTCTCATCCAAGGTCATGGGCTCCATCTCGCCTAACCTTGAGGACGCGGTTTCTGTCTTGCCCAAGGTCGTAGGCTTCATCTCACCCAACCTCAAGGATGCAGGTTCCATCTTGTCCGATGGGGACCCATACCACCGCCAACCACTCCAGGTACAAACGTATGGGCCTGGGTCAAAACTCTGATGCTAGGGAAGAGGCTGGCATGCCTCAATGTAACTCGTGGCCATGATGGGCCATACCTAGCGATTCACATCAAGAACAGTGTTGGGCGTGCCGGTGCTGTTCTGCCTAATCCTCATACGGACGCCGATAGGCGCGTTAGTTCACCACGACGTCCGCCGAGATAGAGTGGAACACCATGACCGGTAGATGATGCCTGTGCATGGCGCCTATGATGAATATGGTCACAACTTGGAGCCATCCCTATTGATATCTATAGGATCGGTGGGACCTACATGAAGGAGAAGAAGGACCCAGCAACCCTAGAAGCCTTCTTCTCTCTCTCGTTCTTCTCCTTTTCCTCCTCTGTAACCTGTGCTTTCCCTTCACCTATAAAAGGGGAAGCAGGGCACCCCATGAAAAGTGGGATCTTGACACAAGAGCATGACATGAGCACACAGCTTGAGTGGCAAGCAAGCTCTCAGCACATGTCCACTCCTTCCACCAGAGACCTAGGATCCTCTCTCTCTCTCTCTCGCCAGTTTGTAACCCCTACTGCAAAGCAAGTGTCAGTAACACGAGCAGCAGCGAACCAGGACGTAGGGACGTTTTGCCCAAACCAGTATAAACCCTTGTGTCCTCTAAGCACACCATCCAAGCCAGATGCAGCAAATACAAATTTACTTGTCGGTGGTCCAAAAACACCGATAGTTGGTGCACTAGATAGGGGCTTTTTACATGTCTCGATGTCCACATCAGGCCTCAGATGGCTAGTCACGGCATCAGCTGGGTTTCGGGTGCGCATGTGCGCTTTAGGAACCTAGGACTTCATCATTATGACAGGAGGGAGAGTTGGCGCAGTTTCCCACCGCCATCCAGCCTCTCCACTCCACCGGCCTCAACACGATCACCGAGGTGCTTGAGGAGCTACAGGTGCACGCACTAGAGGCCCATGCCCCTAGGAGCGACCGGCTCTTCGGCTTCGATTATGGGAGGCTAGAGCGCTAGCTCAGCACCTTCCTAGGACCCTGACCATCCCAGGAGGACCTATGCTACCTCACCTTCTTGTTCACCAATGTTATGACGTAGCTTGCCAGAGAAGAGTCGCTCTCCTCGAAATACCTCATCTAGAGCGCCCCGATAGTGCTTCCATTCAGTCTGCATAACGCCACAGAGACCGTTGGCCACCTTCTAGTGCAGCGCACACCCCCATCCTCTACGAACGATGAGTTTATGAGGATGACCGAATATGTCGTGGAATCTTTCCACGACCTTCTCGTAGGAGAATCAGAGTCGCCCTCCGACTCTGACTCCAGCAAGGGGAGCCATCACCCCTCATGAGGATGTTTCACAATAGGTACCCCTGAGGGATACATCAAAAGCATCCATGAGGGAGGGGCTACCCAACAGATGACCTTGATGATGAGGTCAAGGGGGATGCAGGGGCCCCACCTCGCCTGCAAGTAGAGCAGCTGAGGGTGCGGCACTAAGAGCTTGAAGAAGCATGACTCCAGCTCAAGCAAGAACGCATGAAGGTCAAGCGAGAGATCGAGCGCCATGGAGATAGTGGGTGTGCGCGCGCCATGGCCCATGACGTGAACTAGAGGATCATCAAGGATGACAAAGCCCTCCTGCACTTCACCCAGGCAAGCCAAAACATCGATGCCATGGTGGCCTTGCTCCGGGGGCTTTGGAAGCCCACAACACCTAAGGATCATCAGGCCCATTACAAGATTCGCACGCTACTCGAGTGTGTGGCGACGCAATAGGCCGAGAGCTCACTGTCTCGACAACACAAGCTTGACACTAGCCAGCACATGCCCTCAAAGCAACCCGACAGGGACTTGTCAGTCCACCAGGCGTAGCGAGGCGGCAGGCCACGCGTCGCGGCCCTAGTGCATGAGCGTCTTAGCCTCCACCGTGACATGTGCAATACCCTAGATGCCCGTAGGCATGCCCGCGATGATAAGAGGGAGGAGGCTAGCCTTGGATACCACCCTCATCATGGTGGATGCTACAATAGCAGCAAGGACTGAAGCTTGAGCCCTGACTTGCTGGGACCTTAGGCCTTTAGCCAACACATCCTCAACGTCGTCTTCCCACCACGGTACCGACCATCGACCAACATCCCAAAATACTCTAGGGAAACAAACCCCAGACTATGGCTCAAGGATTATTGGCTTGCTTGCCAAGCTAGTGGAGCGGATAGTGACAATTTCATTATCCACAACCTTCCATTATTCCTGGCTGATTCGGCGCAAACAGTGGTTGGAACACCTTCCGCCCAACTGAATCCAAAGTTGGGTGTACCTAAAAGAGATCTTCGTGGGAAACTTCTAGGGCATATACGCGCATCCTGGGAATCCATGGGATCTCAAAAACTGTCGACAAAAGTTTAGAGAAACTCTTTGTGGGTACATCCGGTGCTTCTCCTAATAGTGCAATGAGCTACCCGACATCGTTAATGCCAACGTCATAGGAGCTTTCCTGTCCAGGACCACATGCGAGTCCCTAGTTCACAAGCTAGGACATAAGGGCCCGTGAACCACCATGGAGCTCCTCGATATCACCACTAGCCACGCCTCGAGTGAGAGGCAGGTCGAGGTGATTTTCGACCGCCCCAAGGGCAAGGCAAAGTGGGACGAGGATGCCGTCGAAGGCGTCTCCAACCACCCCAATAAGAAGAAGAACAAGCTAGCGGCAGTGAGGGCTTGCTCATGGCCACTGCTAGATAAAACACATGATGTTGCCCTCCTCCACTTGGCTGAGTACCAGCAAGCATTGCGCCGGTACCATAGTCATTGAGTGCGGGATCGGGCCTTCATCAGTTGGGGGCCTGGTGCTTCACCTCGTCTAGAGCAATAAGAACCGCCACAAGCTCTCTCTGCCATGGGAGGGACCATATGTCATCGTGGAGGTGCTCTGACCAAGCACCCATAAGCTCTAGCTCCATTGACGATGAAGTCTTCAGTCAACGCCTGGAACATCGAACAGCTACGTCGCTTTCACCCTTAATCTTTGCACACATTCTCTTATCGGTTTAGCTTTCGACTCCTCGATCTTTAGTGACACCCGACCCTAGCAATGGCAAGGGGTGGGGCCTCACTCGAGGGCTAATAAGAGCATATCTATCAAGTAGTACATTCTCTATGCCTGACCCTTTCTCACGTTAAGATCTAGAAGCAAGGGTTGTGAAAACAAACGCTGAGTAAAACAGGTCAGACCGCAAGAAACCTACGCCCCAGCGGCTACGATATTTTTGCTCACCAGCATGATCAAAGTTCTTTGCCCGCACCCCAAGCTTTTTTGCGTTAACTATGGAAAGAGTCAAAACACATTAAAGAGTATATCTATCTAGGTAGACATTCTCTATACCCGGCCCTTTCTCATGTTAAGATCTAGAAGCAAGGGTTACGGAAATGAACACTAAGTAAAACTAGGTAAGACTGCAAGAAACCTATGCCCCAGCGGCTATGACGTTTTTGCTCACTAGTGTGATTAGAGTTTTTTTCACCCGCACACTGAGCTTTACAGCCTTAATGATGGAAAGGGTCAGAACGCATTAACCTTTTTATATGCTCTGACTCATCTAGAGCAATAAGAACCGCCACAAGCTCTCTCCACCGTGGGAGGGACCATATATTGTCATGGAGGTGCTCTGACTAGGCACCTATAAGCTCAAGACCATCGACGATGAAGTCTTCATCAATGCCTGGAACATCGAAAAGCTACATCGCTTTTACCCTTAATCTACGCACGCTTTCTCTTATCGGTTTCGCTATCGACTCCTCGATCTTTAGTGACACCCGACCCTAGCAACGACAAGGGGTCAGGCATCACTCGGGGGCCTAGAAGAGCATATCTATCCAGTAGACATTCTCTATGCCTAACCTTTTCTCACGTTAAGATCTAGAAGTAAGGGTTATGGAAACAAATGCTGAGTAAAACTGGTCGGACCGCAAGAAACATACGCCCCAGCGGCTACGACATTTTTGCTCACCTAGCGTGATTAGAGTTTTTTGCCCACACCCCAAGCTTTTTAGCCTTAACTATGGAAAGAGTCAGAACGCATTAAAGAGTATATCTATTCGGTAGACATTCTCTATGCCTGACCCTTTCTCACGTTAAGATCTAGAAGCAAGGGTTGCGGAAACAAATGCTGAGTAAAACTGGTCAGATCGCAAGAAACCTATGCCCCGGCGGCTACGGTATTTTTGCTCACCAACGTGATCAGAGTTTTTTGCCCACACTTCGATGTTTTAGCCTTAACTATGAAAAGAGTCAGAACAGATTAAAGAGTATATCTAACCGACAAACATTCTCTGTGCTTGACCCTTTCTCATGTTAAGATCTAGAAGCAAGGGTTGCGGAAAACAAACACTAAGTAAAACTGGTCAGACTGCAAGAAACCTACGCCCCAGTGGCTGCGACGTTTTTGCTCACCAGCGTGATAAGAGTTTTTTCACCCGTACCTCGAGCTTTACAGCCTTAATGATGGAAAGGGTCGGAATGCATTAACCTTTTTATACAAAAAGGGGAGAAGAGCTAAAAATATGTTTGGCCATAACGAAATTTAAGAGCTTGTCCACTTATTACAAGTTCATCGCCTGGCTTATCTACCTAACTAATTTCTTGGGGGGATGATCTCATCCTCTATCTCGGTAGGTAAGTCCTGTGCCAGAGGGGCCACCTCCTTCTCGATGTCATCCAGCTCGGTGTTGGTGTAGATAGGCGCGAGAACCATCACAGGTAAGGAGGGATACTATAAGGTCCTAATGGCTAGAGGGAGGTGAATAGCCTATTAAAAATTTTCTACAACAACACTTAACAGACCGGTTAGATAATTATGAGGCGAAGCAAGTGTTGCGCTAGCCTACTAAAATTACAAGCCACCTACCATAATTCTAGTTTATATAGTTTCTATCCACACAATAGCTATGTCACTACACTAAGTTAGTGTGCTCTCAAAGGCTAACTAAAGAGCCACACTAACCAAACTAATAAACTCTCACAACTAGCTATACTAAAGAGCTTGACAACTAGTTTGCAGTAATATAAAGAGAGTGAGCAATTTGTTTATACCGCCATAGTTGAGGAAGGAGCCAATCAATCACAAGAATGAATACCAATGAAGGCCAATCACCTCGGAATCAAATGATGAACACAATAATTTTTTACCGAGGTTCACTTGCTTGCTGGCAAGCTACTACTCATTGTGGCGATTCACTCACTTAGGAGGTTCACGCACTAATTGGCATCACACACCAAACCCTCAATAGGGTGCCGCACAACCAACACTAGATGAGGATCACACAAGCCAGGAGCAATTCACTAGAGTACCTTTTAGCTCTCCATTAGGGAAAGGTCAAGAATCCCCTCACAATCACCACGATCGGAGCCAGGAGACAATCACCAACCTCCACTCGATGATCCTCGCTGCTCCAAGCTGTCTAGGTGGCAGCAACCACCAAGAGTAACAAGCGAATCCCATAGCGAAACACGAACACCAAGTGCCTCTAGATGCAAACACTCAAGCAATGCACTTGTATTCTCTCCCAACCCCACAAAGATGTTGAATCTATGATGGAGATGAGTGGGAAGGGCTTTGGCTAAGCTCACAAGGTTGCTATATCAATGCAAATGGCTAAGAGAGTGAGCTTGAGCCAGCCATGGGGCTTAAATAGAGAGCCCCCACGAATAGAGCCAGTTGGGCTCCTTACTGCACTGAATACGGGATGACCGGACGCTCTGGTCAGATCAATCGGACGCAGGACCCCAGCGTCCGGTCGTGCAATGCACACCATGTGTCCCCTCTCTTCAAATACTGAGCACCCGATCCCAATGGTCAAGTGATGACCAGACGTGCTGCAGCGAAGTGACCGGACGCTGGACCACAGCATCCGATCATTTTCAGTAAGCATCCAGAAGCGAGAAATCACAACCGGACGTGTCTGGTCAAGCTCAACCGAACTCACCCAGCGTTCGGTCACTCGGTGTCTCCCCTATGTGCTGTCACGTCAGCAGGACTAGACACAACCCTCTAGCATCCGGTCACTAAGTGACCTAGCATCCGGTCAGAGACCAATGCCAGCGTCTTTGTAGCTTCTACTGACCGAACGCGCCGGTCCAACCAAGGCTAGCATCCGGTCACTTCCAGTGACCTCCATCTTTTATATATAGGGCGCCAGTGGCACCGTTGGACTGTCCGCACTCTACGGGCAGACACTCCACCGATGAAGTTCCAAACCCTTGCTCAAATGTGCCAACCACCAAGTGTATCACCTTGTGCACATGTGTTAGCATATTTTCACAAACATTTTCAAGGGTGTTAGCACTCCACTAGATCCTAAATGCATATTCAATGAGTTAGAGCATCTAGTGGCACTTTGATAACCATATTTTGATATGAGTTTCACCCCTCTTAATAGTACGGCTATCGATCCTAAATGTGATCACACTCACTAAGTGTCTTGATCACCAAAAACAAAATGGCTCCTACCATTTATACCTTTGCCTTAAGCCTTTTGTTTTTCTCTTTCTTCTTTTCAAGTCCAAGCACTTGATCATCACCATGGCATCACCATCATCATGTCATGATCTTTATTTGCTTCATCACTTGGAATGTGCTACCTATCTAATGATCACTTGATAAACTAGGTTAGCACTTAGGGTTTCATCAATTCACCAAAACCAAATTAGAGCTTTCAATCTTCCCCTTTTTGATAATTGATAACAACCCTTTCACAAAGATATGAATTGAAATTCAATTAAATCCATGTTGCTTGCCCAAGCATATTTACTATGTGTAAAAGGATATGGACAACTTTTATGAACTCCAAATTGTAGCAATTGCTCCCCCTACATATGTGCTAAGAGTTTGGATTGTAGCTTGCACATATGCTTAGATAGGAAATTATAGGAGACAATGTCTACCAAATCATGCTAAGGTATAAAAGATGGACCTTTGAAGCGTGATACCAATCGGAGTGCACCAATATACCATCCTTAGTACCATGGTTAGCTCGATACCACTTGGAAATGAAGTCACTAGATAACCTATGCATGCTAGATAACCTATGCATGCTAGTTTTTCATTTCATCATTCAAACCTACAACTAGCATCCACCACACAAGCATGGATATTGAAATTTAAAACTTGTGCCATGCAAGCAAACATATGAAATGCACATTCAAATGCACCATATAAGTTCATGAGCTTGCCCCCCCCTACTTGTGTGCTCGAAATTTTAATTGATCCCCTTCCTTTGTCATATCTCTCCCCCTATGTCAAGTTCTCCCTCTTTGTTGTCTTTTCACTATCTTAGTACACTAATATCTTTGTTTTTCTCCCCCTTTGTCATCAATGACCATAAAGGTTCAAAATGTAGATATGTTGAGATTATCGATGTCAATCAATGGGGTGAGGATCATGTTCCCAAATTTGGTCCAATCTAGATCATATGCCAAAGACATTTAACTCGGTTTGATCCAAGGACAAGCTTCTTCACACCTCCAAATAAGGGTTATCTTGTACCATGTTGAGTTAAACACTTAGAGCTCATTTTGTAGATTAAACACTAGGTTTACAAGCCCACAAACATGTCATATGCTACCACTAGATCAAGTCAAGCATAGAAGCAATAGTCAAACCATACAATCATCAAATTCATTTGATTTTCATGAATGAGCCTATTAAATGCAAAAGATGTCTAGATGCACTAAACATGTCCTTAGCAAGGATGTATGCTATGCCAATCAACTTTTACCTTGGATTGCTCGAAGGAGAGGCATGTCATATGAGTGGGGGGGGTGCATCAACACATATTTGAGAAATCCAATATGTTCAACTCATTCCTTAGCTTGTAAAATATTTTCTCATCCAATGGCTTGGTGAATATATCGACAAGTTGATCTTCAGTGCCAACACTCTCAATGCAAATGTCCCTTTTTTGTTGATGATCTCTTATGAAATGGTGGCGGACATCAATGTGCTTTTTTCTTGCATGTTAAACCGGATTGTTGGTCAACTTGATTGCACTCTCATTGTCACATAGCAATGGTACTTTCTTGAACTTGATTCCAAAGTCACTCAAAGTGGCCTTCATCCAAAGTATTTGTGCACAACTATCGGCGGATATGTATTCAGCTTCAGCGGTTGATAATGCAGCACTATTTTGCTTCTTTGATGACCATGAAACAAGTGATCTTCCCAACAATTGACATGTGCCCGAGATGCTCTTTCTTTCAACCTTGCATCCCGCATAATTCGAGTCGGAGTAACCAACTAGCTCAAACTTTGCTCCTTTGGGATACCACAAACCAATATTTGGTGTATGCTTCAAGTACCTCAATATTCTCTTTGTAGCCTTCAAATGACTTTCTCTTGGTGAGGCTTGAAATCTTGCACACATGCATACACTAAACATGACATTTGGCCTTGATGTGGTCATATAGAGTAGGCTTCCAATCATTGATCGATACAATTTTTGATCCACCATATTGCCACTTGCATCACTATCCAAGTTGCCATTTGTTCCCATTGGTGTGCTAATAGCTTTGCTATCACTCATGCCAAACTTCTTGATCATGTCCTTGATATACTTGCCTTGACTCACAAATATACCATTCTTCATTTGCTTGATTTGAAGACCAAGGAAGTAACTTAACTCTTCAATCATGGACATCTCACACTCATTAGCCATCATCTTTCCAAATTCTTCACAAAAGTCTTGATTGGTTGATCCAAATATGATGTCATCAACATAGATTTGCAACACAAATAAATCATTCCCAATCTTCTTGATAAAAAGAGTGATGTCAACCTTGCCCATCATGAACCCTTTAGAGAGTAGGAAGTCTCTCAATCTCTCATACCATGCTCTAGGTGCTTGCTTTAAGCCATGCAATGCCTTCTTCAACTTGTACACATGGTCGGGCTTCTTGTCATCTTCAAAACCAGGAGGTTGCTCAACATATACTTCTTCATTGATGTAACCATTGAGAAATGCACTCTTAACATCCATTTGATAGAGCTTGATGTTATGGGCATAAGTATAGGCTAGCAAGATTCTAATTGCTTCCAATCTAGCAACCAGGGCATATGTTTTGTAACACCCTCGATGTTACATTGTACAATTTTTGCTAAAACCATGTGTCGACACTAGAATTTCATCCCATAGCCGAGGACACACGCAGCAAGCTGGAAGGATCCGCTCGATGGAGTAGATCCGCCTAGCTTCATGTAACACCCCGGGTGTTTAAATACTAAAACCTGACATGTCATCATATGCATTACAAAGCATTTGGTATTTGGTGAAAACTTTGAGATGCACACACTAAAACAAGTTTATATTTATGTGGTAAGTATTGCTTGGTATTGTTTGAATCAAGTTTGAAACCTTTGTATTGATTTGAAATTCCAAAAACCCTGATTTCAATATTTAAACCCTACCCTGAAAATCCATTTCAAAATCGAAGCACATTTTGGGGTTGAGCCTTAAAGCAAAAGTGTAGAGCTTGACAAGTTATACAAAGTTTGTTTATGGAACTTTTCAAGTTGTTTAGTAAAATTTGAAGTTATTTGAAAAGGCGAAATTCCTTAAATGTCCCCTATTTGAATTCAAAAGATCATTTCAAAATATAGACCGAATTAGGGGTTGGTTATAAAATCAAAGTTGTAGAATTTTTTATTTTGAACAACTTTTGTTTTTGGAGATTTTTGAGTTGTTATGAAAATTTGAGAGTAATTTGTGAATTTTGGTGAATGGCAATTTTGTAATTTCTGTGAACAGTGTTCACCACCTAAGCTACATTGCCGGCGATCCTTCGGCTTGCTTCCAGTCGCGCGCGTGGCCGTCTGGGCATCGCGCTAGCAAGGGGAAATGGCTTCGCCGTGGCTTCCTTGCGCTTCCTGGCCATCCTTTATAACCTGAGTCGTCGTCGTCATTGCCGTTTCCTCCTCCTCTATTTTCCCGTCGCCTTGCTCATCTCCGGCGAGCTCCCACCGTAGAACCAGTGCCTATGCTGTCGCAGCATAGCGCTCAATAGCTCCGCCTTATCCCTACATGCCCAGCCAACCCACCAATTTAGTTTGATTTCACCGGGAAACTGTTGTGCGCGCTCTTCTTCCTCGCGGCCGGCAGCGTCCCCGTCGCGAGCGCTTCGCCGTGGCCAGAGCTCCACGGTGCACCTCTGCCCCTGTTGAGTCTTGCTTTAGCTTTGCCACGATGCTGTGGTACTCTATGACCCATTGATTTCTCATTTTGACCACCACAGCCACTAGAGCATCACCACCAACGACGGTCTGCTCCGTCGTGCTTGCTCGGAACATCGACCCACATCTCCGTTGCTCCTCCGGCCTTGTGCTCTACTCAGTCGCGTTTGGGGTGAGCTGCTGATGCTTTCTGGGCTATCTATTTAAGCTTTATAGGTCTCACGTCGCCAGCTGTAGCATAGCCGTGCCGTCGTGGCCGCCATGGCCGACGTAGTGCTCAGTCCAGTCCGTAGCTAGTCCAGCTTGCGCCCTAGATCGATGCGCCTAGTCGAGGGTAGTGTTTTGGTACTTTGGCCGTCGCCGTTGGACTCACCGTCGACGAGTTAGCGCCGATCAGCGCTGTCGCCATCGGGGTCAAAGCTGGAGGTTGAAGATGACATGTGGGGTCATCCTGTCAGCGACTGTGTAGTTCAAAATGAATTTTCTGTTTTTCAGATTTGAATGAATAGTGTCTGTTTTTGTTATTTTTGTGTAGATTTATTTAGAGCTCCAAAAATTATGAAAATTTTTATGTGACCTCTCTGTGATGTATAGTATTTAATAAAAATATGAAATAATGTTTTTCAGTACTTTTTGAATGTGATAAAAATTGCTCAATTTATTAATAAATGGGGTTCCATGATTTTTTTAGGCTTATTTAATTGTCCAAAAATTATGAAATTTGTTTTGCCACTTACTTATCATGTAATGAACATTTAATAAAATTTTGAGCTCAATTAGAATAAGTCAATTTATTTCATAATTTTGAATTAAATAATTAATTCATAAAAGCAAATAGTAACCTTTAATGATTTAGGTTTTGTTTGAATTTTTGGATTGAGTGATGACCTTGGGTCATTAGTTGATAATGATCCTTGGCAATTGATGTATGTGTTACGAAAAGGATTTAGTTTGTTTGACTTGCAACTGTACCGTGAAGGAAGGTTGTATTCAAATTGTTAATTTTTGCATCCATCATCGAGCATCATGTTTCGTGTTCCGCATCATGTTAAACATGGCGTTGTTACTACGTGTAGTGAACGAAGCTGAACACATGGTAGTTAATCAAGTTGCTGAAGAGGTTAATCCGTCTGTTGAGGTCGGATCAAATACTTGTGAAACGTCACAGGAACCAGACTTTTCCGTCAACGAAGGCAAGCCCCGGATGTATACAACCCTACCTTGAGTTTTACAAAATTAATTTCGCTTTTGCTTTTCGTACTGCATTAAGTGATTAGAAGTCAGGTGGAAACCTAATTGGTGCATTACCAACCTTGCTTTTTCATATCTACCTTGATTACCCATTTTATTCGTAAATGACTAGTTATGCTTAGTCATGCTTAGTCAGGTGATTATCTGTCACCTGCGAGTTTTAAATGGATCTTTGGTTACTTATGTTATCATGAAATATGAGAATGTGAAGTAATAAATTTTGACCAGACAGACTTGGTGTGTGAGAGCCACTAAGACATGGAGGTCTTGTGAGCGAGTTCTTTTCGTCTGTGTCGATTAAGGTCCATACCGTTGTTGAACTGTGTGTGGTGAGACTTTGTAGTACTAACCACATACTCCGGTAAGCCTTAACTTGGCGATTCTATTATAAGAATGGCTACTCGCGCACTAGGAGTGGAGAGATGGCGAGAATAGCGTGTATCCCACGTGGCAATGGGCTGGATGGGTGGAGTACTGTATTCTCGGGTGGCGCGGACCTGTTCTTGTTTTAGAGGATCTGAGAGTAGGTTGATATATGTAGGTTAGGGACCTGTATATGTCATGTGGTCTAGAATCCCCAGCTAGGGTTTAATCGGTTCGAATCATCATTGCTCCTCGGTTATGGAGACTCACTTCTCTGTTCATCATCGTAGTATTAATAACCAGAACTCGATTAAGGCTTGTGAAGGTGTTGGATATGAAGTTTCATGATCTCAACATGGATCATGTCATCTTTGTATATGATTTTATGAAGTTTAACTATTGAAATAAAGAATTTTGTTAAAGAGCTATTATGCAAAATAACTTTGATTATTGCTAAAACCATACCTTGAATCCCTGAGCCTGCATTCCTGAGTTTATCAGTTAATATTTCGGTTAAGTCTTGTTGAGTACTTTTGTACTCAGGGTTCGTTGACCCTTGTTGCAGGTGAGCCTCATGAGCAGATCTATTTTGGATCGTGCTGCATGATGGTTGTTCCTTGTGATAACGATGAGAAGTAAATGTGTGGCCCTTGGGCAAGGCAGTTTCACTATGTGTTTTGTATTATATTATAATGCCACTCCACTATTTCATTTTGTAATAATCATCGAACTTAGTTGTGAGGTTTGAAGCTACTGTTTTTGTAAATTATGTTATTGTAAGACTTCCGCTATTTTTACTCTGGTGTAGATATTTGAATAAATGTTGTAATACTACAATGACTCTGTAACGTGATCCTGCTCGGAAATCATGGATGATTCAGGGTTCCCCGAGGACACCCGACAGTCTTCTTAAGTTACCGAAAACATATGCATAGATGTCAAAGGTCGTCGGACAGTGATAGGTGCATGTGGGCCCTATAATTTAGGAGGATTCTGCCACACTTCAGCGCAAGGGTGGTCGATCCTGCACAATCCTCCCGAGACGTGCCAGTCAATTTGACCCTGCAATTAACAAGGAGAGAAAGTTTATCAGTAATTAAGGGCGGAACATGCCAGTGTTGCCAGACAGTCCCGAATGTGCGGCTCTGAGAGCCGATATGAGAGGAGATCGACTAAATAGTCGATTCCAACATATTCAAAAGAATAAATCGGTTAAAGCTTATGGGGTTGTGTAAGAAGAATCGATTATCATTCAGAATAAATATCATTTAAGCAAACATTAATCAATGACAATAAGATATCGATGATAGGTCGGTTTATGCTGAGCCAATGATTACAAGTAATCGAACTCCTGTTTATATAAAAAAACAATTCAACACCACTTAACCATATAATAAAGATAAATCTAGTGAATATGTTAGATCTCATCTATCGCAATGACCAGTGGGGCATGAGGTAGAATCATGCAGGCCGTAGAAACAACAATAGACTCGATGACCCTAACTCACTACTAATATCAGTGGGGCATGAGGCAGAATCATGCAGGCCGTAATACAATAACAAGATCATAGGGCTAACATATCTTTCAACTTATCTCTACTTCAATGATCTCATGATGTGAACTATTCATGAGAGCGCTCGATATCGGCTAAACAGCCAATTTAGGCATAGCGCACAGTTAAGGTCATGCCTTCTCAGGAACGGATCTATCAACTAACGATCCCCACTCCACGGTGCTAAAAGTGGGGTGAGAGGCAGAATTCCACAGGCCGTGATAACGAGCCATGGAACGATTCTCGCTAACCAATAGATCTACTCAAGATCAAACATGCCTTAACCGCACGCTATGCATGATTAAGATTGATATAAAAATAGCCGATAAAAATATAACTCATCGTTTAAAGTGTAGATTAGATTAGTTTTAGATTAGCAAACGATGGGTTAAATAAGATATAAGGCTGATTCAGATCAATCTCAATCGGGCAGAGTGATATTGCTGTAATTAGATAAACAATGAAAGCAATAAGCAATATCGGTAACTTAATGAATCTACCAAAGACTGCCATTCAAAGGTAGAGCTGATAACTTGACCTTGATCTAGTTCAAGTAGTGGGGTGTGAGGCAGAATCACATAGGCCATACTTGAACTAGGCAAGAGTCAATAACTAGCCTATACCAGAGTCACAGTGGGGGTCGACCAGATCGATGCAGCCATATGAACAGAGGTATAAACCATGACGGTACTTACAGAGAAGCAGTGGAGGTCGACCGGATCGATGCAGCCATACTCGCTGAAGAACTCGCCGAGATCTACTCTACTCCTCCTAAGGGGTGGCCGGAGCCGAAAAAGTAAATTGACTTGTATTTGATTGATTGTGTGTTTTTTTTACAATAGCCAGGGTTTGATATTTATACCCGGAGTCTAGACATGAATCCTACTTGAGCATGATTTGTTATAATCTTTGGCATAAAAAATGAAAACATTCCTAATTTAAGATAACTTGGACTCTAATCTTTCCCTTTTTGTAGAGTCCAGCATGCCTCGTCCTAGCACCGATCATAGCTTCTGTTGTTATCCACTGGCGCTATCTGATGAAAGCTGATTCTAGTGCTGTATCCGAATAAGCTATTTTCGATATACACGTAATTGATTCCTCGCTGACATGGTTTTGGGAGTTTTCGAGCCTCCGAAATCCTTCTTCCAAATTCTGGTGTAAACACATGCCCCCCCAATTTTGGGATAAAAGTAATTTTATTCCAAAATTATCCTGTCTACATCCCTAATTGGTTCACAGTCATGGGTAGAGAACCTTGATCTAGGGTCCACCATCCAGTCACCGCTTGCGTCCATTCATGAGCCTATGCCTCAAAACTTTTGCAAAAGCACCACTGTTTCATGGGCATTTGGATTCATCTTCCTGGGCCAGCTATAAAATGCTTATGACCGTGGCGAGAGCAACTCACTACTTCAGCCATGTTTCTCTTCCATCCATCTTTCCTAGTGCTCCCAACTCCGCTGGACCCTCCATGGCCTATCTCTTTGCAATAAAAGATCTTGAGCGGTTAGAAGAATTCTTGTACGTAGGGTGATTGTGTCAGCTCATTCTAGCACCTTGTCGAGCAAAAGAATCAGCTGCTGCTGGCTAGAAGAAGTCTTGTGATATCACCTGCATCTTCTCACTAGGCTCATAGAGCTGTTCTAGTGTTTGCAAGGGCTAGAGTGTGTGGGCACTTTTCCCTTGTTCGTTCCATCAAATGCCTATCGGGAAAACCACAAGCTTCTTTCTAGTGGTTTCCCAGTCACAGAGAAATCAGTTGTGTATCTACCAGTCAGGCGGCTTTTCCCTTTCTTTGGCATAATCTTATTAATGGGCCGATGTAAGTTGGTTTATGATGATCTTTGGCCTTAGTGGGGGTCCGAACTCCCTTCAATCCAAAAGAAGCCTTGGTGGGTTGATTTCTGATCCATGAAAATTCTTTGCATCCGTCCCACTGATGGTTCATAACTTAGGGAAGCGATAAGTTCAAAACTTGTTGCCTCTCTATTATCCGCCCCCTGAATTCCTAGAGTGTCAATCCGTTTCCGTCTCTGATTTCAATTCCATACCTCTGGCGGAACTGATTTTGTCTCCCCGGGCTATATATACGGGCTACGGCTGAGGGTCGAGCAACAACCCGCTTTTGTCTCAACCCCTTAGCACCCTTAGTATAGTCCTTGCTTTTTTCGTAAGCTTGAGATCATGGAGAACAGCAAAAGGTCTGCTGAGGGGGCTTCCGACGGATCTGCATCATCGCGCCAACGCCTTCATCATCAAGAGGGTGCAGCCCATGATGTGCCCACTGCCTCAGGTTATAGGGCTGACTCCATTTGGCCTTTGGGGTCTTCCTCATCGACAGCTCATCGCTAGCTTCCTTGCTACCCTGAGGCGGTGGATTGGCAATGATGACCTGCTCACCACCATCGACAATCACAGGCCAGGGTCTCACCGAATGTCTCTCTCTCGCAGAATCAACCCTGGCCATAGCTCGATGTCGATCGCCTCCCATGGCTGACTCAGTGGATGACAAATTGGCCAAAGCTGAGGCCAAAATTATGGGTGAGATATCATAACCTTTGTTTCCTTTCAATTTCACCTTCAGGATTCTGATCATCTCTCTCTTGAACCTTTCAGATTTGTCTGTCCAACTAGGAGAGCCTTCAACTAGCTATGGAGTATGCGGCAGGATTTGTCAATGCCAGAGGTGTCAGTCCCAATAGTTCGCCTATATGACATCACAAATCGTGTTAGGGAGGTCGCTCTTCATGGCGTTCATCATGGCGCTGCCATGGCATTGGCTACCGCACAGGCACATTCTGGCCACAATCTTTGGCTTCTTCCTCACATGGTTTCCTAGGATGCAGTGCACCCTAGGGATCATGAGCGTCTGACTGAAGATTTCCTTAGCGTCGCTTGACTCCATGGCCTTCAATACCTTGGCCGATGACATAGTAGGCAAAGTGTTTTCCTGGCCCATGACTTGTAATAGGCGGTATTTAGCAAACAATTTCTTCATCTTGAGTGATTTCTCCTCTATTTTGTACTGCATATTGTACGCATCACTCTATCGGCATGATCAATACTGTATTATACCAGGCCTTCACCCCTTTGGGTTTACTTTCTCGCTAGCAATGATACCCTTCTGGTATCGGCTATTAAAACTGACGGCTGAGCAAATCAACTGTTAAGTGTCAATCCAAAATGCTAGGGTAATATTCCTTCAAATATTTCCCATTTGATTGCTCTGCCAAATTTCCTTTCCCTTCTTAGTATCTTTAGAGTATGAGTATTACCAGGTGCATAACATCTGATCCAACAAGGTCCTTCCTAGTCGGGTGACTTTTCGCCGAATCTGCTGCTCCCTGCCCCGATCGGCGATTTTATTTTCAGGCTAAGTCTCCTTCAAAAAATTGCTTGATCTTGATCTTGTAATCGCAATATTTCACAATCCTCAGTTTATTGGATTCAATGTTTTTCAAGAGCATGCAGCTGAAGGCAACTCAAGTCTTTAAAGTCATCCATCAAAAAATTCTGGTAGACTTCGGCTTGATAGATCATTTTGCAACGCGACATGCCTTGATCCTAGTTTGAACTTTCCAAAGAAAGACCGCATTGTGTCCATGCACGGGCTCATAAGGTGATTACATTAGCCCCTTTGCTCTTGGTCATCAAGGCCAACCTATTCTTAGCCTTCTCTAGAGTTTTGTCAGGCTCAGAGGAGTTTGTTCGACCGCGAACCCCCTTTTGGCCAAGGGGCACTTGAACAGGCAGGCAGGCTTAAAGAACCACTGTAGTCGACTGATCACATCCGCTTCGGCTAAAGAGCCGACTCTTCTATAAACAACCGATCCCAGACTCCCGTTCTCAATTCCACATAGGTCTAAAAACCTGGCTTTTGTCAAGAGAGCCCATCCATCTCCTATCCTCAGTCATATGGCGCCATATTGTCTTTGACATTTGTCAAGTGGCATTTCGCCTTTCTATTAATTGTAGTTGCCTTTTGCGTGTTCCGAGGCATCCGCTTCTTCGCTTCATGTCTTCAAATACCAACCGATGGCCTCGGCTTCAAACGCCTCTCTATCTACAACTGTTCCTTTGCTTTCTTCCGTCCACCAAAACCTTACAGCGGTTCTGCTCCTCTTTTCCGTAGATTCAATCATTCCTCATGGTCAGAGAAGGTAATCGAGGTAAGCACGTGGCGGAGGAAATCTGGGTAGAAGACATGCCGATGAACCAATGTCCTCGACGCATGAGGTGAGATTGACAATCCCTGTTCATGATGACAACCCATTCTAATTTGCCTATATGTTCATTATGAATGATAGTTTTCATCCTTTTTCTCTAGGACTGGCAAACCTACTGATGTTGCATCTTTTGGGCCGGCCTCATCAGGTTCTTCCAACTCATATGATGGCGATGATGCTCGTAGCTTTTTCTGAGAATGGAGAGCGGCCGAGGATCGCTATTCTGATGCAATTCGAAATAATGGCCAGCTTGAGATCAGTCTAGGGGATTTCCAAGCGACCCACAATGCGGCTGAAGAGTAGGCCAGCGCCGTTCGGGCGCGACTAGCTGAGTCTGATGCCATGGTAGCAGGTAAAACGAGGTCCATGAATGTCTCTATCCTAGTTTCCATTGCCTTTGTCTTGATATTCTTCTGCAATCGTCAGCCCAAATGGTGCAATTGGAGTCTCTTCAATTGGCGGCGAACGCGGCTGCGGATGCTGTCAATGCTAGGGGTTTCATCATTGATGCTTGTCTCCAAGATATCTCGGTCCATGTCTAGGAGATTGCCCTTCATGGTGTTCATCGTGGCGCATCGATGGCGCTAACTACAGCGCAGGTCCAAACCGGGCATGATCTCCACACCATGGAGGTTGGCTTTCCGACTGACGATGGCCCTGAGGAATATGAAGATCTGATAGGAGATTTTACTGTGGCAGCAGAGGCCATTGTGGACATCACACCCGCTCAGGATGTGGTGAACAAGGTCTTCGATTAGTTTGTATTTAGAATGAATCGATGGAATGAAGACTCCTATTCTTTTATGATTATGTTTCAATGCAATGCCTTCGTGCATGACTGTGAATCTTTGTGTTTTTGCTCTATAGACAATACATATCAGTATCGGCTTTTACTATTTTTGAAGATTTTTATTTTTTGAACTAGAGGCGATACCCTCCTGGTACCGGCTATTAGAGCCGAGAATGAATCAGCTACCAAGTGTTGATCAGACTCTAGGATAACATCTCGCAGAACTTTCAATATAAAAGGTCAGAAGAGTAATCAACCCAGGTCAAGCGTCCTATTAAGCGAAATAGAACTTCTCTTAAGAAATCCATTAACTCTGAATCGCACTTACACTTTAACTCAGCCTCCACATACATCAGCCTAAACCAGTATCCAAGACTTAATACTCATTTTCCTTTGATCCAATAGCCGATGTGAAGCTGTGACTTTTCTACTAAAACAAACTCTTAGAGCCGATCGCTTGCATCGGCTGTTGGCTTTCATTGCTGATTTTAATGAAGCCTCCTTCCCATGTCTTGCTAGAGAAACATTTGAAATCTCCTAGTTCCCAAAAGACTGGATCGGCTGTTGTAATGCTCACAGATTCATCAGCGTGAACCAATTTGACATTATCTCCATGCCATTGAATCAAACACTGAATGCATGCTTGATGGTATGTAGCAATTTACGTGGATCTAGTCATGACCGAGGAGTAAACTGTACAACCCCTTTCCATCAATGATGAAGAATATGGTGGGTAGAGTCTTGCTTCCAATTGTTAGCTCGATGTTTATTGCCCCCCAGGTCTTAGATGTGTTACCTTCGAAGTCTCTGAGCATCATGTCGGTTTCCAACAGATCTTCTGGTCCTTTACCAAACTTACAAAAAGTAGCATAAGGCATAAGATTGACAGATACACCTCCATCCACCAACATCTTGCTCATCGGCTTTCCATCAACAAGACCTTTCATATACAACTGCCTTCAAGTGCCGATGTCTGACTGGTCTATCAAATATCGCTTGCTGCACGACTATCAACTTGGCAACCATCTCTTCATACTCTAATTCATCAAAATCCGAATAAACTTCTTGATTTGTCAGAGCTCTAAACTCTGATGGCAGCAGAAAAGCCATTTGGATATTAGCTGATGGTTGCTTTCTATCAGCTATTTGCTTGGCACGCCACATTTGAGGTTTACCGGATACTTGAGCCTGTTCCAACTCTCTATTCCTTAGGCACTGCACCCTTCTCTTCTGGCTCCTCGTTAGTCCTCCGGGGCACCATTGGCCTTCCTACCAAATGCATTCTTTCTTGTTGCTTCCTTCTTTATGATTAGCCCAGTCTTGGTCAACAACTCTTTTTCCTAGCCGATCATGAATACTTTTATTTTTTAAGCTGCCAATCCATGTTATTATGATGATATGCATCCTGGGCATGGATAGACCGGCGGTTGATCTGAGATTGCCTAAACTCCCAATATTAATTACTGCATTCTGGACAGTCATGTCTAGTAGGCAATTTCAAACCTTTGTTCCAGCAGTATTTGAAGAAAGGACAATTCCAGTGCGATTCAGCTTGCCTCCTTTCATACCTTTCTTCTTCTAGTTGATGCTGGTACTCTTGATCCTCTAACCATCGCTGATAATCCTTTTCTTTCTGCCGCTGCCACTTATTCAACAAGATTCGAGATGTAACTCGCGGCTTTGTCACCCCATCCTTTGATATCCCCCCCTGTCCATATCAGCATCTTTTGTTGATCACGACATATTCTAATCTCTCTGTATCCATCAGCCGATATTTGCATCTTGGGGTCAACTGTTCCAGCTTCTCTTGATTTGGCCGATGTTAGAACCTTAGTTTTTCCTTTGAATAGCCTAACATCAACCATATTTTGATCTATTGGGAAAGGATTATCACCAATTTTCATCTTCCGAGGCGTATCGAACTTGAGCCTCCCTTGCTGAATAGCTCTCAGTATGTGCTGCCGGAAAATTCTGCATTCATTGGTGGAATGAGAAGTAGCATTATGAAACTTGCAGAACTTCTTATTCTTCAATTGTTCAGGGGGCAACATAACATGGTTGTCCGGTAATTTGATCTAGCCCTTCTCAAGTAAGAAGTCAAAGAGCTTGTCCGATTTTGTGACATCAAAGTCATAACTCTTCTCGACTCCTCTTCCCCAAGGATTTGGCACCATCACTGTCTTCTTGCCCCAATTCCATTCAGCTACAGCAACCTCCTCTTCTTCATCCTCATAGCCGTCATCGACTGAGTATGGATCATAAGCTTCGGCTACGGTGGTACTCTTCTGGAATCAGGGTATCTCTACGCATACTCTAGAATTGGCTATTGAGCACTACTACTCATTTAGCCAACTGACCCAAGTTATCGAACTCTTGCCCTAGCAACTTTTCTTTCCACATTGGTAGCATTCCCTTAACGGCTAAAGTAGCTTACTGATCATCTGCCAAGCTCAATGAGAAGCATAAGTTCCTAGTCTCTTAGAATCTTTGAAGAAACTCAGTGCCCGATTCGTTAGTCCTCTATCTCATGGTTGTTAAATTGGTTATCTTCTTTTCACCAGTCCTAGTGTAAAAATAGATATGAAACTTCTTCTCTAGGTCAGCCCAATTAGCAATGGAGTTGACTGGTAGTGACTGAGAACCAAGTGAAGGCTGACCCTGATAGGGATAAGGAGAAGAAATGAACTGAAAGGACCTAGGATGCCACCTAGAGGGGGGTGAATAGGCGTTTCTGAAAATTAACACCTTTAAATGTGGAAACAATTAGTAAAGGGAGTTTCCAAAT
The DNA here is from genome assembly GCF_019320115.1 of Miscanthus floridulus. Classification (NCBI taxonomy): domain Eukaryota; kingdom Viridiplantae; phylum Streptophyta; class Magnoliopsida; order Poales; family Poaceae; genus Miscanthus; species Miscanthus floridulus. The sequence goes on from NC_089584.1 coordinate 9,109,139, forward strand.
TGGAAACTCTAAATAAAGAGTAGTACCACCCCTCACAAGTTAGCCACATAGTGTACAAGGTATAAATAATGTATCTAGAAGCTATAACCCTGCAACACAAAGTTAGAACTGAAAATAAATATTTTCAGCACAGAGCTCTAATACCGGACGTGTCCGGTATGAATACTGGACATGTCCGGTATGCACGGTTCCTGTAGAATAGCCTCGAACTTGCTCCTTTCGATTTCTATCTTCAAACCAAACTGCAGGTACCTACTAGAGATATTAATATATACAGAGAACCCTACACAAGAGCTAGAGCAACACAAATATCAAATGAAATGCGAATTGAGACACGATATTTGTTTTACCGAAGTTCAGACTCGTTCGAGTCCTACTCTCCGTTGAGGGGGCTACAGGCGACCTAGCGAAGGTCAGCCCTAGAGGGTACCATGAAGGTCACTCTAGCTGGAGTCTTTTCCAACTTCTTTTCCTCCTTCCACTAGATGATTCTAAGGCGGCGGAATCAACCGTTACAAACTTTCTGAGGCACACCACAATCTCTCGGGTGCTCTCCGGCGACGCCTAACCGTCTAGGACCGAAGAGTCCAAGAGTAACAAATGCAAATCATAAGATTAACAATATGCACAAGTGCTCAAGTGGTGGCTTGCTCTCTTTTTCAAATTCTCTCTTAACCCATAAATGGATTTTGCAATTTGTATCACACACTCACTAAGAGAGGGTTTAGGTGAGTTGGCAAGGCTCAAAAATGTGTGTGTAAGTCAGTAGAATCAACAGTATCCAAAGGTGGAGGCTTGGGGGGTATTTATAGCCCCCTTGAAAAACTAGCCGTTTTATAGCCGTTGCCATACCCAGACACGTCCGGTATTACTTACACTGCGCCAACGGTAACTAAGTTACAGTGAAGTTGTGAGGCGTCGGAACTCCTGACCGTCGGAACTCCCAACTTACGTTGGAACTCCTGACCCTCAGCAAATTTGAAAATCATGTAACTGAGTTAAAATATGTGAGGTGTCGAAACTCCCGACTGCATGCCGGAACTCCCGACCCTCAAGGCTTTTGAAAATAGCCGTTGGCTTCTGGTCAGGCATACCGGACATGTCGGTATGAATACCGGACACGTCCGGTATGACCAGGACAGTGAACCCTCCAAGTCAGTTAAAGTGCGAGACATCGAAACTCCCGACCCTTGCTGGGACTCCCGACTTACGTCAAAACTCCCGACGAACCAACCCGAGAACAACAATTTTACAGCTGCTAGGCAAATACCTGGACACGTCCGGTATCAATACCTGACACGTCCGGTATTGCCAGACCAGCAAAAATAAAGTTAGCTCTTTTGTCGCTCAAATACTCAAAACTCGCATGGGTTGGCTTGAGCACTTATGAAACATTATCTATCAACAAGATGCATCCCTCTTAATAGTACGGCATACCTATTAAACTCAAGATAAAAGGAAAAATGAATTTATACCACTTGAGTTGATCTATTTTGAATTGATGCCGTCTCTTTCAATCTTCATCAAATAGGGGTGCTAACATGTTGATAATGATCTTTTCACTTGAGCATAGCCATCTTGAGCACGTGACTTGATTCCATTCATTAAACTTGAATAATCCCAAATGTATCAAGTGACTTCCATCAAACACTCCAATAGTGATTTGATCCTCAACAAAAACATGGCCATCATAGCTTGATTAGTACCTCAACTAAATGTAAGTACTTCCTTCTTTACCCTAGCGAGGTTCTTCGACCGCCAAGCCAGTCGCTTGCCCTTCACCCTTGCTTAGTACCTCCAAGCCTTTCCTTGCTATCTTCACCATCCCAAGCCATCAAGTCACATCTTGTGTTGAATCATCTATTCATGTATTGTTATCCTTTTTATTTCAATTTAGCAAGCTTTAAATATGAGACCATTCCATATGCAATCCCTTATGTCTCATTAATTAATTATTACAAGCTTGCTTTCACATAGAACATGGAAATCCCACAATAAATAAGTCTTTGCATGAATTCCATTTGCATTGTTGTCTTGTGCTTGAACTAGATTGTTTATACAACAACACATCATTTTAGCTTTCATTAAGTACCTGTGAGATAACCTATTACCTATCCACACTTAGCAAATGGGTTAGTCCTTTAATCACGTTGTCATTCAATCATCCAAAACCCACTAAAGGGCTAGATGCACTTTCAATCTCCCCCTTTTTGGTGATTGATGACAACTTGATTAAAGCTTACAAAATGATATAAACATTTAAACTTTTGGGTTCAATGATTTATGAGAGGCTCTCCCTTAATATGTGCTTATGATTAGAATTCACAAAATGACCTCAAATGTCAATTGCACATACTAAAACATATAGGAGACTCCCCCTAAATCATTGCATCCAGTGGGGTGCATGTGTGTGTGACAAAGTGAAACCATGATGCATATGACAAGATATATCACACAAGAATAAATATAAAGGCATCACATCAAATATTTTCATTCTAGCATGCATAGTCCTTATGAAAATAAATATAACACATGTAATTCACACATAGCACTCATTACACATTTTCTCAAGTCCTAGAAACCATTGATATTTAAATAAAGATCATGTCTCAAGAGATGCATAGATAAAGCATAAGTGAATCTCATCTCTCACATGATACAAACTGTCTCAAACTCAAGATACATCAATGAAGCTCAAGAAACAAAAACTACAGCCTACAGTACATATCTTCAGGTACAAAGATAAGCAAATGAAACTATTCTAAAGCTTTAATTAGTCTCTCCCCCTTTGTCATCCATCACCACAAAGGTCCAACAATGACAAACTAAGGACAAAAGGGGCTGCAAGCTGTATCTGATCTCTGGCATCACTCATCATCATCCTCATCATCTCTACCAGCATCCTCGTCATCTGAGCATGTAACACTAGCTGGTCAAGAACCACCCGCACTAGATGGGTCATAGCCACCAGAGCCGTAGTAGCCACCACCACCGGTGAGGTCACTCCACCAGTCTGAAGCATAGTCATCTACAGTGCTGGGACATGGCTGAGAGTGAGTAGGCACATGAGCCTGAAGTGGTAGAGTGTTAGGATGCTTAGGTGCCTGCTGCTGCTATCTCTGAAGGAACTCAGCATATTCTCTATCAGTATCTAGCCTACTGCTGCTCCTTAGTCTCAGGCTCACTAGCTACCTCATCTGATACTGGAGACCTAGGAGGCTCAAGCTCAAGCCTAGAAGCAATTTGCTTCAAAGTCTGAGTATCCTTCTTCCTAGCCTCCCTCTCCTTCTGCTACTAGGTCTGGATGTCCTGGCACATCCCAAATAAGGAGCTGAAAAGCCCACGGATAGGCGAGGGAGGACTGTCACTGGTGTGACGTAGAATGTGAAGGAGCACATGGTGGAGGTGAAGCTCCTGCTAGTGCACCACTCTCATGTGCATCTGCCTCTGGTGCTGCTGCTACTCCTCCTGGTCCTACTAGAGGTAACCCTATCTCAGGCAGATCTGCAACAATCTTCAGGGCCTTGTGAATCTTGTCATACTCGAATGTGTGCCCTACCACCTGAATCAATCATATGCATGATATAAGGAGCAAAACCATAGCCTTGAGGGGCCTCTCTCCCACACTCCTGATCTCAGGACCAAATAAAGTCAAACATGCTGAAGGGCCGAGCATCAGGTGCCATCCTGTGGAGTAGGTTCCTAGAGTAATTAGTAATGTTGCCCTTGTCTCTACCCTTATAGTCAATTGTCTTCCTGAACATCCTGTCTAGGTATCTGTAGGTAGGGTGAAGACCTAGAACCTTCCCCACTACTCCTCTCTCACCTCCTGGTGGATACATATAGGCAAGCTACTTAGGGGGTAACACCTGCTCGGTGTGGATCTGGTCTCTCTGGAGATCGTCCTCTAAGAAGCCAAGGTGGGTGGCAAATACATCATAGTCAACACTATACCACTGGCCCTCAAGCATCCAGTGCATCCACCTGTCATCCTCCTCAATGAACAGAGTAGCATAGAACTAAGCTACTACCTCTATGTTCCAGTCATGCTAGAACTCCTACTATCTCATAAACTCTTGTGCGCTGGCAGATGGCAATGGCATGATCAACTGAGGCCTTCTGCAACTCTCTAATATACTACCAGTTAATCCACTGAGACTTGGCAATCATAGGGTTCCTGGTGAGAATCACACTGGAGTAGTAGTCTAGGTGAAAGGCTATCTAGAAGTGGTGATCATACTGAACCTTAGGTAAGCTCCTCGGATCAACCCTTCGCTCATCTCTAGCTCTCCTGGTCATACCCTTTCCCCTGTAGTCAACTATGGGAACATAAGAGGGCACATTTGGCAGATGTGTCTCAAGGAGACCATAATGCATCCCCTGACTAGGCTGGTGCTGAACTAGAGGAACTAGCTCCTCCTCCTCAATCTCCTGCTCCTCATCTGAGCTATCACCATCTGATCCTCTGTGAGTGCTCTTCCTCTTTCTTTCTTCTCTAGACTCCACTCTGAACTCATCAGTGTTAGTGTCAGAAGAAGAGCACCCTGACCCCTCTGCATACTGAGCTGCTACACTAGAGGTAGCCCTAGTAGTCCTCCTGCTAGTCGGCTTGAATCCAGGATGCATTTCTTGTCTCGCCTTCTTGTACTTTTCAAGTGCGGGATCATGCCTATGCTTGGATCTCGGCTCCTGTCGTCCACTCATGGCCATTGTCCTGTATCTAAAGATTTCCATAGAATTTTAGATACATGCCCATAGCTTATTCTCGAATTATAATTAGACATAGATTCTTTTATCTAAGGTTTTACAATCACCTCGACACACCACTGTCACAAGGTTTGCAAAACGTAGATATAGAAGAAACTATGCCTAATATACAATTCTAAGATTGGATTGAATTAAAGGAAAGCAGAGGGTCTGCTCTGCTGGGCCATACCAGACACGTCCAGGTAGCATACCGAACACGACCGGTATGGGCGACCAGCAACCCTAACTAGGGTTTCTTGATTCAAACCATCATGGATCAATTCCAAACTTTGGGCATTGCTTCAATATCACCAATGCAGCATATTGACCGAAGGAATTTCAAAATCATGCATTGACCATGTAGATCGGACTGAGGTCCATGATTAGGGTACCTTGAGAGGAGAGATGAGAATGCGAGAAATCCAAATCCCCGGGCCTTCAATCTTGATGTAAGCCTTCTCCTAATGCAATCTCCTACTCTCCTTTTCCTTGGTGAAATCCTCGATCGCCCTAGGTGAGGAAGAAGGGTGTCGGCTGGTTGGCTTGGAAGAACAAGTCTGTCTAGGCCAAAGGGGTACGCTCGGTTTTATAGTCCCGCTCATACCGGACACGTCCGGTAGCATACCAGACACTGTCCGGTATACGCGGGCTGGCCCAAATAATTCCAAAAAGTGTTTTCTCTCTTCCAATCCCCTTTTCTATTATTTCTCAGTCCAAAAAGGTATATAATCTTTATCCAAATCGAGTATCATCACTTTTCTTATCCAATGCCATAAAATGATTTTCTCTTTTCCAAATATTTGGCATATACAAGATTTTGCTTACTTGAGAGAGATAGAGTGAGACATAGTAGATTGTGGACTTAAGAAAGCCATGTCATGTGTGATTAGCCAATCAAACAATCAAGGAGAGCTATAATCAACACATGACAAGGCTAGGTCACAAAGACCAAGATTCAAATAGTTTTTCAAATTCACACTTCCTACTCATGCTAGTTAGGGGTTTTGAAAAACATCTCTCCTATGTCACACAAATGCACATTCTAATATATAAAGGGCCTTAGATGTACTTATAATGTATGTATGTAAACACATACCTTTGCCTTGAGCCCACAAGAATACCACTAAGAAGACAAATAGCATGATGACTTTATGTTGACCTTAATTGCCAAATAATCATGCTAGATACTCTTTCATCCAAAGAACTACAAAGAATGCTGATAAGTTTGTTAGTCCACAATGGTGAAAAATAGAAACTTAGCTCCCCCTAAATAAGTGCCTCATATAATTTGAATGACTTTCAACAAGCACTTTATTCTATTAAGAATTTGGGAGACAATTTTCTATTTTGACCATAAACCTAATAAAATTGCCATATTTACAATTGAGCTCAAGAGATGCTCACAATCCACTTAGTTTTGATAAATCACAAGCTTCTGAGTAAGTTAAGGATATATGAAAATATACGGATCAAAGACTCAGTTGTAATTCAAATTGTGTTTTGGTTGCTGCAATACCGGACACGTCCGGTAGGTATATCGGACACGTCCGAAATACACAGAACAGAAACCCTTTCTTTCTATCACTAGGCCATACCTATCACGTCCGATAGCAATACCGGACACGTCCGATAGGTTCAGGACAAAACCAATTAATTCACTGCTTGTAATTCTTTGCTTAGCTCTAGTATTTATTGTAAACTTGCACCTCAACAAATGAATTGGTTTACTAGAGAGCCATTGAAAGCATCATATGGCAAAGTAAAATTCCTTTTAATTGAATCTAATTAGCCACTTTCATTATTTCACAAATGTACCTATTTGTGAACTATAGAACACAAAACGAACAAAGTGACTATCCTAAAAGGTTTAGGTACTTGTTACCAATGGTGAGAATGAAATATATGATATGTTCATTGAATTATCTTTGGGTCAACCATATAAGGGATTATGATAACAATTGGTTGATAGATTGAGTTAATATTGTCAAATTGCTTGCTCAACCACCCCGAAGCCTTCATCTCATCATCAAGTACCTACATCATTAACCTAAGCACACTTTGGTACCCAACTCTTGTTGGGTCCTTTTGAGTTAGTCAACAAGTGCTTAGGCACCCAAATGGCTTTAGCACTAGTTTGTGGCGAACACATCACCTTGCTAATGCTAACTCCATTTGTGGTCTTCCTAAGCATATCATTATAAACAAATGTGTTCGGCTTAGGTGAGTTACCATTTGGGCATTCATAGCTTAGATGCCCCTTTCTTCTACAAGCATAGCATATGTGGCCTTTGTTTGCTCTATGCTTGCTTTGCTTGTATGGACATCTATCAACCTTATGGCCCATCTCATTGCATCCATAGCATCTTCTTGTTGCAACTTGGGCTTCCTTTCTTGCCTCTTTCTTGGTAGGATGCCCCAATTTCTTGCTCATGAGACAAGTGCTTTGTCCATCACTCTTTATTTGCTTGGCCTCCTTGGTAGAAGCCTTTTGATTGGTGGCTTCAACCTTGTTGGCCCAACTCTTGTGTGGACACATAGCCCACTCATGTCCATACAATCCACAACCATAGCATATCCTTTTTCCATGTTTCTTGCTCTTGGTTGGGTTGGCCTTGCTTGAGATGTGATTCTTTTGTGGGCTTTGGAGGAAGCAAGGTTTGAACCCTTCTCAAGCTTCTTCACCATGTTATCACGGTTATCTTGAGAAGGTTGTGCTTTCTCCTTACCCTTCAACCGAATCACATCTTTCTTTAATCTTTGCATTTCTTCTTTGAGCTTTATGTTTTCTATAAGATTTAGCTCAATCGAAGATTGGCTTGCTTGAGGAGCACACTCATTAGTACAAGAAATATTTAATTGAGATGGTGTACTAGTGAGTGGATGTGTGAGAGGTTGAGAAAATTTTACCGATGTAATCACAACCTCATGAGCCACCTCAAGCATAATGCTTGATTCTACTACTTCATCATGAGAGCACTTTAGATGAACATAGTTTGCTTGTAGCACATTATACTTGCTTGATAGTTCATCTAGCCTTGCCTTGAGCTCCAAGTTTTCCTTCTCTAGTTGTGAAACACTAGAAGAGGAGTTAGTAACTAAAGCATGCTCAATTGACAATTTTTCATACCTTTCACTTAGAGCCTTTAGTTCTTCCATTTTGGAGATGAGAAACAATTCTTGCTTTTGAAGTGATTGCTCTTGCTTCTCAATCTCTTCTTCAAGCTCATCATTCTTTTCAACTATCTTCATGATGATGAACTTGTCCTTGCGGTTGAGATGATCAAGGTTGTAGTTGTCTTCAACTTCAACATCACTCTCATCTTGATCATCTACTTGTGCTTTCTCCTTTTCTTGATCTTTCCTGTTACTCTTTTTCTTGCTTTTCTTGGCCATGAGACACAAGTGATGAGTATCATGAGATACTGAGGTTGACTCATCACTTGGTCACCACTAGGCTTGAGCATCGTTGCAAATAGCTGCTTGCTGGTCTGCTACCTCGGCCATACCGGACATGTCCGGTAGTAATACCGGACACATCCAGTATGTGTAGGTAGACAGCAAGTCATGTGCTGCTTGCACTTCTTGCTCCGGCTCAGCGCTCTTGAGGTCTTGTGAGGCTTCTTCGCTGCATGAAGACACAATGGACATACTTTCCATTGACTCGATCTCAAGTGCATCATCACATTTGGATTTTCCATATAAATCAAAAAGTCTAGTCCAAATGAGATGAGCACTCTCCGGATGTGGTTGTCCATTGAAGATTGCCTCATCTTGAACCTCTACACTCAATGTACTCAAAATAATATTAATAGCTTGAGCATTGAGTTGCACGTATATCTCTTCCTCTTTTGACAAATTTTTGTAGTTGCTCCAATCAACTATAGAAAGAGGTATGCTTGCATCCACAATATGCTCAACAAGAGGACTAATATCTCTAAAAGCATTGAGTACATGTATTGACCAAGTTAGAAAGTTTGAACCATCATTTTGGAGAAGCACCGGCTCCAACTCGATAGGCGTCGACATCATTTTCTCATGGCAGTGAAGCTTTAGGTGAGAACCTCGCTCTGATACCAATTGAAAGGACCTAGGATGCCGCTTAGAGGGGGGTGAATAGGCGTTTCTAAAAATTAACACCTTTAAATGCGGAAATAATTAGTAAAGGGAGTTTCCAAATTGAAAACTCCAAATAAAGAGTAGTACCACCCCTCACAAGTTAGCCACATAGTGTACAAGGTATAAATAATGTATCTAGAAGCTATAACCCTGCAACACAAAGTTAGAACTGAAAATAAATATTTTAGCATAGAGCTCTAATACCGGACGTGTTCGGTATGAATACCGGATGTGTCCGGTATGCACGGTTCCTGCAGAACAGCCCCGAACTTGCTCCTTTCAATTTCTATCTTCAAACCAAACTACAGGTACCTACTAGAGATATCAATATATGTAGAGAACCTGCACAAGAGCTGGAGCAATACAAATATCAAATGAAATGTGAACTGAGACACGATATTTGTTTTACCAAAGTTCGGACTCGTTCGAGTCCTACTCTCCAGTTGAGGGGGCTACGAGCGACCCAGCGAAGGTCAGCCCTAGAGGGTACTATGAAGGTCACTCTAGCCAGAGTCTTTTCCAACTCCTTTTCCTCCTTCCACTAGATGATTCCAAGGTGGCGGAATCGATCGTTACAAACTTTCCGAGGCACACCACAATCTCTCAGGTGCTCTCCGGCGATGCCAAACCATCTAGGACCGAAGAGTCCAAGAGTAACAAATGCAAATCACAAGATTGACAATATGCACAAGTGCTCAAGTGGTGGCTTGCTCTCTTTTTCAAATTCTCTCTTAACCCACAAATGGATTTTGCAATTTGTATTACACACTCACTAAGAGAGGGTTTAGGAGAGTTGGCAAGGCTCAAAAACGTGTGTGTAAGTCAGCAGAATTAGCAGCATCCAAAGGTGGAGACTTGGGGGTATTTATAGCTCCCTTGAAAAACTAGCAGTTTTATAGCCGTTGCCATACCCAAACACGTCCGGTATTACTTACACTGCGCCAATGGTAACTAAGTTACAGTGAAGTTGTGAGGCGTCGGAACTCCCGACTGTCAGGAACTCCCGACTTACATTGGAACTCCTGACCCTCAGCAAATTTGAAAACCATGTAACTGAGTTAAAGTAAGTGAGGTGTCGGAACTCCCGACCATCGGAACTCCCGACTCCCGACCCTCAAGGCTTTTGAAAATAGCCATTGGCTTCTGGTCAGGCATACCAGACACGTCCGATATGACCAGGATAGTGAACCCTCCAAGTTAGTTAAAGTGCGAGACGTCGGAACTCCCAACCCTTGCCGGGACTCCCGACCGTCAGAACTCCCGACGAACCAACCCTGAGAACAACAATTTTACAAGTTGCTGGGCAAATACCGGACACGTCCGGTATTGCTAGACCAGCAAAAATAAAGTTAGCTCTTTTATCGCTCAAATACTCAAAACTCGCATGGGTTGGCTTGAGCACTTATGAAACATTATCTATCAACAATATGCATCCCTCTTAATAGTACAGCATACCTATTAAACTCAAGATAAAAGAAAAAAATGAATTTATACCACTTGAGTTGATCTATTTTGAATTGATGCCGTCTCTTTCAATCTTCATCAAATAGGGGTGCTAACATGTTGATAATGATCTTTTCACTTGAGCATAGCCATCTTGAGCACGTGACTTGATTCCATTCATTAAACTTGAATAATCCCAAATATATCAAGTCACTTCCATCAAACACTCCAATAGTGATTTGATCCTCAACAAAAACATGGCCATCATAGCTTGATTAGTACCTCAACTAAATGCAAGTACTTCCTTCTTCACCCTAGCTAGGTTCTTCGGTGCCAAGCCATCACTTGCCCTTCACCCTTGCTTAGTACCTCAAAGCCTTTCCTTGCTATCTTCACCATCTCAAGCCATCAAGTCACATCTTGTGTTGAATCATCCATTCATGTATTGTTATCCTTTTCATTTCAATTTAGCAAGCTTTAAATATGAGACCATTCCATATGCAATCCCTTATATCTCATTAATTAATTATTATAAGCTTGCTTTCACATAGAACACGGAAATCCCATAATAAATAAGCCTTTGCATGAATTCTATTTGCATTGTTGTCTTATGCTTGAACTAGATTGCTTATACAACAACACTATCATTTTGGCTTTCATTAAGTACCTATGAGATAACCTATTACCTGTCCACACTTAGCAAATGGGTTAGTCCTTTAATCACGTTGTCATTCAATCATCCAAAACCCACTAAAGGGCTAGATGCACTTTCACGAACTCGATGGGCATCCTCAACTGATACTTCGCCCAATTGTGTAAGGTACCGACTGACATATTCTATTGTGCTTGTACTGTCTTGACCAGTGAACTTGGCGAACTCTGGGAGCCTGTAATTTGTAGGAAGAACTGACTAAATCATACCATTCTGGATATAGATGTTTGTATGAAAAAGTCATTCCTTTTGGCTTTAGATCGAACTGATTCTTCATCAACTCAGTCACCTTTAGCAGCAACTCGTCAGCTTGTAGATTTGGATTTCTCGGCACTTGCTGACCCATATGTAGATTGAAATCATGTGTGCCTTGATATCCTGGATTTGGTATCATGTGGAGGGTGCTATAATCCATGCCATAGTGATAGCCTTGTGGAACCTCAGTCTGTTGGGTCCTCTGCTGGCTTGCTGCTTGAAGTCTCTGATTATAGACATAAGGATCTATATCTCTATGGATCCTTTGAATTGATGGTGCTATCTTCTAAGCCAACAACGATATATGGCCTGAATGTGCCAAAATTGATCATCTAGTTTTGACTTTGCCCCACCGGTTGTTGCACATGTTGTATCGACGGTCTAGGATTGTACTGTATCTTATTCGTAGTAGTACCTAGAGTTTGTTCAAATGAACCTTGAAGTGTCTAGACGTCACCATTACCAGCTGGTGCTGCTTCTTGATGGCTGGTGCTGACTTGATTAGTCCCTTGGGTCAACTGGATCTGGAATGTTGTAACAAGTCGATCCAACCTGACTAACTGGAATTCCATGAATCGCCTCTTTCATGGCGTTGTGAAATGCATCAACAAAAGCTTCATTGCGGCTTGATAGAGCATCCCGAACAGATTTGTCTATGGCTTTCGTAAAGAAACACCTTTCTTCAGCTTCGATTGTATCTGTATGCCCATGTAGTAGAACTCTTGGTAGTGGAAATTTCTGAATAATGGTGCTATCATGTGTTTTGGTGTAGGACAACAAACACTTCTTCTGAAATTCTTCTGTAGCTTTGTTGATGGTACCCTTATCTTCATCAGGTAGATCTTCATAATGTACCATAAGGATATTGTCATTGTTGTGAACCACCATGACGATTGTGGGGTCCCACCGGGCGTGCCAGAAATGTGTGTCGACACAGAATTTCATCCCGTGCCGAGGACACACGCAGCAAGTCAGAAGGATCCGCTCGATGGAGCAGATCCACCTAGCTTCAGCACAAGGGTGGTCAATCCTGCGCAATCCTCCCAAGACGTGCCAGTCAATTTGACCCTGCAATTAACAAGGAGAGAAAGTTTATCAGTAATTAAGGGCGGAACATGCCGGTGTTGCCAGATAGTCCCGAATGTGCGGCTCTGAGAGCCGATATGAGAGGAGATCGACTAAATAGTTGATTCCAACATATTCAAAAGAATAAATCGGTTAAAGCTTATGGGGTTGTGTAAGAAGAATCGGTTATCATTTAGAATAAATATCATTTAAGCAAACATTAATCAATGGCAATAAGATATCGATGATGGTCGGTTTATGCTGAGCCAATGATTACAAGTAACTGAACTCTTGTTTATATAAAGAAACTAATTCAACACCACTTAACCATCCAATAAAGATAAATCTAATAAATATGTTAGATCTCATCTATCGCCATGACCAGTGGGGCATGAGGCAGAATCATGCAGGCCATAGAAACAACAATAGACTCGACGACCCTAACTCATTACTAATATCAGTGAGGCATGAGGCAGAATCATGCAGGCCGTAATACAATAACAAGATCATGGGGCTAACATATCTTTCAACTTATCTCTACTTCAATGATCTCGTGATGTGAACTATTCATGAGAGCACTCGATATCGGCTAAACAGCCGATTCAGGCATAGCGCACAGTTAAGGTTATGCCTTCTCAGGAATAGGATCTATCAACTAACGATCCCCACTCCATGGTGCTAACAATGGGGTGAGAGGCAGAATCCCACAGGCCATGATAACGAGCCATGGAACGGTTCTCGCTAACCAATAGATCTACTCAAGATCAAACATGCCTTAACCGCACGCTATGCATAATTAAGATTGATATAAAAACAGCCGATAAAAACATAACTCATCGTTTAAAGTGTAGATTAGATCAGTTTTAGATTAGCAAACTGATGGGTTAAATAAGATATAAGGCCAATTCAGATCAATCTCAATTGGGCAAAGTGATATTACTGTAATTAGATAAACAACGAAAGCAATAAGCAATATCGGTAACTTAATAAATCTACCAAAGACAGCCATTCAAAGGTAGAGCCGATAACTTGACCTTGATCTAGCTCAAGCAGTGGGGTATGAGGCAGAATCACACAGGCCATACTTGAACTAGGCAAGAGTCGATAACTAGCCTATACCAGAGTTGTAGTGGGGGTCGACCAGATGGATGCAGCCATACGAACAGAGGTATAAACCATGATGGTACTTACAGACAAGCAGTGGAGGTCAATCGGATCGATGCAGCCATACTCGCTGAAGAACTCGCTGAGATCTACTCTACTCCTACTCCTAAGGGGTGGTCGGAGCCAAAAAAAGTAAATTGACTTGTATTTGATTGATTGTGTGTTTTTTTACAATAGCCAGGGTTTGATATTTATACCCAGAGACTAGACATGAATCCTACTCGAGCATGATTTGTTACAATCTTTGGCATAAAAAACAAAAACATTCCTAATTTAAGATAACTTGGACTCTAATATTTCCCTTTTTGTAGAGTCCAGCATGCCTCGTCCTAGCGCCGATCATAGCTTCTGTTGTTATCCACTGGCGCTATCTGAAGAAAGCCGATTCTAGTGCTGTATCCGAATCAGCTGTTTTCGATCTACACGCAATTGATTCCTCGCTGACATGGTTTTGGGAGTTTTCGAGCCTCTGAAATCCTTCTTCCAAATTCTGGTGTAAACACCATGTCAGGAGCATCATGTTTAAGTATTATTGCATGTGGTAAAATGAGAAATTAAATTTTATTGCACTAATTCTCAATTTGAGCTCTAATTTATTCCTTGTCCAAATACTCTCCAGCACAGCTCAACTCACTATTGTCATCCTGATCTAACTCCATCTCTCCCTATTCATCTTCTTCCTAATCCTCAGAGCACACACAAGGCTATAGAAAGCCATGCAGCCCGAGGCCCGTCGGCACGGCCTGTGGCCCGACCTTTTGGCCCGGCACGAGCACGGCACGGCCCGATGGCCAGCGGGCCCATGCCAGCATAGCCCGATGGACCAGGCTATGTCTGGGCCGCCACCCTAGCCCATGGCATGGCCTGGGCATGGCACGGTGCTGTAGGCCGGCACGGTGATGGCCCGGTGCCCCATTTGGCCTAGCAGCCCATGAAGGCCAGCAACGACAAATATAAGCGTAGCGCAGGAGGCCAGGAGCCCTGCCCGGCTGCCCCAATCCGTCATTCCCTCCCAGCCTCCCCAATCCCTAACCCTAATCCTCATTCTCTCTCGCTTGCTCGCTCGCTCTCGCTCTACTCTAGATCTCGATCCACCGACGCCACTGCCATCGGCCCCGTCCTCGGCTCCGGTGACCTCACCGGTGCTCCTCCACTCCACCTCGCTAACCCCATCAGTCACCGCCGCATAGCCGTCTCTCTCCCTCTTGCTCACTCCACCTTGCTCTCGCTCTGCTCTAGATCTCAATCCACCGCCGCCACCGCCATCAGCCCTGTCCTCGACTCCGGTGACCTCGCCGGCGCTCCTCCACTCCACCTCACTAACCCCGTCCGACTGTCCCCGTCTCCTCCCTCCTTTCCCTCTCCTCTCGCTCTCGGTGAACTGTGAGCCATGTGAGTTTGTGTTCTTCTTCCCTACCCTACCTCGCCCACCTCGCTATTGATTCTAATCATTGTCTCCTCCTCCCCACCTTTGGCTCTGGCTTCTTCATCTTCGGCACCAGGCTCTGGAGCATAGGTTCATCTTGTTCTTCCCTAACCCTAACCCAACTCTTTCTTTGGATCTGCTCGTCAGTTCTTGTTCTCTCTACTCACTCTGTCTCTGTCTTTTTGAGTTGTAGGTTCGTGCCTGATGTCATGTCCTCCACTGGAGTGGACATGGCCAGGCCACCAAAGCACCCGTCGAGGGGTGGTGCTGGAGCTGGATGTTGGGGTCAGGCTCAGGTTGGTGCTGGTGCTAGGCTCGCAACGCGGGGGGTGGATCAGCATCCCCCCCTTGTCAACAGCGAGGACCTAGCGCTGCACCTGGACGAGGAGCTGGAAATCAAGAACAACAATGACTTGCGTGATGACGCAGTTGGTCAGTTCGGCATCGATCTCGGTGATGGTGATGGCAACCAGCCCATTGATCTCGATGGCGACGACGGTGATGGTGGAGTTGAGGTCTCCACTAACACTCATGGAACCTCTTCCACCTCTAGTAAGAAAGTTTATGATGTTTGGGATTACTTCCATGAGATTAAGGAGAATAAAATTCGAGTGAGGGCCATCTGTAAACACTGTGGTGCGCATTACAGTGCTAGGTCTGCTGCTGGCACTAGGCATTTGAGATGGCACATGTTTTCCTATATGACAAAATGTAAGCATGCTAGTATGGTCTAGTCTAAACTTGCTATGAATCCTGATGGTTTGAAAAATTGGGTGTATGATCCTATGCTTGCTCGCACTGAGTTGTGCCATTTGATTGCTAGGCTAGACCTTCCTTTAGGGATTGGTGAGACCCTAGGCTTGGGAGGATTGCATTAAGTGTGCTCACAATCCTCTGTTTCAAAAGGTTTCTAGGCAGACCACCACTAGAGATATGTCTAAACTGTTTGATGAACAACGTGCTATGCTTATGAAATCTTTGTTGCCTGCTGCATCTTCTGTTTCTTTAACATCTAATATATGGTCTGGTAATGCTAAAGAGGATTATATTTCTGTTGTTGCTCATTATGTTAGTGCATATTGGGAATTACAGAAAAAAGTTGTTGGTTTAAGGTTGATTGATGTTTCTCATTCTGGTGAAAACATTGTTGATAGGATTGCTGGCGGCGCTTGTTGCCTAAGCATGTTGAGATGCTCACCAACATCAAGGACTGGGAACAAGGTGCAAGAAGGGAATAGCATACACCTGAGGACCTGGAACTAGAGGAGGCATTCAACAACCTCTTCCTCAATGAACAAGGCGAAGGCAGCGGCACCGGCAGTGGCAGCGGCGATACTACTGTTGGTGGTGGATAGAAGAAGAAGAGAAGAGGAGAGATAGTCACTAAACTGAAACTTCTTTACATTTAAGATTTGAAGTTCATTATGTCTAACAAAGTAACAATCTAACATTGACATTTTGCAGGTACTTTTGGACTATGAGTTTGTGACATAGTTGAGGCAGTGAGTGAGTCAAGGATCAAGGATGATGGATGGATGAACATGAACTTTTGTAATAGGGTAGAAATAGAACTTCTTGCTGCTGTGATGTGATCATGTGAACTCACTAAGTCTCACTATGACTTTGCCACTGATGTTGGCTATTGTAAGAGGATAGAACTAAGACTTTGACAATTTAGAGCTGGCTGTACTCTTTTTTCCTTTCTAGGGTTTCTCATAAGGGTGAGTTTAACCTAGAAAGGTTTTTAATGAGGCAGCATTGCACAAATAGCTCATTTTGATATTATGATAATATCTCTCTTATGTCTTATTGTCTGTGAAATGGAATCTGTGAACTGTGAAAGTGAAACACTTAGAAAATTTGATGAAAAAGAGAGGTTTTTTGGTAGCCGGGCCTTGGGCCGGCATGGCCCGGTGAAATTGGCCGTGCTCACCGGGTGGCACGGCATGGAAAATGGCCCATGGGCCGTGCCTTGGGCCAGAGGCGCGGCACGAGCACGGCAGCGGCACGGCACAGCCAGCACGGTGGCCCGTGCAGGCACGACACCACGCCGGCACGGCACGGCCCGCCGGGCCAGGCCGGCATGGCCTGATGGCCATCTATACACAAGGCACACTACTCTGCTTAGCCCGCGCAGCATGCGCATAGCGACGACCGACCGTAACAACAACATCGCACATGCTACGCATTAATCTCACTCACAAGCTCGGTCCGCCGAGCATGCCGTTCACTTGCTGCTCTACAAACACAGCTTAGACACCCTTTCCACACACCATCACTGTAGACATATGAAAGCAACTACGATACATTCTCTGCTGTTCTCCTCACATTTTCCTTGAATGCACGTACCAGCTAGGGCTACTACTAGCTAGCAGAGTCACTATGTTTGCAGCAAAGTTTACTCATGCAAAAGGACTAACTTCCTATAGATGAGATGACCATTCTTGCATGGTGCAGTACCCTACCAGTGTATGAATTCGCATGCACTAGATAGGTTTAGTAAAGGAATCTTGATTAATTTCTTTATGTATATAACTAGCATGGATCAGCAGCACTAGTACTTGATGACATCACTATTAGTAGTACAAGATGATGTGTAAAAGATAGCTAATAAAAAAGTGATACTTAATGGAGTAGTATTAATCATCTCATGGTAGTCTAAATAATCTAGCTACGCAAATAGAAGATCACATCATGTTAAGATCATAGCTGCATACTTGAATAGCTAGCTAAGGCCTAGAGTGACTAGATCATAGGCAAATGGAAGGCTAGTATGACTGCCACAGCCTACAGTACAAGTACCAACAGATGGAACGAGCCTGTCGTGCTGTGTCCGGTGGTGTGCCTGGACTGGCAGAGTGAGGACTAGAATGCTGCAGCTTGCATAGACCTCAAGTCAAGGTCGTCACCGTCCTCGGTGGCTTGGTTGGGGCGATGACCACAACTGCACTTACTACGATTCATGATTGTATAAATAAATAAATGTTCGATGCACGGCCAAACAACCTTTCTGCACACACTGTCTTGCACAATGGTTGGCCAGGCCTATAGAATGACCAGCATACTCGTCGTGGTCTCGTCTGAGTCACGAGCACGCGAGTGGGACCCTAGACTGGATACTGAACCGTTTGCTTCTCCATTCCCGTGTCTCCTGTCTTTAGAAGGACACACCAAGCCACCGAGCCGTCCTACTTCGCTGCTCACCTTCTTCCTCCCCAAATCAAGTTCCTATGTTCCTGCCTGAGAAAGCTGCGCTCTATCGAACTTCCTTCCTGAGCTGCAATCGACTGAGGTAGCTAGCCTGCAATAATTCCCTCATTCTCTAATACTTCCTTGACCCATGGTCTCCTCCTCCGTTAATTCCTTGACCTGTATAAATAAACCAGTACCCCCTTCATCACATTAAGGACCAAAGACTCACGGTCATGTGCTGGTCAACAAGTCTAATAGCATGATTAGCCTCCTCCAATAATATCATTTCTTCACCTCTAAAGCTCATTTGAATTTATTTATTTATTGTGAAATAAATTTTGTTAGATTCCTAAATTCATGATCTATCTGTTAGTGTAATTAGTTCATATAGTTTAGTGATACTGTCAGTGTTTCGTACAAGCACCGGCAAGTAAATTTATAGTAATGCGCGTTAGGTTTGGATGGTGCGCTAAAGGACACAGGAATTATACTGGTTCGGGCGGAACGTCCCTACGTCCAGTTTGTTGCTGCTTGTGTTATTAGCACCGTAAACGATCTGTAGTAAGGGATACAAACTGCCGAGAGAGGGACTGGTCCCAAGTCTCTGATCGAAGGATCGAAAGGTGGTCAAGAGCTTCGTAGCTGCTTGAATGTGTGTGAGTGCGTTCTATTGTTCTCTGTCCGTTTGATGGAGGATATGCCTCCCCTTTTATAGATGAAGGGGCTGGCTTTATAAGGGTGAGAGCTCCTGGATGCGTACTCTACTTAGCCTTGTGGTTCATGTCTACCTGGTCCGGTCCTCCATTCTCATGAGTGCGAAGGAAGATAAGTGCTTATGATGTCGTCAATATCTCTGTAGGATGTCAGATCAGTCACAACATGCTGCCCCCCAGGGTATGGGCTGTAGTACAGTGGTTTTGACTTAGGGGCCTCCCCCCAGCCTTGCTCCACACACCTTCTGGTTCCCATGATTCCTGTTGGGAGAATTTGGGGTCGGGGTCCGGTGTAGCGCCGTGGCCAAGGCTCTCTGACTTGGAGGACCTGAGGGGTCGGGAAGAGGGCCCCGCCCGCTTCCTCGGGTCCACAGCGCGGTGACGGAGTATCCGTCGTTTGTGGAGATAGCAAATCCGTTCTTGGAGTGTAGCGGTTGTCGTATATCTTCGTTGGGTTCCGTGTCCCAGAGCTGAAGGCGGCGCCTACAACTCTACAGTGTGAGGTGCACGCACCTGTAATACCTTTTGGGCTCTGCGGCGCCCGGAAGGGTCTAAAGCGTCAGTCCTATCGTTCCCTGGCAGTTCTTTTCCTGTCAGGGTGCAGGGTATGGTCGTCGGAGCCATGGTTGACCCAAACGTCTTGTCTCGTCCTGTACCCATCATTATGAGGGATAGATATCGATCAGGGCGAGGCTCGTTCTGGGCCGTCGGATGAGACGGAGGCCAGTCCCTATCTCTTGGGCGAGACTAACCCTATCCCTCCGGGATCGGGCGAGGCGGAATCTATCCCTTAGCCTTCGGGCGAGACCGAGCCCGCCCTATAGGCGTCGGGCGAGACGGAGATTAGCCTTGAGCCTTTAGGGCGAGGCAGGGTTATCCCACAAAGGCGTCGGGTGAGGCTGACCCCACCCCTCTGGGATCGGGCGAGACGGAACTCATCCCCCAGCCCTCGGGCGAGACCGAGCCCGTCCTCAAGGCGTCGGGCGAGACGGAGTTTATCCCTCGGTCCTCGGGCGAGACCGAGCCCGTCCCAAGGGTGTCGGGCGAGGCGGAACCGAACTCCTGTCATTCGAACAAAGGATGACATGGCGCCCTTATGCGTCCAGAAGTTTTTCACGTTCGGTGGTTATCGGTTCCACCTTCTGGGGTACCCTGGTATTAGGTCCCCGACAGATACCTTTAGGGTTACTTTATTATTTCAAAATATGTATTATTATTATGGTTATTTAGAGAATGAATTTTTGTGATGCATTGGTAGAAGTGCTAGCCTTAAAAAAATTTACAGTAGGTTCATTGTATTATTACGTGCCCACTGTAATTTTTGTAGCCTTAGCATAGGTTCATAAATATGGTAGCTAGTGCACCTTGTTTTATCATATATATAGTAAATTGATATTAACAATAAGGATGCCTTTAGTTGCTAAGATAATACATGAAATGTTTCATACCTGTTTAGTGGGAATAATAGGTAACTTTGCGTATTAGTCATTAGAGTTAGCTAAGTAGCTTGGTAGATGTATTCTTATTTTAAGAGGTGTTGTTGCCGTATTACTAAGCGTTGCATCATCATTTCATGCATGTAGATAACGAGTTGGTAGAGTTCATGACTGCGAGCGAGCAGGAGTACGAGGAGGTGATTGAGGAGTACGAGGAGGAGGTTCTCATGTAGGAGGGAGTCCCAGAGCGATCAGTTGCTGACTTTGTTGACACCCCGCCTGTCCAAGGCAAGCCCCGATGCATAACCCTTATTTTGAATAATAACTGGATATATATATATATATGTTGTGCATTTACGTTACAGGCATTTTATGAAAACTACGTGCATAAATATATCCACCCATGAGTCTTACTAGTATAGGTCGAGTAGCTGCTATGCTCAGGATGTTGGTAGCGTGGGTAACCTATCGTTGCTCACAAATAGGCGATAAATATGATCACTCCTGATAAAATGGAGGAAAGGAAAATGGTGACCGGGTAGGGATATGGTTGGGTTCTGGTGGGTGTAAAGGGTTGTGTCCTGCAGGCAATAGGGCATAGCTCGGTTACACTTTTTCCCTGTCTGTGTCAATTAAGGACCGATCATTGCAATGGACGCGAGGCAAGTCATAGATCTATTGTCCCGAGTGCATACTTGGGTATCGGCACAGGGAAGACTTGTTGCTCTCTTATCATGGATCCGGCTCTTTTCGGACCGACTGATTGCAGGCAGAGATGGTGGAGGTCCTTGCACCGCACTGAGTCCAGGACTCAGGAGTGGAGGCTTGGAGTCCAAGTTTGGACAGGGACCTAGACACCCAGGACAGAAGAGTGATGGGTTAGTCCTGCTTGTGCCTGGGGTACAAGTGGGGCATGTGTTTTCGGGGCACATTGGTTCACGAATCGCCACCGAGTCGGTACAACTTGTCTTACCTCTAGCATCGTAGTAAGAACTGAAAGTTGAAAGAAGAAGAAATGGAACTGATTGCTCAACTCTTGTTTGAAAGTAGAACATGTGCTTATATAGATTGGATAGATAATAACTTAATATGGCTGATAATCATAACATAAATAAGGACTCACTATTAGTATTGCTTTTTGCTAAAAGAAAACCAGCAAACCATGAAGCTTATCATATTCCTTGGAGTTAGGAAATTATTCCCACTAGTCGGATAAGTCTTGCGAGTACATTATGTACTCATGGTTTATTTACTCCTGTTGCAGGTGATGCGTGAGAATTACCTTTGTGTGGAGGATTCCTCTAGTGGGCTCAGATGGATCCTCATTCTTATCGCTAGATGTTTATTTTAAATTCCACTGTTTATCATTCCGCACTCTGACATTTGGTAATGTAACAATGTAATTTTTAAGAAACTCGGATGTATGAGATGGACCTGTATAGTAACTCGTTCTCATTATTGGATCCTTGGGAAAAATATGGATCTTTTGGGTTCTCCCTTGGGGTGTGCCCGACGGATACCGTCCGCTGTAGCTTGCTTTCAGGGTGCTTAGTGCCAGGGTGGAAGGCGAGCACCTCCGTAAGCGTGTTATTTCGGGCAGTTCTATCACATGTTTCTCCAAAGTCAAGACCTTCAACTTGTGTATAGCCTTGTGCTACCAATCTTGCTTTGTTTCTTACTACTATCCCATCTTGATCTTGCTTGTTTCTAAAGACCCATTTGGTTCCAATCACATTGTGTCCCTTTGGTCTCTCTACTAATTTCCAGACATGATTTCTTGTGAAGTTATTCAATTCTTCATGCATAGCATTCACCCAATCAACATCCTTTAAGGCTTCATCTATCTTCTTTGGTTCAATGGATGACACAAATGAGAAGTGCTCACAAAATGAAGCCAATCTTGATCTAGTTTGCACACCTCTTGAAATATCACCAATGATAGTGTCCAATGGATGATCCCTTGCAACATTGGTTGGTTGGAGGATTGGAACTTGATTGCTTGCACTTGCTTGATCATTAGGTTGAGATGATGTGCTAGTCACTTGATCTTGTTCATTATCACGAGAGCCACTTGTACTAGCTTGATTTGTATCATCTTGCACATTTGAGTTAGAGAGCACTTGCACTTGATCATCTTCATCATCATTCACTTGCCTAGGCCTCAATTCACCAACATCCATGTTCTTCATGACATTTGAAAGTTGAATGCCTCTAACATCTTCCAAGTTCTCATTCTCTACTTGTGAACCCTTGGTTTCATCAAATTCAATATCATGAACTTCCTCAAGAGTACCACTATCCAAATTCCAAACTCTATATGCTTTGCTTGTAGTGGAATAACCAAGTAGGAATCCTTCATTATATTTCTTGTCAAACTTGCCCAATCTTGTGCCTTTCTTCAAGATATAGCATTTGCAACCAAAGACCTAAAAATGTGCAATGTTGGGCTTTCTACCATTCAAGAGCTCATATGGTGTCTTCTCTTTCAATGGGTGACAATAGAGATGGTTGCTACAATAGCAAGCCATATTGATAGCTTTGGCCCAAAAAGATTGACTCACATTGTACTCACTAAGCATAGACCTTGCCATATCAATGAGTGTTCTATTCTTCCTCTCAACAAGGCCATTTGATTGTGAAGTGTACTTGGCCGAGAATTGATGTTTAATTCCAAATTCATCACACAACTCATCAATTTTAGTGTTCTTGAACTCACTACCATTGTCACTTCTAACTCTCTTGATGGTTGTTTCAAACTCAATGTGAATGCCCTTGACAAATGATTTGAATATTGCAAACACATCACTTTTGTCCACTAGAAAGAATACCCATGTGTATCTAGTGTAATCATCCACTATCACAAAGCCATATTTATTACCACCAATGCTAGTGTATTGTGTTGGCCCAAACAAATCCATGTGCAATAAATCAAAAGCTTTACTAGTGCTCATCATGCTTTTCTTAGGATGGGTGTTTCCAACTTGTTTGCTGGCTTGACAAGAGGTACAAAGCTTATCCTTCTCAAACACAATATCTTTCAAGCCTCTAACCAAGTCATGCTTAACCAATCTATTCAATTGTTTCATTCCAACATGACCAAGCCTTCTATGCCATAATCAACCCATGCTAGACTTAGTGAACAAACATGTAGATAATCTAGCTTCACTAGTATTGAAATCAACCAAGTATAGATTCTCATATCTAAAACCTTTGAAGACCAAATTAGAGCCATCTACACTTATGATCTCTACATCATCTACCCCAAATATGCATTTGAATCCAAGATCACATAATTGAGCCATAGATAGCAAATTGAAGTTCAAGGTCTCTACTAGCAACACATTGGATATACTCATGTCATTGGATATTGCAATCTTACCAAGCCCTTTGATCTTGCCTTTACTATTGTCACCAAATGTGATACTATCATAACCACCATTGCCATTGGTGTTGATTGAGTTGAACATTCTTGCATCACTGGTCATGTGTTGAGTGCACCCACTATCAAGAACCCAATACCTTCCTCTGGCTTTGTATTTGACCTACAAAAGAAGATCAATTCTTTTTAGGTACCCAAACTTGCTTGGGTCCTTAAAGGTTAGTTACTAAGGTCTTTGGTACCCAAATGGCTTTCTCCTTTGAGCCCATCCATGGTTTACCAATGAACTTAGCCTTCACACCATTTGTACCCTTAGTAAGCACATAGAAAGAATTAATCTTAATTGTGGATACATTAGCATTTTTACTCTTGTTCTTGCACTCATGCTCTTTATGACCAACTTGCTTGCAACTAGTGCAAAATCGACCATTGTTCTTTACAAAACTAGTCTTGTGAGGAGCAAAGACCGTCTTGCCTTTCTTGGGGGTATAGCCCAATCCCTCTTTGTAGAGAGAAGCTCTTTGGCTACCCAAGCACATAAGCAAGCGGTCCTCACCATCATAGGCCTTAGCCAAGGTGTGAGTGAGCTTATTGACTTCCTTCTTGAGGTTCTCATTCTCAACCATTAGTGAGGTATCACAAGTGAAACCATCACTACTAGATGAGGTGGAAGTAGAAGTACTACAAGAAGGATTAGTGGGAGCAACAATGATAGGCATGGATAATGATTCATCAATTATATCACAAGTTAAGCCTATATTGCAAGTTTCAACATGCCTCTTTTTATTTTACTCATCAAGCAAAGAGGAATGAGCCTTTTCAAGCTTTTTGTGAGCCTTGCTAAGCTTCTCATGGGCTTCCTCTAGCCCCTCATGAGATGCATTGAGCTCATCAAAGGCTTGCTTAAGGGCTTTTAGTTCCTTACGCAAGCTTTTGCATTCCCTTCTCTTGATGCCAAAGTGTTCTTTAGCATCTTCTAGCATGTCAAATAGTTCATCCTTAGTAGGTTCATCATCATCACTATCACTTTCATTTTTGTTTTTCATTATCATGTTCCTCATCACTTCTATCATCACAAATTTATACCTTAGTGGCCTTAGCCATGAAGCATGATGGAGTGTCAAAGAGAGAAGGCTTCTCATTGATTGCAATGCTTACAAGTGCCTTCTTGGTGGTCTTGTCATCATCACTATCATCATCATCACTTGAGAAAGCACCACTATCCCAAGTGACCACATATGAACCACCCTTCTTCTTCTTGAAGGTCATCTTGTCCTTCTTCTCTTTCCTTTCCTTCTTGTCCTTCTTCTTGTTCTTCTTGTTGTCATCATCATTGTCGCTATTGTGTGGACATTGAGCAACAAGATAATCTTTACTTCCACATTTGAAGCACCTTCTTGACTCTTCCTTGTTCTTGGATGAAGATTTCTTTCTTCTAGCATGGTACCCTTTCTTCATCATGAACTTGCCAAATTTCTTGACAAAGAGAGCCATCTTCTCATCATCATCATCATCCCATGAGCCATCATCTTCACTTAATGTATCTTGCTTTGCCTTGCCCTTGGATGATGTGGCCTTGAATGCCACGCTCTTCTTCTTCTCTTCCTTCTTCTCATCTTTCTTCTCCTTCTTTTCTTCCTTCTCATCATCATCTCTATATGTATCATCGGTCATTATATCTCCCAACACTTGGTTTGGTGTCATGGTGTCCAAACCACTCCTCACTAGAATAGTGACCAATGTGCCAAATCTTGAAGGTAAGCATCTCAAGAACTTGTGGGAGAAGTCCTTGTCCTTCACCTCTTCTCCAAGTGCTTTGAGATCATTGACAAGCACTTGAAGACTATGGAACATCTCTGGCACACTCTCATCCTCCTTCATCTTGAAGCTTGCAAACTTCTCTTTGAGAATATATGCCTTTGCACCCTTCACGGCTTGAGTGCCCTCAAATGATTCTTCCAACTTCTTCCAAGCCTCATGAGCCATCTCAATATTCTTGATTTGCTCAAATGTTCTCTTATCAATTGCATCATGAATGGCACTTAGAGCAATGCTATTGTTTTGAAGAAGCACTTCTTCGGACACGGTGGGATTCTCTGGATCATTAATCTCAATTTTGATTTCTATCACCTTTCACACTTTTCTATTGATTGACTTGATATGTGTGGTCATCTTTGATTTCCATTACGGATAATTTGTGCCATCAAATTGGGGTGGCTTCTTGGTGTTGTTGATTTGAGCCATTTTTACACCGAAGGTTGTTAAGCCTCAAATTATGGTGACCTCGGCTCTGATACCACTTGTAAGGTCCTAATGGCTAGAGGGGGATGAATAGCCTATTAAAAATTTTCTACAACAACACTTAACAGACCGGTTAGACAATTATGAGGGGAAGCAAGTGTTGCGCTAGCCTACTAAAATTGCAAGCGACCTACCACAATTCTACTTTATATAGTTTCTATCCACATGATAGCTATGTCACTATACTAAGTTAGTGTGCTCTTAAAGGCTAACTAAAGAGCCACACTAACCAAACTAACAAGCTCTCACAACTAGCTACACTAAAGAGCTTGACAACTAGTTTGTGGTAATGTAAAGAGAGTGAGCAATTTGTTTATACCGCTGTGTCAAGGAAGGAGCCAATCAATCACAAGAATGAATACCAATGAAGACCAATCACCTCGAAATCAAATGATAAACACAATGATTTTTTACCGAGGTTCACTTGCTTGCCGGCAAGCTACTCCTTGTTGTGGTGATTCACTCACTTAGAGGTTCACGCACTAATTGGCATCACATGCCAAACCCTCAATAGGGTGCTGCACAACCAACACAAGATGAAGATCACACAAGCCACGAGCAATTCACTAGAGTACTTTTTGGCTCTCCACCGGGGAAAGGTCAAGAACCCCTCATAATCACAACGATCGGAGCCGGAGACAATCACCAACCTCCACTCGATGATCCTCACTGCTCCAAGCCATCTAGGTGGCAGCAACCACCAAGAGTAACAAGTGAATCCCGCAGCAAAACATGAACACCAAGTGCCTCTAGATGCAAACACTCAAGCAATGCACTTGGATTCTCTCCCAATCTCACAAAGATGTTGAATCTATGACGGAGATGAGTGGGAGGGCTTTGGCTAAGTTCACAAGGTTGCTATGTCAATGCAAATAGCCAAGAGAGTGAGCTTGAGCCAGCCATGGGGCTTAAATAGAGAGCCCCCACAAATAGAGCCGTTGGGCTCCTTACTGCACTGAATACAGGTCGACCGGACGCTCCGGTTAGATCGACCGGATGCAGGACCCCAGCGTCCGATCGTGCGATGCACGCCACGTGTCCCCTCTCTTCAAATACTGAGTGCACCCGATTCCAACGGTCAAGTGATGACTGGATGTGCTGCTACGAAGTAACCGACGCTGGACCTCAGCGTCCGGTCATTTCCAGTAAGCATCCAGAAGCGAGAAATCACGACCGGACGCGTCCGGTCATGCTCGACCGGACTCACCTAGCGTCCGGTCACTCGGCGTCTCCCCTGTGCGCTGCCACATTAGCAAGACCAGACGCAACCCTCCAACGTTCGGTCACTAAGTGACCCTAGCGTCCAGTTAGAGACCGACGCCAGCGTCTTTGCACCTTCTACTGACCGGACGTGCCGGTCCAACCGAGGCCAGCGTCCGGTCACTTCCAGTGACCTCCGTCTTTTATGTATAGGGCACCGGTGGCACCGTTGGACTGTCCGCACTTTACGAGCGGACACTCTGCCGGTGAAGTTCCTAACCCTTGCTCAAATGTGCCAACCACCAAGTGTATCACCTTGTGCACATGTGTTAGCATATTTTCACAAACATTTTCAAGGGTGTTAGCACTCCACTAGATCCTAAATGCATATGCAATGAGTTAGAGCATATAGTGGTACTTTGATAACCGTATTTCGATATGAGTTTCACCCCTCTTAATAGTACAACTATCAATCCTAAATGTGATCACACTCACTAAGTGTCTTGATCACCAAAAACAAAATGGCTCCTACCATTTATACCTTTGCCTTGAGCCTTTTGTTTTTCTCTTTCTTCTTTTCAAGTCCAAGCACTTGATCATCACCATGGCATCACCATCATCATGTCATGATCTTTATTTGCTTCATCACTTGGAATGTGCTACCTATCTCATCATCACTTGATAAACTAGGTTAGCACTTAGGGTTTCATCAATTCACCAAAACCAAACTAGAGCTTTCAGATACGGAGCTAAAAACGCTCCTACAGCCCATTCAGGCCCAGGAGTTCAAAGGCTAGCCCTCCGACGGGTTCACAGTCGCTCTGGGGCGCTCTTAGAGTGAGGGGTGGAAAGAGATGGGCCCACTAGCGGCCAGTACCTGGGCGCACGAGCGTCGCGGGCATCCCGACCCACGTTCGAGTCTTGGTCGGTTCCTAGTCCATGGTTTTTCCTCAAAGAAAGGCAACGAGCCCTTGGGACCGATCAAACTGGACCCGAGAACTATATGGATTGGCCACTGAGAATCTGGAGTCGGTCACCAGCTGACCCATGCCGGACCCCCGTGAACAGGAAGCCGGGGCCCCACTCAGACTAGCCCGTTAACAGCTCACCGAGCACCATGTTTTGTCCATCAAGGAAAAATGTGGCATGGCTCAGCCCCTCTGTTTTATCGAAAAAAACGCTTGAGGGATGATGATCACAAAGATGAGTCGACCCCTCGACCGGACCCCTACAACGCGCGGGGGCTCGAGGGAAGTTGGACTCACAAGGAGACCGAATACGCGGTCGTAGGACGATGGCTCGGATCCTTAGGAGGGGTAAGTCCTATGTCAGAGGGGCCACCTCCTTCTCGATGTCGTCCAGTTCGGCGTCAGTGTAGACAGGCGTGAGAACCGTCACAGGTAAGGAGGGGTACAGAGCTAAAAACACTCCTACGGCCCATTCAGGCCTAGGAGTTCGAAGGCTGGCCCTCCGATAGGTTCATAGTCGCTCTGGGGCACCCTTAGAGTGAGGGGTGGAAAGGGATGGGTCCACTAGCGGCCAGTACCCTGGGCGCACGAGCGTCGCGGGCATCCTGGCCTACGTTCGAGTCTTGGTCGGTTCCCAGTCCATGGTTTTTCCTCGAAGAAAGGCAACGAGCCCTTGGGACCGGTTGAACGGACCCGAGAACTATATGGATTGGCCACTGAGAATCTAGAGTCAGTCACCAGCTGACCCATGCCGTACTTATCATCTACTCAGTCGATCTGCTCGATCGGAGTCCTTGGACCATCTACGTCGTGATCTCCACAATTCGACTTATCATCTACCTACCGGAAGATCGGGCCTTAGTTCCCATTAATATAGAATCGGCAAAATTCTAAGGATATGGATTATCCGCAAGTTGTATGCAGATTATCCAATGTTTAGAATATAATATCTGATAATTTCTCTTCCTAGACTAATACCTAGAGGAATTCAGGATTTTTAAAAAGTTTGTTAGTTGAGAACTCTTAGTTTGTGATGTCATTTTTTGACGTTATAAATTTTGAATTGAGATCTTGCTTGCTATCATTACATATTGGCTAATAACCCATTTGTGTCGATGTGATAGCCACAACATGGAATATAGTATAGTATATGATTTTTGCCTACTACTTGTTATTGACTCTTTGTAAATTAATTTTTGACAAGTATAAAATCATTTAAGTATGCACATATTACTCGATATTTAAATCCGTATCTGATCTGCTTTTGCTCCATAACCGTACCCGTTCCGACATTTGAAAAATCCGTATTCGCGTCCGCAATCCGAGTATTATCCGCTCCTATCCAAATTGACAAAGAAAACAGATTATGACATGGGAAAGGCATTATCGGCTCCGCTCCGATCCATTTTCATCTGGCTACGATGTAATAGGAGTAGCGACAGCAGCCTTGTCGGCTTGTCCCACGGGGAGCGACTTCCAAGCATACGTGGCATGATCGTAGTCGTAGCAGGTCACTTGTCGAAACAAACTTAGACAGTTAGACCATAAAGTAAAAGCGCAGTTGGCCGCCTGTAGTGGAACGTACTCAAGATTCTCAATGCATGTCGTCATTGGCAAATTAAATCAAGAGTTATTACACAAATCATGCATGCTGCCGTCCCACATGCATGTTGTGGATCAGATTAGAATGAAGCACACACATGCACCGACGACTACTTGCAGCAAGAAAACTTAGCTAGAACCATCGTCTCCCCGGCGGAAGAGTCATTAGCGAACCACAATCATATCCCTTGGGGGCATTTTGATTTCTTCCATGCCGGCCGGCTTAATATATGTATAGAGTAGAATAGTAAATTCGATTCAGTTTCAGTGACATAAGCGAGACAGCGTCAGCACCGCGGGTGTCATCTCTCGTCATCAGGCACGCTGCCTGCCTATAAGGCTTCAGCTGGAAGCGCATTGTCCTTTCCATCCTCGATCGGCTGCCAAAAGAAAAGGAATTATATTAACATAAAACACAGCAACCACACATATATATGCACATCCTGTGCATGTGCATGTGCATGTGCATGCACCAATCAAAACCGTTTGCTTAGTCGACAGTCGTTCCATTTAATCCCCAGTTCGGCTTACCTTATATCCGACTTGTTCGGCTTCTTTTTTTCAGCCGGAACAGTATTTTTCTTTCATAACATTTTCAGCCAGAACAGTAGTTTTTCAGCTACTTTCAGCCAAGTTTCAGCAAGCCGAACGGGTACCGTCGTTTTCCTGGTCGTTGATCGACGTACAATGCTTGCTCATCAGCTCCATCTGCTTTGTACTGTCTCCGTCACCAAAAGAATACAATTCATGTTTTAATACCTTAAGTTTGATCAATTATATATAAAAAAGTATCCATGTTTATGATACCAAATAAATACCATCAGATTAATTATAAAATGTATTTTCATAATAAATGAATTTAAAGACATAACTGTGAATATTGCTCACTAAAAACTTGGTCAAAAGTGAACCAATTTTTGTGGTACGTAACTCATAGTTGCATTCTTTTCGGGGGGGGGGGGAGATAGCAACGTGGAGCCTTAATTACATTGGAGATTTATTTTAGATTCTCATGCATGCAGATCAGTAGGGGCGATGCAGCAGCAGCTAGTACATTGGACTTGGAGTGTAGTAGCTGCTGGAGCGCTCATCAGCAGCCTCGCCGACTCCGGGGTCAAATCTGCGTGGGACACGGTAGTTCCGGCCGGTTCGGTTCTAGAACCACCCATCCACAGCACACACAATTGGAACGAAGGAGCTACCGCAGAATTACAAACTTCCTTTGTGTCCATGGCCAATAGGAAGCGTGCTCCGCACTTACAGGTCGTCGCACCTCGCCGGCGAAACCGTTGAACGGCGACTCACCACGCTAAAGTCCGGCCGAGGGCCGTACTGCACATGTACAAAGGTGTCTACCCAAGTGTACCACCTTGCATCTGTTCGCTGGATCATATCAGTCATACTTATCAATCATAATACAATATTTTTCTCCCACAACAAAACAGCATCACGTAAACAATCCAGGTAACCGGGCGTTGATGTCGAACGCTGCGAGCATGCATTATTATCTCGATCAGTCGGTAGAGTAATCCGTGCTCTGTAGCGGCACAGAGACGGAACGTCAGTCTCAACGAGAGACTTTTCAGTCGATCGAGAGCTGTCAATCGAGTAGAGGAGTAGCTGTCAATTGCCCTGACGTGTGACGTCGATGCTGGCGTCAGCGTGTTCGTCAGCTCCTTTTGCTTGTGACCACTGGCCACGTGGGCCATTTGGCCAGTAGGTTACTTATTACTATATGTTGATCAGCTGCCAAAGTGGTCAATGGATTTTCAATCACGGTGAGCGTTCCACACACACAATGGACCAAGCAAGCTTATACTGCTTTAGATTAGCGAAAGCATCAGAAAAAGAAATTCAATTAGGCTTTGTTTGGATGTATGTATATTTACTTTAATCCATATGTGTTGGAGTAGAATGGAATGAAACTTAGTTTAATTCTACTCTAATCCACTTCAATATATGTGGATTGAGATAAACGGCCCGTTCGCTGGTTGGTTTCTGAGCTATTTTGGGCTGGCTGGTGTTGGTTTATTGTGAGAGGAAAACACTGTTGGCTGGCTGGTTTGGGCTAGCTGAAACCAACAAGCGAACAGGCTGAAATAGGGGAGCAGATCTACAGTGTCCCGTCGGGGTCCGCCGACCCGATGACTTCGCGAGAGCTGCAAGTAATCTCTATTTTCTCACGAGCTTAGACCCCAGTGAAATTAAAAGCTGACACCAGTAACTCAACCGAGCCCATGAAGCCGTAAAGTCCACTGCGGCCCCATTCGTTTGGAGGAATTTTGGAGGAATCTGGAAGAATTTATGAGAAAAAACACTGTTTCGGATAAAAAAAAACGGATCAAACCGGGTTCAAAGGCACGCGAACGGGACGCATAATCATGGGCTCAAGCACGCCTAGAAGCCCTGCTTGCCGATGTCGTTCCCTCCGCCGCTCCAACTCACCAACGACTCGACACCCTTTCATCTCGCCGATCCCTCCGCCTCACGGCGTTCCACTCCCACTTGGCCGGTCGGCGCTCGGCGCTCACTGCTCATCACCCCACGGTCTAGTGCCGTGGATCTCCACAACCTACGGGCTACGGCTGACCGGTTACCAGCGTCACATTCAAGGCTTCAAGACTCTCCGCTCCGGCGCTCTGCCTATCACCATGTTCGTTTGGCTGTGGTTCATCGTAAATGATCGTAAATTTCTAGTCAGAACAATATTTTTCTCTCACACAAACCAGCCAGTAGTATTTCTTTACGAACCAGCAACAAAACGAACCAGCCAACCGAACAGGCTATATATAGGTATACCAAAAATAGCATGGTCTTGTTTAGTTTCTCTCCAAAAGTTTACATTTTATTTCATCGAATGTTTAGACACATGCATGGGGTATTAAATATAAACTAAAAAAATAACTAATTGCACAGATTGTGACTACTTTGCGAGACGAATCTTTTAAGCCTAATTAGATCATGATTTAACAATGTGGTGCTACAGTGTCACGTATGTGCTAATGACTGGATTAATTAGGCTTAATAAATTCGTCTTGCGGTTTACTGACAGATTCTGTAATTTAGATTTTTTATTAGTATCCGAACACCCCATGTGATACCCCCATATAATATCTGATGGTACACCCCAAAATTTAAACGAAGCCTAAATCGCTATTAGTACATTCCGCTTGCACAGATGCCTGTACTAGTACTAGCAAACGTTGCATCTTATATTTTGATATTTATTTTTTCTGCTGGTTAATATATCATAATGCAGAAGCAAACCATATAAAAGGTAACACTATTGTAAATACTTTATTTTGCCTCTATATAAAAAACTCGATCTGCGGGATAAAATAGCTCCGGACATTGTGCTTAAGAAGAAAATCTTCTCACGTGGATCGAGAAAACCCCCAAACCCTTGCTGTACTCATACACAACGGCACCATAGCCCACGTAAGACTAGACTAGACCTTAGACATGTGCTTTGGCGTGGGACAGACGAGATCATTTCTTTACAACGCGCAAAATTGTGCATACAGAGGTGGGGAGTCTGAACACCCAACCTGGCGGGAAGCTGCCAATTCTTGACTTTTGTAATATGCCAATTGCCAAACACCCAACCTGGCGGGAAGCTACCATTCTTGACTTTTGTAATATGCCATCATTATTAATATTTATGTCTATTATGTATAGACCATAGTGTTAGATTACTATATGTTTTGAACAGTAGCAAACCCAAAGCTTATGAGCCTGGGCAATATAATAGCTAAAGAAAAATAATAAGTTTAATATAGACTTAAAAATAATTATTTTTTACGTAGTAGAATTATGCATAGACAGGTCCGGTCAATGGCCCAGGGTCACCGGACCCCAGGTCTGCTAGTGGTTTTGGTCATATGAGTTTATATCCACTATCGACCCTGGCGACAATTTGTTCTAGATTCGTTACTGGATGAATACATGCGCATCCAAAAAGTATATCCACTTCAATCCACATGTGTTGAAGTAGATTAAATAGAACTTAGTTTAATTCCACTTCAACACATGTGGATTTAGATGAATACATGTGTATCAAACAAAGCCTGAGTGGTGGTGGGGTGGTGGGGGGGGGGGGGTGTTGGGTGGCTGGGGCTGTACTTATGCCTTTGCAAAGCAAGCCCTACTACTTGACATTTCAAATCAGAGGATTATTCAAGGACATTTTGTGTCACATGGACCTCTGTTTTCTATTTCATTCATTAATGACGCGCGAGCACATATCACATATCGCTCTCCTGGCAGGCATCGCTCTCGTCCAGAAGTTCGTCTAAAAACATTGACCGTCACGGAGGCGGCTTCTTCGGCAACCAAAGCAAGAGACTACTGTAAAGCTCAACAACCAATGAAACGCTGGGCCAGTCAAAGGCGACATATGGGGATATGTCCAAAATGGGGAAGTTGAAAAACAAACCACTTTGACAATGTCAAATAACGAAGATAAATAATCCAGTGTGGATGTGGAAGAAACATGGAAAATTCTTTGTTATATCCATGTGTTCTCTTATATAAGTGTGGGGGTCATGAAAAAACAGGATTTGGGAAGCAAAGATGCTCCAGATTTTTTTTTAGAAAAAGACATGTGATTGATTTCCAAAAATAGTGCTATTACTGAAAAAAAAGGATAACTTTATCAAGAGGAACTGGCAGGGGTTTGAAAGATCTGTATATTCTGTAATGAAAATGAAACGGGCCGTTGGCTAATTAATCTTTTAGAAACGAGGGTTTGAAACAAATAAACAATTACTTCCTTCTCCTATATATTAGGCGTTTGATTTTTTGTTGTTGTTCAAACAATATATAATTTTATCATTGTTTGGCTATAGAAAAAAATATTCTTTGTCTCTTGTGAGTTGTCCTCTTAATTGTAATAGCTGTCTCTTGTCAGTTGTTGCCTGAATATTCTCAAAAAATTAGGCACCTGTAATATAGCAACTCACTTACTTCCTTTAGAATATCTTCAAGAGTCTTTCTAAAATTTACTCTCTAAGTTGTCATTTAGAAAGTCATTTAAGTAAAATCGTTTTCTATGTTTTTGTACACTTCAACAACTTTTCTAAATATATGTGTGCTTTATATCTTTATATATGTGTGCTTTATATAAAAGAGAACGTTAAAAGTATCTGAGTATCGGCCGGCCGGCGTGGTCTACCGGCCAGTATATTCCGGTCACCGAGATAGAGTTTATCTCCGATACGGTTAGAAAAATATATTAGGCGATCTCTTCAATATGGATCAGTTATTCAGTTCATTGATTGATCGCGCCGTCTCTAAGTCATCACCAACTGATCCAGTTCGTTGACGTTTGCAATAGAAACCTGGAGATCGCGTTTTTCTCGTTTAGTCACCTTCCTCTACCGTTTGCTAATTGCAAAGCTTTCTTTAAAGAAAATGGTAAGCTGCACCGAATTAAGGTCGTCGAAAGCTACACGAAAGGAACCGGTAAGATTGTAGATTGAGAAGCCAAGGATCTGTTTGGCTTTGTAGGACTCCTACTTCTGATTTATGGTGAGAAGTGACTAAACGAGAAAAACAATTCTGTGGTTGAAAGTAATTATATGGCTGAAAATGATTCTCTTGAAGCAAAATGAATTAGGAAAAGCTAATCTTTTCATCCCCTAGCTTCCTGATTGGTTTCAAAGAATCACTTCTCTGTAAAATACCGTTTGGTAGCGTCCCTCGTGGACTCAACTTAGAAGCTGCTTTGGGCTTTATCCTAAAGGGCCGTTTGGTTACTTGAAACCATTCCGAATCTTTTGGGGATGGCTTGGAACGGCGCCAAATAGGTGAAGAGCGAAACATTTCACCTGTTCTGCTTGAGTTTCTGAATCCACTGGAGGATGGTTTTGCACCGATTTTCTTCCGTTTCTCTTGTCTTCCGAATGTGTCATCAGAATCTAGCCTACCAGCCAAGCGATTTCACGAAGTGATCTAATTCACCTCCTAAAATGTTTGTTGACAGAATCTAGATCTAAAACGTTTCTACACGAATCCTTGCTTAGCACCTAGGTTAAGGTCAACGAAAATCAATTTATGTAAACAAAAAATAAAATATAACTTATGTACAGTGCTTATGTAAAAATGATGAGTAAATAGCGTAGATAAGAATGCAACTTTAGGTTTGGAAAGAGAATAGTGTTAACCAGTGTTTTGGGAGCTCAAACATCGAATCCAAAAATTAAACTAGAACTTTTCGTTGAATCGGCA
Source organism: Miscanthus floridulus (assembly GCF_019320115.1). Classification (NCBI taxonomy): domain Eukaryota; kingdom Viridiplantae; phylum Streptophyta; class Magnoliopsida; order Poales; family Poaceae; genus Miscanthus; species Miscanthus floridulus. The sequence continues at coordinate 9,145,085 of NC_089584.1, forward strand.
AGAATTTGAACTTATGTTTAAAGTACCATTTTTGGTGAATTATATTGAGCAAATAGTTAAATGGTGCTTAAATATTTTGCTTCTATGGGTTAGTATAAGGTATGGATTATTGCATGAAATACTTGTTGGTAGCAGTTAATGAGGTTTGGATATTTTAAAAATTATGGCAAGAGTGTTAATGAATGTTTAGTTCAAGCTGAACTTTTGACTTCCTAAGACTGAAAGGAAGAAGACAATGCCATCTTGGTGTTTAAGTTCTAACTAAAATACTTCTGTACTAGCTCCATAATTTCGTATTGTTGGTTGCCTCTAAGTGAGTACTTTCGCATGGTGTAGTCCACGGTTGAGTTGGAGTTGTCATGGCGTCGCAAAAATTGCCCTAACATCCTAAGAATGCGCTGTGGCCAGGCTGTTGGCGCTCCGTTCACGAACCCGCGCTCGGCGTGACGAACCCATGTTGGCACCTCTCTATCTCCCTCGATGGTCACTCTCCAGGCGTGCTCGTTGCTCGGACAAGAAGCCCTTAGTGCCTACTAGAATCTTGAACTCTTGTTTTAATCTTAACTGGGCTTTAAGCGGTTGGTTTTGACGCTTTAAAGTTCATGCATAGCACGTTGTCTGCCTGTTCGGCCTGGAGTGCGCGGTCACTGTGCTCGGGAGTGCGGCGTCGCGCGTGGGTGCTCGCACCACTGCGTGACCTTGCCGGTGGCGGTCCCAGTCGCCGCCCGTGCTACGCGTGCCTTGCCCTCGCGTGCACACAGGCGCTGCAGTGCACCACTGCGCCGTGCTGGAGGGCTACCACTGCGTTACGCCAGTGCAGCCGCTACGTGATCGCGTGGCGAGGCGTCGCCGCGATGCTGCTGTCGTGTGCCCCCGCTGTCACCACGTGCAAGCGCCATCTTGACCGCTGAGCCGCGCATGGGGTCAGGCCCATGGCCGTTATTGCAATGGTTGCGTGGCAGTCACCCTGCCCTGCGATTCACCTACCACGAGTCCGTGTCGCCGCTCGCCGTGTCTGGGTCAACCGACCCCAGCCACAGGGTGATAGTGATGCCTCTCTGCTCGCCCTGCCTCGCTAGCCGACACCGGCAACCCCGCTCTAGGCCCGGCTACTACGTTTTAGTGCTCCGTGCGCTGGCACCCCTCTTGGCTCCATCCAAGCACTAACAGACGCACCTCCTGCCCTCGCTCGTGCGGCCATGTCCTCACGTTGTCGTACCCTATAGATTCGTGGTCGAGTCACCTCTGCCGGGGCCACGTCGCGTGATATAGCAGTGGCGATGCGCTGCCCTCTCCCCTTCATAATCACCAACTCAAGCCTTCCCAGCCCAATTACTTGTACCAGTGAGTAATATGTAGAGTTACCTAGACGCCCCACTCTCATCGGGTCCAGTGGTGGTCTGGCCGCTGTCAATTTTAGGTTTTGCTCGTCGCCGGCCATGGGCGCCACCGCAGTATGTGGATTGGGGGTAAGGTATGTTGGAGCGGATAACAGTTCAATTGCTCGTAACCCTAAGTTCGCCTTGACTCCCTCCATATGGTGCTCGCGCTATTTTGCCCAGGGTGCTCATCGTCGGTGGGGAGACGCGCCAGTTGCCATCGCAGAGCACCGCCTGCCCCGCTCGGTCGCATGTGGCTAGCCCTATTCGGACCGCATCTGACCGAACCATCACCACATGCAAGCTTGTTGTAAGCTCCTCATGCTCACTCGCTCACGCGTTAGTCCTCTGTCGGCTCTAGCTCATCGGAACTGGCACACCACCGCCGTGGATAGCCGCTCGCCGCTGCAGGTCGCGGTAGTACGCCACTGAGTCCCTAACCGCCACCCATCCTTGCGGGTTTAGCCGTAGATGGTGGTCGGCCCTTTATTCCTATCGTAGCGGGTCTCATTTACCCAGCGTAACCGCCGTTGCCGCCGGTGTGCCACGCTGTCACGCGTGGGCACGCCGAGGACTGCCTCGTGGTGAAGGTGACATGTTCTAAGGTCCTTAATGCAAAACGTGAGTCTGCGGTAATAGTGCTTCGCTGTTTCGATTAAATGTCTAAAAGCCCGAGCCCTCTTTTGCAAAAGACCCACGCGCGCGGGCTCCCCGCCTTGGGCCATTGCTGAGTTGGCCTACTGCGCGACTGCGCCCGTGTTGGGCCAAGGCGGGCTGCTGGGCCGAATGGATGGCCACCAGACTTTTTTCTTTTTCTAAGGCATTTCTAATTTAGTTTCTAAGACTAGCTTTTAAATTCGATATAAATTAGTATAGTTAACCACAAATTGTGAAACTAATTTTGTTCGGTTTCTAAAATCATGATCTATCTGCTAGTATATTTTGTTCACATAGTTTCATAGTATTTTCAAGAGTGATCTAATTAATTTGAGGTGCTTAATATTGTTAAAATATAAACTTATAGGAATTGTTGTGATAAATTGGGGATAGTGTTGACTCTAAAACTTTCACAGTAAATTCCTAACATTATTAGGTACTCACTGTAATTTTTGTAGCTCCATAATAATTAGTTTGCTAGGGTAGCTAAATGAGCCCTAGTTCAAAAATATATATTTAATCAATAAAATGCCGAAATACCTTGGGATTGTAGAACTAAAATATTTTCCAGAAATGAAGCCATACTTGATGACGTGGATACATAGACTAGTACGTTAGTGATTAGAGCTAGCTCGTTAGCTTGTGAGGCGTAATCGTATTCTTAGAGTTGCGGTTGCCGTTGGTTAATTATGTTTTCCGCGTTGCGTCTACTGTATATCATAATAGGGACAACGATGGATCGTGGAGTCGACCGAAAAAGCAGAAAAGATGGAGCCTTGGTGATCATGTCTCCCCGATGGAATGCTAATCCTTGGTTATATCTTGTCCAGGCAAGCCCAAGTGCATAACCCCTATTATTCTGCACTTTATTTTATGCTTGTGCATTAAGTTTAAAGGAGTTGAATGAAATTCACTTGCACATATATATATCCTTATCCTATGAGTCTTACTAGTATGATAGGGTCATGTAGGTTGCTACGCTATAGGATCCCGATAGAAGTCGAGTGATTACTTGTCACTCGCGAGAGATAGAAAAATATATTATTGTTACTATTATCAGGTTACTATCACATGAAATATATATGGATAATAATTGAAGACCAGGCGGGACCATACTTTGGGTTTGAATTTGGACTTGGTTAGGCAACCGAGCGATGCTCTAGTTGTATTTGTCCCACCTGTATCGATTGAGGACCGTCCGTTGCTGTGGATGGTAGTCAGATCATAAACTTATTATCCTGAGTACATACTTGCTTATGGGAGCGGGAAGACTTGTTGCTCTCTTATCATGGGTTCTGACTCTTTTCAGACCGACTTTTAGGGGTGGATATTAGGTGGAGGTCTAAGCACCATACTGAGACCAGGTCTCAGGTGTTGGAGGCTTGGAGTCTAAGTTTGGACGGAGACCTGGACCCCTTGACAGGAGTGGGACGAGTTGGTTCTGTTTGTGCCTGGGGTATAAGCGGAGCGTGTGTTTTGGGGTGCCCAACTGGGATACATTGTGCCTGGGGTATCCAACTGGAATATGAAAAATGATAAAATAGTTCTAATTGCTTTCCACCTGCTTGAAAGTAGCATAGCTACATACATAGAATGGTAGTTAATGAACTAATGATGACTGCTAATAAAATTGAATATAAGGACGCACATTTAGTAATGGTTCCGCAGATGCAATAACCCATAAGCCAAATAAGCTTTGCATATCCTTGAAGTCTTTTATTTTTTCTCCTGTCCGGGTAAGTTTTGCTGAGTACAATCGAGTACTCAGGGTTTTATCCCCCTGTTGCAGGTGACCGATTGATGGTAGACGACTTTTGTGTGTGAAAACCTCCTGATGGGCTCAGAGAGGATTCCTTTCATGCTACGGTCGTAGTGTTTATTTATGACCCTCACTAAAAGTTTTTAGAAGAAAAGTTTTATGATCTGTCATTATATCTGGTTTATAAATGTTCACAATGTTAAGAATTAACCATTAACCTCTATTTCCGCTATAACTCTGATCATATGTTGTTCTTCGCTACAAGATAAAACTTGTGAACCTGAAATGTATAAACTCTTTTACGTGTAAACTGTTTTAATTCCGCTGTTACATTCAACTTGTGTAATACTCTGATGTTGTAATAAAGTGATGTAAGAAATGGTTAAGAATGTTGTAAGCTTTATTCTCTCATTTATGATCTTGACGGAAAAATATGGATTTTCGAGTTCTCACTTGGGGTGTGCTCGACGACATGGCACGATTTAGTGTATTCTCTTGGGTACTTAGTGTCTAATGAAAGGTACTCTTAAGAGGGCATTGGATTAGACGGTTCTGCCACATGATACCTACTAAACGTACCCTAGGTGTCATTTGGAAGCGTTCTCACGTTTCTAGACATACAAACTAGTAAAATCCAACTAGATTATGATAGGATCAGAAAAAAAAAATTGCTTCATTATCTATGCTATGAGTTAGAAGGTTAGGCGCAGTTTGACAGATCTCCTTAGAACACATTCTCCATGAGAATCATTCATGCTCGGTGAAGCAAGAAAAAATGAAATAGATTTTGGTGGGGAGCAGATAATACCCACTTTTCTACCTACACTGAAAGCTAAAAAAAAACACTCGCTTCTCATTCCTCTCTGTCCTATCACCACTAAATCATTCTAGAATCACCCTATAAGGTTGGTTTGATTGCAACCATATGCTTGTCCTTCTAACCTATGTGGATTAGAATATAATAATATCAGAGTGTAGCTAAACAAGTGCAGAGGTGGTGAAACCGACTGGTCTGGAGGAAGACTGCTGGGGCCTGAGACTAGCTGGTTATTGCCCCCGACCGATCATCTAACCCGTGACAAACCCGCTTTGGCCGCTTACGTTACATCCCTGTTTAGACCGGAGGAGCACGAGAAGATGCCATAGTGGGCCACGAACCCAGGAATGCGAAGTTTTGGATTTGGGCCTAAGCATTACTACTATACAGCCCATATGGCCCAGAAAATGAAGAAAGCCCACACAGGCCGACACGCTCCTCCCAGTCAGTCCGCACACAGTTCGTCCTCACAGCCGACCCGCTCGACGCTCCCCCAACCTTCGACTTCGATTTCGACTTGGGAGTTGGGACAGTTCGAATCGATCCCCTCTCCGCCTCTCTAACCCTAACGCCGGCTGCCGAGGTCGCAGCGTCACCGTCAGGCGCACCGCGTGAGCGCCTGCGGCTTGCTGGTCGCGGTCTCGCGGGCAGGCAAGCAAGCCGTTCGCGCTAGCCAGGAGGAGACGGCGGGCAGCTGCTGGCACCGCGATTCGGCGAAGCGGAAGCTCCATTCTCCATTGCTCCCAGCAGGCAGGAAAGGAATCAGGTACTCATGCCACATGCGCTAGGTGCCTTGCTTCAATAGTTCTGAATTCATATTTGCTACTTGTTGCAATTCCTCGTGGTTTAGTGGATGGGTACTCCGGAAGTTCGGCATTTAGCTGTTTCAGTTGTGGTTGAGGGTCAATCAAACCCAAGAACTAGAACCACCTGTGTATCTGGATTGTACTTTTGGTAATTGTATCGTACTGAATTTGCTGCATTATGAAAAATTTTGGAGCACTGAATTGGCACAGCCAGCGATAAAATCCTGGCTAGGCCAACTGATTAAATGCATATGTATGTACCTGTCGGTGTTTTTGACCACCGACGAGTAAATTTGTATTTGCGCGTCTGGCTCTGATGGTGTGCTCGAAGGACACAAGCGTTTATACTGGTTCGGGCGGAACGTCCCTACGTCCAGTTCGCTGCTGCTCATGTTACTGACACTTAGTTTGCAGTAGGGTTACAAACAGGTGAGAGAGGGAGAGGATTCCAAGTCTCTGGTGGAAGGAGTGAACGGGTGCTGAGAGCTCGCTTGCCGCTCAGCCGTGTGCTCGTGTCGTGCTCTTATGTTCCAGATCCCCCCTTTCATGGGGCGCCCTGCTTCCCCTTTTATAGACGAAGGGAAAGTGCGGGTTACAAAGGAGGAAAAGGAGAAAAACAAGAGAGAAGAAGGCTTCCAGGGTAGCCGGGTCCTTCTTCCCCTTCATGCGGGTCCCGCCGATCTTGTAGATGTCAACAGGGACGGCTCCATGTCGAGGCCCTGTTCGTCACTGGCACCATGTGCAGGCGTCATCTACCAGTCATGGCGTTCCACTCCGTCCCGGTGGACGTTGTGGTGAACTGACGCGCCTATCAGCGTCTGTATAAGGATTAGGCAGAACAGCACCGGCACGCCTGACACTGTTCTTGATGTGAATTCCCAGGTATGGCCCGTCATGGCCACGGGTTATATCGAGGCGTGCCAGCCTCTTTCCTGGCGTCAGAGTTTTGACCTAGGGCTATACGCTTGGACCTGGAGTGGTTGGCGGCAGTACGGTCCCCGTCGGTCGAGACGGAACCCGCGTCCTCGAGGTCGGGCGAGACGGAGCCCGCGACCTTGGGCGAGACGGAAACCGCGTCCTTGGGGTCGGGCGAGACGGAGCCCGCACCCAAGGGGTCGGGCGAGACGGAGCCCACGGCCTTGAGGTCGGGCGAGACGGAGCCCGCGGCCTTGGGCGAGACGGAACCCGCGTCCTTAGGGTTGGGCGAGACGGAGCCCGAGGCCTCGAGGTCGGGCGAGACGGAGCCCGCGGCCTTGGGGTCGGGCGAGACCTTTTAATACGTCTCGAGCCATCCGGGGAAGTCAGCGTGGTCGCTAACTTCCTTGCTTTGGGTATCCCTAATATCGATACCCGACAGTACCATCCCTGCTAACTTCGACCTTTTTTCTGCAGAAGTTATTCTATACCAGACCTGCCCCTGCTTGGAGGAGATGATTTTAGAGAAGCCAAGCTGGATTCGCCACGAGGGGCTGCAGATCTTCTCCATTGACATCCAGACCGGCGGCCTCCGCTTCGCCACTGGCGGCGGTGATCAGAAGGTATCCTCTGTTTTTTTCCCCTTCAACTTGCTTTGAGTCTTAGTGTATATCTTCAATTACTCTTTGAACATGTTGGAAAGGAAAAAATTTCTATATATTTGGCTTTTGGTTTCATGCTTTGGCCCTTTTTGGACACAAAACATTTTTGACCCTTTGAGAGTAACAGAAAAATACTATGGTTTTGTGTGATAACTTGGTTTTTGGAAAGAATGGGGTGTTTGGGTGTAACAAACCTGGTAGATTCTAAAACCATGGTATTGCTAAAACTTTAGTCATTTTGGAGTTTTAGAAACTTCACTCTAGAGTCTTACCGCCTGTGACCGGAAGGTCCCGGGTTCAAGTCGCGGTCTCCTCGCATTGCACAGGCGAGGGTAAGGCTTGCCACTGACACCCTTCCCCAGACCCCGCACAAAGCGGGAGCTATCTGCACTGGGTACGCCCCTTTTTTTTAGAAACTTCACTCTAGAGCACATTTATTTAAACTGTGGTGTTGCACTTCTCTTCTCGGTTCTAAAGTAACAATTTCTTCATACCAAGGTCCCTCAAAACTACAACATCCAAACATGCCCTTACAATTTTTTCAGTGCTAATAATTTAACATTTGTTGTGTGTTCACTGCGCTAACTGCTGTGCTGGTAACTTTTTGTGCTTTAGTGAGGATATGTCTATGTTCTTGGGTCCAGCTTGTTTTGTTCCGGGTAATATAAATTAGGGTGAAATTGCCTATTGGGAGTATCTGAGATAACCTCTGGATCAATGAGATAACCTGACTTTTAACAGGGTCTTGTTGTGCAATCATTGTTTCTCTTCTCAAATTTGAATATCATAAGGTCCTTTAGAGTTATTTGTTCTGTTTTCAGTCTGTTTTAGCTAGCATGCTGTGTTATATCTTACTAGGATTAGCTGAATGAACTAAAAGGTTTGGCATTAATGTGATTCTTTACCGAGGAAGATGGTAACTGTGTTGTTGAGTGATAATCGAAAATCTAACATTAAGTTTGTTGCAATTTCTTATCCTCTTGAGTCATATGTGTTGGTAAACTGTTGTTTATGTAATACTGATGTATTATCACTGTTTGATATTTTCCATTTTATTCTTTCATAGGTGACCTTCTCCTTACTAAGTTCCTTTTATTTGCTTCGTTGTTGAAATAGGTTCGAATATGGAGCATGAAATCTGTGCATAAGGACAGTACCAACGATGATTCCAATCAAAGGTTGCTTGCTACAATGCATGATCATTTTGGATCAGTAAACTGTGTGAGATGGGCCAAGCATGGCCTCTACCTTGCTTCAGGATCAGATGATCAGGTTATCCTAATTCATGAGAGAAAAGCTGGCTCAGGTACACCTGAGTTTGGCAGTGGACAACCACCAGATCTAGAAAACTGGAAGGTCATTATGACCTTGAGAGGGCATACCGCTGATGTGGTAATTGTCTTCTAAAATTCCACAGCCATGTTTATGTTTGTTCTTTACATCTTATTATTACCTTTTGTGATAATTATTTTTTAAACTATTGAACACCTTTTCCATTTCTTGTGCATGAAGTAGGTAGATCTTAGTTGGTCCCCTGATGATTCAACGTTGGCCAGCGGTAGCTTGGATAATACCATTCACATATGGAACATGAACAACGGCATTTGCACTGCTGTCTTGCGAGGGCACTCCAGCTTAGTGAAAGGGGTTACCTGGGATCCTATTGGTTCTTTTATTGCAAGCCAATCAGATGATAAGACTGTTATGATATGGCGTACAAGTGACTGGAGTCTTGCTCACAAGACAGAAGGCCATTGGGCAAAATCTGTATGTCGTGTTTTTTGACTTTTCTTTATTAACTCTAGCTGTGATCAACATGTCTTACTAAATGCCTTTCTCATTTTCTTTGTTCCTGCAGCTTGGTTCAACATTTTTTAGACGACTTGCTTGGTCACCTTGTGGCCACCTCATAACTACAACTCATGGTTTCCAGAAACCTAGGCATTCAGCACCTGTGCTTGAAAGAGGCGAGTGGGCTGCAACTTTTGACTTTCTAGGGCATAATGCGCCTATTGTGGTGGTTAAGTTTAATAACTCAGCATTCCGTAAGAATTTCTCAAATGACCAAGACCCAAAGGCTGCACCAGCTGGATGGGCCAATGGAGCATCAAAGACACTAACAAAAGAACAGGAACCATATAATGTTATTGCTATCGGAAGTCAAGACAGAACTATTACTGTTTGGACGACAGCGAGTGCCCGTCCAATATTTGTTGCTAAGCATTTTTTCTCTCAAAGTGTGGTTGATTTATCTTGGTATGAGATGCGATTATTTCTATACAACCATTATTATTTTGTATGCTCAAGCTCATGTTGATATTGTTTGTTTCCCTTGCAGGAGCCCTGATGGTTATTCACTTTTTGCCTGCTCCTTGGATGGATCAGTTGCCAACTTTCACTTTGAAGCAAAGGAGCTTGGATGCAGGTTAAGTGACTCTGAAATGGATGAATGGAAGAGGAACAGGTATGGTGATGTTGGAGGATGGCAGTCAAATCTGGCCAAAAGCCCTGCACAATTGCTGCTAGAACAGGCATCAGCAAAACAATCAGCTGGAAAAAAGGGGACTTCAATTGTCGAGCAAGCTCAAGCGCCCCTGAAAGTTTCTGCAGATGTGCCTAACCCAGCTCCGGTTGTTCAAAGTCTCAAAGTTCCTGAAGCATCACCTGAAGACTCTAAGATGACAGCAGGTCCCACTGCTGATGATGTAAAAAAAGCTAACCAGCTATCTAGTCCAGTGAAACAGAGAGAATACCGGCGCCCTGATGGCCGGAAACGAATAATCCCAGAGGCAGTTGGATTTGCTTCCAACCAGGATAACACACCCAACCATTCTCAGAATCATCTTGTTGATTTTTCATCCCTGGATCAACGAATGAATGGAACAAGACCATCTTATGGCAGTAATAGCAACTGTAATAACTGTGGAGTTAGGGATCGCTCTAGTGTCACAGCAAGGGCAAACATAACTGAGAGTCTTGTTATTCAAAAAGTTTCAACCGGTGCTGGTAATGATGTAAGGCTGAGTATAGAACACGCAAGATCTGTGGTCCCAAGCTCTTTGACCTCCTGCTCTGCGCTTTCTATCCATGTACTAAATAAGAATGACAATGAGGATGCTTTGCCTGTCTGCCTTGAAGCGAGGCCTGTAGAATGTGGTGCTGGAGATATGATTGGTGCTGGTGGTGCGTTTTCAACAAAAGAAACTGAGATTAAGTGTATAAGAGGTACAGAAACTCTTTGGTCAGATCGTATCTCTGGAAAGGTTACTGTCTTGGCAGGCAATGCAAATTTCTGGGCTGTTGGTTGCGAAGATGGTTTTCTGCAGGTGAGTAATATCCCTTGTCAGAATTTCTTTCAAATCGATTCTGTGTTTCAATTTGGATGCTTCTATGCCTGTCAATTATTGCTGAAATGTGCCTTTTATTTTCTGACAATCTGTTAAGTCTTCAGCAATCAGCACTTAAATTTATTTGTTCTGAATTAGTTAGGTTTACACAAAATGTGGAATGCGAGCAATGCCAGCAATGATGATGGGATCTGCAGCTGTTTTTATTGATTGTGACGACTGCTGGAAATTGCTTCTTGTCACAAGGAGAGGTCTAATGTACATATGGAACCTCTATGACAGGACCTGCATTTTGCAGGACTCCTTGGCTTCTTTGGTTGCATCTCCAGATGAGTCATCTGCAAAAGATGCTGGTAATTATTTTATATCCAGTCTTCGTTGTCATGTGCTACCTGAGATGGTTAATCTGACTGCATGTTTGCGTTTGCTGAAATAGCTGGTGCTTATTAGTTGTCCTTGCTTTGTTGACAGGTACAGTAAAGGTTATATCTGCCACATTCTCAAGATGTGGATCACCTTTAGTTGTCCTTGCCAGCCGTCATGCTTTTCTTTATGACATGAGCATGAAGTGCTGGTTAAGGATTGCTGATGATTGTTTTCCAGCATCAAATTTTGCTAGCTCGTTTAGTTTCCCACAAGGTGGGGAGCTAGGCAAGTTGCAGATTGACATAGGCAAGTTCATGGCTAGAAAGCCTATTTGGAGCAGGTCAGATTATTACCTTCGATTACTTTAGTACTAAAAGGCTCTTGAAACTATTGCTATGACATGCTACTGTGCATATCACAATTTTGTCTGAATCTATTTGGGTGGCTGCTTCTGTTTCAGGGTTACAGATGATGGGTTGCAGACGCGCGCCCATCTGGAGACCCAACTTGCCTCTTGTTTGGCTTTGAAGTCTGCACAGGAGTACCGCCAATGCCTCCTATCTTACGTACGATTTTTAGCTAGGTTAGTTCATTTTATTTTTATTTACTGTACATTTCAATGGATTATCCTTTAGCATTTATTTTGTGGTCCTCATCCTTGGCTCTGTTTTTTAATTGATTGGGAAAATAGTTGAATTTGGACATTTTACTGAAAATCAACGAGGGAAGCTTTGCTGAATTAATTATTTTCACTTGGTCTTTTTTGCATGCAGAGAAGCAGATGAATCTCGTCTTCGTGAAGTTTGTGAGAGCTTCCTAGGTCCTCCAGTGGGCATGGTTGGTTCAACATCACCTACTGATCCCAAAAATCTAGCGTGGGATCCTGATGTTCTTGTAAGTCTCCCTTTCCTTGGCCATTTGCATACTAGACTCGTCCAATTACAATTTTGTCCACAAAAAGAAAGACTTTCAGTTTGTCACAAGTAGTGTCCTTTCTAGTCCTAGATAACCATGAGGGTGCATGACCTATAAATAGATAACACTCACGGCGTGTTTGGTTCTGTGCCCAGGCAGGTTTGCTTGCCAGAGTCAGGGCTAGGCATCAATCCCAGGCTGTCTGATTTGGTTGCCTGGTGGCCAGGATCACTGCCTGCCTGCTTGGTCGCAAACCAAATAGGCCCTCAGTTCTCATATTTCCTACGTAGTTGACATGATGTTCCAGTCTGTAATATAACAGATGGCAATTCTACAGGGAATGAAGAAGCAAAAACTTCTTAAGGAAGATATACTTCCTTCGATGGCATCGAACCGGAAAGTGCAGCGGCTGCTCAACGAGTTCATGGACCTCCTCTCAGAATATGAAACCGCTGAGACCAAAGCGGACCCAATGGATGTCACACTGACACCGCACCCCGGAACAGAAGCCAATGACAATGACAAGGTGATGACCTCGTAGCTACCCTTGACATGCTCAGTACAGTTGCTGGAGACTCACTGACCCCCTGGGTAGGTATGTAGGATAGTTTGGTGCGGATACAGGGTGTCTAATTTGAGAAGTGCTTATATGACTCAGTTGGTTGTGCATGTACCTGGTAGATTGTTTATTAAGGTGGCCCCTGGCAAAAAAGAAAAGGAAAAAAAACTGATTTTAAACCCGTTAGACTGTCTCCAACAGCAGCCACCCATACACAATACCCATTCCATGCTTTGGGTCATGGACAGTAAAATCATCCCCTACCCAAAATAGACCTTCTCCAACAACCAACACGCAAAAGGAGGAGAGCCAGGCATGCGCTGCCCGCCCACCTCCCTCCCTGGTCCCTGCATGCGCTGCCCGCACGCCTCCCTCCCCGGTCCCTGCATGCCGCCCGCCGCCTCCCTCCCAGCGCGAGCCGCCTCTCTGCATGCGCGCGCCCGGTCGTGCCCCCAGATGCGCGCAGCAGGGGTGTCCTCCGTCGCGGCTCCTGGTCCAGTCCTCGAATAGCAACACGGCCGCCCAGCTTCGGCCCTGCGGGTTCCGCCGTCGAGATGTCCACGACGAGCATGGGGAACCGCCGAATCCGGTGACCAAGCTCGCCAACCTCATCTCCGACGGCGTCCTCCTCCAACTACGGCGGCTCTCTCCCCATCCTCGGTGTTCTTCCCACCCCGGCGGCTTCTCCTCTACCTAGGCCGGCGGCAGGGCAGCAGCGTGCCTCCCTTATTGTCGCGGCTGCGAGCGGGCAAGGCACCACGGCTGCAGCGGCGAGCCAGCTCCGGTCGACGGTCCTAGTGGTGGGCCTAGGTCCGGTCGTGGTGGGCTCCAGTTTGTGGAGACGCAAAGAGAGGAGAGGAGACCCTTCTTTGCCTTCCGCGTCGGAGGCAACCTAAAATGGGTGCCGTGTTTGCCTAGGCTGTTGGAGGCTGATTTTGGCCGCAAAAACACTGTGCAGCATGCATTTTTGGCTATGGGTCACCGGATGGCTATTCTGTTGGAGATAGCCTTAGCTGTAACACTGAGTGTAACAGTAGAAATGGAAGCGAGGTCGCCTGGTGATTATTGTGTAATCTGTAAAAGGCTGGATAAACTCATATCCTTTTTTCTTCCAAGGCAATATTGGTCTTGATAGTTTTTAGTTGAGGCTGTGTTTATTTTGTAGAAAATTTTCATTATCATGACTCGTTTTTGTAGCAACTTAGAAGGTACTCCCCCTATACCATCGATCTAGATAGTAGTATACCTGGCGGAACCAGGACTTTCGGTTAAGGGGGGCCGAGCAATACGATGACACTTCGTAAATGTGAAATACAAATTGCATGTCTTAATAGTTCTTTCAATGCTTTTACATATGTATCTAGTATTCATAACAAAAATAATAATATTATCATAAAAAATAGGTGAAAAGATAATTTTTTGTGCTGTATAATTGAATTTTTACATGATATCAAAAAAAATTTTCACTATTTTGTGGTTGTGGGGTGGGGGGGGGGGGGGGGGACGGCTCTGCTGCCCCTCCTTCCGCTGCCCGATTTTTTTCATTTTAGCCCTTTTTGTCAAAATTTTATGTTTACACCCCTGGGGTTCGTAATCCTGACTTTAGACCTAGGGATCGGCGTCGTGACCTACAACGCCGAGGTATCTAGTCTTGGTTCGCGTGGCAGATAATGTGGCGTTGATGTGGCAAGTAGCTCGGTGCCAAGCTAGGTACCTACATCGTCGCGTCGTCGTCTTCCTCTCTCCCTCGCAGCACTCTCTCTCGCTCGCTCTTTTCGCCGGCCGCCGCCGCATCTGTCACCACCTCCGGCCACCGCCCGCCACCACCTCTGCTGCCCTAGCACCGTTCTCGCCGGGATCCGTTAGCAGTAACGGCCAAACTCCGAAGCCCATGACCGCCCTCGTAGGCCGCCCTCGTCGCAGCCCCAGCCCTTGTCTCCAGCGAGCACCGGTGGCGAGGGCGACCACCTAGTGCACGTCGGCTGGCCTCCAGGTCGAGCCACCCCCACCCTAGTGCCCCGACGCAACCACCATCCCACTACCCCGACGGCACCCCCACTACCTGACAGGTATGGTTTTTTAACTTAACTTTGTTAGCAACAAATTAGTTAGTTAACTAAATTCAGTTAGTTAATTGATTAGTTAACAAATTTAGTTACGAAATTTAGTTAGTTAATAGATTAGTTAGTGTATTGGTTAGCTAATTTAGTTAGTTAATTGATTAGTTTGTGTATTGGTTATCTAATTTAGTTAGTTATTTAATTGATTAGATAGTTAGCTATTTTAGTTAGTTGTATAGTTAGGTAGGTAGTTAGGTAATTTATTTACGTAGGGAGTTTGCTAATTTCATAATTTTAGTATCCTATAAGGCAAGGCCTTAACAACCATTGTCTTTTGTATGGATTAGATGGACAATCTAGTAACCTTATACCATGGAGGCAGTATTGAGTCTTTGGACGATGAAGACACGTCGTACAACCTGGCGACGAGGCCAGGGACGCAGGTGGAGTCGGCACCGATCTTAGACCAAGTGGTAATGTGAACTCTCAATATTTGTTTTCAATCACAGCGCATAAAGACCATGATAGGTCTAATTTTAGCGATTTAACACTTATTCTCGTTGTTTGCAGGGCAACACGCTGAAGCAGTCCGTGCTTGACATCCAACGTTTCTCAAGGACAGGCGTCGACGAGAGGACACTCAACTTTCTTGGAGTAAGTTGTAACCCTCATAATATTAATATGTTACCCTCATTGTACCTTGCTGACTAACAAAATGTTGAACTACAGAGGCTAGCACGTCGCCTACGTCGTGCAGCTGGTCAATGTGGTTGCAAGACAACTACGGCGATGGACATGCACGGGCCATTGACACGACTCTCAGACACCACTGTAGGCCTAGGTACTTCTTCGCACAGAGGTACAGGTTCCGGAGGCCAGAGCTCATCCCACAAGACAAGCGATATTTTTCAGGGCCACGGTGGCGAGGACGAGGAGGGCGAGGATGAGGAGCAGGATTACGAGGGGATTGGACCGTCTCAGCTCTAGGACGCTCCTTCGACTTAGCCTTCATAGCCTCCAGCACGTAGGCGACGTCGGCCGCCTAGCCCTTAAACTCTAGGCACATACGCTCTTGGAGGCAAGGACAAGGGTAAGACTAGGAGGCAGTGATGGTGACTTCTGGTTTATGACTGGTTGACGCTTAATGTGGATGCATGAACTATTTGGACTGTGCTTCTTTTGATTGTATGGACGATGCTGATGTTCTTTTGGATGTATGGACTATGGTAATGTTGTATGGTCTTGTGAAGTGATATTTGGTTGAATATATGTTTGTATCATATATTGATGTCATGTTTGTCAATGTGGATGCTCCTGAAACAAGGTAAACTTTAGCGATTTTTTCCATGATTCATTCATCGTACAACAATACTTTCAGGTCCATTGATTCATTGTGTTGTCCAATCGTATCGTACACGGGCTTTCAGATGAATTGATTGCACATATAGGCTTTTTAACAAATGAATCTAGCCTTTTCAATGTTTTCAAATAGTCTTTTCAGTGTGTTGCCAAATAGCCTTTCCAGTCATACAACGTAGGCTTTTCAATGAAATAAACATAGACTTTTCATGAGTATTTACGTCTCAGTACCATTTCTATTGACCCTGCCTCTGCCTACATATACCCATGGGTGCTTGTATGCTCCTCACTTCAAAACTACCTTTGAGGTTTAGTTGGAGTAGAAATGTCTGGAGGCTCATCGAGATGAAAGGGTTTCACCACAGGTAGACGCGGGGGGGGGGGGGGGGCTCCCATTGTGTGGGAGGGTTCTTTGGGTCATCATTTCTTCGAGGAAGCAGTGTTTGTTGAGAGCAAAAGTGATTTCACCCATGAGAATCCTCTCAGAGGATACGATAACTGGAAAGAAGATTGGCCAAAATGCCGCCATGGTGAGGACTGCTTAGTGTAGATGTGCACCGACGAGATGGATGGAGGCCGTCGTTTCTTCAAATGCCCGCGAGCATGGGTATTTCTTATTAATAATGTTTTGCAAATATATTTCTCATCTTTAGTAATACTTACGTGAGATATTGAATATAGAATTTGGAGACCAAAGGAAACTACGGCTTCAGTAGATGGGTCGATCCTACTCCTATTTATCCACATCAACAGTACATCTACTACCTGCAGGGACGTATCTCTGGACTACAAAGGGAAGTTAGAAGCGGTACCATGGATGAGGAGGAGGAATACAACAGCGATGGTGCCGGTTCAGAGGAGGCACTTTGCACTGATCCATATTGCAATTGCCCTTATCACAAGAAGGGGCCTCCTCCACCACCGCCACCGCTGTCTACAATGTTAGGATACTGTGGAGAAGGTTCAACTCAATTTGCTATGTGGAAACACTACCAGGAGTAACATGTCTTATTCATTTGCAATGAAGATGTTGTGTAGACGTATGCTACATCCATGTGATTGATGTTTGGTTTAATTACCTAAGGCATGTTAGGTTTAGTCTAGGACCTTTTTACCCTGCTTTTGTACAGGTCCTTACATGCCATTTCATGTGTTGTTCGGGTTCAATTTTGTGCTGCACTATTGAGATGGTTGGTATTGTTTCAATTTAAACTAAGTGTTCGATGGAAATTACGAGTACTAAAAATGATAGAACACATGGTACAAATTCACGGGTTGCAGTACACGACAACACACATAAATAAGTGAAGTACATAAATAGTCTGAAAAGTACACCTAATACAGTCCATGGGATCAAATGTTACGTGCATGAAAAATAAAACCTACTACAACATCAATCGTCACCACCCTCGAAAAGCAACTCGTCGTCCAAGTCCCAATCCTCTACCACAACCTAATTCCTACGGTTTGGCTCACCTGCATTAGCGTGAACTGCCTGTCGCTTGAAGTAAGCGGCTTCCGCTTCATCTGCGGCATGAGACAAGAAGGCATCCTCCTCCGCTTGCTTGTCTTGTGCTAACAAGCCCACTTCCGCTAGAGCGATGAGCTCGCTCAATCTAGCATCGTCATCCTCATCCTCGCCACCCTCATCGGCCTCCACAATTTGAGATAACACGGGACGAGCACCTCTCTTTTGTTGCTGCTCTGCCTTCCTTTTTTCCAACGTTGCATGTGCTACCTTAGGGGCATGCTCCTCGCTACGCCTGCTCCCTGCATGGAGAAATACAATAAGTTAGTAACGAGAATAGGAATAAAAATAGGATACCAAAACAAATAAATATTCGAAGCACTCACTAGAAAGCGTAGGCAATCTAGCAACAAGGTCTTTCATGACCTGCATCTAAACTTTTTCCGCCTCCCTTGCCCTCTCCTCCTCTGCCTTCTTCTCGGCAGCCAACCGCCTTTTGTGCTCCAGCTCATACTACTCATTTGTACATGGATGTACATAAGCCTGGGCGTTCGGGTTACCCGATTTTTTCGGGTCGGGTAATTCAAAATTCGGGTAATAAAAATTGCTACCCGATATTACTCCCGAAAAAACACTACCCGCAAATTCGGGTACCCGATAATTCGGGTTCGGGTTCGGGTATTACCCGATATACCCAAATTTACAGAAAACAATAAACTACACTAAATTTCAGTAGCGATCTATACATAATTTCAGCAGCAATTTGTATAGAATTTCAATAGCAATTTGTAGAGAATAATATATTACAGTCACTCATTCAAATAGAGAGAATTATATTCTAATAAAGTGATAAGTTAAATGGTTCAGCTAACAACACATGATGAATACAAAGACAAAACAAATCTTTGGGTAGTTCGGGTAGTTTGGGTACCGGGGGATATTACCCGAATTACCCAAACTAATTTTGGGTAATCAAAATCGCTATCCGAATTTGGGATCGGGTACCTCGGGTTCGGGTAATTCGGGTCTGGATTCAGGTAATTCAGGTACAGGTAATGGGTATCGGGTATTTTGCCCAGGCTTAGATGTACAGGGTGAAGCAGACCCCTTTCTCTTGCTTTCTCACGCATAAGTGTTGCTTAACGAAGACGTCGATGAGCTGAGATCCACACCCTGCTTCCATCCCATTACTTGCTTCGCCTTGATTGTATCACAATATTCATCTCTACCCTCATAAGACTCCCATTTGCATTTTCTAGTGCTCTATTCAACATAAAAAGATAAGTCACTATGTGCCATAAATTCCAATAGAAGTTTTTCCAAAAGAATACCAACCTCATCATAATCAACCATATGGCCGCACCAATGGCCTATTCCACGCTCCGAATGAACTAGGCCGTAATGGGCTTTAACGCCACATTTGCACAGTACCGAAGGGGCTGGGATGATTATCCTCTCCTTCTTCTTTTTCTTTTCCTTTGGCTCAGGCCAGTGGGACTTAAGTCCATTGAGCCACTCGCTAAAGCGTCACTTCCATTATCCATCCTACAAAAAATGCACATAAGAAATTACATACAAAATACCTCAATTCACAAGAACAATCGATTGGTTTATGTACTTCATTTTTATTGCCACAACAAAACTATGCAGAAACAAATGAATCCTCAACCACACCTGGATCTCCACATTCACACAGAGGCAGGTTGTCAAATCGCTTTGATGCGTCTTTATTCTTCTCCTCGTCCGTCATTGGTGGAGGGTTCGGGGAAGGTGGAACCCAATGCTGTAGTCCTCGTGTTTTGTTGTAGGAAGCCCAAATGACTTGTCCAAAAGGAGGAACCTAGGGTCAAACTTCTGAGGCCCATCGATCCATTGAAAGAAGTAGCACCTCTCCCAGTGCTACAAAATAGAATGCCTACATCAAAATAGGTAATTCATATGGAACATAAACAAACTATTTATAGACAATTACTTCCCGGGCCTCTCTTGCAAGGATGCACCCATGCATCCTAAACTACCTATTCCTAACTATGACTGTGGTAAGCCGACGCACGTGCTTGAATTGAGGCATCCGGATACCGCTTGCCGAGCCTACTACACATGTGGTGATTGTCGTGTCGGACGACCCCGTTTTCGCCACTTCTGCATACACCACATCTTGTTCATCTAAAACACTGGAGGGTGCTAAGAACATTTATACATTATAGGTACCTTCCAACACTTAAACTAGACCTAAATTTAAACATACAAAATAACATCATAACATAATCATCAAAAACACGTGCACCTACATGTACACGTACAAATCGATGACACAAACTAAACATGAATTCATAAACGTAATTAATCGGTCATTAAAACTTAGCATATATATATATATACCTAAATCAAATTTGCTTCAAACCATAACTAATTAAACACCTAGGGTTGCAAAATACACATGATGTAGGCCAAATCAATGAGTACAAATTGAGGAGGGGAGAAAGAGGATACCTTGCTATCCAAGATCTATGGATCAAATCCAAGTTTCCAAGGTCTAATTTGTGCAATCGAGAAGGATGGACGGGTTTGGGAGAGAGAGAAACCGAGAGAGAGTTAGAAAGAATGAAGGCCAGCTTGGGCAAGAAAAAAGGTCATTGATTTTGAATCGAAGGTCAGCGCCATAGGCGGCTGTCGATGTTTGACCAGCGATAGCCTGCCATGGGGGTCCCCGGGGCAGTATGTTTGGGCTTTAGCGTATACGGAACTCGATAGTTAACGCAAGAGACAGTCAACTTATCTTGATTTGGACCTTCAATCTTTGATCGAGTAATAGCCCTACGTCCAGTCGGCGTTAGCCTTTGTGTTGGATTGATTGTAAAGTGTTGAGTACAATTGTTCTCTCTGAACTCTTGATCCAAGGAGCCCTGCCCTCCTTTATATAGTTAGGAGGCCAGAGTCCTAGTCGGTTTACAATGAGAGTTCCTAGTAGGATTGCAGAGTAATACTACTACTAAGATTACAGGAAAAGAATCCTAGTTAGACTAGTTCTCCCTTCCATGCGGGGTATCCCGTGGGTCCCGCACCGATAAGCCCCCGAGCACTTCATGGTTGAGTTCTGAAAGCCTCGTCTTGTTCCTTCAAGTCTTGTCAAGCAGGAACAAGCATCGTCCGAGTGCTTTCTTGAGCGAAACCATGTAGCGCTTCGTGAGATCTTCGCGTGGTGTGTACCTTTTTGAAAAAAAGTACCCCCATTTGGATGTAGCCTCCAAGCCTCTTGCTGTTTGGCACAAGGAGCTTGAGGGTCTTTTCTTAAAATCTCCCTGATTCTTCATCGAAAGGCTCCCAAGCATATATTCGGGTTCTTTGTCAAAAAGAGCTTGGATTTAGCTATGTCCGGGTTCTTTTTGTCGAAAAGAGCTCAGATATAGCAATGTCTGGGTTCTTTTTATCTTGTGGTCTTGAAGTCATCTATCTTGAAAAAGTCTTCTGAGTGACGTGCGCTTTTTTGAAGGAAAAAGTGCACTCACTGAGTGTAGCCCCCTAGCCTCTTGATATTTGGAACAAAAAGTTGGAGGGTCTTGAATCTGAGTTGTTTGAAAGAGCTGTATACCTTTCCTGTTGTAGTCCCCGAGCATATATCCAGGTTGTTTTATTCAGGAAGAACTCGGATGCAGGGTCTTGGCATATTCTCTAGTAGTCTGCTGTTGTCAGATGTAGTTGTATGGTGGTGGTTGAGTGTGAATGTTGTTTGTTCACGAGTTGTACTGTGTTGGTATATCCTTTCGAATATGCTTGTCCTCGGGTACTGTTCCTTCACGCCTAAGTCCTCTTTTATTGAATTCTGTCTTTTCACTATGTCCTTTGTTAGGCTTATTTCGTTGGTGCTCCTAGTCCATGTGCACCGCTCCTTTGGTCTATAAATACTCTTTTGGAGCGCTGTTTTGATTCATTGAGCGTTTTGTTGCTTGTTCTAAAGTCTTTGTAGTCGTGAATATGGTAGTTTGTGAAGTAGAGCAGCCCCCGGGCGTATTTTGCAATTCTTGTATGTCTTGCCATAGCTGGAGGGAGTCTTGTGATAGGGATTAGAGGTAGGCTAATCCCGCAGCAGCAATGTACCAGGATGTACGTGGCGGTAGTTGGAGGAAGTCTTGTGATGTGGGCTTTGTTCCTTCATCTGGCAGTTCTAGGTTGATCCTCGTCGCTTGTCTTGAGACTGTCCGGTGCAGATCAACACATATCCAACATCACATCGGACTTGGGTAGACAGATGCCCACCGGCCTTCTCTGCTCCATGTTGTCCCACCATTCTACTGATTTTTGCCTTGGATGCACTGTGTCTGTCCTTTGAAGAAAACAGTGTAGCCGAGGGTGGTTTATCCTTTCGAGTAGCAATTTGGAACACGTAGTCGTTCCAGAGCCTAGCCGTGTCTGGGTTCCTCTTTGCTACTTTGCTTTTCGTGGTACCGAGTTCGTTGGGTCTTGTAAGATGTGTAATCTTCTATCAGCTATAACAGAAAGAATCTTGTCTTCTGAATTGTTATTCTTTATTTTCCTGATATCCCAGTTGTTGATGAGATTTCTGAGTTCTTACTGTAAGGACCGGGTTGTTGTGCTCCTTGTGAGATAACCCTTCTTTGCTTTATTGCTGATGAGTTCTTTTTGTGGTGATATGGTAATTCCACCGTGGTGCTGGATGGATAAGTCTGAAATCTGTCTGTTGAACTATACCGTTGTGTGGATTTGAGCCGTCCGTCATTTTCGTTGCGTCGTTAAATGGACCGTTGCGTCCTCATGCCGTGTTAAAACGGGCCTAGTGGGCCGCGTTTTTACCGGTGTAAAATCTATTTAAGGGCCTTTCTCCTCCTTTTCTTTGGTACCCTGCCTTTGCCTGAAAAACCCTAGCTTTCGTAACTCTACCGTCGCCATTGCCGCCGCCATTTTAGCGTCGCCGTCCAAGCCTTCTCTTTCCCTAGTGCCTTTTTGCCTCCGTTAGTACATGGGTAGGAAGAAAGCCACGAGCAAGTCCCAGGCAACCTTTGTGGACGAGGAGTCATCACTTTCCATGATCGAGAACCAAGAGGCCATGAGGACTGCCCAGAAAGCTTGGCCGGCTTCGACAACAATTGAAGACCAGCTTCGCGAGCTTGTCGACGATGGTCTAATCCAGAGCAAGGGCATTGTTGAATGGAGAGTTCCAAGCGAGCATCAGGTCCCTGCTCCAGGTCCTGGTGAGATTATTCTTTTCGTCTCCTTTATCAGTGCCAGACTTTGCCTTCCTGCTTCTGCCTTCCTTCATCAATTTCTTGGTTATTTTGGGGTTAGTCTGAACCATCTAACTCCCAATGCCATCCTCCATCTTTCTATTTTCGTACATCTCTATGAAGCTTTCCTTAGAATTCCTCCTTCTCTTTCTCTCTTCCGTCACTTCTTTCGTCTGAAGCCTCAACCCCACCGTGAAGACACCAATGTTCTTGGCGGCTGCGGGATTCAGTTTCGCCAAGGTCTTAAAAGCAAGTTCTTTGACTATGACCTAGTTGATTCTGTGAGGGATTGGCGTGCTGACTGGTTCTATGCTGCCAATTTGATTCCTTCTCTCGCCATACAATCTGGATCTAGTCCCTCGGTTAACGACTAGTGGGAAAAGAACTCCCTGATGGTGGATGAGCTCTAGGCGATCTAGCCGTTCCTTGAGCGGATAAGCACTTTAAAGCAGTAGGGCTTGACCGGTTTTGAAATCATCTCGAGTTTTCTTCGCTGTCGTGTTTAGCCTCTGAAGGAGCGAGAGAACTTTGGCTTCGAGTACTCTGGGGCTGAGGATCCTTCACGCATGGTCCCTGTCCTTGAGTTGACCGATGAAGAGGTACTCAAGCGCCTTCAGAAGATGTTGAAGGGAGCAAGCGTTGTCCTGCTTACCATCTCCGAGTACTGTGCAAAGAACCCGCCTCCAGCTGTAAGTTGTTTTCTCTTTGTGTGGGTACTTTTTGTATTTCTTTTTGCTATATCTATTTTCGCTTAATCTTCCTTGTCTTATTCTCTTCGCATGCATTGGGGCATAACTTTGTTGACCCGATTCCCCTTCACGACCTCTCTACCATTATGGGGGCTGGGAGTAGTCTTGCTGGGGCTTCTTTAACCAGCAAGTCGCAAACTGCTGTAACGCTTCCTGGTGTTTCCTCCGTATTTTCTGACGTATATGAAGAGTATGTTCCTCGTTTAGTTCCCCGAGCTACTCGTAGCGCCGGCAAGAGAGGGCAAGTGGCTGGTTCTTCTTCTGGTGTGCCCGTTGCCAAGAAAGCTCATCAGTCGAGTACTTCTCTAGGTACTCAAGTTATAGCTAGCATGCTCTTAGGTGAGCACATTAATGCGCTTTGTCCTTCTGTTGTTTGTTTCTGTCTTTAACTGAGTACTTTTGTCCTTTTTCAGCTAGTGCTATGGTGGCCTTGGTCGAGACTGAGGAAGAAGAGGATGATGATGCACCCCTTATCATGCGGCGGTGAGTTGTTTTCTTATTTTCCTGTACTTGAAACCTTTTTTGTTTTGACATTGGTCTTGATCTCTTTGTAGTAAGCAGTCGTCGGGTACCAGTTCTTCTGAGGCTCCTGCACCGGGTTCTTCCATAGCTCTGGTACCGAGTTCTTCCATAGCTCTGGTACCTAGTTCTTTCGGGGCTCCAGTTCCTGCTATGCCACTCCTGCCGTCGAGTGGCGGGGACGTTTTTGCTGCTGTGGTTCCCCCAGCGAGGTCTTCTTTTGGTTTAATGAGGAAGAACATAGTTGAGTGAGTGAATTCTGGTTTTATTTCTCTGCTTCTGTTCTTCTTTTTTCTTATTCTTTTTTGACGGGTTTCCTTGTCATCTTTCAGGCCTTCATCTTCCCTGAGCCTCCAGTCGACTTCTTGTTAGACCTCTAGTGCGCCCTTGCGTACTAAGTCTCAGGGCTCAGAATGCACGGGCGCCGAGGTGGCTGTGAGGGGGGTAGAGTCCGTAGCTGCTGACTTGCCAGCTCGCGAAGTGACCATGGCCATGGCAGCGGGTCCATCTGAGGGATTGGCCTTGGCTTCCTAGGAGATTGCACTGGTCGTGCCTTCTTTGCCTTGGCCGGCTTCTCCTTCTCCTTCTCTTGCCTCCGGTGGTCCGCCTTATACCGATGACGTGGTGCAGTAGTTTGATGCCACTCATCGGCTGTTGAACTAACTACCGCCTGGGGAAGCTTGTCGACCCTTACGACTTCTTTTGGAGACAAGCTCCAGGTAAGTTTTTCTGTCGTTCCTTCTTTGGATGTTCGTTTTTCTTCTATCCTTATGTCTTGTTTTTCTTTGTCTCTTTTTGCTCAGTCCTTCTCTCATGATCATACTAGCTTCTTTTTCTCATTTGAAAACAAGAAAAAGTTGTCTTCTGAGGTAAGCACCTTGAAGGTCGATCTTGACCTTCTCCGGGCCAAGTTGGAGACTGAGCACCAAACACACCAAAAGGAGGAGAAGGCTCTTCATGCCTGGGTGGTAGAGGCAGAGAAGCAGAAGGATGCTGTGGTGGAGTCCATGAAGAACGAGTGCAAAGGTATTGCGGGTTCTATTTGTTTCCTTCTGTATTCTGACTTCCTTTTTTGCTGACTTATTTTTGTTGCTTCGCCTAGCTCTCCGAGTTGAAAAGCAAAAGCTCTCGGAGGGTATCGAAGAGATGAAGACACTCGTCCGCACTAACCACAACAAAGTTGAGGAGGTAATTACTCGAGCTAAAGAAGAACTCGTGCTTGCTAAGTTGATTAGGCGTGGAGCTGACATGGATCTTATGTAGGCCCAAAAGACTATTCAAGACTTGACTGGTAGGTTGGCAACGGCTACTGATAACTGGAATGCCTCGTGGAAGTCTTTTCGGTCAGTAGCCAACCTTTGAACTCCAGCGGATGATGGTCACTCTTGGACTCAATTTATTCCCTAAGTGCCGACTCGTTTCTAGGGGTTCATGAAGAGGTTGCCCATCTGTGTACCAGGAACGTCCTTGCCTAGGTCTGGGTTCTTTCTCTGGACTTTCCTTTGTCCAAGGTTGCCGATGAAGCCGAGAGCCAAGAGTACTTGGATGCTGTCGAGAGGTTAGAGCCCGAGGTCGATGACTTAGCCAGGAAGATTGTAGATAATCGCAATATTGATGTTTCCACTCCTGATGCCAATGCTTGAATGTAATCAACTTTTGTGCTCTGGCTTTTGTAACAGAATACTTATACTCTTTCTTGAATGAAGATCCTCTATCTTTGTTGATGTCTTCTTTGTCTGGATGTCTAATCCTTGCTTACTTTTTAAATGTGTTGTCCAATTGGTCAGAATTTTCTTTGGGTAGCTATCTATTCTGATTCTCATCTACGTTGTATAAACCACTCATTGTATGTAGATCATTGTATTTGACAATTTTTCTTGTTTTGCCGAGTACTTGTCTAGCTTTCGTCTGCGCCGTGTGAAACAACTCGGAGTATGTAGATTGATGTCTTGATAGACCTCCTTGACTTGTCGAGTACTTGTCTGGCTTTCATCTGTGACTTGTAAATAGCTCGATATAGCTCGTTGTGTCGACAAACTTTGTGTTCTTGTTAGTATTGAAAAGACTTAGGGTATCTCCAGCTTCTTCTTCTTGGCTTAGCTCATAGTGTGGTCGGCATCTGGTCCTATCTCTGGTTGCAAAAGTATCCTAGGACCGGCAAGCCCCCGAGCGCTTCATGGTTGAGCTCTAGAAGCCTTGTCTTGTTTTCAAGTCTTGTTGAGTAGGAACAAGCACTGTTCGAGTGCTTTCTTGAGTGAAACCATGTAGCGCTTCTTGGCTTGGGATCTTCTGAGTGTAGCCCCCGAGCCTCTTGCTATTTGGAACAAGGAGCTGGAGGGTCTTGTCTTGAAATTGCTCTAATTTATGTTCAGGCTTATTTTCAGTCGTTTTTCTTTTTGGTTCGGGTGTTAGCTTATTAGCTACCCTCATCGGCGGGCTCAAGCATGTTTTCAGCTATTTTGCTCTTGGCCGGTATGCTCAGGCGTCTTTTTAGCCATTTTGCTTTTTTCGGGTGTTAGCTTATTAGCTACCCTCATCGGCGGGCTCAAGCATGTTTTTAGCTATTTTGCTCTCGGCCGGTATGCTCAGGTATCTTTTCAGTCATTTTGCTTTTTGCTCGGGTGTTAGCTTATTAGCTACCCTCATCGGCGGGCTCAAGCATGTTTTTAGCTATTTTGCTCTCGGCCGGTATGCTCAGGCGTCTTTTCAGCCATTTTGCTTTTTATTCGGGTGTTAGCTTATTAGCTACCCTCATCGGCGGGTTCAAGCATGTTTTCAGCTATTTTGCTCTTGGCCGGTATACTCAGGCGTCTTTTTAGCTATTTTGCTTTTTAGTTTGGGTGTTAGCTTATTGGCCACCCTCATCAGCAGGCTCAAGCATGTTTTTAGCTATTTTTCTCTCGGCCGATATGCTTAGGCGTCTTTTCAGCCATTATGCTTAGTAAAGACAACTTCAGAGAAAGTCATAACGAGACATATGTTTTGTGGAAAGACCATCTTTATTGATCATGAATTGTTGATAAGCCATAATAATACATATGTTGTTGATGAGCGCTATCTTTGTTGATCATGGTCGTTGATCTCTTGTGTCTTGTATACATATTTTCCCTTGAGTTGTTTTCATGCGTAGAATCTTCATAGCTGACTGATGTGCCATGTATTGTTGACTTCTTTTCCGTCTTCAGTTATTAGCTTCTATGTGCCTAGTCCGATGACTTTTGTGACGATAAAAGGACCTTTCCATGGACTGAGTAGTTTATGGCGTCCATCGGTTTTTTGTATTCTTCTTAGTACTAGGTCTCTGACTTGTAATGATCGAGACTGGATATTCTTGTTGTAGTAGCGTCTTAGTCCTTGGAGGTATGTTGCTGATTGAAGGGTAGCGTTTACTCTAACTTCTTCTGTACTATTGAGTTCTAATCTTTGGGTGTGTTCTACTTCTCCTTCGTCGTATTGTTCTATCCTTGGTGACGTCCAGATCAAGTCTGCGGGTAGTACTGCTTCTGATCCGTACACCAGGAAGAAAGGTGAGTATCCGGTAGCTCTGCTTATTTGAGTCTGTAGCCCCCATACAACCTTGGGTAATTCTTCAATCCATTTTGATCCATAGTCTATTAGTTCTTCATATAATCTTGGTTTTAATCCAGCTAGTATGAGTCCGTTTGCCCTTTTGACTTGTCTATTGGCCTCTGGATGTGCGACTGATGCGTAATCTATTCTAAAGCCACAGTCCTGTGCCCAACTTTGGAATTCTGTGGCTGTAAAGGGAGAACCCAAATCCATGATGATTCGATTGAGCATGTCAAAGCGGTGCATAATGTCTTGGATGAACTCGACTACTTTGGCCGCGCTGTATTTTGTGAGTGGTTTGAATTCAATCCACTTGGTGAACTTGTCAATTGCTATGAAGATATACTCGAAGCTGCCTTTTGCTTTCTTGAGGGGGCCTACTTGATCTAACCCCCGGCAGGACAAAAGGCCAAGCGGGTGGGATGCAGATGAGGTTGTGAGCTGGCACATGAGCTTGTCTTGCGAACATTTGACAACCTTTACATCTTCTAACGAGTTCTTCTACGTCTTTCAAAGCGGTTGGCCAGTAGTAACCGGTGCGAAATGCTTTACCGACTAGTGTTCTTGAAGCGGCGTGATTTACACAGCAACCTGAGTGTATTTCGTCTAGGATCTCTTTGCCTTCCTCAAATGAGATGTATTTTAGGAGTACTCCTGATGATGCAGCTCTTCTGTAGAGTTTGTCTCCTACTAAGACGTAATTCTTACTTCTGCGAACAACTCGGGTAGCTTCCTCTTTTTTCGCTAGCAACTTATTCTTTTTAATGTAATCAATAAAAACTTGGGTCCATGAAGTGGTGATTACCAAAATCTGGGTGTCTTTAGCTGAGATTTCAGGGGTTATCTCACCGGGTTGTTTGATAGAGGGAGCTGATAACTCCTCTATGAATACACCGGGTGGGACCTTCGCCCTGTCTGATCCAAGCTTGGCGAGGACGTCTGCCGCAATATTAGAATCGCGTAGGACGTGTAGGATTTCTAATCCTTGAAAATATTTTTTGAGCTTTCGTATTTCAGCACAGTAAGCGTCCATGTTTTCTTTGGTGCAGTCCCAATCTTTGTTGACTTGATTGATTACTACTGCTAAATCTCTGTAAACGAGTAAACGTTTGATTCCAAGGGTAATTGCCACTCGTAGCCCGTGGATGAGGGCTTTGTATTCTGCTTCATTGTTCGTAGTTTGCCATAATATCTGAAGGACATACTTGAGTTGCTTTTCATCTGGAGAAACTAGGAGGACGCCTACACCGGCTCCGCCTAGCTTGAGTGATCCATCAAAGTACATTTTCCAGTGATCAAGGATGATATTTGACATAGGTTGTTGAATTTCTATCCATTCGGCCACAAAATCAGCCAGGGCTTGAGATTTAATTGCTTTCCGTGGGGTGAATTCGATATTGAGAGCACCAAGTTCAGCTGCCCACTTAGATATGCGTCCTGTTGCGTCTCTGTTGTGTAGGATGTCTCCAAGTGGGAAATCTATTACCACGGTAATCTTGTGGCTTTCAAAATAGTGGTGAAGCTTGCGTGAAGTGGTCAGGAGGGCGTAGAGTAGTTTTTGCACATGCGGGTACGGGATTTTTTATTCTGACAGCACTTCACTGATGTAGTATACGGGGCGTTGTACTTTATATACAAGCCCTTCTTCTTCTCTTTCCACGACAATAGCTGTGCTGATCACAGTAGAAGTTGCCGCAATGTACATCATCATGTCCTCGCATCTCCTTGCAGGTGTGAGAACGGGTGAGGATGTGAGATATGCCTTCAGCTTCTTGAAAGCTTTGTTGGCTTCTTCTGTCCACTCGAACTTGTCTGTCTTCTTTAGCAATTTAAAGAAAGATAACCCTTTTTCGCCCAGTCTTGATATGAAATAATTGAGGGCCGCCATGCAGCCTGTTAGTTTCTACACATCTTTGATACTTCGAGGAGGGCCCATCTCTGTTATGGCTCGAATTTGCTTGGCGCTTGCTTCGATTCCGCGATGACTGACCAAGAATCCGAGTAGTTGTCCTAAACAAACTCCGAATACATATTTGTTTGGATTCAATTTCCATCTCCATCTTTTCAGGTTTTCAAAAGTTTGCTTTAGGTCTTCGATTAGTGTATCCAGGTTCTTTGTTTTTACCACTACATCATCCACGCATGCTTCTACGTTTTCGCCAATCTGATCACCGAGGCATGTTTGGATAGCTCTTTGGTAAGTCGCACCAGCATTTTTTAGTCCAAATGACATGGTTTTATAGTAGTAGGCACCGAATGGAGTGATGAAAGATGTCTTGCTCTGGTCTTATTCCTTTAATGTAATCTGGTGATATCCTGAATAGCAATCAAGGAAGGATAATAGGGCAGATCCTGCTGTTGAATCCACTATCTGATCAATGTGTGGTAGCCCGAATGGATCTTTCGGGCAGTGTTTGTTGAGATCTATGTAGTCGACACATATGCGCCACTCGTCCGTATTCTTTTTCTGTACCAGAACTGGGTTTGCTAGCCAATCTGGATGGAGGATTTCTCTGATGAATCCAGCTGCCATTAGTTTTGTAATTTCCTTTTTAATTGCTGCCTTCTTGTCGGGTGAGAATTGTCGTAGTCGTTGCTTTACGGGCTTGGAGCCTTCATTGATATCAATTCTGTGCTCAACCAACTCTCTTGGAACACCTGGCATGTCAGCTGGCTTCCAAATGAAGATATCTTTATTGTCTCGAAGAAAGTTGGTGAGCGCAAGTTCCTATTTTGCCGAGAGGTGGGCACTGATGGTTGCTGTTTTGGAGGGATCGCCAGTCCCCAGGTCGACTTGCTTGATGTCAGCTTCTTTTGATGGTGCGAGGATGCTGGGCTTTTTAGCCGATATCTCTAATTCTTCTTGGCTTATTTCTACGGCAATAGTGGCTATTTCTTTTCTTCCATTGTCGGCTTGTGCTTTTGCTGCAATTTGGATTGCCTGAACGTCGCAGTCGAAGGCGCGCTTCAAGTCACTTCGAAGAGAAAGGACACCATTAGGTCCAGGCATCTTAAGCAATAGGTACGGATAATGTGGTATTGCCATGAATTTTGCTAGTGCTGGGCACCCGAGGATTGCGTGGTATGATGAATCAAAGTCTATAACTTCAAACTTGAACTCTATACAGTAGTTCGAGGGAGTCCCAAAAGTAACTGGTAGAGTGATTTGCCCGAGTGGTATGGCTGCCTTGCCGGGAACTATGCCATAAAAAGGTGTACTTGTTGGTGTAATCATCCCGGTGAGTTGTAGTCCCATCTTCCTTAGTGTTTCTGAAAAGATGATGTTGAGTCCGGCTCCTCCATTGATTAGTACTTTCGTAAAAGTCATACCGATAGTGGTCGGATCTAGAACCAGTGGGTAATGGCCTACGTTTCCTATGCTGGTCCATTGGTCTTCTCTTGAGAATTGGATTGGATACTCTGACCAATTGAGATATCTTGGTGTAGCGGGTTCTGCTGCCATGATGGTTCGTAACGCTAGCTTTTCTTGATGTTTGCTTCTGGAATCTAGAACCCCAGTGAAGATTACTGCCACTGTCCCTCTAGATTTTTGGAATCTCTTGTCTTCATGGTTGTCATCTTCTTTTTTCTGATTGTCTTCTTTATTGTTCCCCTTACTATCTTTCTTTGTGTATCTTTCGTTGAAGGTGTAGCAATTTCCAATGGTGTACTTTCCATTAGGGTGCAAGGGGCAACGTATGTTCTCAATGTCGTCATATCTTCTGGGTTTTGGAAACTTCTTTGATTTGTCAGCCATTGCTATTGTGTTGTCCGGACCACGCTTTCTCTCCTGATGTCTGTTGTTTCAAGGATTTTGCCTGTCCGGGTTGTCTCTGTTGTTTCTATCTAGGAATCTTTCTCGTGTCTTCTCCTCTGCAGTAATCATCTTTTCCACTGTTCATCTGAATTCTTCGTTGTTTCTTAGATTTTCTTTGCAGAAGTCTTGAAATTGCCACCTAGCCATGATTTCGTGAGAGAAAGCTTCGATTACTTCTTGTTGTGTGATGTCATATACTTGAGCTCGTAGTTCACCAAATCATCGATAGTAATTCCTGAGGCTTTCACCTCCTTTCTGCTTGAGTCCTTTTAACTCTGCGTGGGTGATTGAGTGTGTAATAATACCCACGAAATTTTCACAGAAAGCTCTTTGCAAGTCCTCCCAATTTCTGATTAATCCTAGATTCAATTTGTCAAACCATTGAAGTGGCATAGTTTCTAGGGCCATGGGAAAGAACAAGGTCTTGATGTCATCGTCCCCTCTAGCCAATTTAATCGATTGCGAGTAAATTCTGAGCCATTGCTTTGGTTCGGTCTTGCCATCATACTTAGAGTGGTTGGATGGCTTGAACTTATGAGGTAGTCGTATTGAAGCAAATTTATTTGCAAAATAGGGGAATCTATCGTGCGTTCTGGCTTCTGTGTACTTTGATTCAGCGCCCCCTTCTTGCCAACTGTTGTCTTGGTGAGAGTAGTTTTGTGTGGCTGTCCGAGTAGGCGCCTTGCTTCTGGCCTTTCTTGGTTGTTCGACTCGGTCGTTTTGACTATGATTTCTTCTACTTTCTCTGTTGTGACTTCCACTTGGTCTCAGTCTCTCAAAAGTGGATTTCCTTTGATTTTGATCTTCTTGCTCATGAGATGTTGACCTGTCAGGTAGTCTTGAGTGGGCCCTTCCATCGTGCGTCCTTAGGACTGTTGATCGGAGGAAGTCCCGGAGCTGCTCTTGTTTTTCATTAGGATGTGAAGTCGCCCTAAGTTCGTATATCCTTTCGAATATGCTTGTCCTCGGGTACTGTTCCTTCACGCCTAAGCCCTCTTTCATTGAATTCTATCTTTTCACTATGTCCTTTGTTAGGCTTATTTCGTTGGTGCTCCTGGTCCATGTGCACCGCTCCTTTGGTCTATAAATACCCTTCTGGAGCACTGTTTTGATTCATTGAGCATTTTATTGCTTGTTCTAAAGTCTCTGTAGTCGTGAATATGGTAGTTTGTGAAGTAGAGCAGCCCCCAGGCGTATTTTGCAATTCTTGTATGTCTTGCCATAGCTGGAGGGAGTCTTGTGATAGGGATTAGAGGTAGGCTAATCCCGCAGCAGCAATGTACCAGGATGTACATGGCGGTAGTTGGAGGAAGTCTTGTGATGTGGGCTTTGTTCCTTCATCTGGCAGTTCTAGGTTGATCCTCGTCGCTTGTCTTGAGACTGTCCGGTGCAGATCAACACATATCCAACATCACATCAGACTTGGGTAGACAAATGCCCGCTAGCCTTCTCTGCTCCATGTTGTCCCGCCATTCTACTGATTTTTGCCTTGGATGCACTGCGTCTGTCCTTTGAAGAAAACAGTGTAGCCGAGGGTGGTTTGTCCTTTCGAGTAGCAATTTGGAACACGTAGTCGTTCCAGAGCCCAGCCGTGTCCGGGTTCCTCTTTGCTACTTTGCTTTTCGTGGTACCGAGTTCGTTGGGTCTTGTAAGATGTGTAATCTTCTATCAGCTATAACGGAAAGAATCTTGTCTTCTGAATTGTTATTCTTTATTTTCCTGATATCCCAGTTGTTGATGAGATTTCTGAGTTCTTACTGTAAGGACCCGGGTTGTTGTGCTCCTTGTGAGATAACCCTTCTTTGCTTTATTGCTGATGAGTTCTTTTTGTGGTGATATGGTAATTCCACCGTGGTGCTGGATGGATAAGTCTGAAATCTGTCTGTTGAACTAGTACCGTTGTGTGGATTTGAGCCAGTCCGTCATTTTCGCTTGCGTCGTTAAATGGACCGTTGCGTCCTCATGCCGTGTTAAAACGGGCCTAGTGGGCCGCGTTTTTACCGGTGTAAAATCTATTTAAGGGCCTTTCTCCTCCTTTTCTTTGGTACCCTGCCTTTGCCTGAAAAACCCTAGCTTTCGTAACTCTACCGTCGCCATTGCCGCCGCCCATTTTAGCGTCGCCGTCCAAGCCTTCTCTTTCCCTAGTGCCTTTTTGCCTCCGTTAGTACATGGGTAGGAAGAAAGCCAGCGAGCAAGTCCCAGGCAACCTTTGTGGACGAGGAGTCATCACTTTCCATGATCGAGAACCAAGAGGCCATGAGGACTGCCCAGAAAGCTTGGCCGGCTTCGACAACAATTGAAGACCAGCTTCGCGAGCTTGTCGACGATGGTCTAATCCAGAGCAAGGGCATTGTTGAATGGAGAGTTCCAAGCGAGCATCAGGTCCCTGCTCCAGGTCCTGGTGAGATTATTCTTTTCGTCTCCTTTATCAGTGCCAGACTTTGCCTTCCTGCTTCTGCCTTCCTTCATCAATTTCTTGGTTATTTTGGGGTTAGTCTGAACCATCTAACTCCCAATGCCATCCTCCATCTTTCTATTTTCGTACATCTCTATGAAGCTTTCCTTAGAATTCCTCCTTCTCTTTCTCTCTTCCGTCACTTCTTTCGTCTGAAGCCTCAACCCCACCGTGAAGACACCAATGTTCTTGGCGGCTGCGGGATTCAGTTTCGCCAAGGTCTTAAAAGCAAGTTCTTTGACTATGACCTAGTTGATTCTGTGAGGGATTGGCGTGCTGACTGGTTCTATGCTGCCAATTTGATTCCTTCTCTCGCCATACAATCTGGATCTAGTCCCTCGGTTAACGACTAGTGGGAAAAGAACTCCCTGATGGTGGATGAGCTCTAGGCGATCTAGCCGTTCCTTGAGCGGATAAGCACTTTAAAGCAGTAGGGCTTGACCGGTTTTGAAATCATCTCGAGTTTTCTTCGCTGTCGTGTTTAGCCTCTGAAGGAGCGAGAGAACTTTGGCTTCGAGTACTCTGGGGCTGAGGATCCTTCACGCATGGTCCCTGTCCCTTGAGTTGACCGATGAAGAGGTACTCAAGCGCCTTCAGAAGATGCTGAAGGGAGCAAGCGTTGTCCCGCTTACCATCTCCTGAGTACTGTGCAAAGAACCCGCCTCCAGCTGTAAGTTGTTTTCTCTTTGTGTGGGTACTTTTTGTATTTCTTTTTGCTATATCTATTTTCGCTTAATCTTCCTTGTCTTATTCTCTTCGCATGCATTGGGGCATAACTTTGTTGACCCGATTCCCCTTCACGACCTCTCTACCATTATGGGGGCTGGGAGTAGTCTTGCTGGGGCTTCTTTAACCAGCAAGTCGCAAACCTGCTGTAACGCTTCCTGGTGTTTCCTCCGCTATTTTCTGACGTATATGAAGAGTATGTTCCTCGTTAGTTCCCCGAGCTACTCGTAGCGCCGGCAAGAGAGGGGCAGTGGCTGGTTCTTCTTCTGGTGTGCCCGTTGCCAAGAAAGCTCATCAGTCGAGTACTTCTCTAGGTACTCAAGTTATAGCTAGCATGCTCTTAGGTGAGCACATTAATGCGCTTTGTCCTTCTGTTGTTTGTTTCTATCTTTAACTGAGTACTTTTGTCCTTTTTCATGCTAGTGCTATGGTGGCCTTGGTCGAGACTGAGGAAGATGAGGATGATGATGCACCCCTTATCATGCGGCGGTGAGTTGTTTTCTTATTTTCCTGTACTTGAAATCTTTTTTGTTTTGACATTGGTCTTGATCTCTTTGTAGTAAGCGGTCGTCGGGTACCAGTTCTTCTGAGGCTCCAGCACCGGGTTCTTCCATAGCTCTGGTACCGAGTTCTTCCATAGCTCTGGTACCTAGTTCTTTCGGGGCTTCCAGGTTCCTGCTATGCCACTCCTGCCGTCGAAGTGGCGGGGACTGTTTTTGCTGCTGTGGTTCCCCCAGCGAGGTCTTCTTTTGGTTTAATGAGGAAGAACATAGTTGAGTGAGTGAATTCTGGTTTTATTTCTCTGCTTCTGTTCTTCTTTTTTCTTATTCTTTTTTGATGGGTTTCCTTGTCATCTTTCAGGCCTTCATCTTCCCTGAGCCTCCAGTCGACTTCTTGTTAGACCTCTAGTGCGCCCTTGCGTACTAAGTCTCAGGGCTCAGAATGCACAGGGCGCCGAGGTGGCTGTGAGGGGGGTAGAGTCTGTAGCTGCTGACTTGCCAGCTCGCGAAGTGACCATGGCCATGGCAGGCGGGTCCATCTGAGGGATTGGCCTTGGCTTCCTAGGAGATTGCACTAGGTCGTGCCTTCTTTGCCTTGGCCAGGCTTCTCCTTCTCCTTCTCTTGCCTCCGGTGGTCCGCCTTTATGCCGATGACGTGGTGCAGTAGTTTGATGCCACTCATCGGCTGTTGAACTAACTACCGCCTAGGGGAAGCTTGTCGACCCTTACGACTTCTTTTGGAGACAAGCTCCAGGTAAGTTTTTCTGTCAGTTCCTTCTTTGGATGTTCGTTTTTCTTCTAGTCCTTATGTCTTGTTTTTCTTTGTCTCTTTTTGCTCAGTCCTTCTCTCATGATCATACTAGCTTCTTTTTCTCATTTGAAAACGAGAAAAAGTTGTCTTCTGAGGTGAGCAGCCTTGAAGGTCGATCTTGACCTTCTCCGGGCCGAAGTTGGAGACTGAGCACCAAACACACCGAAAAGGAGGAGAAGGCTCTTCATGCCTGGGTGGTAGAGGCAGGAGAAGCAGAAGGATGCTTGTGGTGGAGTCCATGAAGAACGAGTGCAAAGGTATTGCGGGTTCTATTTGTTTCCTTCTGTATTCTGACTTCCTTTTTTGCTGACTTATTTTTGTTGCTTCGCCTAGCTCTCCGAGTTGAAAAGCAAAAGCTCTCGGAGGGTATCGAAGAGATGAAGACACTCGTCCGCACTAACCACAACAAAGTTGAGGAGGTAATTACTCGAGCTAAAGAAGAACTCATGCTTGCTAAGTTGATTAGGCGTGGAGCTGACATGGATCTTATGTAGGCCCAAAAGACTATTCAAGACTTGACTGGTAGGTTGGCAACGGCTACTGATAACTGGAATGCCTCGTGGAAGTCTTTTCGGTCAGTAGCCAACCTTTGAACTCCAGCGGATGATGGTCACTCTTGGACTCAATTTATTCCCTAAGTGCCGACTCGTTTCTAGGGGTTCATGAAGAGGTTGCCCATCTGTGTACCAGGAACGTCCTTGCCTAGGTCTGGGTTCTTTCTCTGGACTTTCCTTTGTCCAAGGTTGCCGATGAAGCCGAGAGCCAAGAGTACTTGGATGCTGTCGAGAGGTTAGAGCCCGAGGTCGATGACTTAGCCAGGAAGATTGTAGATAATCGCAATATTGATGTTTCCACTCCTGATGACAATGCTTGAATGTAATCAACTTTTGTGCTCTGGCTTTTGTAACAGAATACTTATACTCTTTCTTGAATGAAGATCCTCTATCTTTGTTGATGTCTTCTTTGTCTGGATGTCTAATCCTTGCTTACTTTTTAAATGTGTTGTCCAATTGGTCAGAATTTTCTTTGGGTAGCTATCTATTCTGATTCTCATCTACGTTGTATAAACCACTCATTGTATGTAGATCATTGTATTTGACAATTTTTCTTGTTTTGCCGAGTACTTGTCTAGCTTTCGTCTGCGCCGTGTGAAACAACTCGGAGTATGTAGATTGATGTCTTGATAGACCTCCTTGACTTGTCGAGTACTTGTCTGGCTTTCATCTGTGACTTGTAAATAGCTCGATATAGCTCGTTGTGTCGACAAACTTTGTGTTCTTGTTAGTATTGAAAAGACTTAGGGTATCTCCAGCTTCTTCTTCTTGGCTTAGCTCATAGTGTGGTCGGCATCTGGTCCTATCTCTGGTTGCAAAAGTATCCTAGGACCGGCAAGCCCCCGAGCGCTTCATGGTTGAGCTCTAGAAGCCTTGTCTTGTTTTCAAGTCTTGTTGAGTAGGAACAAGCACTGTTCGAGTGCTTTCTTGAGTGAAACCATGTAGCGCTTCTTGGCTTGGGATCTTCTGAGTGTAGCCCCCGAGCCTCTTGCTATTTGGAACAAGGAGCTGGAGGGTCTTGTCTTGAAATTGCTCTAATTTATGTTCAGGCTTATTTTCAGTCGTTTTTCTTTTTGGTTCGGGTGTTAGCTTATTAGCTACCCTCATCGGCGGGCTCAAGCATGTTTTCAGCTATTTTGCTCTTGGCCGGTATGCTCAGGCGTCTTTTTAGCCATTTTGCTTTTTTTCGGGTGTTAGCTTATTAGCTACCCTCATCGGCGGGCTCAAGCATGTTTTAGCTATTTTGCTCTCGGCCGGTATGCTCAGGTATCTTTTCAGTCATTTTGCTTTTTGCTCGGGTGTTAGCTTATTAGCTACCCTCATCGGCGGGCTCAAGCATGTTTTAGCTATTTTGCTCTCGGCCGGTATGCTCAGGCGTCTTTTCAGCCATTTTGCTTTTTATTCGGGTGTTAGCTTATTAGCTACCCTCATCGGCGGGTTCAAGCATGTTTTCAGCTATTTTGCTCTTGGCCGGTATACTCAGGCGTCTTTTTAGCCATTTTGCTTTTTAGTTTGGGTGTTAGCTTATTGGCCTACCCTCATCAGCAGGCTCAAGCATGTTTTTAGCTATTTTTCTCTCGGCCGATATGCTTAGGCGTCTTTTCAGCCATTATGCTTAGTAAAGACAACTTCAGAGAAAGTCATAACGAGACATATGTTTTGTGGAAAGACCATCTTTATTGATCATGAATTGTTGATAAGCCATAATAATACATATGTTGTTGATGAGCGCTATCTTTGTTGATCATGGTCGTTGATCTCTTGTGTCTTGTATACATATTTTCCCTTGAGTTGTTTTCATGCGTAGAATCTTCATAGCTGACTGATGTGCCATGTATTGTTGACTTCTTTTCCGTCTTCAGTTATTAGCTTCTATGTGCCTAGTCCGATGACTTTTGTGACTGATAAAAGGACCTTTCCATGGACTGAGTAGTTTATGGCGTCCATCGGTTTTTTGTATTCTTCTTAGTACTAGGTCTCTGACTTGTAATGATCGAGACTGGATATTCTTGTTGTAGTAGCGTCTTAGTCCTTGGAGGTATGTTGCTGATTGAAGGGTAGCGTTTACTCTAACTTCTTCTGTACTATTGAGTTCTAATCTTTGGGTGTGTTCTACTTCTCCTTCGTCGTATTGTTCTATCCTTGGTGACGTCCAGATCAAGTCTGCGGGTAGTACTGCTTCTGATCCGTACACCAGGAAGAAAGGTGAGTATCCGGTAGCTCTGCTTATTTGAGTCTGTAGCCCCCATACAACCTTGGGTAATTCTTCAATCCATTTTGATCCATAGTCTATTAGTTCTTCATATAATCTTGGTTTTAATCTAGCTAGTATGAGTCCGTTTGCCCTTTTGACTTGTCCGTTGGCCTCTGGATGTGCGACTGATGCGTAATCTATTCTAAAGCCACAGTCCTGTGCCCAACTTTGGAATTCTGTGGCTGTAAAGGGAGAACCCAAATCCATGATGATTCGATTGAGCATGTCAAAGCGGTGCATAATGTCTTGGATGAACTCGACTACTTTGGCCGCGCTGTATTTTGTGAGTGGTTTGAATTCAATCCACTTGGTGAACTTGTCAATTGCTATGAAGATATACTCGAAGCTGCCTTTTGCTTTCTTGAGGGGGCCTACTTGATCTAACCCCCGGCAGGACAAAAGGCCAAGCGGGTGGGATGCAGATGAGGTTGTGAGCTGGCACATGAGCTTGTCTTGCGAACATTTGACAACCTTTACATCTTCTAACGAGTTCTTCTACGTCTTTCAAAGCGGTTGGCCAGTAGTAACCGGTGCGAAATGCTTTACCGACTAGTGTTCTTGAAGCGGCGTGATTTACACAGCAACCTGAGTGTATTTCGTCTAGGATCTCTTTGCCTTCCTCAAATGAGATGTATTTTAGGAGTACTCCTGATGATGCAGCTCTTCTGTAGAGTTTGTCTCCTACTAAGACGTAATTCTTACTTCTGCGAACAACTCGGGTAGCTTCCTCTTTTTTCGCTAGCAACTTATTCTTTTTAATGTAATCAATAAAAACTTGGGTCCATGAAGTGGTGATTACCAAAATCTGGGTGTCTTTAGCTGAGATTTCAGGGGTTATCTCACCGGGTTGTTTGATAGAGGGAGCTGATAACTCCTCTATGAATACACCGGGTGGGACCTTCGCCCTGTCTGATCCAAGCTTGGCGAGGACGTCTGCCGCAATATTAGAATCGCGTAGGACGTGTAGGATTTCTAATCCTTGAAAATATTTTTTGAGCTTTCGTATTTCAGCACAGTAAGCGTCCATGTTTTCTTTGGTGCAGTCCCAATCTTTGTTGACTTGATTGATTACTACTGCTAAATCTCTGTAAACGAGTAAACGTTTGATTCCAAGGGTAATTGCCACTCGTAGCCCGTGGATGAGGGCTTTGTATTCTGCTTCATTGTTCGTAGTTTGCCATAATATCTGAAGGACATACTTGAGTTGCTTTTCATCCTGGAGAAACTAGGAGGACGCCTACACCGGCTCCGCCTAGCTTGAGTGATCCATCAAAGTACATTTTCCAGTGATCAAGGATGGATATTTGACATAGGTTGTTGAATTTCTATCCATTCGGCCTACAAAATCAGCCAGGGCTTGAGATTTAATTGCTTTCCGTGGGGTGAATTCGATATTGAGAGCACCAAGTTCAGCTGCCCACTTAGATATGCGTCCTGTTACGTCTCTGTTGTGTAGGATGTCTCCAAGTGAGAAATCTATTACCACGGTAATCTTGTGGCTTTCAAAATAGTGGTGAAGCTTGCGTGAAGTGGTCAGGAGGGCGTAGAGTAGTTTTTGCACATGTGGGTACGGGATTTTTTATTCTGACAGCACTTCACTGATGTAGTATACGGGGCGTTGTACTTTATATACAAGCCCTTCTTCTTCTCTTTCCACGACAATCGTTGTGCTGATCACAGTAGAAGTTGCCGCAATGTACATCATCATGTCCTCGCATCTCCTTGCAGGTGTGAGAACAGGGTGAGGATGTGAGATATGCCTTCAGCTTCTTGAAAGCTTCGTTGGCTTCTTCTGTCCACTCGAACTTGTCTGTCTTCTTTAGCAATTTAAAGAAAGATAACCCTTTTTCGCCCAGTCTTGATATGAAATAATTAGAGGGCCGCCATGCAGCCTGTTAGTTTCTACACATCTTTGATACTTCGAGGAGGGCCCATCTCTGTTATGGCTCGAATTTGCTTGGCGCTTGCTTCGATTCCGCGATGACTGACCAAGAATCCTGAGTAGTTGTCCTGAAACAAACTCCGAATACATATTTGTTTGGATTCAATTTCCATCTCCATCTTTTCAGGTTTTCAAAGGTTTGCTTTAGGTCTTCGATTAGTGTATCCAGGTTCTTTGTTTTTACCACTACATCATCCACGCATGCTTCTACGTTTTCGCCAATCTGATCACCGAGGCATGTTTGGATAGCTCTTTGGTAAGTCGCACCAGCATTTTTTAGTCCAAATGACATGGTTTTATAGTAGTAGGCACCGAATGGAGTGATGAAAGATGTCTTGCTCTGGTCTTATTCCTTTAATGTAATCTGGTGATATCCTGAATAGCAATCAAGGAAGGATAATAGGGCAGATCCTGCTGTTGAATCCACTATCTGATCAATGTGTGGTAGCCCGAATGGATCTTTCGGGCAGTGTTTGTTGAGATCTATGTAGTCGACACATATGCGCCACTCGTCCGTATTCTTTTTCTGTACCAGAACTGGGTTTGCTAGCCAATCTGGATGGAGGATTTCTCTGATGAATCCAGCTGCCATTAGTTTTGTAATTTCCTTTTTAATTGCTGCCTTCTTGTCGGGTGAGAATTGTCGTAGTCGTTGCTTTACGGGCTTGGAGCCTTCATTGATATCAATTCTGTGCTCAACCAACTCTCTTGGAACACCTGGCATGTCAGCTGGCTTCCAAATGAAGATATCTTTATTGTCTCGAAGAAAGTTGGTGAGCGCAAGTTCCTATTTTGCCGAGAGGTGGGCACTGATGGTTGCTGTTTTGGAGGGATCGCCAGTCCCCAGGTCGACTTGCTTGATGTCAGCTTCTTTTGATGGTGCGAGGATGCTGGGCTTTTTAGCCGATATCTCTAATTCTTCTTGGCTTATTTCTACGGCAATAGTGGCTATTTCTTTTCTTCCATTGTCGGCTTGTGCTTTTGCTGCAATTTGGATTGCCTGAACGTCGCAGTCGAAGGCGCGCTTCAAGTCACTTCGAAGAGAAAGGACACCATTAGGTCCAGGCATCTTAAGCAATAGGTACGGATAATGTGGTATTGCCATGAATTTTGCTAGTGCTGGGCACCCGAGGATTGCGTGGTATGATGAATCAAAGTCTATAACTTCAAACTTGAACTCTATACAGTAGTTCGAGGGAGTCCCAAAAGTAACTGGTAGAGTGATTTGCCCGAGTGGTATGGCTGCCTTGCCGGGAACTATGCCATAAAAAGGTGTACTTGTTGGTGTAATCATCCCGGTGAGTTGTAGTCCCATCTTCCTTAGTGTTTCTGAAAAGATGATGTTGAGTCCTGGCTCCTCCATTGATTAGTACTTTCGTAAAAGTCATACCGATAGTGGTCGGATCTAGAACCAGTGGGTAATGGCCTACGTTTCCTATGCTGGTCCATTGGTCTTCTCTTGAGAATTGGATTGGATACTCTGACCAATTGAGATATCTTGGTGTAGCGGGTTCTGCTGCCATGATGGTTCGTAACGCTAGCTTTTCTTGATGTTTGCTTCTGGAATCTAGAACCCCAGTGAAGATTACTGCCACTGTCCCTCTAGATTTTTGGAATCTCTTGTCTTCATGGTTGTCATCTTCTTTTTTCTGATTGTCTTCTTTATTGTTCCCCTTACTATCTTTCTTTGTGTATCTTTCGTTGAAGGTGTAGCAATTTCCAATGGTGTACTTTCCATTAGGGTGCAAGGGGCAACGTATGTTCTCAATGTCGTCATATCTTCTGGGTTTTGGAAACTTCTTTGATTTGTCAGCCATTGCTATTGTGTTGTCCGGACCACGCTTTCTCTCCTGATGTCTGTTGTTTCAAGGATTTTGCCTGTCCGGGTTGTCTCTGTTGTTTCTATCTAGGAATCTTTCTCGTGTCTTCTCCTCTGCAGTAATCATCTTTTCCACTGTTCATCTGAATTCTTCGTTGTTTCTTAGATTTTCTTTGCAGAAGTCTTGAAATTGCCACCTAGCCATGATTTCGTGAGAGAAAGCTTCGATTACTTCTTGTTGTGTGATGTCATATACTTGAGCTCGTAGTTCACCAAATCATCGATAGTAATTCCTGAGGCTTTCACCTCCTTTCTGCTTGAGTCCTTTTAACTCTGCGTGGGTGATTGAGTGTGTAATAATACCCACGAAATTTTCACAGAAAGCTCTTTGCAAGTCCTCCCAATTTCTGATTAATCCTAGATTCAATTTGTCAAACCATTGAAGTGGCATAGTTTCTAGGGCCATGGGAAAGAACAAGGTCTTGATGTCATCGTCCCCTCTAGCCAATTTAATCGATTGCGAGTAAATTCTGAGCCATTGCTTTGGTTCGGTCTTGCCATCATACTTAGAGTGGTTGGATGGCTTGAACTTATGAGGTAGTCGTATTGAAGCAAATTTATTTGCAAAATAGGGGAATCTATCGTGCGTTCTAGGCTTCTGTGTACTTTGATTCAGCGCCCCCTTCTTGCCAACTGTTGTCTTAGGTGAGAGTAGTTTTGTGTGGCTGTCCGAGTAGGCGCCTTGCTTCTGGCCTTTCTTGGTTGTTCGACTCGGTCGTTTTGACTATGATTTCTTCTACTTTCTCTGTTGTGACTTCCACTTGGTCTCAGTCTCTCAAAAGTGGATTTCCTTTGATTTTGATCTTCTTGCTCATGAGATGTTGACCTGTCAGGTAGTCTTGAGTGGGCCCTTCCATCGTGCGTCCTTAGGACTGTTGATCGGAGGAAGTCCCGGAGCTGCTCTTGTTTTTCATTAGGATGTGAAGTCGCCCTAAGTTCTTCTAGCGCTTCTTGGATCTTATCATAGGGTGTATTCGCTGCTCGTCCTTCTTTGACCTCTCGCTCTAATTTTCTTCTATTATACTCAGCTAGGTCTGACTCATATTTGGTCCAAGTGTCCTTTCGCTGCTTAGCACGGCGTTGACGTCCTTGTTTCAATTTGTTCTTTCTCTCTCTAGCTTGCCTCTGACTCTCAGTCTCACCATCGTGCCCCTAGATAAATGGTGATATGTTGGATTCGAATTCATCTGAAGATCTGACATTGGGTGCTTCTAGGGGGACCAATGGTGATCGAGGATGGTGAATCATGAATACTTCTCTAGCATGATTTGTTCTGTCATTGTCTTTGATTTCCGTACTGCCAGAGTTGTTAATAACTTCAGTAGAGGCTTCAAGGTCACAGATCGAGTCTCCTTCTTGGTAGGGTAGAGCTGTTGTTGTTGCGTTGTCGACTAGTTGAGTGCCGCTATCCTTAGGAATGGAACCTAGCCAGTGGACGATGCAGTCTTGAGAGGTTATAGTTAAGACGAGACCTTCCTAGGCTCCTTTCAGTGGCATTCTAAGCATGGGATAGGCGGATCCTTCGGGCCATGTCTGATAAGATGTTGCCACGTTGTGGAGTCCGAACGGAAGAGAACCCGATTTCTTTGAAGTACTCTGAGTGAACTCCGAGTTGTATTCTTGATAGGTTGACGTCGTGCCTCGGAACCTCGCCATAAAAGAACTCGGTTTTCCAAAAGAACTCGGGTAAGACTTCGTCTCAGAAGCGGAACTTGAGTTTGAATCGGATGTGTGAAACCGCAAAATCTAAGTCGGATCAGACATCGTGATCTGTGCGAATCTTCTAGCAAGTCGATCTGTCGTTGTCGCCGACATGGAAAAGTCCTGATGATGATCTGAATCTACGAGGAGATGGCCTTGGAGCTTGCCATCGTCGCCTGCCTCGTAGATCCATGAACCAAAGATGAAGGTAGATCCCTTTGAAAAGATCATGTTGTCGAGGTCCATCGAGCTCTCGAATGCAAAGTCGCTGAAAGCCCCTACCTGGCGCGCCAGCTGTCGATGTTTGACCACCGATAGCCTGCCATGGGGGTCCCCAGGACAGTATGTTCGGGCTTCAGCGTATGCGGAACTCGACGGTTAACGCAAGAG
Organism: Miscanthus floridulus; assembly: GCF_019320115.1. Classification (NCBI taxonomy): domain Eukaryota; kingdom Viridiplantae; phylum Streptophyta; class Magnoliopsida; order Poales; family Poaceae; genus Miscanthus; species Miscanthus floridulus. The sequence continues at coordinate 9,189,264 of NC_089584.1, forward strand.
ACAGTCGACTTATCCTGGTTTGGACCCTCGATCTTTGATCGAGTAATAGCCCTACGTCCAGTCGGCGTTAGCCTTTGCGTTGGATTGATTGTAAAGTGTTGCGTACAATTGTTCCCTCTGAACTCCCGATCCATGGAGCCCTGCCCTCCTTTATATAGTCAGGAGGCTAGAGTCCTAGTCGGTTTACAATGAGTTCCTAGTAGGATTGCAGAGTAATACTACTACTAAGATTATAGGGAAAGAATCCTAGTTAGACTAGTTCTCCCTTCCGTGCGGGGTATCCCGTGGGCCCTGCACCGACAGCGGTGCCGTGTCTTGTGGCGCTCTGCCAAGTCAAAGGCCATGTTGGCCACATCCAGGAACCTCAATGGCGCCGAGACGTGTTAGCTCGGTGCCGTAGGTTACGGTGCCGACCCCCAAGGTCTAAAATCGGGATTACGACTCTCAGGGGTGTAGACGTGTATTTTTGACAAAAGAAGGGCTAAAATGAAAAAAATTCAGTTCCGCTGCCCCTGGTTCCGCCACTGCTGGTGCCAACATGGAAGAGACTTCTGAGCAAACTTGATATCCAACCTTGTGGCTCCTGTATCTAATTAATTTTGAAAACAAATGTAGCCATTTTTAGAGGAACAACGACCGAAGAATTTCACTAAGGGCGAGTTTTTTTCCCTGGATGTTCCCAGCCCGGTCGGACCATGAGAGTCTAGGGTACCAAGGGCAGGCCCAGCAGGTGCAACAGCTGCTTATTTGGTTCCATTTCCCAGCAGAGCCAAGCTAGGTAGGGATCATGTTTGTTTGCTTGCACAAAGATGTAGTCACCTTAGACTGTATGTGGTAGACTTACCACCGGAACTTGTCATTGGCATTACTTCGAGCACTTGGTTCGCATGAGAAGTCCACCACCAGGGGAAAATCACGTGAGCTCGTTGGTGGCGCCACAATGCCGACTTGGCGCCCATGCCGACGCCGGCAACGAGTGGGCCGGCCCATGCTTGAGGCCTTCCACCTGGCGACGAGCGCGAGCACACCCAGCACAGCGAGCCTGAGCTCGAGGCCTTGCACCTCGATGCCTGCAGCACGGCGAGCGCGAGCACACCCATGGCAACACAGTTGTCCTTGAGGGCCAACCCGAAGAGCACCCCCGCTGTGTGCTCCCCCTCCTCGTGGACCGACGCGCCCGACTGGAGCACCTCGACGAGCGCCACCATGGGCCCCGGCGCACACGATGAACACTTTGTTGGCGGGATCTTGGGTGACGGTGAGCGCAGCACGGCGAGCTCGAGCGCTTCATCCCTGCCTTCACCGAGGACGAGCGCGACGGTGAGGACCGGGTAACCGCCGGACACCGGAGGCGTCGAGCGAACGGGGGAGGGTGAGGCAAGGCGGCGGCGTAGCGTTGCGTAGCGAAGTGGAGACGGAAACCGGGAGGTGATAGAAACCAGCGCGTTGGGAAGGAGAGAGCCAGACTGAGCCAGACCTGGAGAAAACGAGATCCATTTCCGTTTCCACCCAGCCTGGCTACGGACTGCTTTAAGCAGCGTGCAGGCCTGGCCCGGGGAGCGACTAGGGAAACAAACAAGTCTACTTGCAGCCCACGAGTCTATCCCTGGCTCCTGTCCAGGCAAACAAACATGCCTAAAGGATTTCACTAAGGATCCATTTTTAGAGGAACAATGACAGGAGAATTTCACTAAGGATTCAACAGCTTAGTTAGCTTTTATTTTGATGAGTACTCTATTTTTCATCTCATAGGGGAAATGTGATATTTTAAGAATCCCAACTGGGCTCAGGTAGACAGAAGGAACTCGTGGATCTTGGGCCTGAATGTTCGGGCGACGGCGGCCCACCCGGCCTGCGTCGGGTGGACGTCGTCCCAGTAGAAATGCTTGCTCGGGTCATCACACAGCGTGTACTGCCGCCTGCCGCTCTCATCCTGCTGCCCGCAGTGGCCGTCGGCGCTGAAGCTCTCGCAGCACGGCCGCCTCGGCTCCGCGAACCTCTCCGCCGCCGCCGCCCGCGCGTCCTCGACGAAGGCGGCGAAGGGCGTGTTGAGGTCGAGCAGGAGGAACGTGCGGTTGGCCGGGTCGAGCGCGGCGAGCACGGACTGGAGCGCCGCGTTGTGCTGCGCGGCGCCCGCGTTGGCGAGCGGGTCGCAGGCAGTGTAGTTGAGCGCGCGGGTGAAGAGCGGCGTGCACCCCATCGGGTGCAGGTTGGTGACCACCACCTTGCGCATGCCCACCTCGTCGCGCAGCCGCCTCAGCTGCTCCCGGAGCTGCCGCACCACCGCCGGGATATAGGCGATCGCGGCCTGCGTGCATGCTCACTGTTCAGTACTGCTAAGTAAGAGTAAGACAGCGACGAGATATAGTATATGGTGGTGATAACTGGCGTACGCTTGTGCTGTTGTCCTTTTCGGCGGCGTAGGAGTAGTCGTTGCCGGCGACGACGACGACGGCGATCCCGGCGTCGCAGCCGCGGGTGGGAGGCGGGTGGTGCGCCTGGAACAGGTCGATCTGCGCGCCGATGTTGCGCTGGAAGTAGCCGGTGTCCAGCACGCCCGCGCCTCCGACGGCGAAGTTCATGCCACGCGCCATGAGCCCGCGCGCGGCGCCCCTGCGCAGCTTGTACGCCACCGGCGTTGGCACTCCGATCGCGGAGGCTGCATGCATGCAATGCATTGGTTCCAATCTAGCATAGTTAGCACACACTTTCGTAGCACAGGAAAAATAAAGCAGCTACCACTAGTACTCTAGTAGGATCGGAGCAGTAGAATAAACTACACTGAATTGATGTACTGCTGGAAAAGGAAAGGTCAAGGTTAGGTCGGAGCATGGGGAATCTTTACTTGCCCCTTGTACTACCACTTCAGCATTCCCATGCATTTCAGATGCATGCGTGCATGTGGTGGCTGTCTAAAACACACGAGAAAAGAATGGTGTCCATCCATCTCGCGTGGTCTAAATTCGTCAACCGATTAACGAAAACGCATGAGTATTTTTCTCTCACAACAAAACAACATTAGCCGGCTTATAAGCCACATAAACGAAGCGAACATGGTATCAAACAAGAAAACTAGAAGTAGAACTATGCAATTTCGTGGTGCTTCATCAATCAAAATATAAAAGAGACAATAACAGCATGGGGATAAATGATGCCATGGTCCAATCCAAATGCCTGAAAATAAGAGATTACCATCAGTCCATCGATCAGCTCCGTTGGATCAAGATCGGACTGATAGAATTCTACCTACCTTTATGACTTCCATTTGCGAACTATTAGTTGTCCTTCCTCCCATGTTTAGTCATGGATGGCGATTGATCGGACAGGAGAGACCGAGAGAGAAGCAAAGCATACTAACCAGAAAGCCGTTGAGATGATGTACGATGCATGGAGCTGATTATTGGTTACTGGGCGCCTAATGAGCTTCCGAACAGTTTCTGAACATATATGAACTGAAGGTCCACCCGGTGATACAGATTTTTTTTAATAAGGGGAAACGCGTGTGTGAATGCGCCGCTGCAATTGCACTAGCAAGCTTCCTACCAGCTGTTCGATTGGCTGATTTGTATCGTTGCTAATTTATTTATATGAGAAATTGGCTGATTTATATCGTTGCTAATTTATTTATATGAGAAAGAAGTACCGCTCACTGGTTTATATAAATAATATCACGTGAGAGGGGGCTAGCCAGCCCCAGCCGATCGGGCTCATCACTCAGCAGCAGTGACAGCAGCCGCCATGGCATTGATTGCCCACCCAACCAACTAACGGAAGCTGGCGCGCGCGCCATCAATGCGAGAGGGACTCCCAACGATCCATCGTCCTCTCCTCCTCCCCTCTCCAACGCGAAGATGCAGCAGCCATGCCATTGAAGCATGGTCGTCAACATGCATTTATTGCTCCTGCTCTCCCAGCTCGCTCTGGACAGCCACTGCGGCGGGGCTCCATCGCCATGTGCTTTAACTCGCCTTGCATTGCTCACTTCACTTCTTTTCACTACTACGAATAGCACAGGGGACGGAGTACTCAACTGACCTATGAAGTCGGTGAGGACGCGGCCGTCGGAGAAGCGGCCGGTGGGCCGGCCGGGGAAGGTGACGCCGTACGGGTCGTACCACACGCGGGTCAGCTCCCGCCCGAGGTCGCCCAGGTTCCCCGTGTCCGCGTACGAGTCCCCGAACACCCACACCGGCGACGATTGCTTGCCGGCGTTGTTGTCGCAGCCGCTAGCGTCTCCCTCGTCCCTGTGCTTGCGCAGCGCCTCTGCCGCCGCGGGCGTCGTCAACGCCGTGAGGCCTGAATCATGTCATGACTCATGAGTAAGGATTAAGGAATCAAAAGTTGGATTAATTGATAAATGCTGTGGCCTGTGGCTAGATATGTTTTCTTCTTACTGATGAGAAGAAGCAGGAGCGTCGTCGTCGGCACGGTAGCCGGAGCTTGACGAGGGAGGCGGAGGCCACGACGGCGGCGATGATTCGTGTCCTCCATCTCCGTCGCGTCGCCTCGTCGACGGCGTGGCCCTGCCCTCTCTGGCTCTCTCTTCCGATCACAGGGTGGTGGATTGGTGGGGATGGAAATTAAATTGGTTCGGATGACCCCGAAGGCCGCGGCTCTGCGTACATATATACACAAACACAGCAGCGGTACACACCGGCATAGTCGCTTTGCGCCTAGTGGTGCAGGACTTTCTTTGCTGAATACAACGACAAATCCCAAACAATTTAAAATAGACTAGAGTAGGCTAGAGTTGAAACTCAACAGAAACAATCAAAGTTCAGGCACGTGAATACCTGTTTTTCAAGCACTCCTATCTCAGGCTAAGTCTTTGGATATATTCCATCATTTCAAGTCTTCTTTTATTGCCTCTACCCAAGTCAACTTCGATTTTCTTCTGCCTCTCTTCACATTACTATCCTAGCTTAGGATTTCACTACGCACCGGTGCCTTTGAATGTTTCCATTGGGCATATCCAAACCACCTCAACCGGTGTTCGATAAGTTTTTTTTCAATGGTGCTACCCCTAATTTATCATTTATATCATCGTTCCGAACTCGATCCCTTCTTTATGACCGTAAATCCAACGCAACATACGCATTTCCGCGACACTTATCTGTTGAACATGTCGTCTTTTTTAGACCAACATTCTACACCATACAACATAGCAGGTCTAATCGTCATCCTATAAAACTTGCCTTTTAGCTTCTGTGGTACCCTTTTGTCACATAGGACACCAGATGCTTGGCGCCACTTCATCCACCCTGCTTTGATTTTATGGCTAACATCTTCATCAATATCCCTGTCTCTCTATAGCATTGACCCTAAATATCGAAAAATATCCTTCCTAGGCACTACTTGGTCTTCCAAACTAATATATTCCTCCTCCCGAGTAGTAGTGCCGAAGTCACATCTCATATACCCAGTTTTAGTTCTACTGAGTCTAAAATCTTTGGACTCCAAAGTTTTCTGCCATAACTCTAGTTTCTGATTCACTCCTGTCTGACTTTTATCAACTAGCACTACATCGTCCACGAAAAGCATACACCAAGGGATGCCTCTTGTATATCCCTTGTGACCTCATACATCACTAAGGCAAATAGATAAGGACTCAAAGCTGACCCTTGATGTAGTCCTATCCTAATCGAGAAGTCATCCGTGTCTCCATCACTTATTCGAACACTAGTCACAACATTGTTGTACATGTCCTTAATGAGCCCAACGTACTTCATTGGTACTTTATGTTTGTCCAAAGCCCACCATATAACATTCATTGGTATTTTATCATGAGCCTTCTTCAAGTCAATAAAAACTATGTGTAAGTCATTCTTCTCCCTATACCGCTCCATAACTTGTCTTATTAAGAAAATGGTTTCCATGGTTGACCTTTCGGGCATAAAACCAAATTGGTTCATAGAGATCCGCGTTATTGCTCTCAAGCAATGCTCGATAACTCTCCCATAGCTTAATAGTATGGCTCATCAACTTAATTCTCCGGTAATTAGTATAACTTTAAATATCCCCTTTATTCTTGTAGATCGGTACCAATATATTTCTCCTCCACTCATCAGGCATCTTGTTCGATTGAAAAATATGGTTAAACAGCTTGGTTAGACATACTATAGCTATGTCCCCAAGGCATCTCCACACCTCGATTGGGATACCATCCGGTTCCATCGCCTTATCTCCTTTCATCCTTTTCAATACCTCTCTGACCTCAGATTCTTGGATTCACCGCACAAAGCGCCTATTGGTGTCATCAAAAGAGCCATCCAACTGAAAGGTTTCTTTGCGGAATAATATTATTTAAACTAAATACTTGGTATAAACTCACCTTAAAGGTGTTTATTAGTACTAATTGGAAGTATACGCACTAAACGCAACCCAACCCAACGCCAACGCACAAGTAAGAGCTTGTTTGATACAAGGTAAATACGAATGCATCCAAATAAGCAGCCTGTTCACTTGGTTGTATTTGGCTTATAAGCCATGGCTTATTAGCCAACGAACAATATTTTTTTCACACCAAACCAGCCAACAGTACTTTCAGCCATGGCTTATCTAATTAGAATATTTTTTTGGCGTGAGTAAGGCTTTATTGAAGATCAGGCATGTGCTACAGAACACCGGTGTCGGCACCCTCACCCGCCTCAGGAGGAAAAGATGAGCAGTTACGTCTTCATTTTTCACCAACTCGCTGATGTCCAGGTAGAACTGCTAGCCTACCTAAATAAGAATCATACGGACAACGCGGAGTACATCCTCGTCTGCTAACAAAGCCGGATAGATGGTTTCAACACTAGCATCGCAACGCAGGGAATCAACACCGCCCACAACACCAAGAAGCACTAGCGCAACCTGGTTCGTGCCGATGCTGAGCAGGTGGCCAACCACATCACCGCTGATGAGCAAAAGGGCCTCATGGCTATAGAGGAGGAGGAGGACGACGCTGATACCAACGACAAGGATGAGGACGAGGGCAGTGATACCGACGATGAGTAGAGGAGTAAATAAAGTTTCATTTGATGTATCTCACATTGCATTTGATGTATCTTTCTTATGTTGGGAGTACGGATAGAGTACATGTTGTTACTCTTTCCTTATGTTGTTACTCTTTCTTATATATTTTCCCTTGTATTTTATGTCAGACGCGTTCAAATGTACAGAGATTTTGATTTGTGAAGTCTAATTTGCATGTCTGTGTTTACTTTTGTTAAACTTTGTATTAGGTGGGTTAAACTCCGTTGAGAATGGTGTAGATCAGATCCTTTGGTCAATTGATAGCCGGTTTCTAGCCCCTGTTGGTTGGTTTTGCCTGTAGGTTTCTTTCTGGTACTCTTTCTAATCTGTAGTATGGTAAACATGCATAACAGAATTATTCGATCAAGTCTCGCATCGATGTAATGCCTAATGGAGGAGCCACATATCTATTCAAAATTTACAGCACACACAAGAAAGTCCGAGCATCATAAATCTGACTGGGATGGACACATCTCACGTTATATTATATAGGAAAACCTGTTTCGTATGAATACATTCGTTGAGTCCCTAAAGGAAACAAATAAAATTGAAACTAGTTACATGTCCCGGTTCGTTCAAATTTACGCTGCTCGGACTATTAGGCAAGCAAACAGTTTACAAGAAACAAGTAAACATCATTTCATCGAATATACTAGAGGGACGTGGTCGAGGGAAAAGTTGTGATCATTTGTTGTAGAGTACACATCCGTGGTATGGTAACTAGTTTCCATCTATAAGAATGATTTCGGTTAGTGTCAATCGACGGAAGGGGAAAGCCACTCATGACTACTACTACTGATACAAATGTTATGACTGAGTGCACTCCGTACGCAATAGTTTTACTCATAGCTCTGTACTGTATAGTGTCCGACGAGATAAAATATGTCGCATTTGGACTTTCTTGCAAACGCAGTAAAATATGAGAATAAAGCGAATACGGCAGGAAAGTTGGACACAAGAAGTGAATCGAGAAAAAGAGCTTTTGACCACCATGACACGCTTGAGACTTGAATGCCTGGTGCGGTTGTGATAGGTCTTTTCTGTACTTATTTCACTCCAATCCAAGCAGTCACGACAATCGAGGGGTAGACTGATTGCTATGACACTCTATCAATCAATTTGCACTAGCTATTTGATATCCATGTAACTTTTCTAACAATCTGAATGTATGAAAACTATGTAGTACCATTGCCGGGAAGAGCAAGGAAGCCAAGGCCTCAAACTCGTGGAATTATGCTTGACAAAATGAGCAAATCACTAGGAGGAGCGAGGATGCGCATCTCTGTTGCTGAGGGGAACAGAAGGCCACATGATCTAGTGCAAGCTGCCAAGTTTGCCTCCAAGGTAGGTGTAGTAGTCACGAAGGAAGTACCAATTTTGACGCATTGGAAAGAATACAAGGGGGAGAAGCTCGGTGTCGTCTATTGCACAAGATTTGTGGAAAGGCTAAATGTATGTATGGGTATCCCCCTTGACATTCAACTTTGCTTTGAGCAACTTTAATGGATTTACTTTTCATTCACACTACTGTGTGTAGGGAAGGTTGCATGTTAACGGTGCTCACTCACAACAAAAAGCTTGCCGAAATGTAATGTAGTCTATGGTACGACAGGAACGCTATAGGTCGAAGAAAACATACTTCAATGGCGTCCCTGCTAATCAAATTCGTATGACCTCTCCTGTCTCGTCCATAAACGATGCACAGTGGTGTGAGCTTGTGAAGATTTGGTCTAGTGCTAATAACAAGGTGTGTGAACCCATCGATTTCCTATCTAGTCTTGCTATGGTCTACTTGTGCTGCAGTCTAACACAAATGAAGCTATAGAAAATATCTGAGAAGAACAAATGAAACCGTGCAAAAGTGAAGTACCACCAGGCTACAAGATCTCGCTCCTATGTTGTACAGATGTAAAAATTTGTAAGTGATGGTTTTGTTTTATTGTTACTCTTGCCTTTGTATAAATATAAACCGAAACTCATGTGCAATGTGAATAGAAGGAGAACAAGAGGAATACAGCAGAACAACATCAAAGACTTGAAGAAGAAAATGATCCACCTGATGAAGAACAACATCAAGTACATGTAAGTGAGTGGAGTAGTTTTGATTAGACTAGGGTTGTCGTTCTAATTTTTTGTATCCCTATATTCACAGACCCTCTTAAGGCTATTCAGTTGCTACATGGTGCTTCAAATACATACATGTCGATGATAATTTTCTAATAATAAGAACCATTATGTGCACTCAAGAATTTTTTTTAATTATATCCATCTAATGCCCAAACGGCTTTAGGCTAGGCATCAATGTCATATACCACATCATTGCCTCCTCTCCACATCCCTCCTTGGTTTTCCCTCTAAGTCATAAGGTCGTAATAATACCACGAAACCTCTCATCGGCCCTAATTCTATCCCTCTAATCTCATGGTCGTTTGCTGAAGTTTGTCATATCTTTGATAATTTTAGGCATTCAAAAAAATAGGAGGTGTATATTTGTAATGTTCACAAGCTTCTATTATATTCTTATAATTATTCAAAAACTCATACCTAGAGTATATATTTCACTAAATTAATACCCATACACAATCAGCACAATACAGATCTCATTGGACACACACACACATATGTATTTGCCAAATGTGCAGGCGCGGAAACGGTTTCTGGAGCTAAAACCAAACAAAAATAGTGAGGGTCAAAAGCGAAAGCCACCGAATCATGGCTTGCCCTCTAGCTTTACCGTCTTTATACCCTAAAACTAGGGCCTGACTCTCTCGGCTGGACGGCTAACCGCCACCTACCCTAGGCTACTGGCAGTTAGGCGGACAAGTCCACTTTGCGTGCAACAGGCAACTGCATTTCTAATTTTCTATTCTGCATGGGTCCCTATCCTACACCGTGGAGTCATACTGCGGTGTGCGGTCACTAGTAGATAGATGGACTCTAGTCCCGGTTGGCAACTGCATTTCTGATTTTCTATTCTACATGGGTCCCTATCCTGCACCTTAGAGTCATGCTACGGTGTGTGGTCACTAGTAGATAGATGGACTCTGGTCCTGGTTGGCAACTGCATTTCTGATTTTCTATTCTACGTGGGTCCCTATCCTGCACCGCAGTCATGCTGCGGTGTGTGGTCACTAGTAGATAGATGGACTCTAGTCCCAGTTGGGAATGAGCTTTAAACCGGGACTACAAGTTCGGGACTAAAAGGCATCACTCTTTAGTCCCGGTTGCCTTGAACCCGGACTAAGGTCCCCCAAGGATAAAAAAAATAATGCCTCCCACATATATGCCTCTGTGAGATTCAAACCCAAGATCTCATGCATTGCCTCGCGCGTACCTTTCCACCCCACCTACACAACACATGTGACTTTGGATGAGATGCTTTTCTTTTGAACTAACTTGTCGAAAGACTTTTAATCCGGGTTGGTAACACCAACCGGGACTAAAATGACCTTTAGTCCGGATTGGTAATACCAACCGGGACTAATATAGACCCTTTAGTCGGGGTTGGTCTTACCAACCGGGACTAAAAGTCCTCTGACACCCAAAAAACTTGGACCCAGGAGTAATGATCACACTAGTCCTAGGTCCAATTCTAACTTAGGATTAATGTGCTAAACCCAAAGTCCTTTCTCTAGTAGTGGGTCATGCCTGCCAGTGGTGGAACCAGCAAAATGAGAAAGGGGCCAGTCTGGCCAGACAAAATACAAGGGCTGGCAAAATGTATATATATTTAATTTAGAGGACATTATTTCCTACCTGAATTAGCATAAGCATACAATGATACAAACTGAATCAAAAATTTGCATGGATGATCATTGCAAATTAGCAATTAAAAAATAGAAATCGCATCATATAAATTATACTTACTTTGCGGCTGCTTGCACCTGCGTGTAGACTATTAGAAATTTAGGCATTTTCATTATCAGTTTAATCCAGAAAAATAACATTAGTAGGTTCGTGACGGCATATATGTACATGTGTATATCTCTAACGAACGCTACAGCATGCAGAGATGACATACAGATAGATACAGTAAAAGCACAGATTACAGTAATCAGAAAGATTAGACTATACCCAGCGGAGGGTCCCATGTTGAGGGCATCGGAGGCTCCATTTGCACTAGTCGACATAGTGCGTTGCTCGAAGTAATGGACCACAGTCGGTGTAGAATGATATTCGCAGTGCAGTCCCATGAACGGATCACCAGGAAAAAGATGCCTTGATGTTCCGTAGGCAATCATCAGGAAGAAGACGTACATGGACGAGCAGTCGTGGATGGATCGCTCCCCAAAAACCTAATCGCCGCACACCCCATGCAAGGTTCTCAAGCGGGCGAGGGTTCTAGAAGCACCTGCTCTCCCGCTGCTCTGTGCGTGCAGAGGTACGGGATGGGGAAGCCAGAAGGCTGCTGAGATGTGGTTTCTCTCAGGAGCGGTTGTGGAAGACGAAGATCTGGACTAACGGAGGACTACGGATATATGGCTACGACAGGAAGGGAGAGAGGCTACGGAGAATTCCAAGAGGCAGTAAACGGAAGTGGAAAGGACGATAACTGACGCAATCAGTTCACCTCTGCCATCAAAGGGAGTAACTCCTATGATTATGTGGACTAAGTGGCAAAAGATTGGCCATGCCCGGCACGGCCACGGCCCGGCCTACGCCCACGCCCATGGCCTGGCCCAGCCGACGGTGGCTGCGGCGCGCACGTGCGTGTGGCACGCCTTTATCCTTTTCTCAGCTTCTCAATATAGATGAATAATTTCCAACCATATAAGCTGAGTCAACATTCAGTCAAAATCCTATATGGTATTAAACCATACAACACTTAATGTTACGCACCATAGAGTTTTATTTGATTTATTAAATATTATATGGGCCAAGCCCATATTATATCCAACAATCCCCACCAAACTTTAGGGTTTGTAACAAAGTAGTCTTAGAACCACATTTCTTTGATATACCAGTGTTTCGATGGAGACTGTTAAGTTGAACATCCATCTAGAGCAATAGTTTCACTTAGTCACAACTAAACAATGGACTAGGTCTTGAATTACTAGTTTTATGTGAGGTGAATGTCATTAAAGTCCTTAGCTGATACTTGGCTGCAAAAGACATCCCCTCTATTTAAAGCATATAAGTCATACTCCAGTGCCTTTCATGAGTATTTAGAGATCACCCAAATCTCATAGACTATGACCAGCAGCCTGACTTATGTAGGTGTGCTCCTCAAAAGATGTTCTGTAGGACAACATCTTTGCTTTAGCAAGCCGCTTGGAACACATTAAGATAAAAACCAACCTACCTTACAGATAGGAAAGATGTGCATCAGAAATGAGTCTTACTAAGGATTTTTCCTCATAATTTACTACTAGCTTGTTTCACCATTCTACTTCATGGGATCTCCGATCACATAGAACAGGTTACCACTATAGTAAATTTCAAGTGGGTCTCAAACCCATCTCTCTCAATGCACTTTCTATCACATTGCGTGATAGACCCTTAGTGAACTAATCCTGCCAGATTGTTAGACATGTGAACATAGTCCAACGCTATTACTCCGGAGTTTCTCAATTTTCTGATAGATTTTAATCGTCTCTTAACATGCCTTGTGGACTTCATGTTGTCCTTAGAACTGTTAACCTTTGTAATCACAGTCTGGTTATCATAGTTCATAGAGATAGCCGGTATAGGTTTTTCAACAGCCGGTAAATCCATAAGGAGATCATGAAGCCACTCAGCCTCAGAGCCAGCAGTGTCTAATGCTATGAGTTCTGCTTCCGTTGTAGACTTTGTTAAGATAGTCTGCTTGCAAGACTTCTAGGAAACAGCGCCACCTCCAAGCAAAAACACATATCCACTTGTGGCGTAAAGCTCATCAGCATCAGAGATCCAGTTGGCATCACAATAGCCTTCCAACACTTTTGGATGTCCGGTATAACGAATACCATAGCTCATAGTGCCCTTTAGATAGCGCATTACTCTCTCAAGAGCACTCCAGTGATCATCTCCCGGGTTTGACACAAACCGGCTCAGCTTGCACACAGCAAAAGAGATGTCAGGCCTTGTTGCACTAGCAAGATACATGAGCAAACCAATGATTTGGGAATATCTCAACTAATCCCTTGCTATTCTATGATTTTCCTCAGTAGCACACTAGGGTCATAAGGTGTAGGAGCAGGTGCACAGTCACTAAATCCAAAATGACTCAGCACATTTTCCACATAGTGGGATTGTAACAGAGTTACCCCACCATCACCTTCTCTCAGAAGCTTGATATTAAGAATAACATCAGCCTCTCCCAAATCTTTCATCTCAAAATTATTAGTTAAAAATTCCTTTACCTCCTCGATCACTTTGAGGCTGGATCCAAAGATCAGTATGTCATCAACATATAAGCACAAAATGACTCATTCACCCCACCATACTGATAGTACACATATTTGTCAGCTTCAATCACGACAAAGCCAGCAGATGTCAAAGTTTTGTCGAACTTCTCATGCCACTGCTTAGGAGCTTGTTTCAGGCCATATAATGACTTTAATAACTTACACACCTTGCCTTCTTGACCATTTGCTAAAAACCCATCCGGCTGATCCATATAGATTTCCTCCTCCAACTCTCCGTTTAGGAAAGCTGTCTTAACGTCCATTTGATGAACGATAAGACCATAAGAGGCTGCCAGGGAAAGCAAAACTCAAATTGTGGTCAATCAGACAACTGGTGAATAAGTATCAAAGAAATCCTCACCTTCCTTTTGAGTATAGCCCTTGGCCACAAGCCTTGCCTTATACCTCTCGATAGTACCATCAGGCCTAAGTTTTTTCTTGAACACCCATTTGCACCCTATAGGCTTGCACCCATAGGGATGATCAACAATTTCCCAAGTTTTATTAGACATAACAGAATCCATCTCACTCCGTACTGCTTCCTTCCATAAGTCAGCATTAGGAGAGGAATATGCCTCTTCAATGATCGTTGGTGTGTCATCCACAAGGTACACAATATAGTGATCATCAAAAGACTTTGCAGTCCTCCATCTCTTACTTTTTCTTGTAACTATAGTGTCATCCTCCTCAGGATTTTGCATATAGGGTTCCTTAGTTTGCTCTATTGGAATAAAATTTTTATGCTCATAGGGAATTATAAATTCATGACTAGTCGCGCTAGGTGCATTTTTCATGGGAAACTCATTCTAAAAAAATGTAGCGTCTCTAGATTCCATGATTGTATCAACAGCCATCTCAGGAACACTAGAGTTTATGATTAAAAATCTACAACCCACGCTGTGAACAACATAACGAAGAAAGACACAATTAATAGTCTTTGGTCCAAGCTTTCGCTTTTTGTTTATTGGCACATTCACCTTTGCCAAACAACCCCAAGTTCGCAGGTAAGAGAGATTTAATCTCTTCTTCTCTCATTCCTCGAATGGTATAATTTCTTTGTTCTTTGTGGGCACTCTATTCAGGACATGACATGTTGTCAATATAGCCTCACCCCACCATTCCTTAGATAGTCCCGCAGTCTCTAACATGGTATTTACCAAATCAGTTAGAGTGCGGTTTTTTTTCTCTACAATCCCATTGGACTGTGGTGAGTATGGTGGCGTCCTCTCATGAATAATTCCATGCACCGTGCAAAACTCAGAAAATTCATTTGAGAAATATTCTCCCCCGCGATCGGACCGCAAACGCTTGATTTTCTTCTCAAGTTAATTTTCTACCTCAGCTTTATAGACTTTAAAATAATACAATGATTCATCTTTAGTTTTTAATAAATACACGTAGCAAAATCTAGTACAATCATCTATAAATGTTATGAAGTATCGTCTACCGCCTTTAGTTAATTCGCCATTCATTTCGCATAAATCAGAGTGAATGAGTTCTAATGGTGCCAAGTTCCTTGCCTCAGCAGCCTTGTGAGGCTTGCGCGGTTGCTTCGATTGCACACATACTTGGCACTTAGAATCTTTGACTAAGTTAAATTTTGGGATTAAATTCAGATTTGCAAGCCGCGTGAGACAACCAAAATTAATGTGACAAAGTCGTGAATGCCAAATATTCGACTCATCCAAAATATTCACATTATTCACCACTTTATTACACACATCATCAAGCAAAGATAAGCGGAACAAGCCTCTGCAATCATAACCTTTTCAAACAAATGTTCCATGTCTCGACACAACACATTTATTGGACTCAAGCACAATTTTAAAGCCATCACGTGTAAGATTGAGATGGCGGACTAGAGGGGGGGTGAATAGTCCTTTCTAAAATTAATCACGTCGGCTAACCGAAACAAGTGCGGAATTAGAACTATCGATCTAGCCAAGACTACACCCCTCTATCTATGTTCTCTAGCACCCTCCAAAGATACTAATTAAGCAACAACGATGCCAGGCTAGCTAGAGCTCACCTAACCAATTCTAGGAGCAAGGTCACACAAACCTATGCCACTAGTACTTTAAGCAACAAGGGAGCTCCTACACATGCTAGTAAGCAAAAGCACAAAGCCAACTAAGCTCACTAGCAATGCTTAATAACAAGACAACCAATGCCAAATTAGAGAGCGTAAATACTTAGCTACACAAACTAAGCAAAGTGACTAACAAGGTTACACAAACCTAATTAGCCACGCAAGGGAGCTACTTCTATGCTACACAAGCAAGAAGGTAACTAGTAAGCTACTTAGGCTAACTAGTTACAAGAGCAACTACACAAGCACAATGTATATGAAAGTAATTACAAGCTTGTGTAACGAGGATGCAAACCAATGGGAAGAACAAGGTTGACACGATGATTTTTCTCCTGAGGTTCACGTGCTTGCCAACATGATACATCCCCATTGTGTCGACCGCTCACTTAGTGGTTCGGTGGCTAATTGGCATCACCCGCCAAGCCTACACATCGGGCACCGCAAGAACTTACCCCGAAAGTGAGGGTAGCTCAATGACACGCTCAACTAGAGTTGCTCTTCACGGCTCCCGCGGGGCGAGCACAATGCCCCTCACAAAGCTCTTCTTTGGAGCACCGCACAAGCTTCTTGCGTGCTTCGATGGAGACCACCACCAAGCCGCCTAGGAGGTGACAACCTCCAAGAGTAATAAGCACCACCGGCTTGCAACTCGATCACCTAGTGCCACTCGATGCAACCTCACGATGCAATCGCACTAGAATCGCTGTCTCACACAATCGAATGATCACTATCAAGTATATGTGAGATGGAGGGCTCCTAAGCACTATTACACAAGCCACCAAGGCTCTAGTGTGCTCAGCTAGCAGCCCAAGGCCAACCATGACTTCTATTTATAACCCCACGAACAAATAGAGCCGTTACCCCTTCACTGGGCAAAAGTCAGGACGACCGCACGCTCTGGTCCGATTGACCAGATGCTGGACCCCAGCATCTGGTCGTGCGATCCACGCCATGTGTCCCCTTCTTTAAACGCTGATCACACGATCCCAATGGTCATCTGTCAATCGGACGCAACAGCTTGAACTGACCGGATGCAGGAACCCTAGTGTCCGGTCGTTTCTAGTAAGGTACCAGACATGACCGGACGCGTCCGATCGGTCGCGATCGGACGCTCCACCAGCGTCCGGTAACTTCCAGCTTCTCTATTCTGCCTGCATCAACACACATCTACCTGTATCAACTACTAAATGATGCTAAGGTGTATAGAATAAACCTTTGAAGCATATACCAATCAGATTTGCACCTTTAAGTTCATCCTTAGCACCATGGTTAGCTAGATATCACTTGGAAATAAAAGCACTAGATACCTTTGTGAGATCAATATTAAAAGCAAGGTACTAGCATTACTTGAAAAACATACCAAGTGTCTAGCTATCATCCTATGCATGTTAGTTATCAAATCATCATTCAAGTTCTACAACTAGCATACACCACACAAGCATGCATATTGAATTTGAAAGCTTATGCAATGCAAGCAAGCACATGAATATGCACATATCAAATGCAATCAATCAAAGTTCATGAGCTTGCTCCCCCTACTTGTGAGCTTCTCTTGTCCAAGAATTTTGATCCATCTCTTTTCTTCAATGTTGCTCCCTCTTTATCCATGTCCATGTCCAACCTCTACTTCTTTGAGCTTTTATATCTTATCCTACTTCTTTGAGCTTTTATATCTTATCTCTCCCCCTTATACAATCTTAATCTCAAAGCTTTCATTATCTTTGTACAATCTCTCCTCCTTTGTCATCAATTTTCATAAAAGGTGTGCTTCTTATTGATGCAAAGGTATGCATTTGGGGTAGATGGTTGAGGCTTGAGTCTTGCATTTTTTATGGACATCACTTGATTGTTGGAATGACACCATTTGTAGATACCACTTGTAACTTGTACCACTTGTATCTTATGTAGGGCTTCTTGAGATACCACACATAAGATTTTTGATCTTGATATCAATTTGTGGGACACCTCCCCCTATGTGATAGCATGGGTCATCCATTTGATACGCTTGAGCTCTTGTAGGTGAAGGATGCATTCTTCATTTGATGATCACTTAAGGTTGAGGATCACTTGTGGAACCATTTTCTTGCATGATTGATATTATGTGTAGATGTGATATCACTTGAAAGAATCTTCTAGTATGGAACCACTTGTTGGATTTTTCAATAAAAACCATTTCTTGAACATTTGTTATCTTCATGAGTACCACTTATAGGATATCACTTGTGAGTTGATCTAGACATCATTTGTAGATTTTTGATAAAATACTTGAGTCTAGATACCATTTGAAACAAACAAACTAGATATCAATTTGCATTGTTGTCTTGTGCTTGTACTCTCATCACTATCATGAGCTTCTTTGATTGACTTGAACTAAATTGATTTGCCTAAGCTTCCAAGTCTGGTTTGAACCAATGATAAGCTTCTTCACACCTCTTGCAAGGGTTATCCTACCAATGTTGTACTTGTTATTTGTTAGCAATTCAAATTAAGTCAAGTAATTAGGTTCACTAGCTCATAAACAAATTCATATACTAACCACTAGATCAAGTAATAATTCAAGCAATAGTGGTAGGTTATGAATTTAAACATTTCATTTATTATGCATGATCCTATGGAGCATGTACTATATGCACTAGCCGCATACTAGTAAGGGATGAAATGATCATGCACATTACAATTATACATTTGCTATGTTGGAGTAGAGGATAGTCATATAGATTCCAATTCATTACACCAATAGTAATGTGAAGTCCAGTTATAAGCTTGGTGAAGACCAATAGATACCATGTTGAATTTCATTCTTCACACATATGAAATGAATACCACTTATGATCAAGTGCACTTTCTTGTTATGGTTGGCTTGCTTTATCTTTTGATCTTTGCTTACATGAGAGCATCAATTTGAGAATACCACTTGAAATATCATGACTAGCTCTCTTTTGGGTGTTGCTTGCTTTTCTTGATCAACCCTTTTGATTGCTTCAACTAAGCATCTCAAATGTTCCTCGGATCACCACTTCCATGTTAGACTTCCAAGTACCATACTTGGTTCACCTACACATAGGCGGCAAGCCCCTATACTAGGGAGAAGTGACCTCTCTCCAAGAATCATTCTTGATACTCACTTGAAATGACTTGACTGATCCAAGTGATGGACTTAACTTGGTGAGTAACCATGATTCCTTCTTTAAGTCATTTTCTTTCTTCTTATTTAAGTCATTTTTTTTCTACCAAATGATTACCAATAGTCACTAGAACTTAAACTTCAACTTCATCTTGAGTTTGATCTTGATCTTTCAATTTGAGTACCGAATGTGTGTAAAGTACACTCCACAATCAAATAGCCTTGTACTCTTTGCTTGTCATGCTTCTAGATCATCTGAAAAATCAAACTTAGGTACCTCAAACACTTGTAAACATGTTTCCAACTTGAGGACCTTTCAATCAAAGTGACTCTAGATCAATCCAACATTTGTCACTCTTCTGATAGATTTTGTACCCTTCAAAGAAATAAGAATATCTCCCAAAGTACAAATCCAAATACCATTAAATTTGGTGGAGGTGTGCAATACTAAGTTACCTAGCAGCTGTAAAAATTTTAGCTTCATTTGACTTCTAGATTGCTACCAGATTTCAATTCTTCCACCACTGCTATATGCTGAAAACTTTTGCACTATAGCTGACAAGAACCACTCCAAAACCGAAGCATTTCTTATCCAATTTTCATGAAATTTCTATAGCATCTCATACCATAAGTCTAGAGCATATACATAAATTTTTATGCCAATCCAATAAGTTTTGATTACTCAAACATGGCTAAGATCACAGTTCACTCAGATTTTCAATGTAGGACAGATTTCAATCACTTGAGTTATACTTCATCAAATATGAATCAAACTTGAGACTAACTCGTTTGAATACTTTCACAAGACATAAATCCATTCAATCCACTTACTAAATGTCATCTTATGAACTTATCCAACATAGATTAATCCAAACTTGACTACTAATCAATTATCCATTCAATCATCTCATAGCAAGCAACATTGCATATTTATCCAATTCAATCAACTCATATGCACCCAAATTAAATGATCAACAAGAGATATACCTTGGTTAGCTCATGATCATCCAACTAGCAAGCTTCAACTCAATTATTTGCAAGTCATCAAATATATCCAATGAATTACCAACAATCTTGAATTATAGCACTTGTATATTGATAGCACTTGGACTTCACTCAATTTTCTCTTGGCATTGGGTTTGGATATGCACTAAGCTTCATAACTTGATTCAACATATGATGAACAATGTGAGATCAATTGAATCAAGTCTCCAATGCCGATGGTACCTACAAACAATCATCCACTTTTTGATGGTACCCAAATAATTTTGGGTCCTCTCAAGTTAGGTACAACATACTTAGGCAACGCCTTAGTATGAGTAGCGGGATGTTTTACAATAGCAACCATAGAGGTACCATTACCATCCTTTCTAATCACATTATTATCAATAATTGAAATAGGCTTAGAAATGTCACCTAGGGGACATGAATGTGCCATGTGTCCCCTTTCCTGGCATGAGTAGCACTTTCTCTTTGATTGAGCCTTCTCTTCCTTGCTCATGTGGTGTTTCTCATTGCCTTGCCTCTCATGGATTGCTTGAGCCTTCTTCTCAAGCTTGGTAGGACACTTAGAGGCAAAGTGTCCCAAACTTCCATACTTGAAGCACTTGATGTGAGCATAATTTTTCTTCTCATCTTCATTCTTGCTCATCATCTTGGCATCTTGAGTTTGCATTGGATGCCTTGCCTTTCCATCCCTTATTGTTTTCTTCTTCATCATCATCAAGTCACCACCATCTTCATGATTGATCTTGATTTACTCTTGGGGTGTCTTCTCTTGCTCAACTTATGGCTTTGGTTGAGGCTCTTTTAGTTGCTTCATCAATTGCTTGGTTGGGCACATTGAGGTAAGGTGACCCCAAGTGCGGCACTTGAAGCACTTGACATGTTTTAGCCTCTCTTCTTCTTTTATATTCTTGAGCTTCTCAATGTTAGGGCAACCATTTGCAAGGTGTCCCGCTTCATGACACCGGTTGCACATGGTATGAGAGAGCTTTCTTTGTTGTAGCTTCTTCATCTTTCTTTCTCTCTTTCTTTCACCCTTTGTCATCTTCTTCTTGAAGCTAAGGCCACACTTGTCACCATAGTTTCTTTGAGTCTTTAACATGTGCTCAAAGGTGAATTTTGAGTTGTAGCACATCTCTAACTTGTTGCTCAATTTCTTCACTTCACTTTTGAGCTCAATATTCTCCTTCAAAATGTTAGTCTCACAAGACATAGAAGTAGAACAAGCGTCTATTTATGAAGAGCATGGCATATCTAATAAATCATCACAACAGGTGGATACATGCTTCTTGCCTACATCACAAGGGTTAGCAACAATTTGTGATTTATCATTTGATCCATGTGATGAGCTCTCATTATTTTTAAGTTTCTTTGTAAACATTTTAATGAGAGAAGCATGTTTTTCTAATAATTCATCATAAGATGCAAGTAGTGTCTCATGATTCAATTTTAGCTCATCATGTGAAGATTTATAAGCATCAAGTAATTTCTTATGTTCTTTACAAGAGTTCTTTAGAAATGAGTTTTCATTTTCTAATTTCAATGTTTTAGTTTTCTCATTTTCTAAAGACATGGTCATGTTAGCAAGTCTACTAACAAGCTCATCATATGAATCAACATGATCAACCACATTATCATTTATTACCTTGGTGTCACCCTGTGACATGAAGCAATGTGGTGATATAGTTGGAGAGCTTGTAGTAGCATCTTCATCATGGCTTGAGCATGAACCATCATTACCATCAAGTGTGCATGGGGTAGCATCATCACTTGCAACACTTGTGGCATCGTCATCAACTTTGTCAAGTGAACTTGTAGTAGATCGATCATCATCATCATCACTTAACCATGAGGTGGAGCAATCTTTCACAATCACCAAATTGTGGTTATGCTCAACACACTCATGCGTCTCCTTCTTAAATTTGCCATCATCCCATGTGGAGGAATCACCGAAGGTTTCCTTGATGGACTCCCATATCTCACGAGCGGTTCCCATGATGTTTACTTGTTTTATCAAATCAAAGCTTAAAGCATCCATTAGAAAACAAGCATGTGCATCAAATTCATAGAGAACTCTTTGAGCTTTGGTGAGATTTCTATGGTCCAAGACATGGGTGAGACCACTTGTGACAACCCACCAAAATTTTGGTCCCTTTGCACGAAAATGATCAAGCATGTGATTTTTCGAAAGTGCAAAGTTTGTCTCATAAAAAATGTGTGCCTCACAAACATCTAGCCCATTAGACGCCATCCTCTCGGATCGGTGAAGACCACAAATGAGAGACCTAGCTCCGATACCACTTGTAAGGTCGAGATGGCGGACTAGAGGGGGGGTGAATAGTCCTTTCTAAAATTAATCGCGCCGGCTAACCGAAACAAGTGCGGAATTAGAACTATCGATCTAGCCAAGACTACACCTCTCTATCTATGTTCTCTAGCACCTTCCAAAGATACTAATTAAGCAACAAAGGTGTCGGGCTAGCTAGAGCTCACCTAACCAATTCTAGGAGCAAGGTCACACAAACCTATGCCACTAGTACTTTAAGCAACGAGGGAGCTCCTACACAAGCTAGTAAGCAAAAGCACAAAGCCAACTAAGCTCACTAGCAATGCTCAATAACAAGACAACCAATGTCAAATTAGAGAGCGCAAATACTTAGCTACACAAACTAAGCAAAGTGACTAACAAGGTTACACAAACCTAATTAGCCACGCAAGAGAGCTACTTCTATGCTACACAAGCAAGAAGGTAACTAGTAAGCTACTCAGGCTAACTAGTTACAAGAGCAACTACACAAGCACAATGTATATGAAAGTAATTACAAGCTTGTGTAACGAGGATGCAAACCAACGGAAAGAACAAGGTTGACACGATGATTTTTCTCCCGAGGTTCACTGCTTGCCAACACGCTACGTTCCCGTTGTGTCGACCGCTCACTTGGTGGTTCGACAGCTAATTGGCATCACCCGCCAAGCCCGCACGTCGGGCACTACAAGAACTTACCCTGAAAGTGAGGGTAGCTCAATGACATGCTCAACTAGAGTTGCTCTTCGTGGCTCCCGCGGGCGAGCACAATGCCCCTCACAAAGCAGTTCTCCGGAGCACCGCACAAGCTTCTTGCGTGCTTCGACGGAGACCACCACCAAGCCATCTAGGAGGTGGCAACCTCTAAGAGTAACAAGCACCACCGGCTTGCAACTCGATCACCTAGTGCCACTCGATGCAACCTCACGATACAATCGCACTAGAATCGCTCTCTCACATAATCGAATGATCACTATCAAGTATATGTGAGATGGAGGGCTCCTAAGCACTACTACATAAGCCACCAAGGCTCTAGTGTGCTTAGCTGCTAGCCCAAAGCCGACCATGGCTTCTATTTATAACCCCACGAACAAATAGAGCCGTTACCCCTTCACTAGGCAAAAGTCGGGACAACCGGACACTTCGGTCCGATTGATCGGACGCTAGACCCTAGCGTCCGGTCGTGCGATCCACGCCATGTGTCCCCTTCTTTAAATGCTGATCGCCCGATCCTAATGGTCATCTGTCGACCGGACGCAATAGCTTGAACTGACTAGACGCAGCAACCCTAGTGTCCGGCCGTTTCTAGTAAGGTACCAGACATGACCGGACGCGTCCGATCGGTCGTGATCGGACGCTCCACCAGCGTCCGGTCACTTCCAACTTCTATGCTCTGCCCGCGTTAACACATGTCATCCTGACTGGACGCATACGGCCAGCGTCCGATTGATGACCGACTTCTGCCCGCTGACTACCACTACTGACCGGACGCTAGAACCCAGCGTCCGGTCACTGCGTGACTAGAGTCCGGTCCACTCTGTGGGACCCTATCTTTTCTATATAGGGCGCTGGTGGAGTTCCTAACCCTTCTCACCACTGTTTCATCGCCAAGTTGATCCACATCAACTTCAACTCTATCTTCTTTGTAAATGTGCCAACACTACCAAGTGTACACCATCATGTGTATGTGTGTTAGCATTTTCACAATTATTTTCCAAAGGATTAGCCACTCAACTTGCCACGCCACTCGATCCTAGCGATGATGCAAAGTTAGATCACTCGAGTGGCACTAGATGACCGATATGCAAACAAGTTTGCCCCTCTTAATAGTATGGCTATCTATCCTAAACCCGGTCATAAACTTCTCTACACACCTATGACCGGTGAAATGAAATGCCCTAGGTTATACCTTTACCTTACGCATTCCATTCCATCTCCTCCAATGTTGATGCAACACATGCACAAACACGATCAACAATGATATGATCCACTTCATATCATCACGTGATCATATTGGTTCATCGATCTTGACTTCACTTGCTTTTCACCGTTGCCTTCGTCCATCGGTGCCAAGTCTTGCTCAAGCTTTTCCGCCACGTGATCCATTGCTCCAAAGCCTCCGACTTGCCCTTCACGCTTGCAACCGGTCCATCAAGCCAAGTCATGTCTTGATCTTCTCCACCTTGATCACATGACTCAATGTCATGTCTCATTTGCAATAAGCTCCTTTATCATCACATGTGTGAGCTTTGTAACATTTCTAAGCCATTTTCACCTTCATGGCATATGTTGCTCACACACATGTACCTGTGGACTAATTACCTGTGTATCTCATATAAACACAATTAGTCCACCTAGGTTGTCACTCAATTACTAAAACCACACGAGGACCTTTCATCACGACACATCTGAGAAGCGCTAACAAGATTCTTCTTGATGTAGGGGACATGCTGCACGCTCTTTAATAGCACCATTTTTCTCGAAGTAAACTTTAGAATGACTGTACCAGCACCAAGAACACACGCATGCAAACCGTTTCCCATCAGCAAGGCTCCAGTCCTGCCGACCTGATAGGAAGTAAACAAAGAAGCATCAGCACACACGTGAATATTAGCACCGATGTCCATCCACCACTCAGGTGAAAGACAAACTGAGAGAACATAAGGTAAAGAATTAGCATACCCAGATGTTCCTCTTCCCGTCTCGCTAATTACCACGTTTGCTAATTTCTTTTCTTGCTTATATTTGCGGTCTGGGCACGCACTTGCCTAATGCTCATCACTCCCGCAAACAAAGCAACCTCCATCTTTCTTATTGTTTTTCTTCTTGAACTGTGCAGTTTGCTTAGGCTTTGCATTGTTGTTCTCTTGCATGTTCTTCTTCTTTTTATTACGAGATGCAAATGAGTTTTTCTTCTGCACCATATTGGCAGCGGAAGACTCAACTTCTTTCCCACGGTTGTCTTTTGCTCTCGCCCTCTCCTCGACATCAAAAGATCCAATAAGCTCAGCCACGCTAAACTCTTGTCTCTTGTATTTTAGAGAAGTAGCAAAATGCCTCCAAGAAGGTGGCAACTTAGCGATTATACCATCGGCCATAAACTTGTCGGGCAACAAACATGGGAAATGTTCTAGTTCCTTTGCTAGCGCCTGTATCTCATGAGCCTGTTTGACCACAGAACGGTTTTCAACCATTTTGTAGTCATACAGCTGCTCCATAAGGTACATCTCACTGCCAGCATCAAAAACTCCAAACTTTGCCTCAAGAGCATCCCATAACTCTTTGCCTGATGTGCAAGATATGTAGTTTTTCTCATACTAGGGATGGAGTGCACTGATCACGACGCCTCAAAACAGGTTATCGGTAGCCAAGAATTTTTTTCTCCTCCGCAGGAGTAAACTGTTCAGGCTTCCCCTGTGCGGCGTGATAGCAGTTCATCGCAGTCAACCATAATACCATCTTGGCACGCCGTATCATAAAATTATTGCCATCAAAATCATTTGGCTTCGAAGCAGCAGCAAAACCACTGACAGAAAAGTGCCTACGATTTGGTTTTTGGATTGTTAGAAATTGAGGCATTTTCATTATCAATTCAATCCAGAAAAATAACATCAGCAGGTTCGTGACGCCATATATGTGCATGTGTATATCTCTAACGAACGCTACGGCATGCAGAGATGACATACAAATAGATACAGTAAAAGCACAGATTACAATAATCAGAAAGATTAGACTGTACCCAGTGAAAGGTCTCATGCCGAGGGCATCGGAGGCTATATTCGCACTAGTCGACATAGTGCGTTGCTCAAAGTCACGGACCATAGTCGGTGCAGGACGATGTTCGCAGTGTAGTCCCACGAATGGATCACCAGGAAGAAGACGCCTTGATGTTCCGTAGGCAATCACCAGGAAGAAGATGTACGTGTACGAGCAGTCGCGGATGGATCGCTCCCCAAAAACCTAATCGCCGCACACCCCGTGCAAGGTTCTCAAGCGGGCGAGGGTTCTGGAGGCAACTGCTCTCCCGCTGCTCCATACGCGCAGAGGTACGGGACGGGGAAGCCAGAAGGCTGCTGAGATGTGGTTTCTCTAGGGAGCAGTTGCGGAAGACAGAGGGCTGCGACGGAAAGGGAGAGAGGCAACGGAGAATCCCAGGAGACGGAAGCGGAAAGGACGGTAACTGACGCAATCAGTTCGCGTCCACCATCAAAGGGAGTAACTCCCGTGATTATGTGGATTAAGTGGCAAAAGACTAGCCACGCCCGCCCGCTCGCCGCCCGCCTGCCACGGCACGGCCTGGGCCTGGCCCGCGCCCACGGCCCGCCAGCGGCGGCGCACGTGCGCGCGTGTGGCACGCCTTTATCCTTTTCTTAGCTTCTCAATATAGATGAATAATTTTCAGCCATATAAGCTGAGTCAACATTCAGTCAAAATCCCATATGGTATTAAATCATACAATACTTAATGTTACACATCATAGAGTTTTATTTAATTTATTAAATATTATATGGACCAAATCCATATTATATCCAACACAGACTGCTCGCTCGGCGCTCGTCTGCTAGTGCTCGGCTGCTGCTAGTGATGCTCGTCTGCTTGCTAGTGCTCGGCGCTCGTCTGCTCCTCTGCTCTCCGATGAGCGGCGATCAGGCGATCTAGCGATGGGTGCAGTCTGCAGCTCTACTCTCTGTTTGTGACGTGTTCGCTGAACTGCTGAGTGCTGAATCGGTGATCGCGCGTCCGCGCGGGGAATTGGAAGGGACGCGAGCGGCGACTGGCGAGTCATGCGAGGTGTGTGTGTGTGGGGGGTGGGTGGGGGGGGTCCCCCAGTTCCGCCTTTGATGCCTGCATTAGTGTTAAAAGCACACCCTCCAGCTTTCTTAGGTTGACATCCCAAAACTTGTGAAAGTTATACTAATCATTTTTTCATGTGAAATTTGTTTAAACTCTCCACTCGACTCAATTATTATTATTGTATGCAAATAATCACCTAGCTAAGAACACATTTTTCCGCACTTGAACGGTGGGTCGATCAAAATACTATAAGCTCCGGGGCTAGCTCGTAGTCATGTGCCAAGGACTTTGATGCGATGGCGACCTTGCAAGATAGAGCGAGCAAAAGATTTATAGAAAACGTGCAGATCAGATGTGGAATTTTGTTTGGTTTGGATAGTGTGGAAGGTTCGCCACAAGAGCCTCCACAGCACAGTACAATATCACATCAATTATCTTTTCCATTAATCATGCAGCAAATAGTGGCAGTGAAAAGAAAAGAGAGAGAACTTGTTTGTTAGTATTTTTTGGTTTTGGCTCTTCACCGAGTGCACATGTTGTAACCGAATGATTGCTCCCATTCTCCCGAACAATGATAATGACAATAAAGATAAAAGCCGAAGAAAATAAGAAAGCAACAACATACAACAATCAACAATGATGCTATATTTTAGATTTGTTCTATTGCTTGTTGACTTGTTGTCAACCCAATGCACCTGTATGAACAAGGCATGCATCAATATCATCCATTCATCCCTCCCTGCCCGGGGAAGGGGGCATATGCCCCCGTCCCCTTTCTTGGCCACAGTTGCTCCAGCAGCTGCAGGCCTGCTGCAGCTCGATCGGTGGACTGCATATGCTGGCTAGTAGCTACTGCCAACCACCACGCGGCGGGTCTCCGAGGTCGATGCAAGGCCTGCAACGTGTGCATTGATTGGTGCCAAGGAACTCCAACAACAGCATCAACTGGTCCACGACCGCCTCATCGGTTGCCGTTGACTGCCATCACCACCATCGGCGAGCGGACATGCCACTTAATTTTTTTATTGTGAGGTAGTAGTTAGAAAACGTTTCGTCCAAAACCTATACTCTCTCCGTCTCAAAATAACTATCGCTTTTGATTTTTGTAACGTAAATTTGACTAGATTTATAGAAAATATGTAAAACATTTGTATCTTTAAATAAATTTATTATGAAAATAGATTCAACGATCTATCTAATCATATTAATTTTATATCATAAATATTAATATTTTTATACATATTTAGTCAAAATTGTTTATCAGGAAGAAAAACGACAGTTAGCAGTACTCTACTGTTTTGGCAGAAACGTGAAAAGGTTATGGGCATGTACTGTTTGTACGGTGGACATGCCACAAGAATCAATCCCAAACATAGCACTGCAGGATCGATCGCCTCTTACTTTCACGAACGAAAATGGTCATATAATTAACCAGAGGTGCTAATCAAACAGTACTTACTTGTGAAAGTGCTATTTGGAGTTAACAAATCATCAAAGTCCCCTGCACACTGATGATCCATCCTTTGCGTAGCTGGTGCTTTGCAAGTTGCAACCATGTGCCCACCACGCATGCTCAAAGAGAGGGAGGGAGGGAAAGCCGTAGAGAGAATCGTTCTAGGCAGCGCGCCAACATATCTGCAAAGGGTTCTATCATCGACTTTTATATAAATTTAATTAAACTTTAAACTATGCGACTCTTCGAAAAATGAGAATTGTATTTTTGGAAAATGAGGAATAGTATTTGCTAACGCACGTACTTTCTCCGTTCCAAAATATCTGTTGTTTTCGCTTTCCGAGAAACAACTTTGACAAAATATATATTAAAACATATTAATAATTATGGTATATAATTGGTATCACTGGAAATATTTTTGAATCTAGTTTTTTAATAAATTTATTTGGAGATACAAATGTTGCATGTATTTTCTACAAATCGAGTCAAACTTGTGACATGAAAACCTAAAGCGACAGATAATTTGGGACAGTGGATAGATTCAGAGCAAGTCGAGCACGATTAAGCAACGTGGTGGTAGGTCTAGTCTGGTCTGAATGTCTGAATGTGTGATTGCCGATGGACTACCCCGTCCAACCCATCCTATGTGGCTACCAACGCAGATGCAGCATACAGGTGTACGTGGCAGATGGAATCGGCAGACAAGTAGAGAGACATATACTCCTGCCGTCGTCCTGCGATGCACAAGCCAAGAGAACAGTACAACGCAAGCTTCCAATTAAGCAGCTCTGCTGCTGCTGGTGCTGTATTGTGATTGTGCATCCTTGCTCTTGCCCATTTTTGTATCAACGGAATGTCCTGACTGCTACGATCGCCATATATATAAACAAACAACAGCAGAGGGTCCGTCAGTGGTCACCGCATCGCATCCAGATCGGAGAATCTTGGCTTGCAGGAATGCATGCTATGCAGATGCACTTGCTGATCCCAGTCATCTACATACAGTCATAAAGCTAAGTAAACCTGCTACCCCCAGCGCATGCTTAAGCGGCCGGCACTACCTAGCTAGTTCTAAGGCCAGTCGGCTACACCAGCAGGACGTACAATGGTGAGAAAATATTGGTCACTTGGAAATTGCGACAAACCGATACTGTCGGAAAGTTTATGCACGCATGTCGTCCTCTTCAGCCAGCGGCGGAGGGTGCGTGGCACGTCATCACGAGGCCACTGGCCATATGGTCCACTGGTAAACAAAAACTACACAAGTAGCAGAACTATGGTTAAAAGAAAGAAAACATTTTCATGGCCATGCGCCGATCCGTGTCGCGTTACGATTCTAACTAGGACGTTGTTAATTTGCCCGTGTATTTGTACAGCTATACTAGATATAGGTCATTACCCCCCCGGTAGGTAAACAGGCCGGATTATACTATGAGCACCTCGCATTATACTCGCATCAGACAAAACTCCTCTTAGAACATCTATAAAAAAATTACTGTATTACACAGCCTGTACCTAGGATTTTGTGGCCCTAGAGCGAAGCACAAAATGAGGACCCTATATTTTTACAAATTAATTATAAATAATCAAAATGTATTTTTGTTTTATTATATTATGGCATACAGCTTTCAAGAATAAGAACTACAGTAGATGTTTAATCCTCTCAATCAAGCATTGAACAAACCACTTGGAGAGAACACATATTATTACCCTAACTAAGGAGTTATTAGATGAGAATGAGAATTTTTTTAGATAATGAAAAAAGTATCCGGCTTCATCCCCTCAATAAGGAATCAGACCGACTTATTACAAACCAACATTTTAAGACAGACAAGTAAAATTATGACAAAACAAACTCAAGACTCCTCTTAGAACATCTATAACAAATTACTGTATTACACAACCTGTACCTAGGATTAGTTCGCGAATCTGAGCTGAGATGGTCAGGCAGCGTGCTGGTGTCCTGTGGCCAGCAGGGACGACAACGGAATTTCTACTAGGGCGAAATCTCTTTCCCGACACATGCCGCATGCAAAATAGGTGGTTGTCTCCCAACATTGAGGCCCAAGCTAGACCCATGACTTCCTCATGTGAAAATCACTCTTTTCCGTGAGACATTTGTAAGAACTATTGTACTTAATTTCACTAGCCAGCGGTCTCTCAACCCTCTTCAGCCTGTTCGTTTGGCTGTGGCTTGTCGTAAACGATCGTAAATTTTCAGCAAGAACAGTATTTTTCTCTCACACAAACCAGCCAGCAGTACTTCTTCACGAACCAGCAACGATACGAACCAGCCAACCGAACAAGCTGGTACGTCTAGGAAAACAACTTGGCGTGGTAAATTACTGTCATGTACTGGCTGCCAATTGGGCCTGCTATGGACCGGGCTGCGAAATGGGCTAGTGTTGGCTGCTATAAAGGTTCAGAGCATATTCCAGGCAGAGGGCAACGAATCGAACAACCCGAACCTGAGCTCGTCTTCCTCCGTCTACAACTCAGACACCTTGCTGTTCTTGCTAACTTTCTCCGAAATCCTTGTTGCACCCAGTCTAAACTCCCTCTGATTCCCAGATATTGTATCAGTTACTCTTGTATTTGTTTCATCGCCTAAACTTGTTGCCAATTTCTAGATATAAAGCCAGCCATACATTTATCTCATTGAAACTTGAGACAGAGAGGGCGTGGCCGGAAACCCACTTTGCACTTAGCCTTATGAGTTCTGACCACTGGAACCGGAACTCTGATTCTTTATTCCGTTCGCATCCCTAGTTTTTGCCTTCATGGGTGGACCCATCAACTCGTGTCATCATCTAATGAGTCCAGCTGTTGTGGCCTGTGGGGAAGATGGGAGACTGCATGGGCTTTAAGCCACAACAGGCCATACCAATAGCCCATGTCATCATGTTTGCTATACTTGTAGCAAAATTCATGTTTATCGTCGGGTCTACTATGCCATAGCCTATCCTCTGGAAAAAAAAAACAGAACTATGCCATAGCCTAGAAGCATGTCAAGAGTCTTTCTAGAGCTCACTTTCTAAATCATCATTTGCATAAAAAAATATTTTTTCTATATCGTTTCGCTCTTTAATAGTTTTTCTATATCTTGTATCCAGTCTAGATAGTCATTCTCGTTTTCTATCTTTGGCTAGTGACAAATCCGAAATAGGAGGTGACTATATTTGGATAACTAAATAAAGAGCACTACTACACAAACTTTACTGTAGGCGGACGTTTTCGGTTTCCCGTGGCGGGCAAAGCCGTCCGCCGCGGTCTAGAGGCCACGGTAAATCGTGGCTTAACCGCGGCGGGCGGTTTTGCCCGCCGCGGTTAATGTTTTTAAAAAACAAAAAAAACCCAGGAGCCCGCCAGCGAGCCCATTCTCAGCCCACCGGCGAGCCCGTTTCCAACCCAATAGTCCGAAACCCTACCGAAACCCTAGCGCCGCTGGGATCCGATGCGAGCTCGCCTTGAGCTCCACCTCGCCGGATCCACCATCGACAGGCCCACCAGCCGCCGGGAGAGGGGCGCCAGATGTGGATCGACGCCGTGGAGCCACCGGTGGCCGAATCGACGCCGTGGAGCCGTCGGGTCCGGATCCATCCTCGCTGGGGCCAGATACGCCCTCGCCGGGGCAGATCTGCCGCTGTGGCCATCGCTGGAGGCGGATCGAGACGGCGCCGCTGTAGCCTGGTGGAGGACGGGCCGCCGCGACAACCTCCGCCCGCGCGAGCCGCCTCAACGCGCTGTCCTCCCTCCGCGCGAGCCGCGCCACGGCACCGCCCTCCACCCGCGCGAGCAGCGCCACCGCGCCGCCCTCCGCCTGCGCGAGCCGCGCCACCACGGCCGAGAAGAGCGCCGCCGCCGCCGGGAGAGATAGAGGATGGGGAGTGTAGGGGTGGGGGTCGAGGGAGAGGGGCTCATCTCTCAGGATGCAGCGCGTGGGAAGGGAGTGCGGCCGCGTCTGAGAAGAGTGAGAGGGAGGGCGAGGGGGTGAGAGGAGTGAAAGAGAACCCTAAGTGCTGGCTTATATATGAAGACAACTATCGGGCCGGCGCTGGACCATTTGGGCCTTGCCTTTTTCCGTGGTGGGCCTTTTAGTGTGCCCGCCATGGTAAATCGATTTACCGTGGCGGACGCGTTAAGATGTCCACTGCGGTAAATGGGGATTTACCGCAGCGGGCAAGTAAATCATTTACCGCAGCGGGTGTCTCAGTGGCCGGCCGGCCACCGAATTACCGTGGCGGGCAAAAACAGTGCCCGCCACGGAGGCCAATTATGCAACGCTGTGCAAGTTCATTTCTGTAGTAGTGGAGGTTGCTGGAGGTTTTTTCATCAAAACCTCTATTCTTAGGGCATGTTTGGATCCCTTCCTCTAAACTTTAGGGCTCTAAACTTTAGAGCTAAAGTCTCCGAACAACTGATCTAAAGTTAGCTCTAAACTTTAGTCTACCTCGCATTACAGCTTTAGATCTTAAAATTGAGCTAAAGTGCTCTAAAACTTTTAGTGCTCTAAAGTTTAGAGGAGATAATCCAAATAAGGCCTTAGTCAACTAGAAAGAATATAGAGAGTCTCTTGAAGATGCTCTAAGGGTGCTCGTTGATGGCCAGGTCTGGTAGCCACATGCCACAGCTCAATGTATTGATGGATCTCCTTTTAATCTATATATGTCTATATCTCTTATATAATCCTAAAACCCACTAGTCGTTTTATCTCGACATACAAGCAGTCCACCTCAGCAGTCTACTAACACATGCATTTAATTGTCGTTATTAGTATACCACGCATCCACTACCATTAATTCACAATAATCAATTTCTTTAAATAAATAATTTAGTCCAATTTCATTCTAATTCATCTGCAATTCCTATAGCAACACGCGAGGTATGCTTATAGTTTCTTATAAATCTAATCCTCACTATAAGTTCTATATCTCAACATATTGAACCCATCCACGTTATTCTCTACTAACTATCTACATCATGTTTCATTAATAGCCATGTCATCTCACTAACTTCCAACCTCTTAACAGTTAACACGATCAAATTTAATAAGAATGGATGTAAGAACAATTAACATATATATATATATATGTATATATATATATATATTTATATATATATATATATAATAATAATAATAATAATAATAATAATAATAATAATAATAATAATAATAAATTTATTCCTAAGAGAGTACCGCAGCAATGCGTGAGTTATCTTTCTACTTACTGTAGATAGATAAGATAGGCGTGTGTGGGTTAAATATATCCAGGCACGGAGCCAGCGGTGGGGCTAGGGGGGCTTCAGCCCCCTACCGCTCGCGAGCAAGCGAAGCTCCGTAGAGTCGTCGTCTGAAATTTCAGCTGTAGATGTACAGGTAGGAGGGGCTGAGATTTGCTGAACCTCTTTTCTTGCTAATTGCCGTTGTTTAGCCCCTCCTAAGTTTTTTCCTAGTTTCGTCCCTGAATATATCTGGTTGGTAGTGCACGGGATTCCGTGTTTGGGATGGGCGTTTGAGATGTGATTTCCCATCAACCTAGCTACTAGCAGCATGAATGATGATGTTTATAGAAGTCCAACTATATAATCTAAGGAGGAAAATCCAAAGTCCAATCCAAGCCCAACGGCTGGTGTACGTCTGGTACAAATCCGTGTAACATTTCAGATTGTATTTTTGCTATCTACTAAATGAAAAGACCGAGCACTCCTGTCCAATTTACTAAAATAAGTACAAATCCTTTTAGAGGTGGCTTACGGTACGGTTTGAAGAGCTACATATATGCATAGACTGGCCGGTGTGTTATTCAGGTCCCTGAACTTCTAAAATGATATTTGTGGGTCTCTAAATTTGGCAGACGGGTTATTCAAGTCCCTGAACTTTCAAGGTGGTCACCGCAGATCCCTAAACTTGACAAGCGGTATCATCCCTATCCAAACGTGGTCTAACCTACTCTATAAGCTGACGTGGCACGCTGACGGTACGTTAGACGTGGATCCAACATATGTCAATTAATCAATCATTATTTATATAACATTTATCATGAAAATATAAATTATATAAAATAATTTACATCAGCAAAAAATAAATTAAAGTATTAAAATAATTTACAACAACAAATATATTAGGTTTAAAATAGAAAAATACTAAAATTAATTTAATATTTATGTTTCATTAATAGTACTAAAATAATATTAAAATTCCTAAAGTATTAAAAGTTTTCTCTATTAAAAGTTACTTCCAATTTTTGTATTATTTTAAAAGTTTTAATAGTAGTATTATAGAAGTAACTTTTCTCAGTTATTAAAACTATAATACTATAATACTTTTAGTAGTAGTATTACAGTATTAGAACTTTAATAATAGTATTACAGTATTAAAAGTTTTAATAATAATGTTATGGTATTAATTACAGAGAAAAGTTACTTCTATAATACAACTATACATAACTTTAAATATTTACATTTGGATACGGATGACATCGTTTACCAAGTTTAGGGACCTGCAGAGATCACATTGGAAGTTCAGGGACCAAGATGACATCGCTGGCCAAATTTAGGGACCTGTGGTGATCACCTTAAAAGTTTAGAGACTTAAATGACACCGTCTGTCAAGTTTGTGGAGCCACATATATCACTTTAAAAGTTCAGGGACCTGAATGATACCGCTGGACAAGTTCAGGGAACGACAGTGAAGTTTACTATATATAAAATAGCCGCCGTATGGACAAGCAGTGTCCGGTGTGGAGTCACAATCTCATTCCAGTAGATATATCATCACATATTTTATGACACTGATTTTTCATTATTCATTGCCTTGCCATATTGTTGGAACATGGAATAAGCTTACGTCATCTTTAAATTCATAGTCTTCCACTCTCCTTGCGACTTTGGCTTCCATAAACTCAAGGATTTGGCCTTGATGATGCTAGCTGAGGTGGTGGTGGAACCGTGTAAGCTGAGAAATAGACTGTTTGGATCTTATGGCAAAACTTTAGCCTTGCACTTTTAGCCTTTTTTGCCACAAGGATCAAACGGGGGGTTAAAAGTGAGCAAATGGCTAAAAACTGGGCTAAAATCTTTTGCTCCCAAGGAGGCACTAAACTGGGCTAAACTCCATCGGGACGGGCGCTGGATGCCCCATACCTCTTGCTGCTTGTATGCATGGCTGTGCATGGATAATTAAATGAGGTCAAATCAATCATTGTAGATTACAGGACTAAAGTTTAGCCCATGGATCTAAACAGCATAGCAGGACTAAATTTTAGAGGCTAAACTTTAGTCCTTAGACTAGTGATCCAAACACCACACAAGTCGCGAGGTTATATTATTTACTATCCACGATGTAGTACTCCGTACCACATATTTCTTGATGATAACAGTTGAGTATTTTAAGGTACTTTACTTCCACATTTGATTCTAGCTGGCATTGGTCTGTGCAACCAGCGTGCAAGATGAACTATCTTCAACAACCGCTACTCAAAATACAAGATCTATTTTACATTTGGGTAGCGCTATAGGCAAATGGTTCAATACCTATTTTTAGTCTTCTCCAATAACAAGACCCAAAAGGGAACCCTTTCTATAAATGGGTCTCCAGAAGAGTTAGATTTGGGTTATACCTCTCCTGAGACCTAAAATGGGTCTTCCATATAGGTACTCTATTTGAGGCTATAGGTATTCTGTTGAAGACCCATTTTAAGTTTAGGTCTCCTGAGGAGTCTCCTGTTGGAGACAGCCACCATGCTTATCCGCCTCTCCTCTTCGAGGGTAGTAATACTACAGATGCAAACCATGCCAGATCTTTTGACTTGACGAATGCAAGATGCACTTGGAGGGGCATAAGGCCCCACAATTGTGATTGCTTCCATGTACTTTGCTTTAAACAAGCCTTTTTTCCTGTAGCAATCACTACGTGAAAAACAGTTTGCAGCAACGGGAGAAATTCTTTGTAGGGGCGACTGGTGATGGAGCCGCCTCTACAGTGACGTGCTCGAGAGCCACGACACCAGCCGCCCCTACAAATGGAACAGCAGAAGCGGCTGGTGATACGAGTCGCCCCTATAAATGGGTTGAATTTGTAGGGGCGGCTTACTCACCAGCCGCCTCTGGTGTTGCTATTTGTAGGGGCGGCTGGTGATTGAGCCGCCCCTACAAATGCCCCGCGTATAATTACCTATGATTTGTAGGGACGGCTCAATCACCAGTCGCCCCTACAAATGACCCACATATAAAACAAACTACAGCACCTTCTTTCTTCTTGGGTCACTCACTCCAACCCATGAAAGAAAGATGAGGAGGCCTTGGGCACCTCCCAAAAATTGCTCTACTAAAGGAGGAAAGTTTTGGTCTCAAAATCCTTTGGGGGAGAGGTTGTAGAAGGTAAGAAAACGCTATTCCATATTTTTTGAAGATGCTATTCCACATTTTTTTTGAAGTTTTAATGGTTGATTAGTGAGTAATTAGAGTTTTGCTTTTCTCTCTCTTCTATGGTGCTTGAGCTACTTATGAAGCAAATTAGACCCAAATTTTGAATATACTTGGGTAAATTAGGTAGGGGAACAAGATCATACCCTTATTTGGTCTATGTCTCTTGATTTTAGTGAACAATTAGTTCGTTTTATGGATATTTCATGTGCATGTAGATCTAGATCTAGGGTTTGGTTTTTTTATTAATTTTATTTTTGTAAATTTATGTTTGATAAAATTGGACTAGGGTTTTCATGAAAGATATTGGATAAAATATAATTGTTGCTAATTGTTGTCTTTGAAATTATTTATTGTAATCAACAAATATGTATTTTTATTATTTATGGATAAATGGGCCATTAATTAATTTTCCTCTACCATGGTGTATTTGTATGCTTCATGTAATTATATTTGATTTATATTCATATATATCTGAAGTATATGCAATTATTCTCAAGTAATAATTAATTTGATTCATTTATATATATATATATGAATAAGTAGTCCTTTAATGTTTATTTTGTTGTTGTTGTAAAAGATGGAGTACAGGAACTCTTGGATGTATGGTTCATTAAGGTTCAAGGCAGGTTTTCGTGAAGAGGTGGATAAATTTATTGAAGCTGCAAAAAAGCATGCAACAACGTTGATAGAGAATAAGGATATAATTATTTGTCCCTATAAAGATTGCAAGAACCATTTGGCATGGACAGATATGACTATCATCATATCACATTTGATTATGCGAGGATTTATTGAGGACTACACAGTGTGGATTCATA
The DNA here is from genome assembly GCF_019320115.1 of Miscanthus floridulus. Lineage (NCBI taxonomy): Eukaryota > Viridiplantae > Streptophyta > Magnoliopsida > Poales > Poaceae > Miscanthus > Miscanthus floridulus. The sequence continues at coordinate 9,226,682 of NC_089584.1, forward strand.
ATGGTGAAACGGTTATTGTTAATGACAAGGATGAGGATGAATACGATGACGAAACCCTAGGATCCCTATCCCAATATTTAGCAGAGCTTGATGCATGAATGGATCCCGAGTTTGGTAATGAACAAGGTGGTGATGCTGGTGGTTGGGATGGTAATGACGAAGGTGGTGCCAATAATGATGGTGGAGCATGTGTCGGGGATGAAAATGATTTGGAGGACATGATTCGAGCCCTTGGACTAGAGATTTTATTAAAGAGCCCAAAAGGTCTAGAAAATTTGGGAAGAGTGACAAAAGCATCAAAGGAGATTGTGGTCAGTGGCAAAGGTTCGATGAGAAGCACAAAGAATTCAGCGATGACCCAAGGAATGTACGGTTTAGCTTGAGCACCGATGGAATGAATCCCTTCAATGAGAGGATGAGCGACCATAGCACTTGGCCAGTGATCTTGACCATGTACAATATCCCAACATGGTTGTGTCAGAAGAGAAAGTACCTTCTCCTCACTATTCTTATTTCTAGCCCTAAACAACTAGGCATTGATATAGACGTGTTCCTCGAGTATTTGATGCAAGAAATGGAGAGGCTATGGAGGCATGGGGGGCCGATGTACGATGCATTTCGAAAGGAGGACTTCATATGTAGAGCAATAATATTTATTACTACCAATGATTACCCCGTGTTGTTTGCTTTGTCTGGATAGATCAAAGGGAAGATGTGATGCTTAGTTTGTTTGGATGGTACTACATAGATATACCTAGATGCATCCAAGAAGATAGTTTACCTAAGAAACCAACGCTTCTTAAAGACAAGTCACAAGTACCGCAGCAAATTATTCTTTAGATTTTATGACAACACCTCGGAGATTGAACCCCCTCCAAAGAGACGTCATAACAGAGAACACGTGTACAGAATGGTGAAAAACATACGCGTCGTCTATGGAAAAAAGAATCCAGATGGGACAAACAGAGATAGAAGCACACCTCCTATCGAAGGCATAACTTTCAAGAAACAATCGATCTTCTTTCAGTATCTACCTTATTGGCCAGACTTGGAGGTCCCCCATGCCATTGATGCTATGCACGTACAGAAGAATGTCTTTGAGAGTCTCATTGCGACCTTGATGGACACATGCAAGTCAAAGGATGGTCTGAAATCACGAAAAGATATGGTGCAGCTAAACATGATGCCACAGCTTCACCCGGTACCTGAGGCTAATGGAAAATACACTCTATCCGCGGCGTGCTTCAACCTAACACCAGACGAGAGAGAGCTATATGCACTTTCCTGAGGGGGTCAAAGTCCTGATTGGGTTTTCAGCGAATGTGAAGAAGCTAGTGTCGATGAAGGACTTGTCAATAACACACTTCAAGTCTCACGATTGTCATGTGGTGCTGACAGTGTTTCTACCTATTGCAATTAGGGCTATAAAGCCAGAGTTCTTGAAAATGGCCTTCACCCGCATGTGCTACTTCTTTTTGAAGATCTCACAGAAGATGATTGGCAAGCAAGAGCTGAGTGACCTACATGAATTTGTGGTGGAGACACAAAACCAACTAGAGATATATTTACCTTCTGCTTTTTTGATATAATAACACATCTCATGATTCACATGGTTCATCAGATACAGGCGTTGGGCCCTTGCTACTTACATGAAATGTGGTCCTACGAGCGGTTCATGTCGGTTCTAAGTCAATATGTGCATAATCGAGCATACCCAGAGGGCTCCATGATAGAGGATTATAGTACAGAAGAAGTCATCGAGTGCTGTCAAGAGTACCTAAAAGTATAGAAAGGGATTGGTAAACCTGATTCTCGTCACAAGGGTAGGCTGGTTGGGAAGGGCACCAATGGTAGAAAAGTGTTCATCAACTATGATTACAAAGAGATGAGTCGGGCACATTATAGTGTCTTGCAGAGTACACAACTGATGCAACCAAACATTGATGAACACTTGGCTATCATTATGGCGGAGAGAAATTGTCGTTCGGATGATTGGGTCATTAAACAACACAAGCAATGACTAACTACATGGTTGATGGACCAAAACATACCGCCTGGAGAAACCATAGACTCTATTACTATTAGTAGGTTGGTGGAGGGGCCATCGAGACAAGTGACATCTTGGAATGCTTATGACATCAATGGGTATATGTACTATACCCACGCAAAGGATAGTAAATATGTGAACCAAAACAACGACGTTCGAATAGAGGCTCTCAATGGATTAGGGTGAAAGATCCAATACTTTGGCATCATTGAAGAGATATGGGAACTTGACTATGGAAGGGATATAATGGTGGCCCTGTTTCGATACCGCTGGATCAAACAACACCAACTGAATGAGATCGGATTGAGTGTCTTGGACCTCAAGAATCTAGGCTACCAAGATTGATGACCTTGGACTTGTGACATATTAGAGCATTGTTTCTTCTATCTTCTGCTTATGCTTCTCATGGTTATCATCAAACCATGTGAGACATCCATGCCCAAGCAATAGCTGGGTGGTTGTGATAATTTGACGGCTGGGCTAGATGTCTCTCATGGTTTCATGCCTGTCATGATCTTAGTTTTCTACTATCTATTTGAGGTTTGTTGCTGTCTATGTTTCTTAAGCTTCAAGTTCAAGGTCAATTGAAAAGGCAATTAAATCTGAGGCAAATCGATTGAACTAACCCTCATCTTATCAACATCTTATACTCGCTTTCATTGATCTGCATCGATCTATCTATCTTCGATCCATCCATCTAGCCTATAGGCTAGCCCTTGCATTAAGAGATATTTCACAACAACTCCCTGTGATGCCTACAATAGTTTTTTGCGCCCCATCTTCTTGTTGCCTATGCTACCTATGATGAACCACCCTAGCTGCCTATGATGCCTGTGATGTACCCTAGCAGCATGTACCACTGCCTATGATGCCATTTTTTAACCTGAGCACCGAGCATATGTCATTTTCTATGATTGTTACTGCCTATGATGCCTCTATTATGTTTCAAGTGAGCATATGTCATTTTTGCCTACTATGGCAAAGATTTTCGAACATGACCAAAAAGTGTTCATGGAATCAGCTATAGCTGCCACCCCTACAAATGGATTGTGCTACTATAATGTTTTGTTCCTTCAGTTCAAGAATATCAAATTGGGACTTCCTTTTTGCATCCAATTCAATAGTGAAGCCATGTTTCAGCCTCATCATTCCGTAGTGTCCTGGTTCCTCTAGTCTCCTGACTGCTAGTGAGCTGGCATTTTTATTTTTTTAATTTCTTGTAACACCAACAACACTATATATATTGGTGGCCATTTTTCTGTTGATGCAATGCAATGTAACTATTGTTTTGGCAGTTTTCTCACGGTGCATGCATTCTTACATGTAAGACATATACCTGCTAAGAATTAGGATTTTTAGCCCTAAGACCAGCGATTTTGCTTTAGCATTTGAGGTATGTGTTAGTTCACTTGTTATGCCAGAATTAGAATTACAAGCAGCAAGTGCATTACTACATCAAAACACAATTATTTGATAAACAGTAATGAACAGATTCGGGCACACAGGTGATATAGTATCGAAGTTAAATATTTGCATGCTTGTGGAATGTCCTAAAAGCTAAATAGTAAGGCCAATAATCCTCCTCAACTATTTATGCACTTGCCTGGCACTATACTAGTCCAATCCAATTATTTTGATGCAACATGCATGCTATTGGTTTTTAGTGACCATCCGGGCACAGGTCCAATCAGGCGATGGAACTTGCTCATTACCAGCTATACTTTATCTTAATACTATAGAAGCAAATCCTAGTTTAAAGCAATACAGTTGCTGGAATAAGCTTGCTTTGGGACAATTCAAAGTAGTGTATCTATTTATATTGCATGAGCTGGAGAAATGATTTACCTTTCTATTGCTATGCTTCATTCTAAGGTGATAACTTGCGTTGCTGTCTAGCCAATTGCCTCATTTAGTGTCTATCATATGTGAGATATGGCTTGCTCGATAACCTTGCAGTTGACCTTAATATCATGACTAGAGTTGACCACTTTGTTTTACATACTTTTGCTGGCAATACCTCTGTCCTGTGATGATAGAAGGTAACAACCAATGGCTTGCAGTGCTGTTGTAATATTAGGCTATTCTAGTTCCAGATATGAAATTTTACCGGTGCTTAGTAATCTGATGACACAATTAGTTTTGTATGCAATTGCTAAGCTACAACTTGGGACTAAATTCCAAACATTATACTGCTCGACCAAATCACCACCTCACATGGTTGCCTAGAAAATACCAATGAAGAGCACATTATCTGATCTGCTCTACGATTTTTAGAATTTCTGATGTTGACACATTGCTAAGGTCCACCAGAAATGCATTAAGCAGCCCCAAAATAGATATTATAATGTTTGTTCTAAATTGTGGTTTACATGAACTCTAAATTGTTCTAAATTTCTGCTTCTACCGTTTGCACTCCCGGGCCCATTGCTCAAATTTAGATTTTACAGCACCACTGTCAGCTCAACTATTTTTGGGTTGTAGTTCTCGGATAAAATGAAATGAAGAACAATGGATGTTTGTTTGATAGCCTTAGGGTTTGAGCACTTTAAAAGCTATACACCAGCTTTGTCATTTCCGTAGAACATCATGTAGCTGGCTTCATCTACCAAGTGATTCCTACAATGTTATTATTAGGAAGTTTTCACTATTCCATGTTAGTAGTTGTGAAAAGCACATTTCATCATCAGTAGCTATTCTTTGGAAATTACTTTCAATTCCTGCTCAATTCCAACTACTTGCAAGTTACTGGCTTACTGTTAGTAGTACTATTAGTACTATTGTTGTCTTACTACTACTCCAACTACTTCTACTACTTACTATTTTTGTTCTACTATTAATACTACTGCTGTGCTACTACTAGTACTACTGGTTGCTATTTTTCCTATGTGTTAAATCCCTGATACTATACATTACTATGCATCCCTATGTATTAACTTGCTCTATGTTTGCTAAGCAGTTGTTACTTTTTTTGCCAAATCTTCCAGGACTTGTTGTCCTATCTTTTGCCATCAGCTGTTGCTCTATGTTTGCTAAGCAACTGTTGCTTTTTTTTGCTAAATCTTCCCTCTCCTCTCCTCTCCTTTGTTTTGTCAATGATAAAATTGTCCAAGTCCATACATTATATGGAATATGAGCTGATGATCAAAAACTTATGAGGAACTTGACATCATTAACAGCCGCCCCTACATTATCTTCTCCTCTCTTCTTTGTTATGATGCCTTGATGCTCCAAGTTCATGATCAGATGACGATTGACATGTTTCTAAGGCCTTTACTACTGCTACTACTCGTTTTTTGGGTAAATTATTGTTTTATAGGACTACTTTGGTTTATAGATATTTTTGATTTCTTATACCTTCTCGCGTACCTAAAGCACACTTTCTTGCATCTATTAGATCAAAGCATGAAATAATGTCATGGACACCAGACAATGCAGCCCAATGCGCTAAGCAGCCAACCTATGAGGAGCAAGCATTAGAGGATCAACTTACTAAGGAACAGTTCGATAACGAGTTAAAAAAGAATCTAGAAGTGATGCTTACTTAGGAGCAGTGTGACGAGGAGGAAAGGGGAGCAGAAGGAAGAGCATGAGAGGCTGCTGAAGGTGAAGAAGAAGAAGATGATGATGATGAGAACTCAGAAGACGGATATGTAAGTCCCGAGGATCCTTTCTCACATGAAGCCAAAAGGAGGCCAACGGAGGAAGATTTGGACAAGGATTTTGACCCAAACAAGGAGGTAGGGAAAAAGCCTTAGCTTGTAAATTTTGCTAAAGCTTTGGTTGTATTACCTCTACTAACACTTTGACCTGTCGTATATACAGGTCCCTCCTGAAACTCGAAAAAGACGACGTAATAGATAAATTGAACACAACAATCCCTAACTAGAAAGAGGTACCAGAGAAGAAAAAGGATGAACTATGGGATAGGCAGCTGAAGGTCAATTTTAGATTTCCAGAGGGTAAGCACAAACTAATAAAAAATGCTTTCAGGATGATGGGAGAGTCATTCCGATGTTGGAGGTCAGAGCTCAACAAGAAGTATATCCAAAAGGGGTTAACTCCCTTCAACAAGTTCGGAAACATAACTTCTAGTCAATAGGAGGAGCTCGTGGCTTAGAAGACTTCACCAGAGGCATTGGAGCTTAGTTCCTGTAACACCGAGCTAGCGAAGAGGAACAAACACCACCATCATCTAGGCCCCGATGGCTACTATGCCAAGGAAGAGCAGTTTAGGAAGATGGACAAAGAGGCCATAGCTGCTGAGAATATTGATGTGACGAATTTGAAGGTACGCTCAAGGAATTGGATATATGCGAGGAGTATAGAATCATCCGGTGGTAATCTTAAGTTTGATAAGATGGAGACCCAAGAGGTAGTATTAAGGATACTGAAATATGTTGAAGATAAGAAGAAGGGCTCATTCAATCCTTCCAAAGAGAGGGACGAGCTTAGCCTTGGCTTGGAAAACAAGGAGCACATAGGCCACACTAGGGGGCTAGGGAAAAGGACGAACTGGAAGCAAGGATTCAAAGAGGATAAGCACATGTACAAGAAACATGGTAGAGATCGAGAGACTAATCTTGAGCTCTAAGTGAAGGCTCTAGTTGCAAAGGCGCTAGAGGAGCAAGGACTGTCTACAGAGCCACAGATATTAATGACGCCACCGGGAGAACTAGCATTAGTTGGTAGCCCTCCGAAAGTTCCTAGCAGCCAAGGTTCCACTAAAGCCACAACCCTCGTCGATCGCATACGGGAACCAACTAGTTGCACCTTGGTGTTTCTCAGTGGCCGGCAAAACATTGTGATGGAGGTGGCAACGGGTGTGGCACATCCTCCCGGTGGCTTACACCATAATAATAAGATACCGTCGGACTATACTAGGGTCGAGGTGCATACCGTGAAGCCTGAGTTTATGCAGTGGAGGATAGACTATGCAACTCCCGAGGGGCTGGTGTTACTCGGAGACATAATGGGGTAGTTTATCCTCTGGCACAAATGGGACATTATATTGACTGCTTCTTCGCCGCATCCCCCTCTCTCAAATTTAGGGCGAGTTGTTGAGGTTTAAGAGATATTTTCATCGTCTCATGACCACCACATTCCTGAGATGCCACATTCTTCCTCGCCTCCTAGCAAGCATGTGCCTGACAAGACACAACCTTCTCCAACTCGTACCGAGCAAGTGCATGATGAGATGCCATAGTCTTCTCAACAAGCATTGCCGATACATGAACAATGAGTGCCTCCTAAAGAAGGTGATGCACAAGAAGATGAGGACGTGCCTAAATGGGAACTTCGAAAGAAGCATCCAATCACCATAAGACCAATTTATGTTTTGATGAAAGACGTCGCGTCGGTGCACAAGTGGTATTCCCATGACCAGTTCAAGCTTGAGAACCAAGTTAAAAAAGTCCCATCATGGGCTTCTAAGGAGGTCGTCACTAGCAAACTCCACCAAATAGCAAAGCAGTATCCAAATGTTGATGCCATCAAATGGTCAAAGGATTGCCCAAAAAACATATGAAAGAGACAAGCCCTTCCTACCAAACCGGGACATCCAGTGCCTACCACTCAGAATGAGAAGGTTCCATGATTGGTACTTGCGTGTCCTCCTAACGATCATAGACCTCGTACAAGCATGCTTCCCTACCGGCATATTTGGAAGCCCAGCTAGGAAAATTGTCTTTGACTTCAATGACATGCAGACATGCTTTCACCTCGGAGCAATGGAGATGAATCTAATTCGCATGTGGTGCCTGTAAGTCCTTGTCCTCCCGATATGATATGAATGTAATCTTTGAATTTTGTTGTAACTAACTCACGCCATGATTTGTAGAATGCAAGTGCACATTGTAAAACAAATGCCAAGTGTGAAAGCCAGGTATATAGACCCTTAAGCTATAGCACAAACAAATTTTAATTACCCTAAACAGTGGAAACTAGATGACAAAGAGCTAGCTGCTGGAAAGACCCTTTGGGAGAAAGAGCACATCCGTATGAAGAAACTAAGGGAAGAGTCCCTTAAGGTTTCGGCATACATTGCTCTGGCTTTTAAAATTCTCCAACAACACTCTACTATATGGTTACCATACAACTTCGAGTAAGTTTAACTCTATACTTAAAGCTGTGTTCGATATATTTTATTTGATACAAAAGAGCTTATCTAGTTTTATGATTAAATCCATGCAGCAACCACTGGATTTGTATAGGCGTCGATGTCGGCAGAAGCATGTCATGGGTCTTTGATTCAATAGATAGGGACCCGGTGACATACAAAGACTTCATATCGATTCTCAAGATGTCTACATATCGACAATCCTTATTAGCTTATATGTTTGTATACATACTTGTAACGTTCACTTTTGGATACTAACAAGTTGTATTTGCTAAAATAATTTGAATAGAGCATTTAGGTTCTATGTCACTAAACATCACAGAAGGCATGATCCAGTAAGGAAGGAAAAGCTGGCTATAAAAACACTATGTGCGGTAAGTGTAACTTACTTCTTCAGTACTCTATTACATGGCTGTCAAAAGCTTTACTTAACATTTCCATATGCAAAACACACAGTGCCCCAAGCAGAAGCCTAGGAGTGTACATTGTGGATACTATGTATGTTCTATGATGAGTAACACCGGTGCCTATAGGAGACACCTCTTAAGGATAAGTTTGAACCTCTTCACCCATAGTATAAAAACTTCGTACATGGTATGAAATACTAAACCAAAACTTGTTCTCTTGTAGTGAAAAGAAGAGAAAGAAATGAAAAGAGACCCATACAATGATGACCAACTCTTAGAGCTCGTCGGCGACCTTTGCAACTTCATATTGGACCAGATTGTACATGTCAAAGGCACTTACCATGACTGAGAGTCTGACTTAGGTAAAAATCCTCAGTACCAATACCTTGATGAGACTGAAAGGCTAGCTCTAGGATGTTGATAACAATGTGTATGAAATTTGACATTGGTTTTACCTTGTGAATTATGTCTATTTAATGATGGATTGTATATATTCTTGTGAATTAGACTTGTAATTGTAGTTTATATAATACTCTTGTGCTTGTAGTTTATATAATACTCTTGAGCGAACGCGGTTCAGAACGTTGGTCGTGGGGCATTCGGCAGGATTATCTCGCTTTCCTCGCTCACTCGCAACGCGAACGCAGGAATACGCGAAAACAAACGGGGCCATATGTATGTTCTGGTCGAATTTGAATTGTAAATTTGAACTTTTTTATGAGAAAATGTACTGGAGGGGCGGTTCTAGATTACAAATCGATTTATAGGAACGGTCTGGGAACCATCCCTACAAATGCATGATTTATAGAGACGGTTTGGTAGGGACGGCTGGCCAAACCACCCCTACAAATGGTCTTGAGTCGTCCCTACAAACCCTTTATGTAGTAGTGAATCACGCTCACACCAGACTATGTGTGCTGTGAAACTGGTAAAAACGAAAGCACATAACAGAAGTTGCAGGACTAGTTTTGTAGACATCCTAGATCCTACACCAGTATATGGAATTGTTGTGACTAAGACTTAAGTACTGCCTCTTTGTTAGCACGCTGCTTATACATGTCAAGATGGCATAGCACTTTTCTATTTATAGAGTGCAAATAGCAAACAATGAGAAAAAATAAATGTCCATGGATCCTCAATAAGGTACCAGAACATTAATTGGATGCATAAATATAATTAAATGATAAGTAATAATCATCAAACAAGCAGAGGATCCTGCAATAATACACCTTAATAGTCGTACAGGATACGGCACATTTAAATTTGGTATCTTGGTAGGCCAACCCATGACCTCAAATACCAAATTTGTTTGCCACCTGCTTTTGGAAGTCTTATTAGAATTGACTAATCACTTAAAACGTGATGTTTGGTTCATTCACAAGTAATGCAAATGTAAATGAAATTAGTTCAATAAAATCATCTCTCTTGCCGTAACGTCATCAGATTTAATTTATTTATGTTTGCGTTGCCAACCCGGCAACCAAATAGCTCGGAATCCGAGTGAGTGCGGCAACTGGTGGGCACCACGTGGGCCCATACGCGTGGTTTCAACTGTCGTTCCTAAGCCTACTAGCGTCTAGCGATAAAACTTAGGGTTTTTTGAAAGAGGCCATTACAATTCTTCAACTTTTGAGAACGCCATTGCAAATCGTCTATTCTAAGAAACGCCATTATAATTCCCAGCTTTGCTGAACCATGCCATTTTGAACAGCCGAACCGTATGAGGCTGTAACACCCTCGGTGTTACACCATAAATCATTTAATAAAACATGTCATGAGCATCATATTTATGTGTTAATGCATGTGATAAAGTGTGTAGATCAATTTCTGTAACTCGAAACGATCAACTAAAATGCGAAATGAAAGTTGATTCGATAGTCATGTTATATCACTTTGGGTTTAAAATCAATTTTTATTAAGCAAAAATACTATAGAACATGTATGTGATACTTAAATAAAGTCTGAAGTACAAACTTTGTAGATGACAATGAAATACTTGTGGTTAAAAAATGATATTACTAGCTAATATTTCCACTAGCTTAGAAATTGCAAATGGAAATCAAATTCAGCTCAAAAACTTAGAAAATTTTAAGTCTGTCAATAGTTAGACACTGCTATGTTTAGCAATTTATTATGAGAGATTAGGTTAAGGAATGGTGTAGTGTTATAGCTCAATTTGGTAGTCTCATGTGCCATCTTGAGCATGGTGAAGATGGTTTAGGTTCTAAAGCAACCGTTTGGTCGTGTTGAATGCTTTAAAATTTATGCATGTCACTGTCTCGGTTGGTTGGCGCCGGGTGCACGGTCACCGTGCGGCCTTCTCACGCCACGCACATGGCCGTGTCCTGCACGGTCAACCGTGCCGCTGCGCTTGGCCGGTCGAGCCACCTAGGCTTGGCCAAGACTAGCCGTAGCGAGCCACTGGCCCCGTGCCCTACTGCTCTGCCTCGCGCTACCGTTTGGGTGCCACCGCGGCCACGTTGCGCTGCCATCGCGTCCGCACTACCATCGCTCCTCGCATCACGATGCTGCCACTGCCATCGTATTGTCGTCGCGTCCGCGCTAGTCCGCTACATCTCTACGCTATTGTTGGCCCTGTGCGTGTCGCCTCTGCCACGTGCACGTGGGCGAGCCATCGTCGCCATGCCATTTATGGCACTGCGGTGTGTGGGCCATGCCGGTCGGACGCACACACATGTTGTCCATAATGCTGGCGCTTGGGCCTCCTGAGCTCGCCACTCATGTCCCGCCAAGGCATGGACAAGCCAAGCCCACTACCGTGCTCCATTTCTCTCTTTCTCTCTTCTCTCTCTGCTTTTCGCCGCCATCGAGTCGCGTCACAGCGAGTTAGAGAGTGATCACCTCTCATCCATTCCTCGTGCTTGCGTCTCCACCTTCATGCCCCCTCTCTAGCCGACCCCAACCCACCTTGACTCGTGTCACACCAAGCTCCAATTTTTGAGCTTTGCCCGCCACCGTGCCGTTAAGGCTCTTCATCGCTCGCGTCATGGCCATCCTCCACCACTTCACCCCATGCCAATTCCTCTACACCACTAGCTTGGCTTGGCTCCCTCTTCGTTGTGTGCACGCTAGTCGTAGCTCTAGTGCCGCCTCCTCTCCACGGATGTGGCCGTGCCTTAGCGGTCCATCGTTCATCTCGCAGCACGCATGTGGCCAGCCTCGCTCGGGTTGTCTCTGGCCGAGTCGGCTTCTCAGAAAGGTCACTGGTGAGTTGTCGTTGCTCACCCGTTACCCCTACCGCCTTGTTGTTGTTGCGGCTCACTACAACACTGTTGCCATTGCCACAGGGTGCCCACCATCGTGGAGAGGTCATTCTATGGCGTCTCGGCTCATGCAACCGCCACCCATCATCTCTCGTTGAACCCTAGGTGAGCATCGACCTCGTAGATAGGTCAGCATAGGTCCTGTGTGGCCGATGTAAGCGCTAGTGCCACCGTTCGTCGTGCCGACACGCGCGGGGAAGGCCGGGGGTCGTGCCATTGTAAAGAGGAGAAAGATCCGAGGGTTGTGTTACAAAGTCGCTGTCTATAGAAATAGTACGTGTAGTGTTCGCGCTATTTTATGATAACAAGAGGGCGTTTTTGGTGTCAGCGCGTGCGGGCTTCCTCACCGTGGGCCGCCTCGTGTGCGTGGGCCGATGCTGCGTGGGCCACACCACGGGCTGCCATGCGCTCGCTCATGCGTGCTACGTCACGTGTGGGCCGCGTTGGGCCAAAATCAGTTTAGCTTTTTCGTGGAGAATAGAAATAGCTTTTCATTTTAGTTTTGAGCTAAACTTTGGTAATTAATATAAAATCATGTAGGTATCCAAAAAATTTGAAACCAATTTTATTAAGTTCCTAAAATTGTGCTCTATATGTTAGCGTATTTAGTTCATATATATACTTATTGATACCAGGAGCTATTAAATTATTTGAGAGTGCTTAATATTATTAGGTTAAATATTATAGGAATTTTTGTGGCAAAATGGTGATAGCTTTAGCTTTGAAAATTTTACGGTAGCTTCATGGTATTATTATGTGCTCAATGTAATTTTTGTAACTTTAGAATAGAGTTAACATAAGGGTAGTTAAATGCTCTTTATTTCAAATATACATTAAATCATTAGTAGAAATAGAGATATATCCTTCATTTGTAAAGCTAGGTGTTTGTTAGTTGAACCCAACACTTTACTTGATGAAGATGATAGTTAGCTTAGTATCTTAGTCATTAGAGCTAGCTTAGTAGTTTACCATGTGTATTTTTATTTTAACAGTTGTTGTTACCAAAATGTTAAGCGTTGCATCATTATCGCATGCATGTAGAGAACGAGTTGGCGAAGATCGTGACCATCAGAGATCACGAGTTCAAGGAGATGATCGAGGAGTACGAGGAGGAGATCTTCATGTAGGAGAAGGTCCTAGAGCCACCACTAACTGACTGAGCTGACACCATGCCTACCCAAGGCAAGCCCTATGCATAACCCTTATTTTAAATAATCAGTGGATATATATATATATGATGTGCATTTACGTTATAGGCTTATTATTGAAACTACATGTATAGATAAATCTACCTATGAGTCCTACTAGCATAGGTCAAGTAGCTGCTATGCTTAGGCTATCGGTAACGTGAGTAACCTGTCGTTACTCATAATAGGTGATTATTATTACTACTCTCATGATAAAATGGTGAAAGGAAATAGAGATCGGGCAGGGATATGATACGGGTATTGGTGGATGTAATAGGTTGTGTCCCATGGCTAACGGGGCATAGTTTGGTTATACCGTTTTCCCTATCTGTGCTGGTTAAGGACCGGTCATTGCATTGGATTCTAGTTAGGTCATAGACTTATTATCCAGAGTACATACTTGCTTATAGGAGTGGGAAGGCTTGTTGCTCTCTTGTCGTGGGTTCTGGCTCTTTCTGGATTGACTGATTGGAGGTGGGGATGGTGGAGGTCTAAGCACCACATGACGTCCGGGACTTAGGTGTGGAGACTTGGAGTCCAAGTTTGGACAGGGACCTGGACCCCTTAACAAGAGAGTGGTGGGTTGGTCCTGCTTGTGCCTAGGGTATAAGCAGGGCATGTGTTTCGGGGTACCTAGCTGGGCTACATTGGTTTATGAATCACCGTGTAATATGGTACGACTTGTCTACAATCTAGCACCATAGTAAGAACTAGAAGATAAAAAATGGTGAAATAGATCTGATTGCTCAACTCTTGCTTGAAAGTAGAATAGGTGGTTACATAGAATGGTTAGCTAATGATCTAATCATGACTGCTAATAAAACACATACATAAGGATTCACTACTAGTAATGCTTTTTCGCAAAAGGAAACCTAACAAAACATAAAACCTATCATATCCTTTAGAGTCAGGAAATTATTCCCACTAGTCGGATAAGCCTTGCGAGCACATTGTGTACTTAGGGTTTATTTACCCCTATTGCAGGTGCAACTTGAGTAGCTATTGTATGGAGGATTTTTCTCGTGGGCATAGACGGATCCTTGTATCTTATCGTCAGATGTTTATTTTAATTCCACTGTTTAAATTCTGCGCTTTGAACATGGTATTGTAATAATGTATTTCTAAGAACTCTTGTTGTATAAAATAGACTAAGTATTGTAAACTTGTTCTCATTATTGGATCCTAGAGGAAAAATGTGGATTGTTCGAGTTCTCCCTTGGGGTGTGCTCGATGGAACCGTCCGATGTAGCCAGCTTTCGGGGTGCTTAGGGTCTGGTGGAAGACGAGCGCCTCCAGAAGCGTGCTATTCTAGGCAGTTCTGCCATAGAGGCCCACCGTCAGCACCGTATGTATACAGGGAGGCAAACACGTGTCAAGTATTGGCCTCCTCCGTTAGTCCATGCTGTGTCGGTCTCATCTCTCTTTCTCCCATCCCCGTTCCCCATCCTATCCACGAACCCTAGCTTAGTGATTTGGCAACGGCGGCAGCGGCAGTGACTGAAGGCGACAGGAGAACCAGAGGAGGTGGCAGGGCAAGGAAGCAAGCGCTAGCAGCTGGGGATATCAGAGGCGGCCACACCTGCACCAAAGGCGATGGATGCCCCATAACCCCAGCTAGTGTTCCGCGGCAATTGGTGGCGGCGGTAATAGAGGACAACGACAATAGGTATCCTTCTTGCACTCTTATTGTTGTTTTGACTATTCACAGTGTTGGGATATGGGTTTCTATCTGGTTGTTAGTGTAATGTATGCCATTTTGCATATTTACACTTACAATTTCATCTGCATTAGGTTTGAGATAGAGGTTAAAGTTGAAGGTTTCCCTTCCAATGGCTCTGATAGGAGGAAATCATACACGAAGAGAACTATTTTTAAGTGGGATGTCCAGTTTGGGAGTTTAACACTTGAGTTGTTGCTAAGTACTCTATGCAAGGAGTTGAATTTATCTTGTGCTCAGACACCTATAGTGTGGTTCTATGACAAAAGACTGCATGAGAATATTAGGTTAGCTAATGAGATTCAGATGCTTGATATGTTTCAAATGTACAAGGAGGAGATGAGGTGTTAGGTTGTAGTTGGTGTGTTTGATAAGGCAGCTTGTGCATATGCTGAATTTGATGCATTGGAGCCTCTTTGTGTGGTTCCTCCTGATGTAGAGTTAGGCAACCTTTATGCTAACATGTCTACTGAGCCAACTAGTGCTGCAATTGAGCCTACAACCAAATCCAATGTTGCTGCTGATGACATTCTAGAGCAGCTATTGTAGATGTAGATAGAGAGCCTAATATGTTTGATAATGTTGAAGAATATATTGGAATGGATGATGAAGCTATGTAGATTCTAGTGCCAACTACACAAGCAACTAGGAATGCGTAGGGAGCTGATGACAATGCACAGACATCTGTTGACAATGCACAGGCATCTAAAAATGCATTTGGTTCTGATTTTTATAATGATGTTCCTATTGTTGATGGGGCAGAGGTTGCCGATGAAGATCGTCTTGATGTTCATGTTCTGCATGATCCTATGAATTCAAAAATCCAGAAGGGGAGCTATTTCCTGATATCATTTCATTTAGGAAAGCCATAAGGCATTTTGCTGTTATCAAGGGTTTTGAGTTTGCACCGGGGGTCCAACATAGACAAGTCAAGATTCATTGCGAGGTGTGCAGCCGCTGACTGCCCTTGGAGCATACATGCTTCTACCATTTTTTATAAGAAAACTATATAGGTAAGTTCACATCAACCTTATTATGCCTTATACATGCTAATATGTGTGACTAAGTCATTGTAATATGTCTTTTTTAGATCAAAGTCCTCCCTATGGAGCACAACTATCCTACCACCAAGCTTAGAGAAGGCAAAATGGCTTCCTAGGGTTGGTGTGCAGATAGACTTGGGGATTGGATTAAGAAGAACCCAACTAAGAGAGCCAAGGATGCTAGAGACAAGTTAGAAGGTGATTTTGGCATAAAGTTGAAGTACTCAAAAGCCTGGTCAGGTTTATAGCAAGCTCTAAACCAGATTCATGGTAAGTATGAAGAAAGCTTTCAACTCCTTTTCAATTGGGCAGCATGGATTGAAATTAGTTCTCCTGGAAGTAGAGTACAAATAGAGTTAGAGAAGGTTGGTAAAAGGAATAGGTTCAAGAGAGTATTTGTTGCTTTGAAGCCATGCATTGATGGCTTCTTAGCTGGCTGTAGACCATTTATTGGTGTAGATGCATCTTGTTTGCATGGAAAATATACTGGATAGTTGGCTTCAGCTACTGGGGTGGATGGGCACAACTGGTTGTACCATATTGCATATGCAATTTTTGACTCTGAGACTGAGGATAATTAGAAGTGGTTTCTAGAGATTTTTGCACACAGTCATAGGAGACCCTCTAGGTTTAGTGTTATGCTTAGATGCTTGTAAAGGGTTAGAGAAATCTATGGGGCTATCTTCCCACAGGCAAAGAACAGAGAGTGCATGAGACACATGTATCAAAACTTCATGAAACACTACTCAGGGAATGTCTTCACTGACCACCTATACCCTACTATAAGGAGCTACATAGAAGGGCTATTCAGGTGGCATATGAAGAAAATCTATGAATTTGCTCCAGGTGCAATTGACTATCTTGGGGAACACCATGGTCGAATATGGTATAGGTGTGGCTTCTTAGAGGAGAGCAAGTGTGACTACTTAACAAATAATGTGCCTAAAAGTTTCAATGCTCAGATTAAGCAGTTCAAGGGACTTCATATACATGAGCTAGTGGACAGATTGAGGGAGTTGATAATGGAGAAAAGGTACCTCAGAAAGAAGATAGCACAGTAGTGGGAAGAAGGCATGCTACCTAGTGTTATCAAGGAATTGAACCTGATTAGCAAGAATCTCAAAGTGGTTAAGGTTGTAGTAAGTCATCCAGACTTTGCAGAGGCAACTGTAGTTGATGATTGGAATAACTAGAAAAGGTGCAATAGCCGTAGCCATGCAACTAGCAAGCAGCAGGATCACCCAGCTAGATGCCGAACAAGGGCACATGTCAATATTTAAGTAACCTCAATCAAATAAGGTCATTGCATATCAAATATTTACAGCTGAATAATCTGTTTCATTGCATAATTTGTTTACAGCTCAACAAACAAGATAATTGCATATTGTCGGTGTGGGACCCACGGGATACCTCGCAAGGAAGGGAGAAGATCTAGTCTAACTAAGATTCTTCCCCTGTAATCTTAGTAGTAGTAGTATTCTGTAATCCTACTAGGAACTCTCATTGTAAACCGACTAGGATTCTGACCTCCTGACTATATAAAGGAGGGCAGGGTTCCTAGGGACAGGCGACTTTTAACAACACAACACTTTACAATCAATACAACGCAAAGGCTAACGTCGACTGGACGTAGGGCTATTACTCGATCAAAGATCGAGGGTCCGAACCAAGATAAATCGACTGTCTCTTGCATTTACCGTCGAGTTCTGCATACGCTAAAGCCCGAACAAACTACCCTAGGGACCCCCATGGCAGGCTATCGGTGGTGAAACATCGATAGCTAGCGTGCCAGGTAGGGGGTTTTGGTGACTTTGCATCCGAGAGCTCGATGGACCTCGATAACATGATCTTCTCGATAGGGTCAACCTTCATCTTTGGTTCATGGATCTACAAGGCAGGTGACAATGGCAAGCTCCAAGGCCATCTCCTCAAAGATTTGGATCATCATCAAGACCTTTCCATTTTGGTGACAACGATAGATCAACTTGCTAGAAGGTTCACGCAGCTCGCGATGTCCGATTCAACTCAGATTTTGCAGTTTCATGCATCCGATTCAAACTCAGGTTCCGCTTCCGAGATAGAGTCTTATCCAAGTTCTTTTGGAAAACCAAGTTCTTTTCCGACATGGCTCCAAAACACGACATCAACCTATCAAGAATACAACTCGAAGTACACTCAGAGTACTCTAAAGAAGTCGGATCCTCTTCCGTTCGGACTCCACAACATGGCAACATCTTATCGGGCACTGCTCGAAAGATATCTGAATCCAGTGCTTGGAATACCACTGACAGGAGCTCAAGAAGGTCTCGTCTTAACTATAATATCTCAAGACTGCATCATCCACTAGCCAGGTTTCGTTCCTTAGGATAGCGGCACCCAACTAGTCAACAATGCGACAACAACAATTCTACCCTACCAAGAAGGAGACTCGATCTACGACCTCGAAGCCTCTACTGAAGTTATCAACAACTCTAACAGTACGGAAACCAACGCCGATGATAGAACAACTCACGCTCAAGAAGTATTCATGATTCGCCATCCTTGATCACCATTGGTCCCTTAGAAGCGCCCGACGTCAAGTCTTCAGATGAATCTGAGTCTAACATATCACCATTTACCTAGGGGCATGATGGTGAGACCGAGAGTCAGAGGCAATCCAGAGAAAGAAAGAACAAATTGAAACAAGGACATCAACGTCATGCTAAGCAGTGCAAGGAAGCCTGGATCAAATATGAGTCAGACCTAGCCGAGTACAATAGAAGAAAATCAGAGCGAAAGGTCGAAGAAGGATGAGCAGTGAATACACCCTACGATAAGATCCGAGAAGCACTAGAAGAACTCAGGGCAACTTCACATCCCAATGAAAAACAAGAACAGCTCCGGAACTTCCTCTAATCAACAGTCCTAAGGACGCACAATGGAAGGGCAACATCCCATGAGTAGGGAGATTAAAATCAAAGGAAGTCCACCTTCGAGAGACTTGGACCAAGTGGAAGTCACAACAGAGAAAGTAAAAGAAACCATAGTCAAAACGACCGAGTCGAACAACCAAGAAAGGCTAGAAGCAAAGCACCTACTCGGACAGCCACGCAAAACTACTCTCGCCAAGACAACAGTTGGCAAGAAGGGAGCACTGAATCAGAATACACAGAAGCTAGAACACACGATAGATTCCCCTATTTTGTAAACAGACTTGCTTCAATACGACTGCCTCACAAGTTCAAGCTGTCCAACCATTCCAAGTATGATGGCAAGACCTAACCAAAGCAATGGCTTAGGATTTACTCGCAATCGATTGAATTGGCCAGAGGAGACGATGACATCTAGACCTTGTTCTTTCCCATGGCCCTAGAAACCATGCCACTTCAATGGCTTGACAAATTGAATCTAGGATCAATCAGAAATTGGGAGGACTTGCAAAGAGCTTTCTGTGAAAATTTTGCGAGTATCATTACACACCCAATTACCCACGCTGAGTTAAAAGGACTCAAGTAGAAAGGAGGCGAAAGTCTCAGAAATTACTATCGATGATTTGGCAAACTACGAGCTCAAGTACATGACATCACCCAACAAGAAGTAATCGAAGCTTTCTCTCATGGAATCATGGCTAGGTGGCAATTTCAAGACTTCTGTAAAGAAAACCTAAGAAATAATGAAGAATTCAGACGAACAGTGGAAAAGATGATTACCGCAGAGGAAAAGACATGAGAAAGATTCCCGAATAGAAACAACCGAGACAACCCGGACAAGTAAAATCTTCAAAATAACAGACATCAGGAAAGAAAACGTGGACCAGACAACACCGTAGCAGTCACTTACAAATCAAGGAAGTTTTCCATGCCCAGGAGGTATGACAACATTGAAAACATGCGCTGTGTCTTGCACCCCAAAGGAAATCACACCATCGGAGATTGCTACACCTTCAAAGATCGATACACAAGAAAAGATAGTAAGGAGAATACCAAAGAAGGCAATCAAAAAGAAGAAGACAACCACAAAGATAAGGGATTCCAAAAATCCAAAGGGACAGTAGCAGTAATCTTTGCTGGGGTTCTAGATTCTAGAAGCAAACATCAAGAAAAGCTAGCGCTACGAACCATCATGGCAGCAGAGCCGGTTACTCCAAGATATCTCAACTGGTCACAGTATCCAATCCAATTTTTAAGAGAAGACCAATGGACTAGCGTAGGAAATGTAGGCCATTACCCACTAGTCCTAGATCCAACTATTGTCGGTATGACTATCACAAAAGTACTAATCGACGAGGGAGCCAGACTCAACATCATTTTCTCAGAAACTCTAAGGAAGATGGGACTACAACTCGCTGGAATGATTACACCAACAAGCACGCCTTTTTATGGCATAGTACCCGGCAAGGCAGCAATGTCACTTGGACAAATCACTCTACCAGTTACTTTTAGGACTCCCTCGAACTACCATACAGAGTTTATTAAGTTCGAAGTTGCAGACTTCGATTCATCATATCACGCAATCCTCGGGCGCCCAGCACTAGCAAAATTCATGGCAATACCGCATTATCCGTACCTGTTGCTTAAGATGCCAGGGCCTAATGGTGTCCTCTCTCTTTGGAGTGATTTGAAGCGTGCTTTTGACTACGATGTTTAGGCAATCCAAATTATAGCAAAAGCAGAGGCCGCCAATGGAAGAAAAAAAATAGCCACTATTGCAGCAGAAATGAGCCCCAAAGAGCTAGTGATACCGGCTAAAAAACCCAGCATCCTAGCACCACCAAAAGAAGCCGATGTCAAGCAAATCGACCTGGGCACCGGTGATCCCTCAAAAACGGCAACCATCAGCGCCCACCTATCGGCAAAATAGGAACTCGTGCTCACCAACTTTCTTCGGGACAACAAAGATATCTTTGCCTGGAAGTCGGCCAACATGCCAGGGGTCCCAAGAGAGTTGGCTGAGCACATAATTGATATCAATGAAGGCTCCAAGCCTATGAAGCAATGACTACGATGATTCTCACCAAACAAGAAGGCAGTAATTAAAAAAGAAAACACAAAACTAATGGCAGCCGGATTCATCAAAGAAATCCTCCATCCATATTGGCTATCAAACCCAGTTCTAGTATAGAAAAAGAATGCGGACGAGTGGCGCATGTGTGTCGACTACACAGATCTCAACAAACACTGCCCGAAAGATCTGTTTGGGCTACCACGCATTGATCAGATAGTTGATTCAACAGTAGGATCTACCCTATTATCCTTCCTTGATTGCTATTTAGAATATCACCAGATCGCATTAAAGGAACAAGACCAGAGCAAGACATCTTTCATCACTCCATTCGGTGCCTACTACTACAAAACAATGTCATTTGGACTCAAGAATGCTGGTGCCACTTACCAAAGAGCTATCCAAATATGCCTTGGTGATCAGATCGGTGAAAACGTAGAGGCATACATGGATGATGTAGTAGTAAAGACAAAGAACCCGGATACACTAATTGAAGACTTAAAGCAAACCTTCGAAAACCTAAAAAGATGGAGGTAGAAATTGAACCCAAACAAGTATGTATTCGGAGTTCCTTCAGGACAACTACTCGGATCCTTGGTCAGTCATCACGGAATAGAAGCAAGCGCCAAGCAAATTTGAGCCATAACAGAGATGGGCCCTCCTCGAAGTGTCAAAGATGTGCAGAAGCTAACAGGCTGCATGGCGGCCCTAAATCGTTTCATATCAAGACTCAGCGAAAAAGGGTTACCTTTCCTTAAACTGCTAAAGAAGACATACAAATTCGAATGGACAGAAGAGGCCAATGAAGCTTTCAAGAAGCTCAAGGCATACCTAACTTCCTCGCCTATTCTCACACCTCCAAAGAAATACGAAGATATGATGCTGTACATTACAGCAACTTCCACTATGATCAGCGCAGCGATCGTCGTAGAAAGAGAAGAAGGACGTGTGTATAAAGTACAATGCCCCGTATACTACATCAGCGAAGTACTGTCAGAATCAAAAATCCGGTACCCGCATGTGCAAAAACTACTCTACGCCCTCCTGATCACTTCACGCAAGCTTCGTCACTATTTTGAAAGCCACAAGATTACCGTGGTGACAGATTTCCCACTCGGAGACATTCTACACAACAGAGACACAACAGGGCACATATCTAAGTGGGCAGTTGAACTTGGTGCTCTCAATATCGATTTCACTCCATGGAAGGCAATTAAATCTCAAGCCCTGGTTGATTTTGTTGCCGAGTGGATAGAAATTCAACAACCTATGTCAAATACCATCCTTGATCACTGGAAGATGTACTTTGATGGATCACTCAAGCTAGGCGGAGCCGGTGTTCTCCTCATTTCTCTAGATGGAAAACAACTCAAGTATGTCCTTCAGATACTATGGCAAGCTACAAATAATGAAGCAGAATATGAAGCCCTCATCCACGGGCTACGAGTGGCAATTACCCTTGGAATCAAGCGTTTACTTGTATACGGCGATTCAGCAGTAGTCATCAATCAAGTTAACAAAGATTGGGATTGCACCAAAGAAAACATGGGCGATTACTATGCAGAAATACGAAAGCTTGAAAAACATTTTCAAGGACTAGAAATTCTACACGTCCTGCGCGATTCTAATATTGCGGCATACGTCCTCGCCAAGCTTGGATTAGACAGGGCGAAGGTCCCACCTGGTGTATTCATAGAGGAGTTATCAGCTCCCTCTATCAAACAACCCGGTGAGATAACTCCTGAAATCTCAGCTAAAGGCACTCAGATTTTGGTAATCACCACTTCATGGACCTAGGTTTTTATTGATTACATCAAAGAGAATAAGTTGCCAGCGGAAAAAGAGAAAGCTACCCGAGTTGTTCGTAGAAGCAAGAATTACGTCCTAGTAGGAGACAAGCTCTATAGAAGAGCCACATCATCAGGAGTACTCCTAAAATGCGTCTCATTTGAAGAGGGCAAAGAGATCCTAGATGAAATACACTTAGGTTACTGTGGAAATCATGCCGCTTTAAGAACACTAGTCAGCAAAGCATTCTGCACCAGTTTCTACTGGCCAGCCGCATTGAAAGACGCAGAAGAACTCATCATAAGATGCAAAGGTTGTCAAATGTTTGCAAGACAAGCTCATGTGTCAGCTCACAACCTCATCTACATCCCACCTACTTGGCCTTTCTCCTGCTGGGGGCTGGATCAAGTAGGACCTCTCAAGAAAGCAAAAGGCGGTTTTAAGTACATCTTCGTAGCAATTGACAAGTTCACCAAGTGGATTGAATTCAAACCGCTCACAAAATACAGCGTAGCCAAAGCAGTCGAGTTCATCCAAGACATTATGCACCGCTTCGGCATGCCCAATCGAATCATCACGGATTTGGGTTCTCCCTTCACAGCCACAGAATTCCAAAGTTGGGCACATGACTACGGCTTCAGAATAGATTACGCATCAGTCGCACATCCAGAGGCCAATAGATAGGTAGAAAGGGCTAATAGACTCATACTAGCTTGATTAAAACCAAGACTATATGAAGAACTAGTAGACTATGGATCAAAATGGATTGAAAATTACCTAAGGTCGTATGGGGGCAACGGACCCAAATAAGCAGAGCCACCGGATACTCACCTTTCTTCCTGGTTTATGGATCAGAAGCCGTACTACCTGCTGACTTGATCTGGATGTCACCAAGGATAGAACAATATAACGAAGGAGAAGTAGAACAAACCCGAAGATTAGAGCTCGACTGTACAGAAGAAGTCAGAGTAAATGCTACCCTTCAATCAGCAAGATACCTCCAAGGATTAAGGCGCCACTACAACAAGAATAACCAGTCTCGATCATTACAAGTCAGAGACCTAGTACTAAGAAGAATACAAAAAAATGACGGACGCCATAAACTACTCAGTCCATGGGAAGGTCCTTTTATCGTCACAAAAGTCACCAGACCGGGCACATACAAGTTGATAACTGAAGATGGAAAAGAAGTCAACAATACATGGCACATCAGCCAGCTACGAAGATTCTACGCATGAAAAGGGAAAATATACATACAAGCCACAAGAGATCAATGTTCATGATCAATAAAGATAGCGCTCATCAACAACATATGTACTATTATGACCTGTCAATATTCATGATCAATAAAGATGGTTCTTTCTCAAGAAACATGTCTTATTATGGCTTTCCCCGAGTTGTTTCCAATGAGCACCAAAAAGCAAAATGGCTAAAAAGACGCCTGAGCATACCGGCCGAGAGCAAAAGAGCTAAAAACACGCTTGAGCCCGCCGATGAGGGTAGCTAATAAGCTAACACCCGAAACCAAAAGCAAAATGGTTGAAAAGACGCCTGAGCATACCGATCGAGAGCAAAAGAGCTGAAATATGCTTGAGCCCACCGATGAGGGTAGCTAATAAGCTAACACCCGAAACAAAAAGCAAAATAGCTGAAAAGATGCCTGAGCATACCGGCCAAGAGCAAAAGAGCTGAAAACATGCTTGAGCCTGCTGATGAGGGTAGCTAACAAGCTAACACCTGAAACAAAAAGCAAAATGGCTGAAAAGACGCCTGAGCATACCGGCCGAGAGCAAAAGAGCTGAAAACATGCTTGAGCCCGCCGATGAGGGTAGCTAATAAGCTAACACCCGAACAAAAAAAATGGCTAAAAAGATGCCTGAGCATACCGGCTGAGAGCAAAAGAGCCGAAAAGATGCTTGAGCCCGCCGATGAGGATAGCTAATAAGCTAACACCCGAACCAAAAAAGCAAAACGACTGAAACTAAGCCAGCAGCACGGCGAGACAACATGGAGCAGAGAAGGCCGGCAGGCATCTGTCTACCCAAGTCCAATGCGATGCTGGATATGGTGCTGATCTGCATCGGACAGTCTCAAGGTAGGCGACGAGGATCAACCTAGAACTGCCAGATAAAGGATCGTATCCCACATCACAAGACTCCCTCCAACTATCACCACATACTTCCAAGTACAATGCTGCTACATGATTAGCCTACCTCTAATCCCTATCACAAGACTCCCTCCAGCTACGGCAAGATACACAAAGACGGCAAAACAAGCCCGGAGGCTGCTCTACTTAACAAACTACCATATTCATGACTACAGAGACTTCAGAACAAGCAACAAAATGCTCAATGAATTAAAACAGCACTCCAAGAGGGTATTTATAGACTGAAGGAGCGGTGCACATGGACCAGGAGCACCAACGAAACAAGCCTAACAAAGGACACGGTGAAAAGACATAATTCAATGAAAGAAGACTCAGGCGTGAAGGAACAGTACTCAAGGACAAGCATATTCAAAAGGATATACCAACACTATACAACTCATGAACAAACACCATTTACACTCAACCACCATCATACAACTACATCTGACAACAGCAGACTACCAGAGAATATGCCAAAACCCTGCTTCTGAGTTCTTTCTAAACAAAAGAACCCGGATATCTGCTCGGGGGCTGCAACAGGAGAGGTTTTCAGTTCTTTTGAACAACTCAGATTCAAGACCCTCCAGCTCCTTGTTCCAAATAGCAAGAGGCTCAGGGGCTACACTTAGTGGATCCCAAGAAGCGCTACACGATTTCGCTTAAGAAAGCACTCGGACGACGCTTGTTCTTGATCGACAAGACTTGAAGGAACAAGACAAGGCTTCCAGAACTCAACCATGAAGTGCTCGGGGGCTTGTCGATCCTAGGATATTTTTACAACCAGAGATAGGACCAGATGCTGACCACACTCCGAGTTAAGCCAAAAAGAAGAAGCTAGAGATGTCCTAAGTCTTTTTAGTACTAACAAGAACACAAAGTTTGTCGAGACAACAATCTATATCGAGTTGTTTACAAGTCATAGATGAAAGCTAGACAAGCACTCGACAAATCAAGGAAGTCTGTCAAGACATCAATCTACATATACCGAGTTATTTACAAGGCACAAATGAAAGCCAGAAAAGTACTCGACAGATCAAGAAAGTTTATCAAGACAATGATTTACCTAAGCCGAGTTGTTTATGAGACAAAGAAATATAGACAAAGAAGACATCAACAAAAAATAAAGAATCTCCATTCAGTTTTCAAGTATAGTGTTTTGTTACAGAAGCTGAAATACAAAGGTCGATTACATCAGGCATTGTCATCAGGAGAAGAAACATCAATGTTAAGATTATCTACAATCTTCCTGGCTAAATCATCGACCTCAGGCTCCAACTTCTCAACAGCATCCAGATACTCTTGGCTCTCAGCTTCATCAGCAACCTTGGATAAAGGAAAGTCTGGAGAAAGAACCTAGACCTGGGCAAGAACGTTCCTGGTACAAAGATGGGCACACCGCTTCACGAACTCCTGGAAATGGGTTGGCACTTAGGGAATGAACTGAGCCCAAGAATGACCATCATCTGCTGGAGTCCGGAGAAGATTGGCTACTGACCAAAAAGACTTCCACAAAGCCTTCTAGTTCTTAGTAGCCATTGCCAACTTGCCAGTTAAGTCCTCAATGGTTTTTGGGCCTGCACAAGATCTCTGTCAGCTCCACGCCTAATCAACTTAGCAAGCATGAGTTCTTCTTTAGCTTGAGTAATTACCTCCTCAGCCTTATTGTGGCTAGTATGAACGAGTGTCTTCATCTCCTTAATACCCTCCGAGAGCTTCTGCTTTTCAACTTGGAGAGCTAGACCAAGCAACAAAAGACAAGTAAGCAGAAAGGCAAATCTAAATACAAAGGGAAGCGAAAAAGAACTCGCGATACCATGGCACTCTTTATTCATGGCCTCCATGTTTTTTAAGGCCTCCTAGGCAGCTGCATCCCTCTGCTTTTCTACCTCAACTACCCGAGCATGGAGAGCCTTCTCCTCCTTCTGATGCGTTTGACGCTCAGTCTCCAACTTGGCCCGATAGAGGTCAAGCTCTGCCTTCAGGGTACTCACCTCAGAGGACAACTTTTTCTTGATTTCAGATGAGAAAAAGAAGCCGGTATGATCATGAGAAAAGGACTAAGCAAAAAGAAAGAGAGAAAAACAAGAAATAAGGACAGGAGAAAAACGAACATCCAAAGCAAGAAGTTCAGAAAAACTTACCTGGAGCTTTTCCCCGAAAGAAGTCACAAAGGTCGCCAAGTTTCCCCAGGCGGCAGTCAGCTCCAACAATCGATGAGTGGCATCAAATTGCTGCACCACATCATCGGCCAAAGGCGGACCACCGGAAGCAAGAAGAGGAGAGGGAGAAGCCAGCTGAGGCAAAGAAGGCATGACCAGGGCAATCTCCTAGGAAGCCATGGCCAACCCCTTAGATGAACCTGCCGCCATGGCCACGGTCACCTCAGGAGTCAGCAAATCAGTAGCTGCAGCCACTATCCCCCTCACAGCCACCTCAGCAACCGTGCGTTCCGAGTCCTAAGACTCAGTATGCAAGGGTACGCCAGAGGTTTGATAAGAAGTCGACTGGAGGCTTAGGGAAGACGAAGGCCTGAAAGTTGACAAGGAAACTCGCCAATAAGAATAAGAAAAAAGGAGAACAGAAGCGGAGAAATAAAACCAGAATTCACTCACTCAGCTATCTTCTTCTTCATAAAACCAAAAGAAGACCTCGCAGGGGGAACCACGGCAGCAAAAACATCACCACCACCCTACGACAGGAGCGGTGCGGCCGGTACTAGAGCCCCAAAAGAACTCGAACCCAATGACCGCTTGCTCCAAGAGAACAAGACCAAAAGTCAAAACAAAAAAGAGGAGTTCAACAACAGGAAAACAAGAACTCATCGATGAGTAACGAGGGTAGCATCATCATCATCCTCTTCTTCTTCACTCTTGACCAAGGCCACCATAGCGCTAGCTGAAAAAGGACAAAAGTACTCAGTCAAAGATAAAAACAAACAACAAAAGGGCAGAGCATATTAATATGCTCACCTAAGAGAATGCTAGCTACAACTGGAGTACCTAAACGAGTACTCGACTGGCGAGACTTCTTGGCAACAGATGGAGTAGAAGAAGAACTATTCGCTCAACCCCTCTTTCCGAAAGTATGAGGAGCTCGAGGAACTGGATGAGGAACATACTCTTTATATACGTCAGAAAATGTAGAAGAAACACCAGAAAGCATCATGGTAGTTTGAAACCTACTGGTCAAGGACGCCCCAGCAAGACTACCCCCAGCCTCCACATTTGTAGGGAGATCATTAAGGGGAATTGGATCAGCGAAATTATGCCCCAATTCCTATAAAAGAGTAAAACAACAAGACAAGGAAGATTAAGCAAAAAGTTGATACGATAAAAGACATTCAAAAGTACCCGCATAACAAAAGAACAACTCACAGTAGGGGGGCGGGTTTTTAGCACTGTACTCAAGGACAGCAAGTGGGACGATGCTTACTCCTTTTAGCATGTTCTAAAGATGCTCTAGCACCTCCTCGTCAGTCAACTCAAGGGCAGGGACCATACAAGAAGGGTCCTCCGCCCCAGAGTACTCAAAACCATAATGTTCGCGCTCCTTCAAAGGTTGAACTCGGCAGTGAAGAAAACTTGAAATAATCCCGAAGCTGGTCAAGCCTTGTTGTTTCAGAGTGCAAATCCTCTCGAGAAAAGGCTTGATCGTCTGGAGCTCAACAGTCGTCATAGGGTTCTTTTCCCATCGGTCATTAACCAAGGGACTAGATCCGGAGTGAACGGAAAGAGGAGGAATCAAGTTGGCAGCATAAAACTAGTCAGCACGCCAATCCCTCACAGAATCAACTAGGTCATAGTCAAAGAATTTGCTTTTAAGACCCTGGCGAAACTGGATCCCACAGCCACCAAGAACATTGGTGTCATCGCGGTGGGGCTGTGGCTTCAGGCGAAAGAAGTACGAAAGAGAGAAAGAGAAGGGGGAATTCCAAGGAAGGTTTCACAAAGATGAATGAAAATAGAAAGATGAAGGACAACATTGGGAGCAAGGTGGTTCAGGCTAATCCCAAAATAGTTAAGAAACCGGTGAAGAAAGGCAGAAGCAGGAAGGCAGAGACCGACACGGATAAAGGAGACAAAAAGAATAATCTCACCAGGATTTAGAGCAGGGACCTGATGCTCGCCTAGAGCTCAGCAAACTCCTTGCTCTGGAGCAGACTGTCGCTAATGAGCTCGCAAAGCTGATCTTTAGTTGTTGTTGGAGCCGGCTAGATCTTCTGAGCAGCCCTTATCGCCATGAATTCCTGATTTTCAATGACAGAGAGCGATGCTTCCTCGTCGACAAAGGTCGCCTGAGACTTACTCGCCGACTTCTTCCTACCCATATACTAGCAAAGGCAATGGGGCACTAAGAACAGAGAAGGCTAGGACGGCTGCGCTTAGATGACGGCGGCAATGGCGACGGCGGAGTTTCGAAGGCTAGGGTTTCAAGGCAAAGGCAAGGTACCAAAGAAAAGGAGGAGAAAGGCCTTTAAATAGATTTTACACCGGTAAAAACATGGCCCACCAGGCCCATTTTAACATGGCATGAGGACGCAACGGTCTATTTACCGACATAGCTAAAATGACGGACAGCTCAAATCCACACAACGGTACAGTTCAACGGGCAGATTTTAGACTTGTCCATCCAGCACCACGGTGGAGTTATCATATTACTACAAAAAAGAACTCATCAACAATAAAGCAAAGAAGGGTTACCTCACAAGGAGCACAACAACCCGGTCCTTATAGAAAGAACTTGAAAATCTCATCAACAACTGGGACATCAGAAGAATAAAGAATGACAACTCAGAAGACAAGATTCTTTCCATTATAAATGGTTTCAAAAAATAGAAGATTATATATCTTATAAGACCCAACGAACTCGGTACTACGACAAGGAAGGTAGCAAAGAGGAACCCGGACACAGCTAGGCTCTGGAACGACTACGTGTTCCAAATTGCTACTCGGTAGAACAAACCACCCTTGGCTACACTGTTTTCTTCAAAGGATGGACACAGTGCATCTAAGGCAGAAATCAGTAGCACGGCGGGACAACATGGAGTAGAGAAGGCCGGTAGGCATCTGTCTACCCAAGTCCGATGTGATGTTAGATATGGTGCTGATCTGCACCGGACAGTCTCAAGGCAGGCGACGAGGATCAACCCAGAACTGCCAGATGAAGGATCGCATCCCACATCACAAGACTCCCTCCAACTACCGTCATGTACTTCCAAGTACAATGCTGCTACGGGATTAGCCTACCTCTAATCCCTATCACAAAACTCCCTCCAACTACAGCAAGATACACAAAGACGGCAAAACACGCCCGGAGGCTGCTCTACTTCATAAACTACCATATTCATGACTACAGAGACTTTAGAACAAGCAACAAAATACTCAATGAATCAAAATAGCACTCTAGGAGGGTATTTATAGACTGAAGGACCGCTGCATATGGACCAGGAGCACCAACGAAACAAGCCTAACAAAGGACACAGTGAAAATATAGAATTCAATGAAAGAAGACTCAAGCGTGAAGGAACAGTACTCAAGGACAAGCATATTCGAAAGGATATACCAACACTATATAACTCGTGAACAAACACTATTTACACTCAACCACCACCATACAACTACATCTGACAACAGCAGACTACTAGAGAATATGCCAAAACCCTACTTCCGAGTTCTTTCTAAACAAAAGAACCCGGATATATGCTCAGGGGCTACAACAGGAGAGGTTTTTAGTTCTTTTGAACAACTCAGATTCAAGACCCTCCAACTCTTTATTCCAAATAGCAAGAGGCTCAGGGGCTACACTCAGTGAGTGCACTTTTTTCGAAAAAAGTGCACGTCACCAAGAGGACCAATTCAAGACAGCAGTTTTTCAAACGACATAAGATTCAAGACCCTCCAACTTTTTGTTCCAAATAGCAAGAGGCTCGGGGGCTACACTCAGTGAGTGCACTTTTCCTTCAAAAAAGCACACATCACTCAGAAGACTTATTCAAGACAAACGACTTCAAGGCCACACGACAAAAAGAACCCAGACATAGCTATATCCGAGCTCTTTTTGACAAAGAATCCGGGTATACGCTCAGGAGCCCTTCGACGAAGAATCAGGAAGATTTCAAGAAAAGACCCTCCAGCTCCTTGTGCCAAACAACAAGAGGCTCGGGGGCTACACCCGAATGGGAGTACTTTTTTCTTCAAAAAAGTACACACCATGCGAAGATCTCACGAAGCGCTACACGGTTTTGCTCAAGAAAGCACTCAGACGACGCTTGTTCCTGCTCGACAAGACTTAAAGGAACAAGACGAGGCTTCCACAACTCAACCATGAAGTGCTCGGGGGCTTATCGGTGCGGGACCCACGGGATACCCAGCAAGAAAGGGAGAAGATCTAGTCTAACTAGAATTCTTCCCCTGTAATCTTAGTAGTAGTAGTATTCTGTAATCCTACTAGGAACTCTCATTGTAAACTGACTAGGATTCTGACCTCCTGACTATATAAAGGAGGGCAGGGTTCCTAGGGACGGGCGACTTTTAACAACACAACACTTTACAATTAATCCAACGCAAAGGCTAACACCGACTAGACGTAGGGCTATTACTCGATCAAAGATCAAGGGTCTAAACCAGGATAAATCGACTGTCTCTTGCGTTTACCATCGAGTTCTGCATACGCTGAAGCCCGAACAAACTGCCCCGGGGACCTCCGTGGCAGGCTATCGGTGGTGAAACATTGACACATATCAAATATTTAAGTAACCTAAATCAGTTAACATTACAACAAAGCTCAACAATGACACCAAAGCTGACGAGTTATCACTTCCACATTGCATTAATATTTAAGCAGCTACCATACATCAGGAACACCAAAGCTGAGGAGTTTTCACTTCCACATTATAGCAACAATGATGCCAAGGACAACACCTACAAACCCTATAACTGAAGGTACTAAAGCTGTAGAATCGATCACAATATGAAGTTTCTTGGTCTCCAGTTCCTGCTTGGGCTCAACTAGTGCCACCTTTGGCTCACTAAGCTATACCTTCAGTGCCAGAACATCACAAACAAGACTGTCCACAATTTGGCGAACCTCATCCAATTCTTCCTTCCCTAGAAGGGCGGGTTTGGTGCAAGCGGTAGAGTCTTACCGCCTTTGACCGGAAGGTCCCGGGTTCGAGTCGCAGTCTCCTCGCATTGCACAGGAGAGGGTAAGGCTTGCCACTGACACCCTTCCCCAGACCCTGTACAGAGCGGGAGCTCTCTGCACTGAGTACGCCCATCCAATTCTTCCTTCAAACCGGCATACGCTTCACCAGACACTGGACTCAAATAGCCTGCGTCCTTCATCTGCAGCCGGCGTCCATGAGCTTTTGCAGCTTCATACTCGACCTCAGAGCGAATGAAGCCACATGTGGTTGGATCACCCTATGTTCAGATCACAGTTGTGTCATTCAGTGAAAAACAAGACTTTGCACAAGCCAAGCATGGCAAGAAATCAAACCTTGACATTGTAGGGGCACTTCAAAAACCACTGATCCTTCGTATCCTCTTGCTTGCTTCGGATGCGGATCAGAGGAACAAAGCAAAAGGGGCACTCTCCTCTGCTTGCAGTGACGCTGGAAGCAGACGAACCTGCCCTCATCACGTCGCCTGCATCGGAGCTGCCTCTCACTTCAATCGTCGTAGCCCTCTATTTCTCCAACCGCCGCAGCTGCACCGAAGCCGCCACCCACTTCAATCGCCGCTGCCCGCTGGTTCTCTAGCCGCCGCAGGCTACACCGGAGTCGCCAACGACTTCAATTAGCACCGTTGGCTGGTTCTCCCAATGCAGCCGCCTGCACCGCCGCCGCCGCGCACCTGAATCACACCTGCCACCGCCTTCAGTCGCCGCCGCTGCTGCCAAATCGCGAGCTAGGGTTCGTGGATGGGATGGGGAATGGGGGGGCGGGAGAAAGAAGAAGACCGACGCGGCGCTGACTAACGGAGATGGCCGATATTTTCACGAGCGTTTGCGTCCCGTATACATACGGTGCTGACAGTGGGCCCTCGTAGGGTTGGGGTGTAAAAAATGGCATGGTTCAGCGAAGCTGAGAATTATAATGGCCTATCTTCGATTAGACGATTTGTGACGTTTCTTAAAAGTTGAAGAATTGCAATGGCCTTTTAAAAAAAAACCCTAAAACTTACATGTCGTCAACTTTCTCACTCACAATGAGATGGTCGCTACTGCTGCCCAAAAAAATTCTCTGTGCCTCAGTCCTGGCCATTGGCCCCTGCGAGCCATCCTGGCTGAACTGGCAACAATCACTCAAGGAATGCAACATTTAATCATCAAGGTTAGAAGGGAAACAAATAAAGTTGCTGATAAGCTCGCAAAGCAGGCTAGGCAAGCAAGTGTTACAAGCTCTTGTCTGTATTCCTGTGAAGCGTTTACACACTCTCGTCCTTGTAATGTGCAACAGGCACTTCAGGCACTTCAGAACTTTCAATGGGGAATGTTTCGCCCCATCTCTGTACTACGTTTATAACTAGTAATAAATATCCTTTACCTTTCAAAAAAAAAACATGCTGTAATATAGACGGGCCGAGCAAGCCTTCTTTTGGTATTTGCAGGCCCAATCTCTGATTTCATGGCATCTGAAGTAGGCAAGTTTTCTCAAAAAAAAAAAAAAAATCTGAAGTAGGCAAGTAGCTCCAAAATGCTGACTGCTGTGAATGTGCATGCACAAGCATGCAGGCCGCTTGGTGCGTACCCGTCGCCGTTAAGGCTTCGTTTGGGAATCCCAAACCACGGGACAACCCGCCCTACGCGCAGCCTCAACGTTTGGAAGCGCACGCGAGGGGCCGGCGCTGCCCCAACCCCGGACGTTTCCCTGGGCGCTGCTCCTCGACCTTGGACGTCCCCTGCCTCGCCGTGCGAGCAAGCGCTGCGCTCACGACTAAGGTTGGCACAGCACCGACCAAGAAGAACACAGTACTACTCGGGATATGTGGGCCCGGTTCAGAACTGTCGTTTCAGGCCGGGCCCTGCAGGACCACGCCGCCTGGTGACGCGGCAACACGTCCGCGAACAACTTATCCGCCACGTCCTCGTGTGGCTCCTATCCGTCACCGGTCCCATAACATAACACCTGCTAACCGTGTCAGCTCCCTCCCTCCTCTGCCAGACGAGTTCGGAGCGTGTAGCGTGAGTACGAACTGTGCGAGTTATGCGCGTCTGAGTTGTACCCGATAAAAAATATCAGTGGCGGACCTAGGATTTAAAACCAGGGTAGTCCTAGTAAAAAATTTCATGTGCAACACGACAAAATTCAAAGAAAAAGTTCGGTAAAATGGCTATAAATTAACCAATTGAGATAATACAATTGAAAGGTTCAAAACTTATATAAATAGATCCGAAACTTGCATAAATAGATTATACATAAGATTCTATGCTCTGATTTCATTTACAAGAACAAATCCCTAACCAAATTTGCAATCCAGTGCTCACTGTCCAAACCAAAGGATATGAGATTAGGGTGAGCTCAGAACTTCAAAAGCACACTCACCGTCCAGGAGCACTGGCGCGCTGTAGAGCAACAGCCTGGCGCACTCGGCGATTGGCTCCAGCAGCATGTAGCTTGCTGCCCTGCTCGACACCTCAGCCACGTGGGGTGCCGCACAGTGCCGCAGTGGGGGTGCCGCATAGGCTCGGAGAGACGGTGACTAGTGCCAGGCCCAGGCAGGATGGCGCCCTGCGGGGTGCCGACGCTCAGGCCTCGTGCGGCTCGGCCTCGGTGCTCGGGGAGTCAGGGGTGGCGGCACTCGCAAGTGTCACGGCCTCGGGGGCGGGGCAGGTCTCACGGCCTCGCACAGGGGATCAGGAGGCTGACGGGAGATACCTGATGCTCGCTAACGTGGGCTTCTTTCAGTTTTTTATTGGGCCAGACTTTCTATAGGCTAAAAGATTGAAAATGTTGAGTACTAAATAAACTTTGGGCCAGATTCTAGGATAGTTCTGGGCCTACCTGGACTACCTTTTGGGTCCGCCACTGAAAAATATATACCATATATGTATAAGTAGAGAAAAACAAGAGATCCGTAAAGTGTAAGCTCAACCTCATTTAATGACTGGTGAGTTTTGACACAACCCTAAGCGCGAAAGTTTGATAATTGGCCGGCTTCAAACTAGGTTCAGCCTTATTGTTAGCAAATAAAAAAGGATCGATGGCAAGCATGTGGGAGAGGCAGCTCAGGCTATGGGTAGGAGTAGGAGCATAGCCGCTGTCAAGTTTGTCCACCACCAGCGCTAGCTTTGGGGGTGGCCTCGCCCTGGCAATCTGGCATGGGCTTCACGACTTGCTCCGACGGCACTTGGGAAAATCTAGGTCCAAAATGGGAGTTGGGCCGCACGGCCACCACCACGTGGCAGGCCACGCGGAGCGAGCAGTGCAGGGAACAAGTTTCAGCGGTGGAGGATGCCACATCCACGTTTGAGAGAGCGACAACAGTGGAGGAGAACGTAATCAGGTTGAAATCGAGTGGAACCAGTAGCGACACGGTGGAGAGATTGTGCCACGTCGTATATATATATATATATATATATATGACTACCGCAACAAATTTGTCTCGTGCTTAGTTGATGAGTAAGATAGGATGGCCACAGGTAGGCAAAGAGTAAAAGCTTCAATTCAGGAATCTCGCCACGGTCTCTGGCGCCGAATTTGGACGCCTGCCGCCGCTGCTGTGCTGTAGCAAATGAAGGCTGGTGTCTAAACAACCCCGTAATTTGGTTGCGCCAGTCAGTACGAAAGATGGAGACACGCATGTGAAGTGGAGATAGATTTTTTTTTCATTTCATAGGCAGCAAGGCAGGAGCTGGATCCACTTTAATTAATACCCTGAAGTGGTCTTAGAACAAGTACATAATGATCTTATAGCCAAGCAAATACTGATGTGGATAGGAGAAGAGGAGAGAGTTTGGCTCTCATGCAAGCAACAACACATGACACGCGAGCCTATGCAGTAGTGGCTCACAGATCAAGTGAATGTTATGAATGCGAGGAGAATTAAGAAAAAGAATGTGAGTAAAACTAGCATAAGAAGTTTTTTTATAGACAAATAAAAAGCTATTATTGTATAATTTGGTTTCTTACAACTTAGCTAATAGTCGAAGAAGAGGGTTTTTTTTAAGACAACTGACCTTATCTTAGGTGGGACCTACCTTAAGGCTGGGAGGTTGCTAGCAGGAATTTTCTGTGTGCTGAGTTAAACCACTCTTTGATTGGATGATCTCACTAAAAGACAAAGTCAAGTCTGATTGTTTGCTGGACGTCCTTTGGCACCTCGAGATTCGAGCGATGCTCCCGTGCTCCGTTTTTTTTTTTTTCCTTTCTGAAGGAAAGAACCAAGCCCAGAGGGACGAATCGCCACGTCCGCCACAGTCAAACCACTCTCCAACTGCAGGTGCAGGAGACTAGCAGAGCTGAGCTGCCCCAAACAGAACCGTCACAAAAAATAAAAAGAGAGGACTCGACGAAAATTTCGCAGCCATAGGCCCCGCTCCCCCCGGGCGCAGATCTTTTCTCGCTCCCCTCTCCCCGCCGATCACGCCGGCGGCACGATGGCGACCTCCGGCGCGCCGGGTCCCGACGACCACGACCACGACCACGGGCACGGCCGCCTCGCGTCGTCCCTGACGACGCGCTACTCGGACTGGGTGCTGGAGGCGCTGGACGAGCTCCCGGGGAGCTTCCTGCTCACGGACCCCGCCCTCCCCGGCCACCCCATCGTGTACGCCTCCGGGGGCCTCGCCGCGCTCACCGGCTACGCGCCGCGCGACGTGCTGGGCCGCAACGCGCGCCTCTTCCAGGGCGCCGCCACCGACCGCGCCGCCGTCGCCGGCGTGCGCGAGGCCGTCCGCGCGCACCGCGAGCACCAGGCCGCCCTCCTCAACTACCGCCGCGACGGCGCCCCGCACTGGGTCCTGCTCCACCTCGCCCCCGTCTTCCACGCCCGCGACGGCACCCTGCTCCACTTCCTCGCCGTGCAGGTGCCCATCGCGCCCGCTGCTGCCACGCGCGGGGCGACGTGCCACGCGCCGGGGCCGTTGCTCGCCGCGTGCCGCGACGAGGCCAGGGTCCGAGAGGATCTCCCCTGCGCCACACACGCGGGGAAGGTATTTGTCGATATGGACAAGAGAGGTCAGTGTGCCTGCCTGTGTAGTACTCCTAGTATGTTGCACTAGTAAATTACCCATTCTTCTCGATTTTCCCTTGAGTTTCAAACATTAATTGCAAGTGAGTTCAATTAAAGCCCTTTGTTGCCTTGTTCCTAAAGCTGAACGTATGTTCCAGATTGACCTGCATAAGACTAACTGCTCATGAAATCGTCCCTGGTCGATTAGTTGGTTACTTGGTTTGCCAATTCAGCTATCGTAATTATAGTTGCACTACTCTCATTTGTGGGCATGGACAGACAAACCGCTGAATAAGTAGGCGTAGTGGTAGATTACTCAGAGAGTTAAGTACTCCCGTGTTTTAACACCTGGTCTTGGTTCGAAGTCTGTTAATCATGGTTATACACTTATACTGGGCCTGTTTTCCCCAATGTGGACCATGAAGAGTTGCACGCACAAATACATATATGTGGTACCTCTTTCCTTAGGTAGTGGTTACATGATTCCTCCCCCCAACCCCAACCCCCCTCCCCCCCAAAAAAAAAGAGAGAAACACTAATAGGTTTTGGGATTAGGACAAATCACATTTATGCGATTTCCTGACTGAAGATTCAGTAGCCTGCAGTAGTTTACAAGTCTCCATAAACTTTCTTGTGTTTACCTTAGTATATCAATTTAAGCTGGGGTCTCATTTTAATGTTTTCACCCTCACACAAGTATTGAATGAAACATAAGTGAACCAAGTTGTGAGTATCTTGTTGCTAGTTTGCTGTTGCAGGGCTGGAGGCCGAGGAACCACGTGTAGCTAGTGACCATGAGAAAGAGATGGCAACAAGTACGGCTAACAACATTGTCTCTGCGCTGAACCGCTACAGCAAGCTAACTGGTCTAGTGGTCAGCAGCAAAAGATGCTGCTCTATTGGCATCCCAGCACTCAGTTCGTCGTTAAACCTCTCTCTCGGTAGAATCAAACAAAGCTTTGTATTGTGAGTTGTTTGGATATCTTGTCCATTATTTTGTTGCCTTGTATTATTTTGTGCTCAAAACATTGTATCTGACTCTATTCATGTGTGCTTCATTATTAAATTTACCATTTTGAACTGATCACAGGACTGACTCCCGCTTGCCTGACATGCCAATTATTTATGCTAGTGATGCTTTTACATCATTAACAGGTAGTTGTTCTTTGACTATTAGTACCAGATTATGCATTCTAACAACTTTTTGAAGTATGTAATATGTGCAACTTCCGATATATTACTGTTATCTTTAATCTTTTATATATTGTTTTCACTTGATCAAGTTACTCAAACTGATTGTATATACTTGGTGCATGCGTACATAAAACTCATGTCTTTTGGGATTATCATGTGAAAGAAAGAGCAAATTTTCACCCCCTGCAACAGACAGAATCCTGGCATGGTTTTTATTTAAGGTGGGGGTATGGGCTACATTTTTAATTTCTTTCTATAAATGATGTAAAAATACAATTTGAAACCTCTGTTTTTGGTGATGTTATTGTGTCGGCAGACTTATTAATGCACTTTTCGCGTACACCTAACACAGTTTTAATGTAAGTTGTTTAGAGATGATACATTTCTTTCTTTGGTAGTTGTGTATGCTAGTAGTTGTGGTTCCTTTGAGTGATGTTTATTTTGGTTAAATCTTGCCTATGTTGCCAACTTGACATCGGTCCATTACTCTGGTGGCTATACTTTAGATTTCACTAGGATAGCATTTTTTTTACAGGCAGGACTTATGTTGCTCTTAAACTTTTACTTCTCCAGGTTACTCAAGAGAAGAAATGTTGGGCTGTAACTGCAAAGTCTTAAACGGTCCAGGCACTAGCTTGGAGGTTTTAGAGGAGGTGCGGACCAGGATTAAATAGCTTGTATGACCACATTCCCCATAATATTGCTTACTTTTAAAATTTCTATTCAAAATTGGACGTACAGATAAATCAGCATATTTGTTCTGAGCAGGCATGCACAGTGGATCTACTAAGTTACAGGTGCGTTCATGCATGTTTGTACTGGTAGCTAACAGGTCAGCTTGTGGAAAGAACTTGACAGAAGTTTTGTTGCCTCTACTTTCTATCAGGAAAGATGGAAGTTCATTCTGTGATCTTCTACATGTATCTCCTATCCGAGATGCTTCTGGCAAGGTTCGCTTACAGCTTTCTCAGGTCTTTCCTGAAAGAAGCTGTTTCTCAGATGAATTAATAAACAATTACTACACAATTTCTATGTCCGTGTACAATGAAGCTCTTAAGTGAATAGATTTGCAGTTTGCTATCAGTCAGATATTCTGCTCTTGCAGTACAAATGGCATGGGAATTTTTTTCGACTGACTTCATAACCATGCAGGTCGCCTTTCATATCTGGATTCACCTTGACATGGGTGCAAAGCACGATTTTAATGGGTTGGCCCCCGAGGTATGGCTGCTTGGTGCTGTTGGTGCGGTCAGAGTTGCTGTGAGAGGCTTGTCAGCGTCAGGTAGCCTGTTGAGACCATCCCATAGCAGTTAGCCTCCTTGCCATTTCATGACACGTCGACTGGCCTTCCAATGTACATTGCTGCTTGCTATTGAATGTAAAGTAACTGCTTAGCATAACAAAGAAAATGAGTGCATTTTGAAGGAAAATTCATGGTAAATACACGATGTTGTTGTGATTATGTAACCATGTGGAATGATGAAGTAAAGAAAAGAAAATAGAAGCTGCAGAAATTCTCCGATTCCATAGTTAGTTTTCATTTACCCAATTACTTGAATTGGTTCGTTTGACAGAGACTGCAACTCCGTAGTTAATTT
The DNA here is from genome assembly GCF_019320115.1 of Miscanthus floridulus. Taxonomy (NCBI): domain Eukaryota; kingdom Viridiplantae; phylum Streptophyta; class Magnoliopsida; order Poales; family Poaceae; genus Miscanthus; species Miscanthus floridulus. The sequence continues at coordinate 9,266,361 of NC_089584.1, forward strand.
CCATGTACCCAATTACTTGAATTGATTCGTTTGACACAGAATGCATTAAGCTGAACTGTGGCACAGTTTTGACCTCACAACTTTTGTGGCCAGTGATAGTTGACTGTTCATGCACAGTACAGTAGTAAGTTTGGGTGTAAATGAGAGGAGAATTTCATTTGTCTGGAACTGAACTTTCGAAGTCCACAGAATTTGATTTTTATTAGGAATTTTGACCTCACAAACTTTTGTGGCCAGTTGATAGCTGACTTTTCATGTACAGTGCAGTGCAGTAGTAAGTTTGGGTGAGAATTTCATTTGTCTGGAGCTGAACTTCCGAAGTCCACAGAATTTGATTTTTATCTGGAATGTACTCCTATGATTATGACGGCATTGGAGGCTATATTGTCGTACCCGGCCCGTCTGAAAATGACCTGCCCTGCATCTGTATCTGAATCTGTAGGCTGCTAGGCTTCAACAATGACAGCCTAATCTTATCATTAAAACTCTTGTGTCCGATACACTGGCACGAGCCACGAGTCTAGCGGTCCGCAGCCTCTGCAGCCGTATTCATACGTACGTGAAGGTTCGGACATTTGTGGTAGCTCACCACATCACTGTCAGCAACTGACACGTGATATACTAGTACTAGTAGTACTAATAGCCGTTAGGCCAAGCTAGCTAAGGGCTTGTTCGGCAGGACTGAAAAATACTGTTCCGGAGAAAAATACTGTTCTGGCAGAACGTGAACAGTGCTTTCGTGAGTGTCAAGCCAGCCGGCCGGCTTAAAGCCAGCCGAACAAGCCCTAAACCTTCTGCCACCTCTTAGCTCGCTTCATATCGATGCTTCGTATGAAACGAAAGGCTCTAGAGATGAGGACGCCGAGATATTTCGTTAGGCCAAACAACGTCGTGCTCGCGCGCCCGCCGCCGACCGACGAGGTAGCTGCCGCGAACTCACCCAAGTGGACGCACGAGCGAACAGCCTCGGCGCCGCCGTCTCTGTCGCGCGTAGTACATACGTCCGGCGAGCAGTGGTGGGGAGGTCATGGGTGCAAGGAGTTTGTCTCGCCGGAACGGACGCACGACGCCGCGGTTTGCACCACAGAAACGTACCCGAGGTCACGGTCCTGGGGTGGGTCGCTGCCGCCGAGGACGGACGCCACGGCGAGATCGCTAGCTAGCTGTTCCGTCCGAGGTGCGTCCGGCCAGGCACGCCCGCCCGGTCGCCGTCCAGGTGACGGTAACGTTTTCTTTTTCTTGACCGGCCGATGCTAACGTTCTGATGTTGTGGAGAGCAGAAGTCGAGCATTAATTGGGCACCGTTGGAGATGGTAGAACGTACGGCTAGGGACCTTGCTAGCGTGAATTTTTATATGAGGCCCGACAAAATGGTAGATAGCCTGGTAGACGCGACCGCTTGTGCGATTCCGCAGCAGCACAATGACACAAGTGAGCGAGCTAGAAAACCTACGACCGCGGATTGCTTACCTTGGCCATGTTTAGATTGTAACTTTTTGCAACTCGATGAATAGTATCATTTTCGTCTTATTTGATAAATATTGTCCAATCGTGAACCAACTAGGCTCAAAAGATTTATCTCGTGATTTCCAACTAAACTGTGTAATTAGTTATTTTTTTTACCTACATTTAATGCTCCATGCAAGCGGCTAAAAATTGATGTGATAGAGAAAAAGTGAAAAAACTTGAAATTTGGGGTCATCTAAACAAGGCCCTTACCTGTCGAGCTGTAACTAGCCAGCGCGCGAATGTCGTCGTCACACTCACACACACCAGCGCACCCCTGCCGCCGAGGGAGCAAACAGTCCGCCCGTTGTCCTGCCCGTGCAATCTCTGCCGGAGAAGCAACGGCATACATGTGCGACGTGACCGTGACATCCGCCGAGTGCGTACAAGCCGACGAGCCACGATAGGCACCGGCTGGCTAACCTCTCGATCGTCAGGACTCAGGGTCAGGCCGGCAGGCCGGCCGGCCGACGGGGACGGAACACGAAGGAGCCGGGAAAACGGCCAGCCGGCCACGTGATTGGCGGCTCCAGTTGGCGCGTCACGTACGGTCGCAGCGCGCCGCCGCCGCCGCCTGCTGCCCGCCTAGGACTGGACTGGGAGGAGTCTGCGACGTCGTGGCGGGCTCGGTGTCGCTGCTGGCTGCCCGTGCCCTGTATGGGGTGCGGCTCCTTGAGCACGCCGCGACGACCGGCCAGGGCAGGGTCGCGACTCGCGCGTCCCAGGTGGCACGCTTGGGTTGCGCTGCATGCGTCCTGCTGGATATGCACGAATGGGAGATGGCGGTCCAAAATTTGTATACGTTTGGTTTGGTGACAATATGGATAGGGTGGTCAGGTATATGAAATATTCTCCGATTATGCTGAATGAAGCTGCCACCAAAAAACTTGTGGGTAAACTTATCCATGTGACCATGTTGCATGCTGGGGCTGTTGCTCACGTGGCAGCAACAATTAATGGTTGCATGCAACCTTCAAACAATTTTATCTCCTACAAACCATTTATAGCATTTGTGATACGATAACATCGCAGTATCCGTTTTATTTAAATCTACAAAATAAGATATCACATAATTATGTTTTGGCAAAAAAAAAAAAGACTAGTGGTTCCCTATGACATAATTGACGTGGCTATCCTCATCAATCCAACCAACATAGAAAAAATAACTAGCCCCGCCTCGTCGCGCCCAGCAGATATTCATTCAACCAAACATAAAAAATAGCCTGTTCCATCCATCTAACCTAACATGAAGCATGGATAAGCATATCTAGAAATCCATGGATATACATATCCCATCCAACCTTGTTCTCAAACCAAACACACACTATACTAGCCCATAGGGGATGAGACTTGAGATTCTCTTCGTGCTCTTCACCTAATCTTCTTGCCTAGATAGAACTCAGAACGTGAATATGAGAAACGATAGTTCTCTCCTGAAATGCAAGGGGCCGAGTCAAAATATACGAAGCTTGATTACATTTTAGATACATTATGACATAGGATTATATTTGGTATGGTAAAAAATGATAGTCTTCTCTTTGACTTTATTTAGACATATAACATATTGACTTAGGATAAATTAAATTTGGATCCCTGCTTCAGAAGAAGCAAGGGAGTAGTAGTTTAGTTAGGTGGTGTTTAAATTCATGAAGTAAAGTTTAGGAATGTCACATCGAGTGTTAAATGGGGGGTGTCACATGGGTGTTCGGATACCAATAAAACAGAAATGCTATACAACACACATGTGTTTTAGCATAAAAAACACATAGATTTTATTTGTGCAACACATGTGGTAAAAAAACACCTGTGGTCGCCTTTCCGATGTCGTCTCAAGAAGCAGTCACGTACAGCTACGTGCCCGGCTGCATGGTGGCCTCTTATCGTCACATGGGTGCACGAGCCAGTAGCGTCTTGAAGTCGCATGTTGAGAAGGAAGGATGCATGCCCGCCTCAAGCGCTTCGTGCCCGTCCGTGCGTGTCTACGTCAAGCCATTGTAGCTCACCTCCATGCTGGGGGCAGGCCTATACGCACGTTCCGTCAGTTGCGTCGTATGGCTCCGATCAGATCTGGACGTGATTTGTCCTCTTGTCCTTGTATAGAAAAAAATTGTTTCTTGTGATATGTGTATGTGGATCTGTGATCTTGTGATTTGTGATTGTCTGAAGGTAGAAGAAAGTTGCAGGTAGAAGGAGGATGGAGGTTGTTGGATCTTAATTCTATGGTGTAAAAAAATTCATGTGTTGAAACTGTATAAAACACATGGTTGTTGGATAAACAGACTTAATAAAAAACAAATTACAGAATCAGTCAGTAATCCGCGAGACGAATTTATTAAGCTTAATTAATTCACAATTAGTACATGGTTACTGTAGCACCACATTGTCAAATCATGGACTAATTAGGTTTAAAAAATTTGTCTCACAAATTAGTCGTAATCTGTGCAGTTAGTTATTTTTTTAATCTATATTTAATACTCCATGTATGTGTCTAAACATCTAATGTGATAGGGAGTAAACTTTACGAGGAGGATTTAAACAAGGCCTTAGTAAAAAAAAAAGTTGTGTTAGGGCGCGTGCTAACAAGGGAATTTCTTGCTATCACATGAGAGCCGCCAATCCAGCTCACCAAGACTAGCCGGCCAGTCAAGGCAAAGCTTGCCGCAACTGAACTGACCCAAAGCTGTCTGTGCCCCCAATTTTTTACAATTTGTTTTTTTTTAAAAAAAATTTACATTTGGCCCTCTAGAAGACGTAAACTCATCTTTGAACTCTGGAGGTCGGTGCTAAAACTTATGGCGCCGAGTAACGCATCTCGGCGCCACAGATCTTCGCTCCGAGATGTCTGACCGTGCACGACAGGTCATCCTAGATGGCATTGATGTGACCAATAACTCAGCGCCAAAACATGGCTCTGAGATCGACACCGTAGATCTTAACACCGACCTCAGAGCCGTCAGATGATGACGGAGGTGATAAGACGTGGAAGCGGTAAAAGATCCACACGCCGCACACCGCTCTCCTCTCCTCCCTTGTGACACGGACGGCTCCTGGGTTTTTATGGTGATTCAGCTTTTCAGCGGTTAGCCTATCCCTACCGAGGCCGGTTGCCCGGACAAAGATTCGTTTTCCTTTCCACGCCCGCAGACGGAAGGCAGATGCAGCTGCAGCTGTCTGGGGCTGGCTGCCCTGCCCTGGCCCCCGTTTCCCGGCCGGCTTTGATCGAGTTGCATGCGTCACGTAGGGCCACATCACAGGCATGGCAGGGAGAGAAGCTAGCTAGGGACCCTTGGCAGGCGGCAGCTGATCTTATTTGATTCGTATCACTGCTGGGCCGATGTGTTGTGGATCTTTTTTTAGCTCAAGAAAGAGGATAAAACAAGTGAGGAGACTAACCTAACCATCGTTGTTAATTAAAAAACGCTACTAACATCAGTACTAGCTCATTCATTCATGTAATAAGGCAGGCTAGCACTGAGACTTGAGACATGAGAGGATGGATGGATGGGTGAAAAGAAAGGAGACGTGTGCAGCAGCTAGTGTACTGTAGAGGTGATCAGACAGAGGCAGCAGCACACCACCGGCCACAGCGTCGTCGGTCTGTCTGGGCAGTCTGGCCCTGCCTGCTGCGCTTGCTGACGACGCGGCTCCGATTGGCTTGCTGACCAGCAAGCTTGCGACCGCTGGCACGTCTCTTTACCTCCGTCCCAGCACGTCATCTGACGGCGGTAAGGTCGGTGTCAAAATTATGTGGCGTCAACCTCGGAGGCATGTGTTTTTTTACGTAAGTCGAGGTACCGGTCACGTCAACAAGCTCTACTGTGCACAACCAGATATCTTAGAGGTAAGATCTATGACACCGAGACATATTACCTCGACGTCATAAGTCCTGACGCTAACCTCAAGATCTAAAGGTGAGTTTAAATCTTTAGGAGTCCAAACATAAATTTTCTTAAAAAAAAAAAGCTAGATCGTAAATAATTAGGTGTCTGTCCAGCGTGTACGAGCTCGTTGTTGCGTGCTTCGAGCTCCGTCCTACCATCCCTGTACACACTGCACTAAACCCGATCGGTCCAGCAACAAATTAATAACGCACGTGCATTTTCTTTTTCTCTGGGATGGATCGAAGAGCCAGTGACTGTTTAGTTTTCAAAATTTTACAAGATTCTTCATCACATCGAATTTTAGATGCATGCATGAAGCATTAAATATAAATAAAAAATAAAACTAATTACATAGTCTAGACGAAATTTACGAGACGAATCTTTTAAGCCTAATTAGACTATGATTAAACACCAATTATCAAATAACAACAAAAGTACTACAATATCATTTCCCAAAAAATTTCACCAACTAAACAAGACCCTGGCGCGGGCGCACTGACCGAAACGAGACCAAGTGCCTGCCCCCGGCCATGCACTAGCTTTGACGTGCGTGCCGGCGCACAGCGGTGGCTAGCTAACGATGCATAGTACTGTACCTCGACGGCGACGTCGTCGACGACTCCCACGTTTTCTTTGCGCCTGCTACCTCGCCGGTTCGCGGCATTCACCATACATGGAAAAGGCGGCTACGCAACTTTAATTTGCTCTCCTGTATGCCCTCTTCGCTTCTTTTATAATTCGTATTTTTTAGTTTGTTTTTTAGCTGAAACAGTATTTTTTTCACAATAAAATAGCTGAAACAGTATTTCGGTTTATTTTTTCAACAAAGCGAACGAAGCCTATATATTTATTATTGTCCACCGCTCTCTTACAAGATACCAAGTGGATGGATCAGATCGAACGGAACATGCGTTGCATCTGATGAAATCGGGTTGCCATCTCAAAGGACAAAGCACCATGTTCGATTGATCGTTTCTGTGGCTTATAAGCTGGCCGATGATGTTTTGTTATGAGAGAAAAACAATATATCATGACTAATAAGCATGACTAATATGATCCAGAGAACCGTTAAAAAGGTTGATGGTTAATTACAAGGTGAAGATCGGTGTCACTGAGCGCATGCAGACGCCGTCGAAATTGCTAGATAAATGCCACTCGCACTCAGCCAGAAAGCCGACCAAGGCGGATGCTTTTGCAGGTTGCCTTCTTCAGTCAGTAGCTAACGCCACTACTCAGCCAGCCGGTAATTAATTAACAGCAACTAGTAGTAACTACCATGGGTCATCCCCCTGTAGTTTACGAGTTAACTAATCACGCCAATTAAAAACCAACGTGCCAGAAATATAATCACCCAGATCGGCGTCGTGGTTTGGCAAAACATCTCGGTTCCATGATTCGGCTATTCGCAAGTGCTGGCCGGTGGCCGCCATCCTCGATGGGGCAATAAAATGTGTATGGGTGAGATATTCATGAATCATGACACGTTATTTTAATCAAACTTTTGTACCTTTGACCATTATAATTAATCACTAGTAAGTTGGTCCATGGCAGCGTGCAAAGAGCACGGGTACCTAGCTTCTATTGTAATATTTATTTTTTCTCTTGTAGATAACTTCTGTAAAATATTTTAATTATTTGTTTGATTGTATGTAAGTGCCCCCCCCCCCCCCCACCTCCCTCCCTTTGTCCGATTGCATCCATGTCCATGGACACATATTTTCATCATCGACTAATTGATCCCCTGGATTAAAGCTATTCGGACTGTTCGGCTCGACTTGTCTCGCTTGTTTCAGCTTATTCTCTCTCACAGAACACTATTGAATCGGCTGAAACCAGTCGGTACACAGTAGTTTTGTGTACTAGCCGAACGGGCTGATTGTCATCTCGTTTTTGTCTTTTTTTTCCCTCTCACTCATATAAGGTATGTTCTGTGGGTGTGCAATTTCTACCTAGACCAAATCAAGGCAATATTCGTTTTTCTCCTGGTGAGTTCCATTAATCAATAAAACCACTATCTAGAGTATCTCCAATAGTTTCCAAAACACACTCCCAATCTTAATTTTTTTTGGCAAAATTAAAAAATGGATCTCCAACAACTCCATATGTCAACTCCCAATCTTTCCAGACTTGGGAATTTCGATCCAATCATGCGGAAATATACACACGAGGCAGTATGGAGGTGGAAGGATGTAAGGAAGAATAAGAAGTAAGGATAGAGTTTCCAGTGCAAACGTACAAGAGAGAAAAAATATAAAACTGGTTGGTGTGATTTGGAAATATTATGGGATTCTTGATGAAAAATTGCCTTCTACCGTCTTTTAGGAGCGAGATTTTTATAAATGGTTGGAGGAACCCAACAAATTTGCTCCCAACTTTTTTTAGCCACTTGAAAACTCATTGATTTACCTGTCGTTTTTGGAACTATCGAAGATTCTCTATGGTGTTGTTCTGCTGATGGTTTCTGTAGCTGATAAGCCGGCTAATGCTGATTTGTTGTGAGAGAAAAACACTGTTCCATTACTGATAAGCAGTTCAAGTGAATAGGAGCTTAAGTTTCGCAAATTGTTCAATTCCTTGGTCCTCTTGTAAATTTAATTTTTGGATCATCGGGCACCTTCTATTTGAAGATTCGGTGTTGTATTTGGACCAGCATTGCTCGTCTATTGGAACGAGCGAAAGTGAACAACAACCGCCAATTGACCCTACCACTAATCTCATGCCTGCTACCCTTGCAACTCCATGACACTGTTGTTAGACATATGTGACCATGTTTGTTTCCGATCCGCTTGTTAGCGTCTTCTCATGAAGATAAAGTCACACAAGGTTAGTTACCATACGTTGCTTGTGATCTTGTCAGACATGCAAATGGGGAATTATTGGATGAATTTCAGGCAATATATCAATATATCAAAAGCACCTGAGAGTGAAAGAGATGATTTTTTAATTTCACCTTGTAATATTTTTTTTCTTTCTAACTCATATGGAAATGGGTTTGCAATTTTTGCATATTTTTTACCCATAATTAATTAATGATTAATTGCATTAATTGTACCGCAAATTAATTAATTATTAGCTGTGTTAGGTATGGGCTATTTTGGATTAACATAGGCCGTTACATCATCATAAAGTCCAATAATATAAATATTCTTCTTTGTCTCGATTAGCATGATGGTTTATTTTAGGGACTGTTTATCAATCTGTTGACAGATCGATTCGTGCTGTAAAAATCTGGTAGTTTTTTTACCAATCAGATTTAGGGGAGAGGAAGAAGGTAGGGGAGAGTGAGAAGGCATGAGAAAATGAACAGCCAGCCTCAATCGACTAGGAGAAGACACACAGGATAAAGCTTGACCATCGGTGAACACGAGCGTGGCCGCTGTGCCTACGCCACTACAAGGACAGGAAGAGACAGGGATTTCTAGATAGAAATGAAGAGCCACAGGTTATATATAGCAGAGAGAGAATTATTTTTTAGGGAAAGCATAGAGAATTAGGGAGAGGAAGTACTGGAAGCGGTCTGGCAGAAGGGAGCAAAAAGCCAACGCAGAGTTATAACGTGAACGTTGTGCAACTCGACACATTAAAGCTACAATGAGAACACGTATCTAATCCAACGCACATAAATCTGACAGATTTAGCATAAATAAATCTGTCAATAGATAAATATATAGTAAAATTCTTATTTTTATTTGAAGTATTCTAATAACATAGCAAATATATAACGTAGATTCGCTTGCCACAAAAAAGTATTTCTAAATAAATATCTAGTGGTATAATTTGAAATATATAGTGACCAATTTATAGTAATTTGATTTGAAATGTCATATTTAAATAATAGTATTTCCTGACAAAAGTTTCACCTCGCGTAGACCATATATGTGCGTCTATATGTGTAATATATAACGTATTTCTTGAGCGCGAGTGTGCGACCGTGAGAGGGAATAAAAATATGCAGACGGTAAACGGGTAAAGTATAAACGCATCAATCGTTAAGTTAACAAGGTTCGTTTAATTGTACGTGCGCGCGGCACACGTCGCTGTCGGCCGTCGCCTACCACACGCAGGCTAGCTTACTACACTAGTACTAGTACGCCAGTAGCTTGTATCGTGTTACCGTGCCACGACTCACCCAGCGACCCGGACGTCGGCATGGTCATTTTTCTGGCTTGTGCTGCTGCACCGGCGGCGGCGTGGAACCGGCCGACGATGGCTCATGGCTACCTCGAATCCTCGATGGCCGGAGAAAGTGAGACCAGCTTCGCCGTCGGTAGCCATTGCAATGGATCAGAATTTAGAAGCGGCCGGTAAATCTCCGATAGGTGTCGCTTGCCTCCGGCCGGTCAGGTGCATGCACCGTACCGCCCGTGCCCAAAGTGCCAGTAATGCGCTCGATCGACCCATCAGGAATATCCATACCCCGGACGCTATTTTGGACGTGAAGACGAAGACGATGACGACGACGACGACGACGTACGTCTGGATGACTGGATCGGACGGTTTCCAGGCGTCGTAGTTTGGAGTTTGGACGGCCACGGAGCGCTCTGAACCTCTGACTACATACATGATCGAACCGCAACAAGATACGTAACGTACGTGGCAACATCGGACGGCGCCCAAGAATGTACACTACATGCATGCTGGCCAGTGTGGCCAGTCAGTGCGCGGTCACCGCGCGCCCGGCCGGAACCAACCAACGGCCGGCGCGGTCTCGGCTACTAGCTAGCTTCTTGACTTGGCAGCAGGGTTAACTTGTCCCGTCGAAAATTCCAAAAGTCGGTCACGCCATTCGACACGTGCAGGCGCATCTAAGAATCGAACGAACCTGCCTTCTGCGTGCGCTGCCGCTGTGTGAAACGCGATGAAATCATGAAACATCCATGAAGAAGCCTAGCCTAGTCGTGTTGTTCACTTCGCTTCAGAGACTTGAGCTCTCATCGCCTCATCATAAGCTAGCAGCAGTCCACAGACGACGATCGATGCCAGAGCCGTCCGGGCGCTAGTATAAATAGCTAGGCGAGCTTGACACGGCGATCATATATCTATCCCGTCACACGCAGCGCAACGGCAGCTATAGCTATCTAGCAGCAGCAGCTGGTTCGCTCCACAGTCGCCGGTGTGCCGTGTGCTTGCGTCTACTCTACATGGCGGCCTCGCTAGGACTCGCCCACGACGCGTGCTACGCCGCCTACCCGCCGGCCGCCGCTGCCTCCTCGTACTTTCCATCACCACAACCACCACCCGGCGACCTCGTGGCGAAGTTCCCGCCGCCCGCCGCCGCCACGGCCATGGTTGATGACTACTACTTCCTGTTCGGCGAGGAGATGGGCGGCGCTCGCGCTACCAGCTGCGGCGGCTACTGCTCGCCGCCGCCACCGGTGTTCGACAATGGCATGAGCCTGCTGTAAGTTTCCGTACGTGGGTACCTGTATATACGTACGTACATGTAGCTTGATCGCGTGCAATGTGCGCTGTCGCCGTCACACGTTCTGGCTATGCTCATCCGATAAGTTGCGTCGTTTAATTTGATCGGATTCAGGAGCTATGGCGGTGTCGAGGGCGACGGGAGGAGGCCGATGAGCGGACCAGCTGGCACCGGGAGTGGCGGCCGGCGGCCGGTGTCACGGATCGGGTTCCGGACGAGGTCGGAGGTGGACGTGCTGGACGACGGCTTCAAGTGGCGAAAGTACGGCAAGAAGGCGGTCAAGAACAGCCCCAACCCGAGGTAGTACAATACAATACAGCACAACACTAGGCGGCGCCGCCAACTCCGATCACTTCAATTCCATGGTCACGCTCATGCTGCCGCCGCACCGTGCGTGCAGGAACTACTACCGGTGCTCGGCGGAGGGCTGCGGCGTGAAGAAGCGCGTGGAGCGGGACAGCGACGACCCGCGCTACGTCGTCACCACCTACGACGGCGTCCACAACCACGCCACGCCGGGCGCCGCCTACCTCTGCCCGCCGCCGCCTCCGCGCGGCACAACCGCAACCGCAACGCCCTTCTCGCCTCCATACTCGGCGTCGTCGGCGCCTCTGGTGGCGGCGCCCAGCTGGAGCGCCGCTTTTGACGCGTGGGAGGCGCAGCTGCACGCCGCGGCTGCTCACTCGTCGGAGTCGTCGTACTGATCCATCATCGATCAGTTACACGCACGGACGGATCATGTAGCTAGAATGTTCACGAACGCGTGGAGATCGAGACGATCGATCCCTGCTTTTTTGGGTTTGTAGTATATACTGTCATTAAAGTTAGACATACATACATGGAGTCTGTTTCTGATTAGCTGAGCGTTCCCTTTGATTCAATAATACAGGCTCACGTATATATCTTTTTTTTTCCTGTACTGAATACCAAGCTGCCAGACTTTGCTAGCAACAAAAAAAATCTATGATCTACTTCCTTAGTCCCAGAAAAAGTGATGTTATGTGATTTAAAATTTATCCTAAAAAATAATGTTCTGAGTTTTAGATATGCTATATGCTATTGGCCCACAAATCCGGCACCAAATTACCAATTGAGACGCACTATTATTTGTTGCCTGCCTTTTATCTCTGCATGCTTGCATGCCGCGCGTCTTAATTAGGAAGTACACCACGCGACATCCTTTTTTTAGGGGAATCATGTGTGATATACCAAGGGTATTAGGGACATTTCTCTTCTCCACTAATATGTCTGAAAAATCTCAAAACATTATTTTTTATGGGACGGAGGGAGTATAAGATTATGAGAACAGTCGACTTTCTAAAACGTGATAGATATTGTTGTCGCCATCATCCTGATATGTTCCCGCCAAAAAAAAGAAAGAAAAGGCTTTTTCAGCAATTGATAAGATCGACCGCATATACATGCAAAACAAAGTCATATTTTGCCAAGTGTATAATGCAAAAATATCAGTTAGAGCATGAAACTCCATTCATCCCTTAGTCTGATTCTCATCTCTCTTATAAACAATCTGCAACTACGGTAGTTGATTGACTTGGATAAAACATGCGGACTCTATCCAGAAGGAAATGAGACGGAGGAATTCTGATTCTAGTCCATTTGTATGTGGACTCTTACCAAAACTCTTAGGTCTTGGCAGAACTATATATATGTGGGAGCTCTATGTTGTAATCGCTAATATTGAGAGGAATAAAGAATAGTCTCCCTATCTCTTGTGTCTTTGTGTTCTACTTTTATCTAATATATTGATCATGAGAGACGAAGAGAAAAATGTTCTAACCGCTGGCAACATGTTATCAGCACGACAAGCTCTTCGTCGACATCGCCGTTGAAGCCGTCGCCGTTCTTCGATGCCAACGCTTGTACCATCGACGCCCCGCGCCGCGACTATTTCGACGACGTCGACATCCAGACGTTGTTAGCGGAACGGATCTGCTACCTCTACCTAAAACTAATCTGCACTGCATCGACATGCATCGTCGCTGTCAAGCAGACAGGTCTACGATAAGGCCAGATGCCCTATGCGATTTATATCTACTAACCACTGCTCTATGTGAAACGTGACGTAGATTAAATTAGCATCCTCTGCTAGGTATGAAAGAACCGTGTCTCGCAGATTGCGTTTATCTTGACTATCGAGTTGGGCAAATTTCTTTTGTCCTAATTACCGTGCATGCCGTACATATGAATTTGTAATGCTTGAAGTCAGTACGTGCATGTGTGTTTAGCACCTATAGTACTTACTCCACGGTACTTGCATAAAAAAATAACTGGCTTGCACGTCAGTCACGTGTCGAGGCACCAAGCTCCATTACGGAGAGCATGCGGCGTGGCCGCCACTTGCATGTGGTGTCCCGCCTCAATCGACACGAGCCAGAACGCCGTCGGCTATGCATGTCTGCACGCGGCCCACAGACCGCTCCGGCTCGAACGCTGCTGCTCACCGCGCCCTTCGCCTGCTTGCGAAAGCACCACGCTACGACCAGATCGCCACCCGCAGGCACGGAGCCAGCGGTGGGGAGCCCTCAACCGCTCGCGAGCCGGCGAAGCCCCGGTAGAGCTGTCGTCTAAAATTTCAGCTGTAGATGTATATATAGGTAGGAGGGACTGAGATTTGCTGAACCTCTTTTCCTGCTAATTATCGTTGTTTAGCCTCTCCTAAATTTTTTTCTAGCTTCGTCACTAACCACCCGCATCGCCGGCCCGTACGGCCGTACGCCGTCACGATGTTCATCGTAACCTGAAGTCGCCGCAGCCACGTGACCCGTACAAATACGGAGTTCCAACTACCCGGCCGGTATCCCAGACTCAAGTCCTGTATGCCGTCGCTCCTTGCAGAGAACAGGTCACCCTCGGCCACCCTACATGCAGTAAGTAGGAGCCACGAACCACCACGTCCGCCTCGTGGTGGCGCTGAGACAGGGAAAAGGGGGAAGGCTTATGGTTTTGGCTGTAGCCGTCCCATGTTGGCAAAGCGGATTGTCATGGGCCGAGCAAAAGAAAGCTTACACGGTTGGGCAGGAATAGCCCGTATCGAATTCGTTCATGTGAAAAATTCCAAGAAAATTAGAAAGGCCTTGTAAATCTAAAGTTTTATGAATAGGTTTATGTTTCATAAAGAAATTAAGCTTTTGGCATATACTCCTGTAGAGTATCCCTGTAATTTCTGGGAATTACGGAATTAGGGTGTCTTTGAATATAACACCTCTAAAAATTTAGTTTTTACTGCAGTTTTCTGAATAATTAACCCTAGATCCTCTGTTTATGCGTATTTATTATATTTCTTATACCCGCATGTATAAGAGTTTGTATACAACATTAAATCTGCAATTTAGTTCTTATTTTCTAGCTTCATTTTTCTGAATGAAATGGTAGAATTAATTCTGAAAATTTTCTACGCTTTGAATTTAGTTCTGAAAAATGCTAGCGCAATATCATTATGAATTGTTTACCATGTAATTATAAGAATGAAATCTTGAATGATTACACTAGAAACATGGTATAAGATATATGAGCTCTCTATAAATCCTGTAGACCTTAGACTTATCACCTTTGAGAGGCTCATATTTGTTTTTTCTAGCATAATGAATTTTTGAATGAATGAATGGTTAGTATTAATTCTAAAAATTTGTATATACCATAATCTTGAAAAATGCTAGGATGCTTCTAAGAGTATTTTATATAACCATCCGCTATCTTTTTACACTTTGCCACTTGTTTACATGCAGTAAACTCATATGCACATGATGATTCCGGTAATAATAATATATGCATACCATCATGAAGAAGGAATATCTTGGATTTGTCCTGAATGACAGAATTATAGCATTGTCATTTATTAAATCCTAGTAGGATATTCTACTACCACTGAAGTGGAATGGACATTAAGCATTATAGTTCCTTATATTACTCTCAAAGAATGAGTATGTGGCCAAGCTAAATCCTGAAGGTCTTATGTGACTCGCTGAATGAGAAATTCTAGAAGATATCCTACATTATGATTGCATAATGTCAGAAATATTGAAAATTGAATTTTCAAGCTATATGATCATATGGGATATAATGCTGCTCTATAAATAAATACAATAAGTTTGAAGCTTTGTGATTAAAAGTCATAGACTATGAGATGGTAAATAAGACTTTGTCTAATTTCAGAAGAAATATTTCTTAAAATAGAAACACCAAGAGCATTGAAGTACTAGAAGTATTCAAATTTATCATCCATAGTTACTCAAATAGAAGTTGAGTTAGAATTTTTAGACAACATTATGAATCGGGATATATGACTTGCATATGTTGTACTCCTATAAGGATCATGATTATATATCACAACTATAAAGTAGAGCATGCATGAAGCTGCTAAATGTCAAGCTAAGACATGTAAGAACAGATAAGAATTAGAATATTTAAGGTTTTCTTGAAGAAGAACTTAAACCATGTGCTTACATACTTTTATTGTCTTTAAACTTATACTGTATAGAAGTATTAGTATAGTAGCAGTGGTGCATTAAGTTTTAATTCCCGTTGAATTAAGTGGTTAATGGTTAATTTATTAGCTCGAAGACTAATACAGAACATTTAATATTCTCAGTTGTGATTCTTACTTGAAGTAACATGTGTTAACTCCTCATGGAATAAATTAGATTTATATGTTTCACATATAAACAATTGCCTATTTTTGCCTATTTAAATAAGTTTTGTATCAATTTTATCCACAAAGAAGCCTCAGTTAACCATGAAGGTTACAGTTCTTTGTGCACTACTACCATGGAGGTAGAAGGGAAACTGAAGTTCCTAGAAGCACATGACAATTGGACTATACTAGCATATTAACTGATCTTTAAAAGATCAATTTAGCCAAGAATTGTATAATCCTAAAACTAAGTATTTAATACTTTAGCCTAAAAACTAGAAGTTTACGTCCTACCCTGAATATGTTGTTGTACACTGAATGTATGAATTGCTTGCCATAACCAATGAATATTAGAAGTATGATTGGATTCTATGAAATATTAGGAATGGTTTATCCATAGATGATGCATGAAGCATATTACTACTTGAAGTAACTATGGTATGAAAAGAGGAGGAATTTCGGGAAAGGCATAAGAATATGTGGGTAATATATATTAATAGATATAGCCTTTCTAAATCTATCTTTAAGTGCATGTATCAGGATTTGAAGTCCTAGCCACGTCCCTTTTGACTGAGTTAACTTTCTCTACATTGCACTAATTGCAAGTAAGCTTGTAGATTTACATTTTGTTGTTATCTATTATGTTGGATTGAATATCGACATTCCACATTACACATGAATGTGTATCACTATGTTGTGCGCTCTTGTCGAGTTGCAACTATCTCTACTCTTGCATGAATATTAGCATAGCAGCTATAATTATAGCTAGTAGCTACCTTTGCACTCTTCCCTCATAATTAAATTGGCTAGCTAGCACACTATGTCTATATAGTTCTCGTTGAACTAAGGAATAATTTGCTTTCTCAATACATCGTATGCATAAGCAATAGATTGGTATAGGGCCAAGCAGCCTAAGATCAGGAGGAGCGAATTAATATGAAATTTGCTCAACGAAGACTAACCCAATTAATGGGATGAATAATTATGGAATTAATATGTGGATAACACACTTATGATGATTTGGGATTTATGAAGAAAAGGTATTTGGGGAATTTTGCATTAATGGCAATTAGAAAGTCTAAAAGAAATTCCATGTGAGTTTGAATGCTGCATATTCTATATTTTTGAAGTATATGGTCTATTTTTTATGTATGAGTACTTGGATCAATTATTTTGGCTAAACAGTAAAGACGCTAAACAATGAAATATTTTTCTAAACTATGATATGTGCAAATCAGGGGGAGAACATCCCTGAGTTTGTAGGAATGCTGAACATTCTTAAGTGCACTTTATATATTCTAGCTCGCTGCATTAATGAATAATAACCCCCGTGTTTAAATATGTGCGTTAATATTTTCCATAAATCTCTATCATAGCATACATAAATGGGCCTCCACTTGTAGTTGGAGATATATGAATTTGAATTATTTTAAGCCCATCATAGGAGATATCTTTTGAAGTATGCTATTAAAGATCTAATATTGGCACTAGAGGGAGATAAAGCCTATGTTGAATGCCAAATATTATTTCCATAGAAAGAAAATAATCTTAAGAGAAAATATTCCTTGAAGCTTGAAGCAGGAATAGTATCACGCACTAAATCAAACAATAGTTTGACTAATGCTCTTGTGAAGCATGAAGCGGAGCATATGCCAGATATTTTTGAAAATGAGAGGAGTAACTTAAAATTATAAACCAGAAGTTGTGTTTACTAGTAGTAAACAAAATATTATATACTATCAAGCTAAAATCTACAGGGACGCCTATGAGTTCCAGTTTAGTGTATACTTGTTGAATAGAAATAAAATGAAACTCCTCCATTCTCATGAAGAAAACACCTCATGAAGAAGGTTAAGCACCTCATGAAGAGGATCACCATGAAGATGAAATCCAACACACTAAGCGTGTGCATCATAGTGTTGGGTACACAGAACAATAAATTATCTCTTATTTGGGAAATGACAAAGAGATAGAATAATCTCATATTACGAGAGTGTTGGAAGAAAATAATAGTTGTCAACAACGCTACCTCTACAATTACAAATGTTTCTCTTTTAAGAACCCGGATCCAGAAAACAAAGTCCATGGCAAAATCGTGTAGCGATTATATCGGGTCAATGAAGAAAGCAATTGAGGTTGAATCTCATACTAAGAAGAAATAGATGTTCTGCTATATCTCTGGCAAATGAAATAAATGAATATGAAATATGCAGTTAATAAGTGGATTATGAAAATTCATATAATTCTTGAAGAATATAAATCGCAACGTACGAAAATTAAATCTCATACAAGTATTAAGAAATCTAAGGTAAAATATATATTCCTGTATGAATATTAAAGTCTCAAGAA
Source organism: Miscanthus floridulus (assembly GCF_019320115.1). Taxonomy (NCBI): domain Eukaryota; kingdom Viridiplantae; phylum Streptophyta; class Magnoliopsida; order Poales; family Poaceae; genus Miscanthus; species Miscanthus floridulus. The sequence goes on from NC_089584.1 coordinate 9,284,170, forward strand.
GAGCATGTCCTAGAAGTAATAGAGTCATTGAATGACTTTGTAGTGAATAACACTATCATTGTGTATATCTCATAATAATCTCTCATACAGTAGAGAATATATCTCGTGGAAGAGAAATGTAATTCACCGAAAATAAGAACATCCTTGAAGGAACTAATCCATGAAGGATTTACCAGTCGATTCTTGAATAAACACCATTAATCCCTAAAATGAATATGGATCTGAGTGAAAGAAAATGAGGAATCCTAAACACCATAAAGGTGTCATATGTGTCGGTGTTTCGGACCGGGGGGTCCTCATCCGACCAGTGAATTTGTTCTGCGTGCTCCCGATTCCGGATGGTGATGCAAAGAGACACAAGGTTTATACTGGTTTAGGCAATCGGCGCCCTACGTCCAGTCTGAGGGATAGAACTTGTATTCCTTGCACCGAAGTGCTCGTAGTAGGGGGTTACAAGCTAAGGGAGAGAGAGAACTTGTCCCAGGTCTCGGCAGGGTGTCATGGGGCCGTCTGAGACGTTGCTCTCAGGCGGCTGGAAGGTGTGCGTGTGTGTGTGTTCTCTGGGCCTCTTCCCTAAGTGGCCCAAGTCCTCTCCTTTTATAGTTGAAGGGGGGGACAAGGGCAGTACATGTATTACTATGCGGCGTCGTGCCGACAGGGACGGCATGTCCAAGCCCTATGGCTTGTTCCTGTGGTAGCGTGGTCGTCGGAGTGGCCCATCCTTGGAGTACTGGGGCAGCGTGGTCGTCCCATCAGATCCTATGCGTCGTGGAAGCCCCAGGAATGCCTCGGAGTGGACATGGCGGCGACCATAAGCCGCTGTGGACGAACTATGCACGAGGCCAAAACTTGGTTGGGGTCGAGGCTGGTACTACGGTGGGGGGGTCTCGGCAGGCGTGGGCCCCAACATTGCCGAGGCCCTGATGTACAGTGTCGAGGCCTTGGTGTACAGCGCCGAGGCCTTGAGCGGGCGGCTGATCGTGGACACAGTGGTAGGACACAGTGGCCAGTAACCCCCGCCACATCCTGTCCTAGGCGCTGACGGCGGCTGATCGTGGTCATAGTGTTTGGACACAGTGGCCGGTAATCCCCGCCGTGCCCTGTCCTGGTTGGTATGGTGCTGATGCGACTTCGGGTCACGTCGGCCTTTCTCCTGTCCTATGCGTCGTGGAAGCCCCAGGAATGCCTCGGAGTGGACGTGGCGACGACCATAAGCCGCTATGGACGGACTATGCTCGAGGCCAAAACTTGGTCGGGGCCGAGGCTGGTACTGCGGTGGGGGGGTCTCGGTAGGCGCGGACCCCAACATTGCCGAGGCCCTGATGTACAGTGCCGAGGCCTTGGTGTACAGCGCTGAGGCCTTGAGCGGGCGGCTGATCGTGGACACAGTGGTAGGACACAGTGGCCAGTAACCCCCACCACGTCCTGTCCCAGGCGCTGACGGCGGCTGATCATGGTCACAGTGTTTGGACACAGTGGCCGGTAATCCTCGCCGTGCCCTGTCCTGGCCGGTATGGTGCTGATGCGACTTTGGGTCGCGTCGGTCTTTCTGTGACGTTGAGCCGCTGTCTGGCTGAGATCACGGGAGTGGTTGAAAGCATTAATGGGACGTGACCGGCTGTCGGGAGGGTCGGCCGAGGCGGGGGGCGACGGACCGCGGGCGAGCCGGCCTCGAGCGACACGGAGAATGGGGCCTCGCATGAGACAGAGATCAGGCTCCTTGCCGAGGCTCCACGCGAGAGGCCTCGCGCGGTACGGAGAACGCGCCTCCTGCTGAGGCCTTCTGTGGAGAGCCTCGGGTGAGGCGGAGACAGCGTTTCCTGCCGAGGCCTCCCTGGGGAGCCTCGCCGGGCTGTCGAGACCTCCTTCTCAGGGCTCGAGGCGAGGAGGAGGAGGACCCAGTGGGCCTGGTCACGACGGGGAGGGGCCCACGACTTATCCTTTTGCTTTTATCATCATTATTATTTTTTTAGATGGGACTTGGGCAACCCATTTGACATTTTGCTTGGGGTACCCCATTCTAAGGTACCCGACAGTAGCCCCCGAGCCTCGGGGGGAGTGCGTGCACTCCCCCTGAGGGTTTGCCGAGGCTTGCACTCCCCCTGAGGGTTTGCCAAGGCTTGGTTCATACCTGCCCCATAGGAATTGGGGTTTGTTTTTTGAGGTTCTGGTGGGTGCGCGCGAGCGCACCCACCGGGTGTAGCCCCTGAGCCCCTGGGGGAGTGGAGTTACTCCTTCAGGGGCTTTCTTCATTTCCGTGTCTGAACGAGTAGTTCTTATTGCATTTGCCAAGCCCCCAAGCGCAAGTTCGGGTTGCGGGGGTGTCGGCGAGGCTGCAGGAAAAAAGGCCTCTAGCCTCTGCACGGAGCAAGAGGTTCGTTAGGGGCCCCCTAACTTTGGGTATGATCCTCACACTTCCTTTCGCTTGGAAGGAGGGGTGAAACATGCCATGCTACCCTCGATGGGCACGAGCGTGGACACTTTCGGTGAGCTGTTAGCGGGTAGTCCGAGTGGAGGCCCGAGCCCCGTTCACTGGGGGACGGCTAGTGGTCCAGGGACGCACTCTAAGAGTACCAGGGGGTTTCTCTAGTGGGTACCGAGGCCGTTTGCGGGCCTCGGTGGCTCGGTGCCTCCCTACGGTGGGATCCCATTCGGATACTTCCCCGCCGGTCTCGGACACGACTTAGGACACCCTGAGCAACCGTTCGCTTGGGTCTGGGCCATTCGTAGGCTTGCCCCAATGTCGTCCCTGACTCTGTTGCCCTAGGCCAGCTGTCGAAACCTTTTAGAGGCCCAGCCTTCGAACCCCTAGACCGTAACGGGCTCGGCGCCCTTTTATCGTGTTTGTAGCGAAACCTCTAGCGCTGTTTTGGACTGTTTGTCTTTGTCTTGGGTGTTCTAGCCCTTTCATCTGGTCTTCACGTGTCCTTTTCGTTCAGACAGAGGGTTAGTTTGCCGAGCCCATTCTGGTCTCGGCAAGGTTGCAGGAAGAGCCCCTAGCCTCTACGTGAGAGGGCCGTCGGGAGTTCTCCTGACTTTTTATACGCCCCTCGCGCGTGAGGGTTTGTTTGCCGAGGCCCCTTTGGGCGCGAGCCCGGGTCGTGAGGTCTCGGCATACTTGCAGGAGGAGCCCCCTAGCCTCTGCATAGGGCGAGAAGGCCATCAGGGGTTCCCCTGACTTTTTATGCGACCCTCGCGCTTCCTTTTCGCTCGGAAGGAGGGGTGGAACGTGCCTCGCTACCCTCGATGGGCACGAGCGGTGGCACTTCCGGTGAGCTGTTAGCGGGTAGTCCGAGTGGAGGTCCGAACCCCGTTCGTTAGGGGACGGCTAGTGGTCCAGAGACACACTCCAAAAGTACCAGAGAATTTCTCTAGTGGGTGCCGAGGCCGTTCGTTGGGCCTCGGTGGCTCGGTGCCTCCCTACGGTGGGATCCCATTCGGATACTTTCCTGCTGGTCTCGGACACAACTTTGGGCGTCCTAGGCATTTCGCTCGCTTGGGTCTCGGCCCTGTATAGGCTCGCCCGCAGTTGCCCCTAACTCTGTTATCCTGGGGCAGGCTGTCGAAACCCTTTGGGGTCCAGCCTTCGAACCCCTGGATCGTAACGGGCTTCAGAGCCTGATTCCTTCCTATGAAAGGAACAGGCCGTGGGAAATGTCCTCCCTATCGGCTCGGCCGTGGGTGGCACGCCTTTTGAGGCGATTTCACGGGGAGGCGAAACGACGCCTGCTGCCGTAGTGGGCGAGCACGACATGATGGACGGGACGTAACTGTTCACGCATTTAATGCGGGAGACGTGGGCGCGTGGGCCGCCGAAATCAGCTTGTGGTTAACCGCGCCGGACGGGGAAAACCTCCCTGATTTCATCGCCCGTTCGTTTCACCTCCTCCCTGCATAAATACCTAAAGAGTCTCGCCCCCCCTTATCTTACCTTGCCTGCCTCCTCCGTCGAGCCGTCGCCAGAGCAGCGGGTGCCGGGAAGGAGAGGAGAGAAGAGCGAGTCTAGGGAGAAAGCGAGAAAAAAGCGAGAGCGTGGAGGGAGGGAGAAAAACTCACCGCCGCGCCCGATTCCTCCATCGCATTCATGGCCGGCAACATCGTTGTTGTCGAGGCGGACCCCTGGGATCCATCGGATGTCACTGAGGAGACGCTCCAGTCGCTTGTCGACGGTGGACTCCTCCGCCCGATGACAGACCCTAGTAAGCCGGAGTGGATTGCTCCGTACGGCGAGCTGGAGCCGAGGCCCCGCGACGGCTACGTCGTGAGCTTCGTCTCCTTCCACGAGCATGACCTCGGCGTTCCGGTGGACCGGTTTATGCGGGCGCTCCCGCATTACTACGGAGTGGAGCTCCACAATTTTAATCCCAACTCCATCGCTCAGGCGACAATCTTTGTTGCCGTCTGTGAGGGGTATTTGGGGATTGCTCCCCATTGGGATTTGTGGCTCCACCTGTTCCGGGCGGGGCATACTACCAAGCCGACGGGCACGTCAGGCAAGAGGAAGGCGTCGAGGGCCGGAGGCTGCACTCTCCAAGTGCGTCAGGACCGCCTCCACCTCTACATCCCAGCCCAACTCGCGTCCTCCAACCACCGGTGGTACACGAGTTGGTTCTACCTCCGCAACGACGATGGGGGATTCCCCCCTTATACTGGGTGGATTGTGGGGAGTTGCCCGGAGAAATGGAAATGGGGTGTCTCGAAGGTCGACCAGCCCAAGCTGGAGCCACTCCTGGAGGGGCTGGCGAGGCTGCGGAATCATGGCCTCACCATCGCTGTGGTCGTGGTCGCCTTCCACCGCCGGAGGGTGCTGCCGCTGATGGCTCGACGGCGGCGGCTGTTCGAGATGAGGCTGGGTGAGCTCGTTGAAGGCACCCGGATGTCTTCCTCCGCCCTCTCTGACGAGGAAATTCACCGTCGGGTGGGGGAGACGGTAGATGTGAAGTTGAGGGGCGGCAACCTGACCCCCTTCGCGATGCGACCGTCGCGGGGGTTTCTTTCGCTGGTAAGTCGAGTGCCGCTGTAGCCTCTGAGCCTCCTCAATCTCCCTTTATCCCTTGTTTCTTTATGCGCGTTTGTGGTTTGTTCAGGGGATGAGGGACGTGCGCTCCTCCCCGCCGCCCGTTCCCAAGGACGCGGGGCAGCGGGCGATTAACCGCGCTCACACCGACGCGCAGAAGAAATGGAAGGATGCTAAGGCGGCGAAGCGCACGAAGCACATCCTTGTGCGCGAGGCGTTGGATAAGCGCCGCCGTCAGCAGCGGAAGGAAGGTCTCCCGTTGGAGGAGTCCCCGTCGACGTCGTTGTCGACGGAGGCCTCAGACGGGAATGACAAGGGCGAGGTGGGGCGAGGCCCCCTAGACCACCTTCCGGACGTCGAGGAGGTGGTGCTCGGGGCGTCGGTAAGCAGCCCGGCACCCCCAGGAAGGAGAGAGGAAGCGGACCCGGGGCCGGCGGTGGCCCCCTCCGGGGCCGTGGCCGACACGCCCGAGGCGCGGGCGTTAGGCAAACGCGCCGTCAGCCCGGTAAGCTCGGCGGTCGCGGTGGAGCCGGTGGCGGTGGAGGCGACGCCACCGGCCCCGCAGAGGATCGAAGGGGCGCCGGGGTCCGCCGAGGACCGACCGGCGCCAGTGGATACGGACGCGACACCCCTGCCGCCGCCTCCGCCGTTTCGGAGGAGGTTTGCTGTGGTGAAGCTGGGGCTGCCCCGTTCAAGGTAAGTGTGTTTTTGGCGGGGTTATGGTGTCTTCCATTCGCTTTTTTGGTCTCGTGCTGACCCTGTAGGTTGATTTTCTTCAGTCGGAAGCGGCCTGCGGATGACCTCCCCTTGGCGCCCCTTAAAGCGCTTAAGGCGAGCCCCGGCTCCTCTACCCACTGGGTGGCGGAGGCACAAGCCGCCATCCAGCTGCGGCGCGGCGTCGGCGAGGGTAGACCCACAGGAACCGGCTGCCCAAGGAAGGGTTGCCGAGGCGGCCCCTACACGGTCGGATGGGGCCGTCGTGCCCTTTGTTGCCGAGGCTCCCGGGGCCTCCGGGGCTAGGCGATGGGGGCCCCGGCGCCCATGACCGCTGAGACCGCAGTGTCCGCGGCCGGCGCTTCTGCGTCTGCCGAGGCCATAATGACGGAGGCCGGAGCCCCTGAGGCCACCGAGGCCGTGACTGCAGAGGCCGGAGCCCCCGAGGTCACCATGGCCGTCGTGATGGCAGCGAGGCCGTCTGTGCAGGAGGCGGAGATGTCGGCGGTGGAGGCCTCGGCCGTGCCCTTGGCTCAGGGCCCGCCGTTGTTGCGGGAGAGTGCCCGGGAGACGGAGGTCTATCCGATCTCCTCCGACGATACCTCCCGGGCACGGGAGGTGGTTGGCGCCGAGGAGACCGACGCCGTGGAGCAGCCGGCGCCGCTCTTAGACGAGGGAAGCTCGGCCCTTGTGCAGGGTACGGACCCGAGCCCCGCGGGTGGGATCACCCGCGGGTACTGTGGTGGAGCCGAGGATGACCCTGAGGGGGAGCCTTTGTTTGCCCTCGAGGACACGGCCGAGGCCGGGCGCTGGAGTACCTTCGAGCAGTACCGCGAGCTGGCGGAACGGTCGCTACGGACGGCGCTGTCCTGTGGTGGCCGACGAACTGCCCGGAGTCGCTCAGGTTCGTGTTTTCCTTTCTCGCGCGACGTTGTTCTTTCCTTGGTTTTGTCGCAATCGACGACCTCTGCTCTGCCTCCTCAGGAGCTCGAGACCCGGTCCCTCGGGAAGTCGGTCTTCCTCCGGCGGGAGAGGGGAATCTGGGACCAGCTTCAGAGGCAGAGGGGCCTTCTTGCCGATGCTAACGAGCTTCTGTCGGCCCGAAGCACGGAGGTAGGAGGACCTTCCGCCTTCGCTGTGCCGACAGCGAAGGTCGAGGCGGCCACGGCCCAGACGTAGCTCGCCCCCTTAGCGGCGCGGATCAAGGAGCTGGAGGAGGAGCTTACCCGCGCCGTCAGCGACCGGGATGCCTTCAGGTCCCGAGCTGAAGAAGCGATGGCCTCGGGCAAGGCCCTCGCCGGGCAGCTGGGGGCAGAGGAGAGTGCGCACCGGCTGACCAAAGGCGCTCTGAACGAGGCCCTTGCTGCGGCTGAGGCCTCGCAAATCGAGGCTGTGGTTTTGAGGGGGACGGTCGAGGGTGAGTTCAAGTCCCCTTGTTTTGTTTTCTTCCCCTTATGTTCGCTTCCTAACTTCCTCATATGACACAGAGCTGGGGAGTGAAGCCTCCAGGGTGGCCGAGGCCTCTCGAGTCGAGGCCCAGCGGTTGAAGGCGAAAGCCGAGGCCTGCCAGGCCGAGGCCCGACGCTGGGAGCTGAAGGCCAAGGGTGAGCTCCGTGGGCTCCCGTCCCTAACTTAGGTTGTTTTTTCTCTGGCTCGACCTTATTTCATTTTCCGTGGTGCAGAGTCAGAGGCGGAGGTCGTTCGGGCCGCTGAGGCTTCCAGCGCGGTGCAGACGGTGCTCGAGACCGAGATCGGGGAGCACGAGGCGCTAAAGCGTGCTGCCCTTTCCGCCTGCGAGGCCCTGGAAGTCGAGGGGGTTCAGTCGGGCAGCTCCCTGGGGAGCCGCTTGATTGCGCTGAGCAGCCAGATGCGCGAGCGGCTCCGAGGGGCGCTGCACACGGGTGTCAAGCGGGCGATGGCCGTCATCTCCTCTCACTACCTTGGCGTCGACCTCCCGGCCATCAGTGATGGCTACATTCTGCCTGATGATGATGAGGAGGCCCACGCGGCGGTTGCGAAGCTGCTGGAGGCGGCGGAAGGCCCTGGCACGGTGCTGGCAACGCTCTTTGAAGATGAAGTGGTTCCTCCCCTGAGCCTTAATCTGGGCCCTGGGGGCTATGTAAAGATAGAATAGGGGTTATTTTTGTATCACAACGTTTGTGGCCGTCGAGGCTTTTATTTTTGACATATCTGTGTTTCTTAGTTGTTTTTCTCATGTTTCCGAGCCTTTGCCCTCTGTTGCTCCTGATCCGATTTCATTTGCGAAACACCCCTTTGGGGCCTAAGCCATCCCTTGAGCGAGAGGTAGTGAGGGAGTACCGTAGCCCGGGGGCGTAGGCTGTCTCGCGACTCAGCCGGCCTCTTGCTTAGGAAACAGACCTTGGTCCGAGGAGTCTCCACAAATGATTCGTCAGAGCCTGCTAGAGACTTGGCGTAGGAATTTTTTCGAAAAGCAACTAAAAAAAATGGTGCGTGGGACCTAGGGGAAGTCCCCCATCTAGCCCCCGAGGGAGGCTTGGTTCTGCCAAGGCAGAGCCGAGTCTCCCTTATTGTGTTTATTGTACTGCCGAGACCTACTGTGGGCTCGGGGGGTTTCTCGAAAAGTAAAGACCAACTAAAGAGCGCTTTTTAATTGCATTTCGAGAAACGATATATACAATGCTTGGAAATTTAGGGATAAAAGCGACGTAGCTGTTCTATGTTCCAAGCGTTGGTGAAGATTTCGCCCTTCTCGTTGGCCAGCTTGTAGGTCCCGGGCTTCAGGACTTGGGCAATGATGTACGGTCCTTCCCATGGCGGGGTCAGCTTGTGGCGACCCTTGTTGCTCTGTGCTAGCCTCAGCACCAGGTCGCCTACCTTCAGGTCTCGGCCTCGGACGCGTCGGGCCTGATAGCGCCGCAGGCTCTGCTGATACTTGGCCGAGTGTAGTAGCGCGACGTCTCGGGCTTCCTCCAGCTGATCGAGGGCGTCCTCTCGGGTTGTGCGGTTGCTTTGTTCGTTATAGGCTTGCAGCCTCGGGGAACCATATTCTAGGTCAGGTGGGGAGGATGGCCTCGGCCCCATAGACTAGGAAGAAAGGCGTGAACCCCGTGGCTCGGCTCGGAGTGTTCCTCAGGCTCCAGATGACCGATGGGAGCTCGGCGAGCCATTTCTTGCCATACTTTTTCAACCGGTTGTGAATTCTTGGCTTGAGGCCTTGTAGGATCATGCCGTTGGCACGCTCTACTTGGCCGTTGGTCCTTGGGTGTCCTACGGCCGACCAGGCCACATGGATGTGGTGGTCGTCACAAAACGTCAGGAACTTTTTGCCGGTGAACTGCGTCCCGTTGTCGGTAATGATGGTGTTGGGGACCCCGAACCGGTGGATAATGTCAGTGAAGAACAGCACTGCCTGCTCGGATTTGATTCGATTGATCGGACGGGCCTCGATCCATTTGGAGAACTTGTCGATTGATACCAGTAGATGGGTGTAGCCCCCGGGGGCCTTTTGCAGAGGCCCGACCATGTCGAGCCCCCACACGGCGAACGGACCATGTGATGGGGATGGTTTGCAAGGCCAGGGCCGGGAGATGTGTCTGCCGAGCGTAGTACTGGCATCCTTCGCAGGAGCGTATTAGCTTGGTAGCGTCGGCGACCGCCGTCGGCCAGTAGAACCCTTGGCGGAAAGCGTTCCCTACGAGCGTCCGAGGCGCCGCATGGTGCCCGCAGGCGCCTGCGTGTAAGTCCCAAAGCAGGGCTTGGCCCACCTCGGAACTGATGCATCGTTGAAGGACGCCTGAGGGACTTCGCCTGTATAATTCGCCATTGTAGAGGGCGTAGGTCTTGGCTCAGGCGCGCAAGCCGTCGTGCTTCAGTTCGGTCATCGGGAAGCTCCCCCCGGTCAAGCCAATCGAGGAACGGGACTCGCCAATCCGCGTCCTGATCATTCTGCGGAGGCTCGGCGTTGACTTCCATGACCTCGGGCTTGGTCGAGGGGGTCTCGGCAGCAGAGGGGGTGTTTGGCTTTGCCATGGGTTCCCCAGGTGGGCCCTCCTCTGTTGTCGAGGTGCAGCCGATGGACGGTTTGTGGAGGTCTCTGGCGAAGACGTTCGGGGGGACCGGGGCCCGTGCTGAGGCCATCTTTGCCAGCTCAGTCGGCGGCCTCGTTGTACTTTCGCGCGACGTGATTTAGTTCGAGACCGTCGAACTTGTCTTCTAGGCATCGCACCATCTTGCAGTAAGCCTCCATTTTAGGGTCGAGGCAGTTTGACTCCTTCATCACTTGGTCTATGACGAGCCGCGAGTCGCCTCGGACGTCGAGGCGCCATGCCCCAAGCTCGATGGCGACTTGTAAGCCATTGATGAGGGCCTCGTATTCGGCCACGTTGTTGGAGGCGGCGAAGTGGAGCCGCACCATGTAGCGCATGTGTACTCCGAGGGGCGAAATGAAGAGCAGACCCGCGCCTGCCCCGGTCTTCATCAGGGATCCGTCGAAGTACAGGGTCTAGCACTCCATCTGAATCTGAGCAGGTGGCAATTAAGTATCTGTCCATTCAGCCACGAAATCGGCCAAGACCTGAGACTTGATCGCCTTTCGAGGCGCAAAGGTCAAGGTTTCCCCCATAAGCTCGACAGCCCACTTGGCTATCCTGCCCGAGGCCTCCCGGTTATGAACTATCTCGCCCAGGGGGAAGGATGATACCACAGTCACTGGGTGCGACTCGAAGTAGTGGCGCAGTTTGCGCCGGGCCAGGACCACGGCGTAGACTAGCTTCTGGATGTGGGGGTAGCGCGCTTTGGTCTCGGAGAGCACCTCGCTGATGAAATAGACCGGTCGCTGGGTAGGCAGAGTATGCCCTTCTTCCTGCCTCTCTACTACTACGGCGGCGCTGACCACTTGGGTTGTTGCGGCGACGTAGAGTAAGAGGGCCTCGTCCAAGGTCGGGGGTATCAGAACGGGAGGATTGGTGAGCAGCCTCTTGAGTCTGTCGAGGGCTTCCTCGGCCTCGGGGGTCCAGGAAAAACTGCTCGGACTTTCTCAAGAGTCGGTACAGAGGCAAACCTTTTTCGCCGAGGCGCGAGATGAAGCGGCTCAGGGCCGCAAGGCATCCCATGACCCTCTGTACTCCCTTGAGGTCTCTGATTGGTCCCATGCTGGTTATAGCCGAGACCTTCTCTGGGTTGGCCTCAATGCCGCGTTCCGAGACTATGAATCCCAAGAGCATGCCTCGGGGGACCCCGAACACACACTTCTCGGGGTTGAGCTTGATGCCCTTCTCTCTAAGGCATTTGAAGGTCACCCTCAAGTCATTCACGAGATTTTCAGCCTTTCTGGTTTTGACCACGATGTCGTCTACGTAGGCCTCGACGGTCTGCCCGATGTTGTCGCCAAAGACCTGGGTCATGCACCGCTGGTACGTGGCACCTGCGTTTCTGAGGCCGAAGGGCATCGTCACGTAGCAGTACATGCCAAACGGTGTGATGAAAGAAGTCGCGAGCTGGTCGGACTCTTTCATCTTGATCTGATGGTAACCAGAGTACGCATCGAGGAAAGACAGGGTCTCGCACCCTGCGGTGGAATCAACGATTTGATCGATTCGAGGTAATGGGAAGGGGACCTTTGGACAGGCTTTATTCAGACCGGTGTAGTCTACACACATCCTCCATTTCCCGCTTTTCTTTTTGACTAAAACGGGGTTAGCCAACCACTCTGGGTGGGATACTTCCTTGATGAACCCGGCCGCCAAGAGTTTCTGTACCTCCTCTCCGATGGCCCTGCGCTTTTCTTCGTCGAAGCGGCGCAGGCGTTGCCTCGCCGGTCTAGATCTAGCCCGGATGTCCAGGGCGTGCTCGGCGACTTCCCTTGGTATGCCCGGCATGTCCGAGGGACTCCATGCGAATATGTCGGCGTTCGCACGGAGAAAGTCGACGAGCACGGCTTCCTATTTGATGTCGAGGGTGGCGCTGATCCTCAGCGCTCGGTCGTCGGGGCATGCGGGGTCGACCGGGATGAGTTTGATGGTTTCAGCGGGCTCGAACGCCCCTGCGCGACTGCTTGGAGTCAGGCACCTCGCCACTGAGTTGGTCGAGGTGGGCGATGAGGGTCTCGGCCTCCTGCAAGAGCCTCGGCGTACTCGATGCACTCGACGTCGCAGTCGTATGCATGTTCGTACGTGGACTCGATTGTGATGACACCATTAGGGCCTGGCATCTTGAGCTTGAGGTAGGTATAGTTGGGCACTGCCATGAACTTGGCGTAGCACGGTCGCCCTAGAATGGCATGGTAGGCTCCCCCAAACCCGACTACCTCGAAGGTGAGGACTTCCTTGCGGTAGTTGGAAGGGGTGCCGAAGCAGACAGGAAGGTCGATGCGCCCGAGGGGTCGCGTGCGCTTCCCTGGCACGATGCCGTGGAAGGGTGCGACGTCGCCTCGTAGCCTCGACCGGTCGATCTCCAAGAGCTCCAGGGTGTTGGCGTAGAGGATGTTGAGGCCGCTGCCTCCGTCCATCAACACCTTGGAGAGTCGGGTGTTGCCGATGATCGGGTCGACGACCAGTGGGTACTGCCCGGGATTCGGAATACGGTCGGGGTGGTCACCTCGATCGAAGGTGATCGCCTCTTGAGACCAGTCGAGGTACTGGGGGGTGGCCACCTTGACCGAGAAGACTTCTCGGCGTTCCCTCTTGCGCTGCCGCGCCGTAAGGCATGCCGAGGGCCCACCGAAGATCATGAAAGCGTTGCGTACCTCGGGGAACCCGTCGTCCTTGTCTTCGTCCCGCTCGCCGGCGCCTTTCTGCTTGGCGTCGTCGTCGGGGAGCCCAAGCCTGGCGTAATAACGCCGCAGCATGGTGCAATCCTCGAGAGCGTGCCTGACCGGGCCCTGGTGGTAAGGGCAGGGTTTCTTGAGCATGTCGTCGAAGGGCCTAGGGCCTTTGGGGCCTCGGGGATTCTTGCGCTCTGTGGTCGCAACCAGATCAGCCTCCAGGACTTCCTGCCTCCCCAGGCGCCCCTTTTTCTTTTTCTTAGGGAGGTGGGAGGCTGAGGCCTCGGGGGCCTCTTCCCTCCGCTTACCCTTGGTATCGGCGTCGGGGAAGAGGGCTCCGACAGCCTCTTCTCCTGAGGCGAAGCTGGTGGCGATGTCGAGGAGCGCGGCAGCAGAGCGCGGGACGTTGCGACCTAACTCTCGGACCAAGTCCCGACAAGTGGTGCCAGAGAGGAAAGCCTGGACGATCTCCGAGTCGCCGACGCTGGGTAGCTCGGTGCACTGTTTGGAGAAGCGCCGGATGAAGTCTCGGAGAGACTCGTCCGGCTTCTGGCGACAGCTCTTAAGATCCCAGGAATTCCCAGGGCGCACGTATGTGCCCTGGAAGTTCCCGACGAAGATCCTAACCAAGTCGCGCCAGTCGTGGATTTGCGAGGGAGGGAGATGCTCGAGCCAGGCTCGTGCCGAGTCCGACAAGAGCAAAGGGAGATTGCGGATGATGAGCAGGTCATCGTCCGCGCCACCTAGCTAGCAGGCCAGGCGGTAATCGGTGAGCCAGAGCTCCGGGTTGGTCTCGCCGCTGTACTTCGCGAGATTGGCCGGCTGTCGGAACCGGGCGGGGAAAGGAGCAGCGCGGATGGCCCTGCTGAAGACCCGAGGGCCTGGCGGCTCAGGGGAAGGACTAGCGGTCCTCACCGCTGTCGTAGCGACCGCCTCGGTGTGGGTGGTAGCCCCGAGCGGGCCCCTCGTTGTCGTGGCGTCGTCGCCTGCTGACCACCTCATGGTCTCCCTGCACCTCGCATCGATTGCCGAGGCGGTCCAGAAGCACGGGGACCCTATGGGCTATCGGCGCTCGGTCGGGGTCGGGACGAGCCGGGGCTTCCCTGTCCTGCCGAGGCGGTGCCGTGAGAAGGTTCGAGGCGCCCCCGCGCCGTCGGGAGGCGGAACTCTCGGCCTGCTGAACCGCAGCGGTCTCTAGGAGATCGCGGAGCTCGCCGCGGACCCGCCGCCCCTCCGTGGTAGAAGGCTCGGGCATTGCGCGAACCAGTATTGCCGCAGCCGCAACGTTCTGGCTGGCGCGATTGAAGACTGGGGGTTGCTCGCTTCCTTCGTCGTCATGGATGCGGTGATACACATCGCGAGCTCTTCGTCGGGCTCCCCCACCTTCGCCGCGGCCTCGCTGTTCCTGTTCGAGAGAGTCTCGAAGCTGCTGCAGAAGGAGTTGGTCTTGCTCGACCTTGGCCTGGAGCTCACGGAGTTGCTCTAGGTCTGGGCGCTGAGGTCGTGCAAGAGCGACGTTCTCATTTCGTGCGGTCGGCAGGGCATTGCGTGGGGGCGTGACGGCGCCCGCCCCTGGACGAAGTGGGGAGCGGCTACCTGCCCCCTCATCCTCTTCGCCTGCCCTCGGCATCCCGAGCCCGACGTGAAAACACTCGCGAGTGGGGTCGTAAGTGCCTTCGTCGTCGGAGTCGGAGTAACCGAAGCAGTAGTCGCTTGCGGCCAAGAACTGGCGCAAAGTCCCAGGGTCGTGGAGCCCGGAGAAATCCACTCCGGGCCATGCCTCGTCCTCATCCGAGGAGTCAGCGTGGGTGCTTAGGTCGAGACCGAAGCGCTGGCAGCGTTCTGAGGGACCCTCATGAGCAGCAGCGTACGCGTAGGTGTAAGAAGCGGCGGCATTTTTCAACCCAAAGGGGTATGGGGATGATGTCGTTGCTAGATTCTGCTCCGCCGGGGTCGGTTCTTCAGGGAGTGGTGGAGCGGAGCTTGACGACTGGGCATCATCGCGAGCCACCGGCGATTTCCCTTTGTCCAAGCTCAGGCCAGACAGGTCCCCAGCCAGGGACCCCGTACCAACAGCTGGTCGTAGGATATCGGCGGGGAGTGGCGTGCCGCCCCGGGTTCGCGTAACGTCGGGGTGGTCTTGCTCGTGTCGTGCCTGGCGAGCGCGGCGAGAGCGGCCGCTCGGGCGCCGCCTGCGCCTGGGCTGCCGGTGCGTAACTTCATCGTCGGGCGGTGGGGCTCGAGGAGCGAGGAGTACCATGTCGTACTCATGCCCTAGAGACATGAACTCTAGGCTCCCGAACCAAACTACGGTGCCGAGACGCAATGGTCGCACGGGGTCTGCCATCCGGAACCTGCTGGGATGACGAAACTGACACGCAGACGTCCCCTACCTGGCGCGCCAACTGTCGGTGTTTCGGACCGGGGGGTCCTCAACCGACTAGTGAATTTGTTCTGCGTGCTCCCGATTCCGGATGGTGATGCAAAGAGACACAAGGTTTATACTGGTTCAGGCAATCGGCGCCCTACGTCCAGTCTGAGGGATAGAACTCATATTCCTTGCACCGAAGTGCTCGTAGTAGGGGGTTACAAGCTAAGGGAGAGAGGGAACTTGTCCCAGGTCTCGGCAGGGTGTCGTGGGGCCGTCTGAGACGTTGCTCTCAAGCGGCTGGAAGGTGTGCGTGTGTGTGTGTTATCCGGGGCCTCCTCCCTAAGTGGCCCAAGTCCTCTCCTTTTATAGTTGAAGGGGGGACAAGGGCAGTACATGTATTACTATGCGGCGTCGTGCCGACAGGGACGGCATGTCCAAGCCCTGTGGCCTGTTCCTGTGGCGGCGTGGTCGTCGGAGTGGCCCATCCTTGGAGTACTGGGGCGGCGTGGTCGTCCCATCAGGTCCTGTGCGTCGTGGAAGCCCCAGGAATGCCTCGGAGTGGACGTGGCGGCGACCATAAGCCGCTGTGGACGGACTATGCACGAGGCCGAAACTTGGTCGGGGCCGAGGCTGGTACTGCGGTGGGGGGGTCTCGGCAGGCGCGGACCCCAACATTGCCGAGGCCCTGATGTACAGTGCCGAGGCCTTGGTGTACAGCGCCGAGGCCTTGAGCGGGCGGCTGATCGTGGACACAGTGGTAGGACACAGTGGCCAGTAACCCCCGCCACATCCTGTCCCAGGCGCTGACGGCGGCTGATCGTGGTCACAGTGTTTGGACACAGTGGCCGGTAATCCCCGCCGTGCCCTGTCCTGGCCGGTATGGTGCTGATGCGACTTCGGGTCGCGTCGGTCCTTTCTCCTAGTCCTGTGCGTCGTGGAAGCCCCAGGAATGCCTCGGAGTGGACGTGGCGGCGACCATAAGCCGCTGTGGACGGACTATGCACGAGGCCGAAACTTGGTCGGGGCCGAGGCTGGTACTGCGGTGGGGGGGTCTCGGCAGGCGCGGACCCCAACATTGCCGAGGCCCTGATGTACAGTGCCGAGGCCTTGGTGTACAGCGCCGAGGCCTTGAGCGGGCGGCTGATCGTGGACACAGTGGTAGGACACAGTGGCCAGTAACCCCCGCCACATCCTGTCCCAGGCGCTGACGGCGGCTGATCGTGGTCACAGTGTTTGGACACAGTGGCCGGTAATCCCCGCCGTGCCCTGTCCTGGCCGGTATGGTGCTGATGCGACTTCGGGTCGCGTCGGTCTTTCTGTGACGTTGAGCCGCTGTCCGGCTGAGATCACGGGAGTGGTTGAAAGCATTAATGGGACGTGACCGGCTGTCGGGAGGGTCGGCCGAGGCGGGGGGCGACGGACCGCGGGCGAGCCGGCCTCGAGCGACACGGAGAATGGGGCCTCGCGCGAGACGGAGATCAGGCTCCTTGCCGAGGCTCCGCGCGAGAGGCCTCGCGCGGTACGGAGAACGCGCCTCCTGCTGAGGCCTTCTGTGGAGAGCCTCGGGCGAGGCGGAGATGGCGTTTCCTGCCGAGGCCTCCCTGGGGAGCCTCGCCGGGCTGTCGAGACCTCCTTCTCGGGGCTCGAGGCGAGGAGGAGGAGGACCCAGTGGGCCTGGTCGCGACAGGGAGGGGCCCACGACTTATCCTTTTGCTTTTATCATCATTATTATTTTTTAGATGGGACTTGGGCAACCCATTTGACGTTTTGCTTGGGGTACCCCATTCTAAGGTACCCGACAATATGAGAACTCATAAAGTGCATATTGAAAGCTAGCAATGAAGTGGTGATATCCTCTAAATACCGTAGAAGGTATAAGAAAAATGGTGATTTTGGTAATTGAATTATCCCCTAAATGTCAAATGCAAGACTGGATTTATTATTTAGTGGTACAATCAAAATTCTGAAGATTTGTAGAACATATAATTCGAAAAGCCACCGAGAAAGAATATAAGTATTCAAACTCTAGTATAAGTTTGATGCACTATATAAAAAATAATGAATACTATAAATTATTTACCCTCATAATCCTCTGAAAGGATTTATTATCCTAAAGGATAAATTTTATTTGTTTGCACAACTAATAAGTGGTCATTTATGCATGAAGCATATTGTTCTTGTTTACTCATATTATAATTCATAGAAAAATTGCAAGGCAATATTTTGAAAGATATAGTATTGTGGTACTGCATACCATTATTAATCACACATTTTATGAAAAGTGTGGATGTTCAAAGGATGGCTTTATGAGAGGGAGATTTTTAATTGAATCTACCTTGAAGGTAATTAAAACCACTAGAATTACAAAGATCAAGTATATCATTTTGCTAAAATATTGAAGTTTATGCATAGATCATGAAGATAAATATATATTCATGAAGAATAGAATATCCTGAAGAATATATGACCAAGAATGTTAAATGTTGTACTCTTTTTTTCCATGTGAGTTTTTACTTGAAGGTTTCTCACGAAAGGTTTTTAATGAGACAACATGTGCAATAATGCAATTAGCGAATGCGATGTACTCTTTTCTCCAAGAACCATTTTTTTCCACTGGATTTTCGGATGGAGTTTTTAACGAGGCATGTGCATATCGTGGTAATCGCCCAAGGGGAGTGTTGTAAAACATACGGACTCTATCCCAGAAAGAAAGGAGACGGAGGAAACCTGATCCAAGTCTGTTTGTATGTGGGCTCTTACCGAAACTCTTAGACCTTGACAGGACTATATATATGTGGGAGCTCTATATTGTAATCACTAATATTGAGAGGAATAAAGAGTAGTCTCTCTATCTCTTGTGTCTTTGTGTTCTACTTTCATCTACTATATTGATTATGAGAGACGAAGAGGAAAATGTTCTAACCGCTGGCAACATGTTTTATAACACATATCAGAGTTTTAAGTGCTGTCATCTGTAACCAATGTTTCAGTAGCGTAGAAAAAAAAAAGAAAAAAAGAAAACCCTATGTCGGGCGTCGGGAGCCAGTAAAATCGGCAACTTATATCTTGGAAGTACATATATTGCTAAAAAAAGATGTATCAATTAGATTGCGCAATTATCTTTTTACTCTGTAGTCCTGATCTTTTCTTACGAGCAGTCTGGAACTACGGTGGTTGGTTGACTTGCATTTGTTCAGATCAGAGTTTTCAAGTTCTGTCATATGATCATCTCTGACCAAAGTTGTTGCATTATTGCATATGTGTTTAGCTAGTTTATTAGGTCTGATTACTGTGGTTTAATTCCTTGAAATTAAAACATCATATCTGAGGGATCGAAAAAAAAACTCTTGTACTACTTGATCAAAGAGCGTCTGAACAAATTAGGTCTGATAGGCCAACGAGCGTGATGAACGGAAACTGAGCATATTCAGCATCTAAAACTAGCTCGTCGGTCCAACCAAATGCAAGGCAAGATGGCGTTAGAGGCGCAATCATCTAGCATTATAGCCACAATCTGATCTCGTCACACGCCAGAGAACTCGTAAAATTCTCGTCTCAGTGATTGACTCATTCCTCGGAGAATCTGAATGTATGTATATTGGTGATTGGTCTGAAAACGCTACTTATTTCAGAAACTGAAGAAATGGACAGAAGACAGAACCCTAGTATTTCAATTCAGAAACTGAAGAAGACATGGACAAAGCCCTATTACAGAAGCTGAAGAAATGGACAGCACTCAGCGCACGTACTACTACTAATCAAGACTCGAGAGAGGAGCGTAAGTCTCCTCTGGTATATATTTAGTCAACTTTGATTGGTTCGCCTGTCCATGTCTTCTCTGACGAGCAGAGCAGTTGCCTGCATCTCTGGCTAATCTCCAACTAATACGGTAGTTGTTTGACTTGGTTCTGATCGGCGTCCAAAGTCTTGATTCAGACTTCATTAGTAACATATATCTCCATCATCTGTAGTTTAATTTTGCTTGCCTGGCCTGGTCTTTAACGCTCATTGAGTGTAGCTGTACTTGATCGAATTATTCTTGAAGAAATCAAGTGCCCCATGATCTGTCATGTCAAAACCTCCCCTGGGATGAACATATCAAATGCCCTCTGATCTGTCATGTCAAAACCTCCCTTGGGATGAACAAATCAAGTGTCCCCTGAAATGGAAAGTTTTTGATGATCTGTCATCTCAAAACGACTTCTCTAGCTTCATCATGTCATTTGTTTCATTTGGAAGTTGCGAGTGTGGCGTGTGTTATGTTGTCCTTGAAATGGAAAGCAAAAAAAAAAGGTATATAGGGTTTAACTTGGATCCCATCAAATTTAGCTTGAACAACCTGATCAAAACTTTCTTTCATTCTACCCATGGTGCATAGATACGTACAATTTTTTGACTCGTCTGTGCTATGTACATCGATCGATCAAATTGATGATCCCTGTTACATTGACATAATGTGATCACCAACCATTTCCCCAGCCAATTACGAACAACTACTTCAATGAACAAAGTAAAATAACCACGATGCACTTATTAATTACACATGAACCACTAATCCATGCATGCATGGGCTGATGGGCTCAAAAACGCGATTTTCCCTTGCCCATCGATCTCCCGCATGGGGCATGCGCCGCCGATCCTGAATTCCTGATCACTTCTGGGCAGCAGCGGCTCCTCCGCGTCCCATGACGGATGTGATCGCCGCGGCCAGCGCGGACTGGAAGCTCGGATCGGACGTGATCGCCTTCGCGAGCGTGTCCGTGACGGCCGGCGCCACCGCGCCAAGGCCGCCGCCCAGGCTGTTGGCTCTCTGCAGGTACGACTGGGCGGCGTAGAGCTGTTCTGGTCTCGATGGCGCCCCCAGGCTTCCACCGAATAGGTGCCCCAGCGCCGGCGAGCTCTTGGAGTAGTAGGACGGGTGGGCGCCGCTGTACGCCAGGTACCCGTTGCTCCACGCCGCCGGGACCGCCTTGGACTCGAACCCCGCTGCGGCTGCTGCTGCGGCAGCGGCGTAGGGCGAGGAGTGCATGAGGGAGTGCGGCGCGGCAGGGGAGGTGAGGTCGAGCGTGATGGTGGGGCAGGACGCGGCGGTGGAGACCATGGTAGTGGGGCCTAGCATCCCGGCGGCGGCCGCCAGCTGGTGGTGGTGGCCGTGGATGAGTGAGGCCGAGGCGGCGGAGGTGGTGGAGCCCGAGGTGAGCATGGCCGCCGCGGCGGAGGTCGTGGACGCCATGGCCGTCGCCGCCGGCGGGAGCGGGTGGTTGTGCGCGCCCTCGTACGTGGTGATCAGGATCGACGTGTCCTCCGCGCACCGCTGCACCTGCTTCCTCACCGGGCAGTGCGGCCCCACCGTGCAGCGGTAGTAGGCTCGCGGGCACGGGTTCCCCTTGGAGATCTTCTGCCCGTACTTCCGCCATTGGCAGCCATCGGGCATCTAGACAAAACAATTATGATTTTTAGGTCAGGCATAAATAACAATATATTGCATTTAGCTAGAGCTCAATCAATTTTTATGCATGCTAGTCTGTGTTTATTTGGGACAATTTTCTCAAGTTTTATAAGGCCAGTCTCAGTGCTAATTCCATGTCCCAGCTCTTATGTTTTTGAAACAGTGCCGAAGAGTTTCATTCCCATAAAACTCTCCCCACTCCCATAAAATTTTTATCATCTCTTTTCTTAATGCCCATAAAACTTTATAAAACTCCCATTGAGATTGGCCTAAGGCTTATTAACAAGGGGACATAATGATGATAAATATGTAAATAATCCATTAACAAGGTGCAGATTTGTCACGTACCGTGGGAGTGTCGCATTTGACCCTGACGGAAACCCTAGCCTTCTTGGCCTGCTGCTGCACCTCGTCGTCAGCTGATCCGTCTCCGGCACCGGCGCTCGGGCTCTTACGGACGGTGCCCACGGCGGCCAGGGCAGGTTTGGCGTCATCGTTTTTGTCGGCGCTGCCGCTACTGTCGGAGCTCAGGTTCAGGACGGGCGCCGCGGACGCGTGGC
Source organism: Miscanthus floridulus (assembly GCF_019320115.1). Taxonomy (NCBI): domain Eukaryota; kingdom Viridiplantae; phylum Streptophyta; class Magnoliopsida; order Poales; family Poaceae; genus Miscanthus; species Miscanthus floridulus. The sequence continues at coordinate 9,305,023 of NC_089584.1, forward strand.
TCCCCTTGTCGTCATCCGTGGCCGCCGTGGACGACGGCAGCCCGCTCCCGCGCGCGAAGCCGAGCCCGAGGGAGAGCTGGTGGTGGCCTTCGTCATCGGCGCCAGCGGTGGTCATCTCATCAGCGGTGCCGGACGAGGACGACGACCTCTCGTGACCCTTGCGGCTGGAGGCGGCGCCACCGCCACCGCTATTGGCCCTCGTGCCGAGGCTCAGGGAGACGAGGTAATCGGGGCCGTCATCGTCGGTGGTGGGCGCCGGCGCCACGGGGAGCTTGTTCTCCGCCTTGGCTGCAGATGCTTGCTCCTGCACCTTGACGACGTCGAGGAAGTGCATCTGCAGGGACTGGTACTGGCTGACGATGCGGGACAGCATCGACTTGAGGCGCTCGTTCTCCTCCCTCACCTCGCCCATCTCCGCCCTGGCCGCCTCCAGCCTGCGTTCCTCCTGCTTGATGTTGATGCCGGCCGCGTCTCTTTGCGTCGATGGAAAGCTTTCGAAGACTATCGGAACAGCGCTTCCTATCTGCATCCACAAGAAAAGGTTCATGCTCTGTCAGATCTCTCTAGTTTACGACCGTTGTAGAACCAACACAAAATTATATGAATAAAGAAGAAGGAAAGAGAAAGGATCGAGCATGTAGTCTTTCATACCGGTGCGGCGGCGATCTCTGGCTTGGCGTCGGGCCTCTTCTCCTCCTTCACCTGCGGCGGTGGCCTTTCGACGGCGACCTCCATGGCAACGGCCGCAACCAACCAACCAAGCTAGCTAGCCGTACCGGCCTACCCCTCCCTTCTCGATCGAGCAGCAGCTCAGCTCAGCTTTCGGCAAGCAATGCCTTGTCCTGGCCGTACCTCTATGCCGAGCTCGCTCGTCTCCTTATAAAGAAGGAAAGGAAAGAGGCGGGCACGGGCGCAAGGACAACAAGCCTACAGTTTCTGACTCGCTTGGGATAAACAAATGGTAGATGCCTCACCGAATCCCAGTGGCGGAGCCTATCACGGTTCAGTCGTCGACGTCCTCGTCCATACGGCTGGGCGTGGCCGCATCAAAAATGTCAACTGGCTTAGCTGGCCCACGTACGCACCGGCCGGCCCCACGGGCAAGCGAGACAAGCAAGCGAGCCAGCGCGCGCAATGGAATAGCCCGTCGTCCCCGTCGTCGTCGTCGTGGTCGCCGCTGCGGTCTCCCCAACGTGTCCTGCGTGTCGCTGCCGCCGCGTTCAATTTCTCTCTGGTCCACGCGCCAGGGCTGTCTGCTCTGCCTCTGCCTACGCGAGCGAGCGAGCTACCTAGCTAGCTGCTCCGGCGGTCGGTCCATGGATCGGGCGGTTAGCCGCTGCCGCGCGCCGCGCTCTGACTTGTCGATGGATCAAGCTGACAAAAATGCATGCGTTCTTACCTGTTGGCTCCCGGCTCCCGGCGGCCGGCGTACGCGTGTGTACGAACGCATCAGGAACCCCGTACGAGCTAGTGTCCAGCGATTGTTTAGGGCGTGCTGCTGACTTTCGTACGGCCGGCGCGGTGCTTGCTAGCTATCTCTGGCAGCAAGTTGAAGAAGCAACCGATCGATAGGTTGAGGAATTGTTCAGCCGTCGATGGATCAAATCTGAAGAAAAAGAAACGAAACGACGGGCACACCGGATTATTGTCTACCGCTGACGACGATAGCTTCTCCCTTCACTTCAGATTTTAACAGGTCAATGCAAGCGCCGAATACTCGAATCTGCTGGATGGTCGAGCAAGTAATCCATACCTATCCATCGTTTACTTTTTTTTTTATCCACCGTGGACGTGGAGTATCTTCGTTCGGTTGCAAAAAGGTCAAGCACACCTACCTACACACACACCACCAGACCGTCGAAGCGCTGCTATCTGTT